>NC_045784.1:75758544-76393544 GCF_008692025.1 Phocoena sinus | reverse complement strand
GACAGATACAGAAGACAAGTGACTGATGTATTATAGTGGTGCTCTTCAATTACTAAAGTTAAGGCTGTGTCAGCATTTCCATGATACACTCTTAATTTCAGGAATTTATAACTTGCTTGCAAAAAGTCATTCTAGGTGAAAACTTTTTTCTGACAATTTTCTACTTAAAAATTACAAATCAGATAATTGGATAAAGTAGGAAGACAGTGGAGAAGAGAATGTACCTGTTAAATGCATTCTTATATACATGGATTGAAAGTCTGTTTCATAAATAGCAAATTCCTTGCACAGAGAAATGTCTTTCCACATTGTTTCCCTTTCCAAAAGCCTTAAAAATTTCTGCAGGATGATGATTTGTGAACAAACAGTAAGAAGGAAGAATTTGTGCTTTTACCCAATGTTGCCAAATAAAAGAAAAACTTCAAGAATGATGAGATTTCTATAAGAATATCCTTAGAGGGCTTCCCTGGTGGTGCAGTGGTTGTGAGTCCACCTGCTGATGCAGGAGATGCGGGTTCGTGCCCCGATCCGGGAGGATCCCACATGCCGCGGAGTGGCTGGGTCCGTGAGCCATGGCAGCTGGGCCTGTGCGTCCGGAGCCTGTGCTCTGCAGTGGGAGAGGCCACAGCAGTGAGAGGCCCACGTACTGCAAAAAAAAAAAAAAAAAAAAAGTATATCCTTAGAGAAATGAGAAGTTGAATGACTTCCCTTTACATGACTTCTCTTGAAACCTCATTGTGTTACTGGAGAATGTTGTGCCAACATTCAGATTATAGAATTATGCAAATGATTAATGCCTCTCGTTTTTAATTATTGTGGCAAAAAAGTTATGTCACTCACTTCCTTATAGTGCTACTTCCAATTCTAAAATAATAATAGCAAAAATAATAGCAGTCATTAGAGCATGTCATTGTTTTAGGTATAATAAAGAATACTGATATTTTTCCAGATTTTATTTTAAATTAATTTTAATTGATCTAATGTTTTATTCTCCAGTGATTCTCTATATCAAAAAGCAACATATTCTTTAAAAGCTGTAATTATTCAAGATTCTTATAGATAAAGCAGACAACAGTTTATTGAGTTAGATGACTTTGACCAGAATTTTTTAACTTCAGCAATATTGACATTTTGGATTGAATAATAATTGTGGAGGGTTGTCCTATGCATTGTAGGACATTTAGCAGCATCCCTGGCTTCTACACACCAGAAACCAGTAGAATCTGTCCATTTCCATCCTTGCCCCCTCACCTAGCCAGATGTGACAACCAAAAATCTTTACAGACATTGCCAATTGTCCTCTCAAGGACCAAATTGTCCTTGATGGAGAACCACTTACTTAGTCCATTCCAACATTCTCAAACATAGTTTGAAGATGTTCTTTATAATAATCTTTCTCTCTTCTTAAATTCCTAGTTAATAGTAACTTCTACCAGGACCTGGAAATTCTGCTT
Organism: Phocoena sinus; assembly: GCF_008692025.1. Classification (NCBI taxonomy): domain Eukaryota; kingdom Metazoa; phylum Chordata; class Mammalia; order Artiodactyla; family Phocoenidae; genus Phocoena; species Phocoena sinus. Next base: position 76,392,090 of record NC_045784.1, on the reverse strand, counting down.
TTTCCTTTGAAGATAGAAACTAAAGTTATAGGTTCCAACTAGGATGATTGAAGTTAGAGTATTCTGATACAAGTTTCAGGTCTTATCTTATTGCCAACATTGTTGGCATTATCTTTATTTTCCAACCTGAAAATCTGAAGATCTCAAAAACTCATTGCATGGAAATAAAGACTGAAGAATTTTTCTGACTTAAATGATTAATGTCTAATTATTTAGTTGAATATTTTTAGAGGGTGTGCACATTGAGGAGAATGTGAATACTTCTAGAAAGGGGTGTCTCTGGGGAAAATGGTATTTAATCTAACTGTCATTGTTCTCTAATATTAAGGGTAGTTGATTGTAACTTCTATCCTTCTAGAATAGTTTTTCTAAATCTTGGCTGCATATCAGAATCACCAAAGAAACTAAAAATTCCAGTGCACAAGGTAATATCCAGAACAATTAACTCAAAATCTCTGAAGGAGGGATCTAGGCATCTTTAGTTTTGTTTTTTGTTTTTTTGCAGTACGCAGGCCCCTCAGTGTTGTGGCCTCTCCCGTTGTGGAGCACAGGCTCCGGACCCGCAGGCTCAGTGGCCATGGCTGACGGGCCCAGCCGCTCCACGGCATGTGGGATCTTCCTGGACTGGGGCACGAACCCGTGTCCCCTGCATCGGCAGGCGGACTCTCAACCACTGCCCCACCAGGGAAGCCCTGTTTTTTGTTTTTAATTAATTTTTATTTGAGTATAGTTGATTTACAATGTTGTGTTAGTTTCTGCTGCACAGCAAAGTGAATCAGTTATACATATACATATATCTACTCTTTTTGAGATTCTATTCCCATATAGGTCATTACAGAGTATTGAGTAGAGTTCCCTGTGTTATACAGTAGGTTCTTATTAGTTACCTATTTTATATATAGTAATGTGTGTATGTCAATCCCAATCTCCAATTTATACCTCCCCCACTTTAAAACTATTTTAGTGTTATAAATGTGTGGCTAATTTTGAGACCTGCTGATCTAGAAAAAAATCTTTCCCCTTCAAGCTTCTCCTTAGGGTTCTCAGCTGTTCTCTATCTTGGAAATATAAAATGTGAAGCCCAAGTAAGAAACAAGAAGGCTAAATCAAGGCTTCTCAAAGAATGTTTTCCAGATCAACAATGTCAATATAATAGGACAACTTGTTAGAAATGCAAATTTTGGGGTCCCCGTACTAGAGCTAATATATCAGAATCTCTAGAGCCAGGCACAGTAATCTGTGTTTTAACAAGACCTTCAGGTGATTTGGATGCATGCAAAAGATTGAGAATCACTGGACTAATTGAATTGTATGTGGAAAGAGCAACAATGATTTTTAAAGACTGAAAGCAAAATAGTGAGAATTGTTACAGGAACACATAAAAGAAAACCTGATTTTACCCAACACTAAGGTCGTATGTGGAACAATGATAAATAAGTCAAAAGACTAAGATCAAAATCTCTGTAGGCAGCCTGATATTTTTTTCCAGATGCTAATCTTCTCTCCAACAAAACCGATGAAGGCAGGTGTAATCTTGTCATTTTATCTATCTCTGATAAAAAGGATTATTAATCCTCAGCTATGAAAGAACAAGAAGAGATTATGATATTTTTTCCAGATTCTAAGGAATAAAGATATTTGGAATTTCATTTCCCAAAAATGTTCTTTCATGATATAATTTTTTTTTAAAAAATGCACTTAGAAAATCCACCTGTACATTCCTGTTCAAAAACAAGAAGAAACTCAAGCATTTAAGAGGCTTTTTTAAAAGTAAAAATTACTAAATCGATGATTATCTTACTAATTTTGATAGGAATTAAAGCTTTATTGTGATCACTAAAGCTCTGTAGCATTGTATGGCTTATTCATCATTAATTATAATTTATTTCTTAAAACCCTCAGAAAAAAAAAAAAAACCTTCAACACAGAACCAAAATTAGTCTACTAATATCTGTTCAACAGAATATCTTTCCCAGAATTATGAGCTAATCTCATTTAGTAAAATCCTAATATGACAGTATCATTAAAGATGCCTTGGTAAAACTTATTTTCATGGAAGAAATATGTTCCTTTGTTTCCTACAATATCCCCTTATTTGGGGGGAAATAACTACCTTGGGAAACCAAGAGAGTAGGTAAGGATATCATTGAAATGAATGTCACTTTCATGATTACTGATCAAGTAGCTAAATTCAAAGCATTCTTAATTTAACTGGGAAGACATTATTTTAAAAAATAGTGTGTTGAAAATGTCCCAGACTTTAGAAAGAAAAAATTCTGCCATCAACTGTAATGTCTCAAAATAGATATTTAAGAATTGTAAGAATCCTTTTATCAAAACTAATCTCTTTTAGAAATATCAAGAATTATAACACTACCCTATAACTATAATTTTGACTCAAAGTAATTGTTCCTTTACAGTGTATACTCGACAATATCAAGTAAATATCTACACAATACTTATTACCTTTTACTTGTTGATCTTTTAGAAAAATAATATTCTTCTAATTAATAATTCATATTAGCAATTTAAGAACTTGAAAACCTATCAAATGCAATATTTTATAGACCTCTGAATAAATTTCAATTGCATTATAGTAAAACATATGGGCTACAGATAGGTTGGGTAGGGAATTTGGTCAAAAATAGAATAATCTTATATAATTTTATAACCCAGTGTCATTATCTATGACTGAAAGAGATTATGGGGAAAATTGTGTTCATTTTGACTCTAAAAAGGAGGTTGTAGTGATCTACCATCAATAGCTTCTATTTACAGGTTACTAAACACTCTAGAATGTAATAACTTAGCCTGATACTAGTCAATTTCTCTAATGAGCTCTTTTTCTTATATATTGATTATAAGCATATAATTCAGACTGTACTTACACAATGTACCAATAATAAATAATTGACTTAAAAAAGGGAAAGGCAAAGAATGATCTATTTATGTACACATGCTGTGATTATTAATTTTATATGTCATCTTGGCTAGGCTAATGTTCCCCCAACTAAGGGGATACTGTAGGAAGTAAAGGAACATATTTATTTCTTCTATGAAAATAAGTATGACCAAGGTCAAACATTGGTCTAGATGTTGCTGTAAGGTTATTTTGTAGATGTGATTAACATTACATTTAGTTGACTTTAAGTAAAGGCGATTGACCTAGATAATATGGATAGGCTTCATACAATCAGTCGAAAGCCTTAAGAGCAAAACCTGAGGTTTCCTGGAGAAGGAATTCACCTCAAGACCAATGTAGAAATTTTGCCTGAGTTCCCAGCTTGCTAGCCTGCTGCCTGTCTTATGGATTTCAGACTTGCGAGTCCCCACAATCACATGGACCATACTTTAAAATCTCTCTCTCTCTCTGATATATAGATATAGATAACATAGATACAGATATAGATACATAGGATATAAATATAAATAGATATATCCTATTGGTTCTGTTTTTCTGGAGAACCCTGACTGATACAAATACCAATATCATTTAAAATTTTTTCTTCCCCTGAAATCAGCAGTTGTTTTGGCATCTTAGAGCTATAACCTTAATACAATTTGTGGCATAGTAAAATTTATAATTACTTGTCTGAAAGGAATTTTCAAAATGCCATTTTATAAATGTTTGGATTTGTTTTTTTCAAATGGATGTTTTTAGTCAATTATGTATTTTTCTAGGAACTATATCTATTTAGTGTTATCGCTGTGGTTCATATTAAAAATATCCAAATTCATGACAGTGTCAGTGAATGCAACATATGTAATTTTGGATCTATTTGATGCAAAATACTAGGAATTAATGTCCATTACTTATATACTACACTTTTTAAAGCCACCTAATATCAAATTTAAGGGCAAACATGCTCAAAGTAGAGCAGAATCTATTCTTATAATAAAACAAAGCAAACTTATATTCCCTTGTTTCTTGTTTTCTATGTCTAATCAAAATAGCAAAGAAATTTATCACATCAATTCATTTCTATGGAAATTCAATCACACTTTCTAAACTGGCACTTAATACAGGAATACAACTCTATATTGATTTGATGATGTAGGTACTTCATCCAACTAAGTGTGTCTTGTAATTCAAAGAGTCAATCAATCAGGCAAACTGGATAAATTATTGCAAGGAATGTGGAGGAATCAAGGCATAGAAAGCTCTTATGTTTGAAATGTTAACCAATCATACAGCAGCTCATTGAATTATATTTTGGGTTGTAGAATGGCCTTTTTTCTAGGGTTTATATCTGAATATTGGACCATTATTCTTTTGAAATCACAGGAAACTGGGATTGCTCTCTCCAATAAAAATTTGCACATAAAAGTAGTTGAAAGGAAAGAGGCATTTTAAAGAGATTGCTCCTACACACACACACACACACACACACACACACACACACACACACACACATTTCATTCCACAGAAAATTGACACATTGCAGTCTTGGCTTCAACCAAAGAAATCACATGCTTTAAGCTGTTCTTAGCATTTTCACAGCATACATATTCTTGATAAATCAGCTTATAGAAATTTAGTAAGATAGGTCAAACTGCCTATCTTGCTAGGTAATTAGTAAACTTAAGTATTTTTAAGAAATTAAAGCAAAATAAGGGATGTAGAACATGGAAGATATTTGAGAACAAAAGGTAATGTATTTGAAACCTCAAGTAAAGAACAGTAGCAGCAGTATTCCACCACCACCTCCACCAGCACTGCCACCTATATTTTGTATTAGATACGCATACAGTAAGATCATAGGGCTATGACTGACAAGCACTGCCAATAGCCAGGGGGAAAAATGTGACATATATATTATGAATAATACAACTAATTTGGTTTTGCAATTTTAAATTGTCAATAATTGCTATGTAAAATGATTTCCAGGGCTTCCCTGGTGGCACAGTGGTTGAGACTCTGCCTGCCAATGCGGGGGACACGGGTTCGTGCCCCGGTCTGGGAAGATCCCACGTGCCGCGGAGCGACTGGGCCCATGAGTCATGGCCGCTGAGCCTGCGCGTCCGTCCGGAGTCTGTGCTCCACAACGGGAGAGGCCACAACAGTGAGAGGCCCGCGTACCACAGAAAAAAATAAATAAATAAAAAACCTGATTTCCATAATTTTTCTGTTGGAGGTAACCAAAATGATATATTTACGAAAGATTTCACTAGAACTAGACATATGGAATTGCTTACTATCTGTTACAATATTCTGACCTCCTTTCATAAGGTTTTTAAATAATATTTATTTATTCATTAGCTATGTCAGGTCTTTGTTGCAGTGCACAGGATCTTTCACTGTGGTGCGTGGGCACTTCACTGTGGCACGTGAGCCACTTTCTAACTGTGGTGTGCAGGCTCCAGAGCACTTGGGCTCTCTAGTTGCAGCACGCAGGCTCTCTAGTTGTGGTGTGCAGGCTCAGTAGTTGCCCCATGGCATGCGGGATCTTATTTCCCCAACAAGGGATTGAACCTGCTTCCCCTGCATTGCAAGACGGAGTCTTAAACACTGGACCACCAGGGAAGTCCCTCCTTTCATAAGTTTTGATCACTTGTTTTCTTCTTTCCATTTGTTAGAAACATTACAATAGTCTGGAAAATAAGATATACGTTGAACTGCTAATCCTGCAAAACCAGTCATTGCTGTCTTAGTACATCGAGTTAACTTGCAAATGCACTGAAGTCTCTTGAACAATGCTAATAACACTCTTGTTTTACTCTCCAGGAGCTTGATTATTTTCTCCATCAAAAAAATTTTGGGGGGCTTCCCTGGTGGCACAGTGGTTGAGAGTCCGCCTGCCAATGCAGGGGACATGGGTTCGTGCCCTGATCCAGGAAGATCCCATGTGCCGTGGAGTGGCTGGGCCTGTGAGCCATGGCCACTGAGCCTGCGCATCCGGAGCCTGTGCTCCGCAATGGGAGAGGCCATGACAATGAGAGGCCCATGTACCGCAAAAAAAAAAAAAAATATATATATATATATATATATATATATATACATATTCGGATCATATAATATGAGAAAATCATATATATAACCAGTTTTTCAAAAAGAAGTCTATTCAATATTTAACTTGAGTTGTTTAATCATTTTAATTTAGGGGAATTATATTATTTTAGTTGTCTTCAACTAAGTAAAGTATCACAGAAACAACACCACTGAGATACCACCATATGCCACCAGTATTATTTCCTTTGGAAATTCAATATTGGTGAGTGCAAACAATACAATATGTCTTAAACTCAGTGCTTCCTGGTTGCACCAATAATTTTTAATTTTAAAAGATACAAGATTAAGGATTAGAAAATGAAAAGAAAGCAATAAATGAGTAATTGCGAAGTCAAGATTAAACAGTAGGAAACCTGTATTCTAGCAATAACTGCTACTAAGTAAATGATCCATAATATTATCCTTGTAAAACTAGAGAGTTCGTATTTTCTATGAATTTCTATTACCATATTCCAGTAAGAAAATTTGGCTAAGGACTTACTTATGATAATAGTTAAGAATCACAATGCCTCACCAAATACAAACCAAATACAGCACCAACTAGCTATCTCTATTTCTCAATCTCTCTCTCTCTCTTTCTCTCATACACACACTGAAACACACACACACAGACACATACATACACACACATTTGCCTGAAAGTTTTCAGGAAAGCTGATGCCATCCATCCGAAGAGGACTTGTCTAGAGATTGTATTCCTCTCTATTGTCTACATTACAAGCTTAATCTATGAATTTAGAAGTTGAATTTTATCTACTTCCTTCCTGGATTCTTTCCTTTCTTCTTTACTTTTTTGGAGATAATTTAAGCTTAAATATTGGCTGTCTTAAAGACTAATATACCAGCAATTAAAACCTAAGATAAAATGTAGTTTTCACCATAATATTTTGATTAAAATGTTAAAGGTAGTTAATATTTTAATAAATGTTTGGATATTATTCTGAATAACAATTATATTAAGAGTAACATATTAAATGATTAATGAGATTTTACCAATATTATTTTTGGAGTAGTAAATGATTGTCAAAATATATTCAATGTGATAACAGTGTTTGAATATTTTAGAAGAAATTTTTAGAATTTAGTTTTCAGTTAAATAATATACAAATAAAATTATTATATTATTCATCAGAAAATAAGTGAACCAATAATGAAAGGGAAAATTTTACTATATAATCCTCTATACAAATAACACCCTTGATTATAATTCATGTTGGTAAATTACATAAATTACTAAAATTGAAATATTACTTAATGTGTTCATTTCAATCTAAGTGTACTACTATCTTATTTTAAATATTACAATTGTCTTCGGAAACTTCATTTTATCTAAATATATGAAATTATGTTTCCAACAATAAATGCAGATTATGAAACAAAATATATTTGGGGATACAACACTAAGGTTGAATTATTATTTTTTAAATTATTTATTTATTTAATTATTTTTTTGTGGTACATGGGCCTCTCACTGTTGTGGCCTCTCCTGTTGAGGAGCACAGGCTCCAGACACGCAGACTCCGGATGTGCAGGCTCAGCAGCCATAGCTCACGGGACCAGCAGCTCCGTGGCATGTGGGATCTTCCCAGACCGGGGTACGAACCCATGTCTCCTGCATCGGCAGGCAGACTCTCAACCACTGCACCACCAGGGAAGCCCCTGAATTATTTTCTTAATAGAAAACTTCAAAAGATGGATCGTAATTTCTTATGACACACTACTATATTTAAAATAGATAACCAAGGAATTCCATGGCAGTCCAGTGGTTAGGACTCCATGCTTTCACTGCTGAGGGCTTGGGTTCAATACTTCATTGGTGAACTAAGATCCTGTAAGATGTGCAGCACAGCCAAAAAAAAAAAAAAAAAAAAAAAAGATAACCAACAAGGAACTACTGTATAGCACAGGGAACTCTGCTCAATATTCTGTAATAACCTAAATGGGAAAATAATTTGAAAAAGAATAGATGCATGTATATATATATAAATGAATCACTTTGCTGTACACCTGAAACTAATACAACATTCTTAATAAACAATACTCCAGTATAAAATAAAAATTTAAAATAAAATAGAAAACTTCAAAAGGATGGATCATAATTTTTTTTTTTTTTTTTTTTTTTGTGGTACGCGGGCCTCTCACTGTTGTGGCCTCTCCCGTTGCAGAGCACAGGCTCCGGACTCGCAGGCTCAGCGGCCATGGCTCACGGGCCCAGCCTCTCCACGGCATGTGGGATCTTCCTGGACCGGGGCACGAACTCGTGTCCCCTGCATCGGCAGGCGGGCTCTCAACCACTGCGCCACCAGGGAAGCCCCGGATCATAATTTTTTATGACCATCAAAATAAAGATACAAAACAGGAAACATACCTGTTCAAGATTATTTATGAATATTACACTTTATTTAGTTTTTTTTTGGGGGGGGTGACAGGCTGGTAAACATAAACTCATATTTTTTTTTGGAAAAATCATAACCCAATTGGCATAATGCTGGATTGGCTTTGTGTTTTACCTTTGTGATTTTTGTTTTACACTTTTTTTTTAGAATGGAATTTAAAAACAAGATTGATTGAATAAGATGACTTTATATATGACAAGTTATGGCTTTCTGTGTTGAACATCAGTATTGTTTGAGTATATCCTTCTTCTGAAGGAAAATCTCACTGTTTCTTTAACAAAAAGCTTTATATATCTACTAAAGTTTGTGTTTCTAATAGATCTAGATTTTTTTGCTTGAGTCTCAGGAGAGGTCAACTGCTTAAGAATAACTTAAAATTCTATTTATTTAAAATATGGGTTTCATGGATGCTAACCAGGCCCATCTTCATCAATTTCAAAGAATCCTCCTTTCACTGTTGTTGACTAAAGGGAGTTCAAATCACTGTAATTGGAATTAATTTAACCAAAGTAGCAAAATTACACATATATTCTTCAGCAGAAACTCAAAATTTAGCAAATAAGAGAAAATAATGTTAACCTGAGAAAAATTGATATGTCACATCAACAGACTCAAAAATAGAGTAATAGGAATAAATTTTGATGGAAGAAACTGCAATATTCAAGAAAAGAGACAAATAATCATTTTCTACCCACACTTAGAGAATTTCGAAGAACCTGAGTTTTGGTGTTCTTATTGAGAATAAACTCTGCATATTTATTTCCAGAAAGAAAAAGAAGTTTTCTCTTAAACTACTAAAAAAATAATAATTCTAAAAACATATGACATTGAGTCCACAAATATAGGAGAAAAAGATAATGATTTTTTTGGCAAATTAGTTTTAATTAGAGAATAGAATAGAAAACTGGTAGATAATATCTCTATTAGAGAACTTCACATTAAAAAATGTCTTCTTTTTTTCCCTGACATCAACTCATCTACTCAGTACAGGAGGAAGTAGATATAATATTGAAATACTTCTTCATAGTTGATAAGTAACAAAGCAAGAGTCGTTAGTACTCTTATTTCGAACTTTGCATTTCACTGCTAGACAAAACATCTTGAAAAGAGAATACTGTGGATGATGGATTATTTCAGGATATAACCCATACCTTACAGATATGCATCCTATTTAACACAGAGGCAACCATTGTGCAGATTCTTCCAATTTTTATTCTCCTACTATGGATATGAGAGTTTGGGGTAAAAGAAATATTTCATTTTATCTCTTATTATAAGAAAAATGGTAGTGTAAACCCAATGACAGTTAACAAATGACATTGTACCTTGGTGTTGGAGAAGCAATAAAGATCACAGTATGGAATGATGGGGGAAAAAGTAGCCACTACTTAGCTTCAGCTAACTATAGCTATGACATTCTTAAGAAAAATAATTCTTATTTTATGCAGAACATCCAAAAAAAATTGTTGCCCACTTATTTAAAAATTTTAAAAATCAATTATAAACAAGTTAAATAAAACCCATCTACCTGCTGGTATTGAATAGGTAAGGAAACATCATAAAATCACAGATTAATATAAAGAGGAAAGAAGCAGTAAACTAGTTTGACTGTATAATTGTTCCAATGAACTGGTGCTTGACTCAAGATCTGATTTAATAACATATTTATGGTATGTTTATCTCATATTGTAGTATCTCTAAAATTATTTTAATATGACAAATATCAAGTTGAGAACAAATTTGATTAGAAGCTACTAAAAAAGATTGAACAAGGGGAAATAGATTTTAAAAATAAGTGAGAGATTTTACTTCCTGATTGAATAAAATGATTGAAAATTACTTGACATAATTTAACAATGAAAACAATTTTACTTATCTAATAAGCAAAATGTAGTTGGAAAACCATTTTAAAAAATACCGATTTCATTTCCATGAAGAATATCAACTATCTAAAAATACATTTAGAAGTGCAAGAATTCTGAGGAGAGCTTTATGATGGTTTTTGGAGAGACATTTAAACAAGACACAAACAAGGTTTGAAAGGCTTAATATTGTAATGAGGTTAATATTATATATATATATATATATATATGTGTGTGTGTGTGTGAATTCTAAATAAAAAAATAAACCTTTTTTGTGGAATTTGATTAGATGATTTAAATTAAATTTTTTATGTGAATACAAAACTTCAATTGTAGAAAATGCAGTCTGAAGAAAAAAGAAGGAAGAAGAACCGGTTCAATAACGTATCAAAGCTTATGATAAAATTAAGGCATTGAGGTGTATATGATGTAGAAAAATATAAGTGACTGGAAAAGAATAGAGTCCAGAAAGAGGCTAATCCATATATACACATGAATTATGACAGTGGTTGACACTACAAAGCATTAAGGAAAGATTTCTTTCTAGGAAAATATGCAAGAAAAGAGATTATATTAGTAGGAATGATAGAGTAGGGAACTCCTAAAATCCTTTCTTCATTAAAAACAATAAAAAACACTGGCAAAAGTAGTCAAATCAACTTTTTTGGAACTTTTAGAATTACCCGAATTTGAAACAACCTGGGGAGTGTTTATTCAAGATAAATAGCTGAATATTGGTAACGAATTGCCCTATTTACATCTCTCTTTCCTTGACTCTATCATAGCCTTATATACCAACAGCCCTGCAAGTATGGTGAAAACCAACAGCCTAGCAGCCACTAGAGTGGAAAGATTTGGATTGGAGATCTCCAGAAAGCCCTATTTTCAGAAAATTTTATTATCTGACATGTCTGGAAGTTCTCTGGAAAATTCTACTTGCAGGGCTTGATTTTATTAGACTTGACTTGGAATTTGCCTTATGTCAGGAGCCTTTTCCATAGGAGCATTTGTGGAAAATAGTCAAGGGTAATTGTTTAATATCACAGTTCTCTGAGATTGTAATGACAGCTGATGCAAATAAGAAGCTGATCAAAAACTTAAAGGAAATCCAGGAATTAGATGAATATAAGGAACTTTAAAAATCTATGGTTTATTCTTAGGATCCTAGAGGTCTATACACATTTGTAGGGCTGTGTGCCTGCCCAGGTATGATTTGAGATGGCCTAAAGCTCTTACTTGTGGATAAACTTTAGACTCTCCTCAAGCAAGACATAAAGGCTAAGGCAGAGTTGTAGACTGTCTGTATAAGCACTGAAGGCATGTCCCAACATGCATATGTAGCTCCTTGGAAAAGGCTGGGAAGCTTATTAGGTCTACACTGATAAGGAAATCTTTATCCAGTTATTAGCTGACCAGTATAACTAATTGAGAAGAGACGTCAGTGGCCAACATGATAAAGAATACAGACTTTATAAAATTAGTTATTAGGACTATCACCAAACAAGTAGCAAAAGTAAATAGCAAAAACAAGAAATCCTAGGGAAAGAAGGGTATTCTGATTTCCAGAGTAGTCCCATTACACTATTTAATGTGTTCAGTTTTCAACAAAATATGTAACATGTTAAGAAAAAAGAAAGTACGGCCATTACACAGAAAACAAAAACCAGTGATTAGAAAATGGCTGTGAGGAAGCCCAGATGCTGGACTCATAAGAAAAAAGTTTATAATCAAATGTTTTAAGCATATTCAAAGAAATAAAGTAAACTATATCTAGAGAACTAAAAGAAAGCATGAGACTATTTCACCAAATAGAGAACAATAATATAACATAGACTTTTAAAAAAGAAACAGAAACTCAAGATGGAAACTACAATATCTGAAATTTAAAAAATTAACTAAAGGAGTCAAAGAACAGATTTGAACTAAAGAATAATCAGAGAACTTGAAGACAGGTCAATGAGATTGTCAACTCTGAGGAAGAGAAAGAAAAAAATAATACATAAAAATAGAGACTCAAAAATACATATACAGGGCTTCCCTGGTGTTGCAGTGGTTGAGAGTCCACCTGCCGATGCAGGGGACGTGGGTTCGTGCCCCAATCCGGGAAGATCCCACATGCCGTTGAGTGGCTGGGCCCGTGAGCCATGGCCACTGAGCCTGCACATCTGGAGCCTGTGCTCTACAATGGGAGAGGCCACAACAGTGAGAAGCCCGTGTACTGCAAAAACAAAAAAACATAGAAGTGAGAGGCAGTGGGATGACATATTCTAAGTGCTAAATGAAAAGAAGATGAGCAAGCATTCTATATCGAGCAAAACTATCTATCAAAATTTAAGGGGAAATTAAGATATTCTCAGACAAACAGAAACTGAGAACATTTATTGCTAGCAGAACTGACATAAAAAAAAACACTAAAGGAAGTCCTTCCAGTTGAAATGAAAAAAAATCACTAAAGAACAACTCAAATCCAGATGAAGAAATAAAAAATAAAGATAACTACATAGATAAATGTAAAAGCCACAATAAACATTTTTTTTTTAAACATCTTTATTGGGGTATAATTGCTTTACAATGGTGTGTTAGTTTCTGCTTTATAACAAAGTGAATCAGCTATACATATACATATGTTCCCATATGTCTTCCCTCTTGCGTCTCCCTCCCTCCCACTCTCCCCATCCCACCCTTCCAGGCTGTCACAAAGCACCGAGCTAATATCCCTGTGCCTTGCGGCTGCTTCCCCCCAGCTATCTACCTTACTACGTTTGTTAGTGTGTATATGTCCATGACTCTCTCTCGCCCTGTCAAAACTCACCCCTCCCCCTCCCCATACCCTCAAGTCCGTTCTCCAGTAGGTCTGCGTCTTTATTCCTATCTTACCCCTAGGTTCTTCATGACATTTTTTTCCCTTAAATTCCATATATATGTGTTAGCATACGGTATTTGTCTTTTACTTTCTGACTTACTTCACTCTGTATGACAGACTCTAGGTCTATCCATCTCATTACAAATAGCTCAATTTCATTTCCTTTTAAGGCTGAGTAATATTCCATTGTGTATATGTGCCACATCTTCTTTATCCATTCATCCGATGATGGGCGCTTAGGTTGTTTCCATGTCCTGGCTATTGTAAATAGAGCTGCAATGAACATTTTGGTACATGACTCTTTTTGAATTTTGGTTTTCTCAGGGTATATGCCCAGTAGTGGGATTGCTGGGTCATATGGTAATTCTATTTGTAGTTTTTTAAGGAACCTCCATACTGTTCTCCACAGTGGCTGAACCAATTCACATTCCCACCAGCAGTGCAAGAGTGTCCCCTTTTCTCCACACCCTCTCCAGCATTTATTGTTTCTAGATTTTTTGATGATGGCCATTCTGACTGGTGTGAGATGATATCTCATTGTAGTTTTGATTTGCATTTCTCTAATGATTAATGATGTTGAGCATTCTTTCATGTGTTTGTTGGCATTCTGTATATCTTCTTTGGAGAAATGTCTATTTAGGTCTTCTGCCCATTTTTGGATGGGGTTGTTTGTTTTTTTGTTATTGAGCTGCATGAGCTGCTTGTAAATTTTGGAGATTAATCCTTTGTCAGTTGCTTCATTTGCAAATGTTTTCTCCCATTCTGAGGGTTGTCATTTGGTCTTGGTTATGGTTTCCTTTGCTGTGCAAAAGCTTTGAAGTTTCATTAGGTCCCATTTGTTTATTTTTGTTTTTATTTCCATTACTCTAGGAGGTGGGTCAGAAAGGATCTTGCTGTGATTTATGTCATAGAGTGTTCTGCCTATGTTTTCCTCTAAGAGTTTGATAGTTTCTGGCCTTACATTTAGGTCTTTAATCCATTTTGAGCTTATTTTTGTGTATGGTGTTAGGGAGTGATCTAATCTCATACTTTTACATGTACCTGTCCAGTTTTCCCAGCACCATTTATTGAAGAGGCTGTCCTTTCTCCACTGTACATTCCTGCCTCCTTTATCAAAGATAAGGTGTCCATATGTGCCTGGGCTTATCTCTGGGCTTTCTATCCTGTTCCACTGATCTATCTTTCTGTTTTAGTGCCAGTACCATACTGTCTTGATTACTGTTGCTTTGTAATATAGTCTAAAGTCAGGGAGCCTGATTCCTCCAGCTCCTTTTTTCGTTCTCAAGATTGCTTTGGCTATTCGGGGTCTTTTGTGTTTCCATACAAATTGCGAAATTTTTTGTTCTAGTTCTGTGAAAAATGCCAGTGGTAGTTTGATAGGGATTGCATTGAATCTGTAGATTGCTTTGGGTAGTAGAGTCATTTTCACAATGTTGATTCTTCCCATCCAAGAACATGGTATATCTCTCCATCTATTTGTATCATCTTTAATTTCTTTCATCAGTGTCTTATAATTTTCTGCATACAGGTCTTTCGTATCCTTAGGTAGGTTTATTCCTAGATATTTTATTCTTTTTGTTGCAATGGTAAATGGGAGTGTTTTCTTGATTTCACTTTCAGATTTTTCATCATTAGTATATAGGAATGCCAGAGATTTCTGTGCATTAATTTTGTATCCTGCTACTTTACCAAATTCATTGATTAGCTCTAGTAGTTTTCTGGTAGCATCTTTAGGATTCTCTATGTATAGTATCATGTCATCTGCAAACAGTGACAGCTTTACTTCTTCTTTTCCGATTTGGATTCCTTTTATTTCCTTTTCTTCTCTGATTGCTGTGGCTACAACTTCCAAAACTATGTTGAATAAGAGTGGTGAGAGTGGGCAACCTTGTCTTGTTCCTGATCTTAGTGGAAATGCTTTCAGTTTTTCACCATTGAGGATGATGTTTGCTGTGGGCTTGTCATATATGGCTTTTATTATGTTTAGGAAAGTTCCCTCTATGCCTACTTTCTGGAGGGTTTTTATCATAAATGGGTGTTGAATTTTGTCGAAAGCTTTCTCTGCATCTATTGAGATGATCATATGGTTTTTCTCCTTCAATTTGTTAATATGGTTTATCACATTGATAGATTTGCGTATATTGAAGAATCCTTGCATTCCTGGAATAAACCCCACTTGATCATGGTGTATGATCCTTTTAATGTGCTGTTGGATTCTGTTTGCTAGTATTTTGTTGAGGATTTTTGCATCTATGTTCATCAGTGATATTGGCCTGTAGTTTTCTTTCTTTGTGACATCCTTGTCTGGTTTTGGTATCAAGGTGATGGTGGCTTCGTAGAAGGAATTTGGGAGTGTTCCTCCCTCTGCTATATTTTGGAAGAGTTTGAGAAGGATAGGTGTTAGCTCTTCTCTAAACGTTTGATAGAATTCACCTGTGAAGCCATCTGGTCCTGGGCTTTTGTTTGTTGGAAGGTTTTTAATCACAGTTTCAATTTCAGTGCTTGTGATTGGTCTGTTCATATTTTCTATTTCTTCCTGATTCAGTCTTGGCAGGTTGTGCATTTCTAAGAATTTGTCCATTTCTTCCAGATTGTCCATTTTATTGGCATAGAGTTGCTTGTAGTAATCTCTCATGATTTTTTTTATTTCTGCAGTGTCAGTTGTTACTTCTCCTTTTTCATTTCTAATTCTATTGATTTGAGTCTTCTCCCTTTTTTTCTTGATGAGTCTGGCTAGTGGTTTATCTATTTTGTTTATCTTCTCAAAGAACCAGCTTTTAGTTTTATTGATCTTTGCTATTGTTTCCTTCATTTCTTTTTCATTTATTTCTGATCTGATTTTTATGATTTCTTTCCTTCTGCTAGCTTTGGGGTTTTTTTGTTCTGCTTTCTCTAAATGCTTGAGGTGCAAGGTTAGGTTGTTTATTCGAGATGTTTCCTGCTTCTTAAGGTGGGCTTGTATTGCTATAAACTTCCCCCTTAGAACAGCTTTTGCTGCATCCCATAGGTTTTGGGTCGTTGTGTCTCCATTGTCATTTGTTTCTAGGTATTTTTTTATTTCCTCTTTGATTTCTTCAGTGATCACTTCATTATTAAGTAGTGTATTGTTTAGCCTCCATGTGTTTGTATTTTTTAAAGATCTTTTCCTGTAATTGATATCTAGTCTCATGGCGTTGTGGTCGGAAAAGATACTTGATACAATTTCAGTTTTCTTAAATTTACCAAGGCTTGATTTGTGACCCAAGATATGATCTATCCTGGAGAATGTTCCATGAGCACTTGAGAAAAATGTGTATTCTGTTGTTTTTGGATGGAGTGTCCTATAAATATCAATTAAGTCCATCTTGTTTAATGTATCATTTAAAGCTTGTGTTTCCTTATTTATTTTCATTTTGGATGATCTGTCCATGGGTGAAAGTGGGGTGTTAAAGTCCCCTACTATGAATGTGTTACTGTTGATCTCCCCTTTTATGGTTGTTAGTATTTGCCTTATGTATTGAGGTGCTCCTATGTTGGGTGCATAAATATTTACAATTGTTATATCTTCTTCTTGGATCGATCCCTTGATCATTATGTAGTGTCCTTCTTTGTCCCTTTTAATAGTCCTTATTTTAAAGTCTATTTTGTCTGATATGAGAATTGCTACTCCAGCTTTCTTTTGGTTTCCATTTGCATGGAATATCTTTTTCCATCCCCTTACTTTCAGTCTGTATGTGTCTCTAGTTCTGAAGTGGGTCTCTTGTAGACAGCATATATAAGGGTCTTGTTTTTGTATCCATTCAGCCAATCTGTGTCTTTTGGTGGGAGCATTTAGTCCATTTACATTTAAGGTAATTATCGATATGTATGTTCCTATTTCCATTTTATATATTGTTTTGGGTTCGCTACTATAGGTCATTTCCTTCTCTTGTGTTTCGTGTCTAGAGAAGTTCCTTTAGCATTTGTTGTAAAGCTGGTTTGGTGGTGCTGAACTCTCTCAGCTTTTGCTTGTCTGTAAAGGTTTTAATTTCTTCATCAAATGTGAATGAGATCCTTGCTGGGTAGAGTAGTCTTGGTTGCAGGCTATTCTCCTTCAGCACTTTCAGTATGTCCTGCCACTCCCTTCTGGCTTGGAGGGTTTCTGCTGAGAGATCAGCTGTTAACCTTATGGGGATTCCCTTGTGTGTTATTTGTTGTTTTTCCCTTGCTGTTTTAATATGCTTTCTTTGTATTTAATTTTTGACAGTTTGATTAATATGTGTCTTGGCGTGTTTCTCCTTGTATTTATCCTGTATGGGACCCTCTGTGCTTCCTGGACTTGATTAACTATTTCCTTTCCCATATTAGGGAAGTTTTCAACTATAATCTCTTCAAATATTTTCTCAGTCCCTTTCTTTTTCTCTTCTTCTTCTGGAACCCCTATAATTCGAATGTTGGTGCGTTTCATGTTGTCCCAGAGGTTTCTGAGACTGTCCTCAGTTCTTTTCATTCTTTTTTCTTTATTCTGCTCTGCAGTAGTTATTTCCACTACTTTATCTTCCAGGTCACTTATCCGTTCTTCTGCCTCAGTTATTCTGCTATTGATCCTATCTAGAGTGATTTTAATTTCATTTATTGCATTGTTCATCGTTGCTTGTTTCATCTTTAGTTCTTGTAGGTCCTTGTTAACTGTTTCTTGCATTTTGTCCATTCTACTTCCAAGATTTCGGATCATCCTTATTATCATTATTCTGAATTCTTTTTCAGGTAGATTGCCTATTTCCTCTTCATTTGTTAGGTCTGGTGGGTTTTTATCTTGCTCCTTCATCTGCTGTGTGTTTTTCTGTCTTCTCATTTTGCTTATCTTACTGTGTTTGGGGTCTCCTTTTTGCAGGCTGCACTTTCGTAGTTCCCGTTGTTTTTGATGTCTGTCTCCAGTGGCTAAGGTTGTTTCAGTGGGTTGTGTAGGCTTCCTGGTGGAGGGGACTAGTGCCTGTGTTGTGCTGGATGAGGCTGGATCTTGTCTCTCTAGTGGGCAGGTTCACGTCTGGTGGTGTGTTTTGGGGTGTCTGTGGCCTTATTATGATTTTAAGCAGCCTCTCTGCTAATGGGTGGGGTTGTGTTCCTGTTTTGCTAGTTGTTTGGCATAGGTTGTCCAGCACTGTGGCTTGCTGGTCGTTGAGTGAAGCTGGGTGCTGGTGTTAAGATGGAGGTCTCTGGGATATTTCCACCGTTTAATATTATGTGGAGCTGGGAGGTCTCTTGTTGACCAGTGTCCTGAAGTTGGCTCTCCTACCTCAGAGGCAGAGCCCTGACTCCTGGCTGGAGCACCAAGAGCCTTTCATCCACACAGCTCAGAATAAAAGGGAGAAAAAGTAGGGAGAATTAGTAGAAGTATGAGTAAAGAAAGAAGGAAAGGAGGAAAGGAAGGAAGGAAGAAAGAAGCAAAGAAGGAAAGAAAGGAGGGAGGGAGGGAGGGAGGGAGGAAGGAAGGAAGGAGGGAAAGAAGGAAAAAAGACAGAAAGAAAGATGATACAGTAAAAATAAAATAAAGTATAATATAGTTATTGAATTAAAAAATACTTAGAAAAAAAAAAAAAAAGGGACGGATAGAACCGTAGGACAAATGTTGGAAGCAAAGCTATACAGAGAAAATCTTACACAGAAGCATACACATACACCTTCACAAAAAGAGGTAAAGGGGGAAAAATCATAAATCCTGCTCCCTGAGACCACCTCCTCAATTTGGGGTGATTCGTTGTCTAAAGGAGGGAAGGAAGGAAGGAAAGAAAGAAAGAACGAAGGTAAAGTATAATAAAGTTATTACAATTAAACTTAATTATTAAGAAAAAGAATTTTTAAAAAAAAGTCATGGACGGATAGAGCCCTAGGACAAATGGTGGAAGCAAGAGTATACAGACAGGATCTCACACAGAAGCATACACATACACATTCACAAAAAGAGGAAAAGGGAAAAAAATCATAGATCTCGCTCCTAAATTCCACCTCTTCAATTTGGGATCATTCCTTGTCTATTCAGGTATTCCACAGATGCAGGGTATATCAAGTTGATTGTGGAGCTTTAATCAGCTGCTTCTGTGGCTGCTGGGAGAGATTTCCCTTTCTCTTCTTTGTTCTCACAGCTCACAGGAGCTCAGCTTTGGATTTGGCCCTGCCTCTGCATGTAGGTCGCTGGAGGGCGTCTGTTTTTTCGCTCAGACAGGACGGGGTTAAAGGAGCAGCTGATTCAGGGCCTCTGGCTCACTCAGGCCGGGGGTTGGGGGATGGGGGAAGGAGGGGCACTGCGTGCGGGGCGGGCCTGCGGCGGCAGAGGCGGCGTGACGTTGCGGGAGAGGCCGGCGTGATGTTGCACCAGCCTGAGACCCGCCGTGCGTACTCCCGGGGAAGTTGTCCCTGGATCCCGGGAACCTGGCAGTGGCGGGCTGCACAGGCTCCGCGGAAGAGGGGTGTGGAGAGTGACCTGTGCTCGCACACAGGCCCCTCGGTGGCGGCAGCAGCAGCCTTAGCGTCTCCCGCCCGTCTCTGGGGTCTGCGGTTTTAGCCGCGGCTCACGCCCGTCTCTGGGGTTTGCGCTTTCAGCCGCGGCTCGCGCCCGTCTCGGGGGCTCGCGCCCTCAGCCGCGGCTCGCGCCCGTCTCTGGGGTTCGCGCTTTTAGCCGCGGCTCGCGCCCGTCTCTGGAGTTCCTTTAAGCAGCGCTCTTAAACCCCTCTCCTTGCGCACCAGGAAACAAAGAGGGAAGAAAAAGTCTCTTGCCTCTTCGGCCGGTGCAGGCTTTTCCCCGAACTCCCTCCCAGCTAGTCGTGGTGCACTAACCCCTTCAGGCTATGTTCAAGCCGCCAACCCCAGTCCTCTCCCTGAGCTCCGTCCAAAACCAAAACCCGAGCCTCAGCTCGCAGCCCCGCCCGCCCCGGTGGGTGAGCAGCAAGCCTCTCGGGTTGGTGAGTGCAGGTCGGCACCAATCGTCTGTGCAGGAATCTCCCCGCTTTGCCCTCCGCACCCGTCGCTGTGCACTACTCCGCGGTCCCGAAACTCCCCCCTCTGCCTCCCGCAGTCTCCGCCCGCGGAGGGGCTTCCTAGTGTGTGGAAACTTTTCCTCCTTCACAGCTCCCTCCCACTGGTGCAGGTGCCGTCCTTATTCTTTTGTCTCTGTTTTTTCTTTTGCCCTACCCAGTTACGTGGGGAGTTTCTTGCCTTTTGGGAGGTCTGAGGTCTTCTGCCAGCCTTCAGTAGGAGTTCTGTAGGAGTTGTTCCACGTGTGGATGTATTTCTGGTGTATCCGTGGGGAGGAAGGCGATCTCCGCGTCTTACTCTTCTGCCATCTTCAAGGTCCCCAATAAACATATTTTTTACCAACAACATTTTTACCTCTTTTCTGACTTAAAATAACTATATAAACAATAACTAGAAATTGGTATAAATGGGCACACTATCAACAAGTATATAAATTATACTGAAATAACAACACAAACTGGGGGAAGGAACAAAAATATAAGAATTATTTCTATATAATATTGAAATTAAGTTAATATAATGCAAAGTAGATTGTTATAATATGAGGTATTAAATTGAATTCCAATGGAAACCACTAAGAAAGTAACTTCAAAATTATTGTAAAATAAATAATTAAAGGGGAATTGGACTGGTAAACTATAAAACATCTGTTTATATCTATTTAGCACAAAATGTTAGCAATGGATTAATGAACAAAAAAGCATAAGACATATAGAAATTGATTAGCAAAATGGCATATATAAATTGTACATTGTCAGTAATTACACTAAATATAAGTGGTTGAAAAAATCCAATCAAAAGTCAGAAACTGGCTGAATGGATATTTTAAAATATAAATAAAATCTATGCAGTGTACAAGAGACAAACTTTAGAGATAATGACATAAAGGGTTTGAAAATAACAAGATGGAAAACGATATATCATACATGGTAATCAAAAGAGTGCTTAAGCATCTATACTAATATGAGGAAAATTTATGTCAGAGACAATTAAGGATATTTTATAAGAATTAAAAAGGCAATTCATTAAGAAGTTATAACATTTATAAACATATATGCCCTAACAACAGAACATAAAATCATGATGTAAGAACTGAGATGAGAAATAAACAGGTAAACAATAATAGTTAGATATTTAAAAAGCCTACTTTCAATGATGATACAAAAGCTAGAAGAAGATTATCAAGGAAAAACTTGGATAACAGTATAAACCAAGTATACCTAACAGATATCTAAACAATATTCCACCAAAAGCAGCAGAGTATATGTTTTTCAAAAGTGCACATGAAACCTATTGCAAGTTAGACCATATATCAGACCATAAAACAATTCTCAACAAATTTAAAAAGATTAAAATTATACAAAGTATATTATTTGACCACATGGAATGATATTAGAAATCAAGGACACAAAAAATATTTGGGAATTCACAAATAAATAGAAATTAAGTAGACACGCCTAAGTAACAAAATTCCCACAGAAGAAATCACTTGAGTTGAGTGAAAATAAAATCAGAACATTGCAAAACATATGAGAAGCAGGTAAAGCAATGATAAGAGGGAAATTTATAGCTGCACAAACATAAATTTAAAAAGAATGATAATCTCAAATCAATAACCTAACTTATACTCTTAAGAAACTATTAAAAGAAGAGCAAATTAAACACAAGCAAAGAGAAGGAAGTAAGTAATAAGATTAGAGTGGAAATAAGTAAAATAGAGAATAGAAAAACAGAAAAAATCAACAAAACCAAAAGGTGATTCTTTGAAAAGATCCATACAATTGAGAAACCTTTAAATAAACTGAACAGGAATAAAAAGGGGGAAATCAAACTACTTCAAATCAGGGATTAAAGAAGGGAAATTATTGCCAATATTGCAAAAATAAAAAGAAATGTACATGTGATAATTTATTTTATATGTTAACCTGACTGGGCAACAGTGCCCAGCTACTTGATTAAATATTATTCTGGATGTTTCTAGAAAGGTGGTTTTTAGATGAGATTAACATTCAAATTGATGGATTTTGAGTAAAGCACATTATCTTCCATAATGTGGGTGAGCCTCATGTAATCAGTTGAAGGTCTTAATAACACAAAAACTGACCTTCCCTGAGCAAGAAGGAATTCTGCCAGTAAACTGCCTTTTGATTCAAATTGCAACTCTTCTTTGTTCTCCAGGCTGACAGGCTTCCTTGCAGATTTTGAACTTGCACCTCCATATTCCTTTAAGAAAATCTCTCCCTCTCTTTCTCTCTCTCTCTCTCTTATATATGTATAAATAGTGTAACATTATAATGGAGTTTCTTTATTGTAATACTGTACTGGAGGGTCTAGCCCTAGCAATTAGAAATCAAAGACATCCAGATCATAAAGGAAGAATTGAAACTATCTCTACATGCAGATGACATGATCTTGTATATATAAAACCCTATGGGGTCCATGCAAAAAAATTTTTTAAATAAAGCTAATAAATTAGTTCAGCATGTTTACAAGATATGAAATCAACATTCAAAATTACTTTTATTTCTAAACATTAGCAATGATCAATCTGAAAATAAAATTATGAAACAATTTCATTTATAATAATATCAAAAATAAATAAAATATTTAGTAAGACTTTTTTAAAAAAAAGAAGTGCAAAACTATACTTTGTAAATGACAAAACAATGTTGAAATAAAAGAATACCCAAATAATTGGAAACACATCCCAAGTTTATGACTCAGAAGGCTCAATATTGTTAAGATGGAAATTTTACCCAAACAAACCTATGCATACAACACAATCCCTATCAGAATCTCAGATGTCTTCTTTATGAAAATTGTGAAGTTGATTCTAAAATTCATAAGGAGATGCAAGGAACTCAGAAGAGCCAAAAAATATCTTTAAAAAGAAAAACAAACAAAAAAAAACTACAAAAACTTCCATTTCCTGATTTTAAATCTTATGACAAAACAGTGGTAATCAATACAATGCAATGTAATAATGGTACAGATTAATAGAAACAGAATTGAGAGTCCAAAAATAAACCCATATATCTATGGTCAACTACACAATGGGAAAAAATGGTGCAGGGAAAGCTGTACAATATACGCAAAAGAATGTCTTGGACACTTCTCTAAAAACATATACAAAATTAACTCTAAGTGTATCAATGACCTAAGTATAAGAGTTAAAGTTATAAAACTTTTAGAAGAAAACATAGGGGTAAATCTTCATACTTTGGATTTGGCAATGATTTCTTAGATATGACACCAAAAGCATCATCAGCAACAACAACAATTATATAAATTTTGGCTTATCATGATGAAAACTTTTGGGTTTCAAGGATTCCATTAAAAAGTAAAAGAACCATGCAAACAATAAGAGAAATTTTTTTCCACTCATATATCTGATAGGGGACTTATATCCAAGGTACATGAAAAACTTTTACTGCTCTAAAATAAAAAGACAAATAAACCAACTAAAAAATGGGCAAAGGATTTGACTAGACAGTTCTCCAAAGAAAACATGCAAATAGGCCAATAAACACAAGAAAAGTTGCTTAACATCACTACCCACAAGGGAAATGCAAATCCAAACCACAATGAGATACCACCCCATACCCAGTGAGATGGGCATAATCAAAAAGACATATAATAAGTATTGGCTTACAGAGAAATGGGAAATTTCAAACATTGTTGATGTGATTATAAAATGATGCAACTGCTTTAGAAAAGTCTGGTGGTCCCTCAAAAACTTAAACACAGTTACCACATGCTCCAGAAATTCCACTTCTAGTGGTATACCCAAGAGGGTTGAAGATATGTGACCACACAAAAACTTGTACATGAATCTTCATAGCACCATTATTCATAATAGCCTAAAGTGGAAACAATCCAAATGTCTATCAACTGATGAATGGATAACAAATATGTGTTATATCCATATAGTGGATTTTTCATTGATGCACGTAATGACACATGCTACAACATAGATGAATCTTGAAAACAATTAAGTGAACAAAAAATGCCAGGGACAAAAGCACATAGATTACATGATTTAATTTTTATGAAATATTCAGACCAAGCAATTTCATGGAGGAAGAAATAACCTTAGTGATTGCCAAGGGCTAGGAATAGGGGGAACTGTGAATGATTGCTTACAAGTATAGGATATCTTTTGGGGGTGATTAAAATATTATAGCAAGAAATATATTGCTGGTTGCTCAATGTTGTGATATACTAACAATCACTAAATTGTCAACTTTAAAATGGTGAATTTATGGCATATGATTTGTATCTTATTTATTTTTATTTTTGAGGTATGCAGGCCTCTCACTGCTGCAGCCTCTCCCATTGCAGAGCACAGGCTCTGGATGCGCAGGCCCAGTGGCCATGGCTCACGGGCACAGCTGCTCTGTGGCATGTGGGATCCTCCCAGACTGGGGCACAAACCCGTGTCCCCTGCATCGGCAGGTGGACTCCCAACCACTGCACCACCAGGGAAGCCCAATTTGTATCTTAATAATAAACTAATAAAATCCCCAAGATCTATGTATACAGAAGAGTCTGTCTAAAGAAAATTAATGTTAACAAAATCTTCTGGGAAAGAAACATTCATGGACATTAAGAGCAGGATCTGAGGTTTAATCAAAATGGAATAACTGGGATTGAATCATTTAACTTGAGCCTGCTATGTGCCCAGTATTGTACTAGCTACTGGGGCTTAGAAAAGTATATACCCAGTTTTTCTGCTCAAGAGGTTTACAGACTGGCTATAACTTAGCATTAGAAAATGGTTTCTCAAACTTACCACTATTAAAATTTTGTGTCTGATAGTTATCTTTTTTGAGGAAAACCACTGTTGATTGCAGAAAACAACAGTAGAATCATTGCCCTTTACCCACTAAATGCCAAAAGCAACCCCCTCCACTAGTTGTGACAACCAAAAATGTCTCCAGACATTGTCAAACGTCCCCTGGATAGAAAATTCTACCCCATTTGAGAACCACTGACCTCTAGGTTGCATAATGTCTTTCTTTAGTCTAGAGCTGATTTTTTTTCCAGTCATACCTTACAATTCTACAGTATTATCATATATCCTGGTCTTTATTTTATTATGGCATGACATTTTCTGTTTGGTAGTGGTTACCCCTGAACAAGAAGGTAGAAAAGTAAAATGAGAGAAAATTATTTGCCCTTCACAGAAACATGCAATTCCCTATTTCTTAGTTCAGATGCCTGTGAAATGGTAATTTCCTTTAAAATTGCCTCCTTATCTTCTCCTTCCTTCCTTTTTGACAAGCTTTTCTCTCTTGTATGTTATTTTCTTTTTGTCATTGATTAATATATCCAGTCTATATGGAAAAGTGAAAGTCATGCCAAGCATTTTTTTAGTTCATAAAATATGCCTCTTAAGAGTGATAACAGCAAGATGGTGGACAAAGAAGTTCCAAGACATTTTACCCCCATGGAAACATTAAATAAATAAATATAGACTGACTTGAATAATTGTATAGGAGCTCTTGAAACCAGTCAAATATCTATAAGAATCATGTAAATGCCCAATCAAGAAAGAGTCAAATGTTAGGAAACTTTCTCTGTGTCATTTTTACTCACTGTTGCCCCACTCCCATCTCACCCAACATAGCATGATGTGTGCAGGGGAAAATAGGCCAGTTTCTGGTTTCCTTGGTCAGGCAGAAGGAGCAGAGTAGAATTTGTTTGAAACATTTTGACCCATCTGTACACTACCTGAGGAATTGTTTTCTGTCTCATTTTCTTTGGAGCTCAAATGGGAGACAGTGGCATACAGTATATCTCAGATTGGCAGAGCCATGAAAGGCAGTGGCAGATGTCACAGCATATGAAAACTGAAAGAAGACTGAAAATCCACAAATGCCTGTGGGCAAGATATTATAGGCAGAGAAGTATAATAGAATATCCAAGTCTCCACAGAGAGGTTTTGGTGAGACTTTCTGGAAAATTAAGACATTTAGAAGCAGCCATGGGGGAATCAGCCCTGGCCACCACTTCTTAAGACGGGAATCCACCAAAGCTGGCAGGGGCTGAATGCTAAAGCATGGAGTTAAAAGAGTGGATCTGGGAAGAGGACAACTGTTTGCTGCATGGATGTAACAGAGGGTATGGGAATGAGGGGCTCCGCAGCTGGAATGCCCCTAGAGAACCTGTGGTCTGCCTAGAAAATGAGTTGATATTGTTGAGTGGTGTGCAAGGGGTGGGGCTGCCACCACTCCCACACACCAGCTCCTGTCTCAGTGGGTACTGGGAGGGACTCCTACCAGAGTGAGCTTACCTAGTCTGTTGCAACTACCTGCCTGTCTCCGCTACCACGGGGACTTCACTCACACCCCAGTTGTGGCCACCATGCTCCTCCCTGGCCTGAGTAAGTGTGCCCCAATCAGCCACTGCTTTTGCTCCCTCTCACCTGGGTGAGCAGACACCTGAGGGTGGCACACATGCAGAGGTGGGGCCAAAGCCAACGCTGAGGCCCAGGTATGGTGTAACTAAAGAAGAAAAATGGAAATCTCTCCGTGAAGCTGCATAAGCCATGGATTAAATCTCGACAATTGACTTGGTAAACCCTGTGTCTGTGGAATATCTGAATGGACAATGAGTGCTCCCATAACTAAAACAGGTCTAGCTTTAGTGGCAGTGGACTTTGGTGGCAAGTACACACAGGAGTTGGGCCAGGTCAGAGTCTGAGGTGGCCCCACAGTGCCCACAGCAGGTCCAGAGACCTACCTAGAGTTATTGGAAGGCCTCCTGGGGAGGCAGAGTTTGGCTGTGGCTCACTGTGGGGACAAGGACACTGACAGCAGACACCCCAGGAAAATATTCTTATTACTATTATTCTTTTTCCTTTGTTTTGTTTTGTTCAGTTGTTATTGCTTGTATTATTTATTATTTTTAATTTTTTTTTAATTTTTCTATTTTTACTTTACTTTTTTTTCTTCTTTTTGTTCTTTGAGGTTTTTTTGTTTTTAATTTTTTTTGTTTTTGTTTTTGTCTGTTTCTTTGTTTCTGTTTGGTTGAGTTTGTTTTTATCATTTGTCTTGGGTTTGGTTTGTCTGTTTTCTTTCTTCTTTTTTTTTTATTATTTTTTTGGTACGAGGGCCTCTCACTGCTGCAGCCTCTCCCGCTGTGGAGCACAGGCTCCGGACACGCAGGCTCAGTGGCCACAGCTCATGGGTCCAGCTGCTCCGCAGCATGTGGGATCCTCCCAGACTGGGCACGAACCCATGTCCCCCGCATTGGCAGGCAGACTCCCAACCTCTGTGCCACCAGGGAAGCCCTTTTCTTCTTTTTTTTTTTTTTGTATTGTTTTTGTTGCTGTTTGTTTTTGTTATTTGTCTTGGGTTTTGTTTTCTTTTCCTTTTCTTTCTTTCTTCTTACCTGGCCAGGGGTGTGGCCTGGGCCTCTGGAGTGGGAGCACCGAGTCCAGGATGCTGGACCACCAGAGAATTCCTGGGTTCAGGGAATATTAATTGGCTTGTGCTCTCTTGGAGGTATCCATCTCACCACTAAAACCTGGCTCCACCCAACTGCCTGTAGGCTCCAGTGCTGGACACCTCACACCAAACAACCAGAAAGACAGGAACACAGCTCCACCCATCAGCAGACAGCTGCCTAAAGTCATACTAAGCTCACAGGCACCCCAAAACACACCATTTGATGCAGCCCTGCCCATCAGAGGGAAAAACTCAGCTCCATCCACCAAAAGGCAGGCACCAGTCCCTCACACTAGGAAACCTACACAAGCTCCTGGACCAACCTCATCCACCAGGGGGCCAACAACAGAAGCAAGAGAAACTACGACCCTGCAACCTGTGGAAAGCAGACCACAAATACAGTAATTCAGAAGCAGCCATGTATAAAAATGAAATAAGGACAGAAAAGAAAAGTGTATATGCACATGCTTAGACAGGATACATGCCAAGAAAAGAACTGCAAGGACAAGCCTTCACCCAAAGCTTATCCTGAGACTAATAATTTAGTGATGAACTTCCACACCAGTCTACAAAGATGTGGCAAGGTAGGTGATTTTTCAAATACTAAATTTCAAACAAAGGATAACAGACATACAAAGAAATGGGGAAACATGACCTATTCAAAGGAACAAAATAAATCTACAGAAACAATGCCTAAAAAAGGCAGAATTACCAAACAAAGAATTTAAACAACTATCTTAATATGTTCAAAGAGCTAAGGGAAAATATAGAAAAAGAACTAAAGAAAATCAGAAAAACAATATGTGAAGAATATCTACAAAGAGAAAGTATAAAAAGAAACCAGGTAGAAATTCTGGAGCTGAAAAATGCAATAACTCAGTCAAAAAATTCACTAGAGGGTTTCAACAGCAGACTCAGGCAAAAGAAGGAATTAGGAAGCTCAAACACAGGTCTTTGAAATTATTAAGTCTGAGAAGCAAGAAGAAAAAAATGAATGAAGGAGAACAAAGCCTAAGGGACATAGGGGAGTTCATAAACTTATAATGTGTATAAGATACACATTATAGGAATCTGGCAGGAGAAGAAAAGAAGAGAAGAAGAAAATGGCAAAAAAGATCATCTGAGGAACTAATGGTTGAAAAATTCCAAAACTGAGAGAAAGTCATGTACATATAATTACAAGAAACTCACCCAACTCAAAGTAAGAAAAAAAAATCAAAGAAACCCTCACTGAGGTACATGTTAGTTAAAGCAGTGAAAGTCAAAATCTTGAAGGAGCAAGAGAAAAGCAATCCATCACATATAAGTTATCCCTAATAAGACTATCAATAACTTTCTCAGCAGAAACCTTGCAGGACAGAAGGCACTGGCATGATGTATTCAAAGTGCTGAAAGAAAAAAAAATCTGTTAACCAAGCATTCTATACATGACAAAACTGTCTTTCAAAACTGAGAGGTAAATTATGAAATTCTCACACAAACAGAAGCTGAGGGAGTTTATTACCACTAGGCCTTCCTTACAGGAGATGCTAAAGAGAACACTTCAAGTTGAAATAAAGCTGAAATAAAGAATGCTAGACTTAAACTCTTCAAGCTACAATATAAACTTCTCTAGTAAAGTCAAACACATGGACAAATGTTAAAAAATCATTATTATAATATTTTTCTTGTAACTCTACTTTTATTTACAAATATACAAATGCATTAATTATAAATCTATTTTTAATATTTATACCATATACAAATATATAATATGTGACATCAGTAGCATAAACTGGGGGTGGGGGCTAGCTTTAAAAGGAATACAGATTTTGTACATCACCAAAGTTATGCTGATATCAATTTAAGATAGATTTTCATAATTTTAAGATGTTACATGTAGCCTCTATGGCAATCAAAAAGAAAATATGAAATATATACAAAATGAAATAAGGGAATCAAAACTTGTCATGAAAAATATCAACAGAACACAGAAACAAAGGACAAAACATCTATAGGACATAAAGAAAACAAAGTGTCAAAAGTACATACTTCCTAACAGTATTTACCCTAAATGTAAATAGTCCATATTTTAATATCAAAATACAGACTGGATTTAAAAAAGATTGAACTATAGGCTGTCTATAAGAGACTCACTTTAGATCTATGGACATGCATAGGTTGAAAGTAAAAAGATGGCAAAAGTTATTCCATGCAAATAGTAATGAAAAGATAATATGGTGGATACACTAATATAGACTTTATGTAAAAAATAAAATAAAATAAACTATTCAGGAGATAAAGACATTATATAATGATAAAAGAGCCAAATCACAAGTAAGATATAACAATTATACATATATGTCGTACTTCAGAGCTCAAAAAGACATTAAATAATTCTGACAGAACTAAAAGGGGAAATACACAGTTCTACAATAATAGTAGGAGACTTCAATACTTCAGTTTCAATAATGGATAGAAAAACATACAGTAGATCAATATAGAAAAGATGTACTTGAAAAACACTATAGACCAATTGAACCTAACATTTATATACAGAATACTCCATTCAGTAATAGCAGAATACACATTTTTCTAAAGTGTACATTGATCATTCTCAAGTATAGACAATCTATTAGACTACAAAACAAGTCTTAATAAATTTAAAAATAATAAATTCCTACAAAGTATCTTTGATAATTACAAATGAATAAACTTTAAATCAACAGCAAAAGGAAAACTAGGAATTCATAAACATGTGGAAATTAAAGTGAAATTTTAAAATATCTTGAGACAAATATATGGAAACACCACATATCAAAATGTATGACACTCAGTGAAATCAGTGCTGAGAGCAAACTTTGTAGCTGTAAGTACTTGTATTACAAAAGAAGAAAGGTCTCAAGTCAACAACTTGACTTTACACTTTAAGCAACTGAAGAAGAACAAATTAAACCCAAAGGTAACAGAAGGAAGAAAATAGTGAGTATTAGAGGAGAAATAAATAAAATATGTAATAGAAACACAATAGAGAAAATAAATGAAATCAACAGTTGATTCTTCATAAAGATCAACATACTTGACAAACTTTAGCTGGTTTGACTAAGGAAAAGGAGAGAAGACACAAATAACTAAAATCAGAAATGAAAGAGGCAAACTTACTACCAATTTCACAGAAGTAAAAATACGTAAGAAAGTACTAAGATTTAGATTGTATATTCTAAATTGTATAATCTAAAGGAAATGGACAAACTCCTAGAAACACAGACTCTACTAAGACTTAATCACAAAGTAATAGAAAATCTGTACAGATCTATAACAAGTAAGGAGATTGAATCAGTAATCAAAACCTGATTTTTAAAAAAATGAACACGAAAAATTCTAAGATCTGATAGCTTCACTGGCAGATGCTACTAAACATTTAAAGAATTAACATCAATCTTCCTCAAATTTTTCTCAAAAATTGAAAAAGAGCAAACACTTCTAAAGTCATTCAATGAGGCCTTTATTTATCCCTATACCAAAGCCAACAAAGACATTACACACAAAAAAAGCCACATACCAATATCCCTGATCAATATTGACATAAAAATGTTCAACAAAATGCCAGAAAAACACAAAATTCAAAAGCACATTAAGGGCTTCCCTGGTGGCGCAGTGGTTGAGAGCCCACCTGCCGATGCAGGGGACACGAGTTCGTGCCCTGGTCCGGGAAGATCCCACATGCCGTGGAGCGGCTGGGCCCGTGAGCCATGGCCGCTGAGCCTGTGCGTCTGGAGCCTGTGCTCCGCAACGGGAGAGGCCACAACAGTGAGAGGCCCGTGTACCGCAAAAAAAAAAAAAAAAAAAAAAAAGCACATTAAAAGAATTATACACTATTACTAAGTGGGATTTATTCCTGGAATGTATGGATAGTTCAGCATAAGAAAACCAATCAATGTAATATGCCACATTAACAGAACATAGTATAAAAAGGGTAAAAATCGTTTGAGCATCTCAATAGGTGCAGAAAAACATTTGACAAGATTTAATACTCCATCATGATAAAAACACTCAGCAAACTAGGAATAGAAGGAAACTAACTCAACATAAAGTCACATGTTAAAAGCCAAGAGGTTTTTTTTTTTTTTATTGGAGTATAGTTGCTTTACAATATTGTGTTAATTTCTACTGTACAGCAAAGTGAATCAGCTAAATGTATACATATATCCCCTCTTTTTTTGATTTCCTTCCTATTTAAGTCAACCCAGAGCACTGAGTTCCCTGTGCTATACAGTAGGTTCTCATTAGTTATCTATTTTATACACAGTACCAATAGTGTTTATATGTTAATCCCAATCTCTCAATTCATCCTACCCCCCCCCAAAAAATGCCAAGAGTTAACATCATACTTTATGGTGAAAGACTGACAGAGCTTTTCCTGTAAGATCAGGACCAAGACAAGAATGTCCACCTTTGCCACTTATATTCAACATAGTCCTGGAAATTCTAACCAGATCAAACAGGAAGTAAAAGAAGTAAAAGCATTCAAATTGGATACAAAAAGTAAAATTATCTCTTTTCATAGAGGACATAATCTTATATGCACAAAACTTAAAAGATTCCACCTAAAAATAGTTAGAATAAACAAATTCAGCAAAGTTGCAGGATACAAAGTCAACATGCAGAAATCAATCGCACTTCTACACACTAACATCAAATTATGAGAAATAAAAATTAACAAAACAATCCCATTTACAATAACATCAAAAGGAATAAAACAATTAGGAATAAACTTAACCAAAGAGGCAAGAAAGAGACTTGTATACTCCAAACAAAAACAATTATTGTTCAAAAATTACAGATGACATAAATAAATGAAAACACAACCTGTGTTCATGTAATGGAAGACTTAATATTGTTAAGTTGTTAATATTACCCAAAATGATTTACGGATTCAATGTAAACTTTGTTGAAGTCCCAATGAGGTTTTTTATAGAAATAGGATTACCCATTTCAAGTTCACGTGGACTCTCAAGAGACTGAATAGACAAAATAATCTTGTAAAAGAAAAACGAACTTGGAGTTTTGACAATTCTTGATTTCAGAACTTACTACAGAGCTATGGTAATCAGAACAGTGTTATACAGACACACAAACAGACATGTAGATGAATGAAATAGAATAGAGAGACTACTAATAAATTCTTGCATATACAGCCAAATTATTTTAGACAGAACCATTCAATGGGGAAAGTTTCTTCAACAAATGGTGATGAAAGAATTGATATACATCTACAAAAAAATGAAGTTGGACTCTTACCTTACATCATATAAAAAATTAACTCAAAATTGATCAAATAGTTAAATTTAGGAGCTAAACGTATAAAACTTGTAGGAGAAGATATAAGCAAAAATCTTCAAGACATTGTATTTGTCAATGATTTCATGATGAAAATTAACAAATTGCACTTTATCATGATTAAATCTTTTGTTCAACAAAGGACACTATCAACAGAGTGAAAATGCAACATACAGAATTGAAGAAAATATTTGCAAATCATGTATCTGATAAAGGATTAATATCAAGAACTTATAAAGAACTCCTACAACTCAGCAACAAAAATATAGAAAACCTAAGTAAAAGGCTAGAAATGTAAATTGGTACAGACATTATGGAAAACAGTATGGAGGATTCTCAAAAAAAATGAAAACAGAACTACTGTATGATCCATCAATTTAGTTTCTGGGTGTTTATCCAAAGAAAACAAAAACACTAACTTGAAAATATATATGCACCCCCATGTTCACTGCAGCATTATTTACAATAGCTGAGATATGGAAATAACATAAGTGCCCATCAGTGGATGGATAAAGAAACTGTGATATATCATGGAATATCAATTGGCCATATAAAATAAAATCTTGCCATTTGTAATAGTATGGATTGTCCTCAAGGGCATTATGTTAAGTGAAATAAGTCAGCTAGAGAAAGACAAATGCCATATGATCTCTCTTATAGGTGGAATTGAAATAAAAACCTATACAAAGAAAAAAACCCACAAGCTCATAGATACAGAGAACAGATTGGTGGTTGCCAGAGGTGGGAAGGGGGTGGGAGAAAGAGGTGAAGAGGGTCAAAAGGTAAAAAGAAAAAGAAATGGGCAAAGGACTTGAACATACATACTCTAGAGAAGATATACAAATGACCACTAATCACATGAAACAATGCTTAACATCAGTAATCCTGAAGGAAATGCAAATTACAACCACTATGAGACAATGTTTCAGGTCCATTAGGATGGCTATTATTAAAAAAAAAAAGTTGGCAAGGATGTGGAGAAATTGAAACCCTTGTGCATTGCTAGTGGGAATGTAAAATAGTGCAACCACTATGGAAAATGGTATGGCATTTCCTCAAAATATTAAAAATAAATTTACAATATGATTCAGCAATTCTACTTCTGAGTATATACTCAAAGTAACTGAAAGCATGGACTTAAACAGGTAGTTATATATCTATGTTCATAGCAGCATTATTCACATTAGCCAAATGTGGGAGCCACCCAAGTATCCAGTGAAGGTTAAATCAACAAATGAAATGTGGTGTATACATACAATAGAATATTATTTAGTCTTAAAATGAGATGCAATTTTGACACATGCTACAACATGGATGAACCTTGAAGATGTTAGCCTACATGGAATAAGCTAGTCACAAAAGGACAAATACTATAAGGATTCCCTTTGTAATCAAATTCATAAAGACACAAAGTAGGATGGTGGTTGCCATAGGCTGGGGAAGGAGAGAATGGGAAATTACTGTATAATGGGCACAGAGTTTCATTTTGGGAAGTTAAAGAAATGTTCTGGAGAAGGACGGTGATGATGGTTGCACAACAATGTGAATTAAAATCACAGAACTGTGCACTTAAGAATGGTTAAAATTGTCAACATTATGTAATTCATATCTTACCAGAATGAAAGATGATCACTTCCAAATGGCACAAATGGAAGATATGACTTGAAAGGAAAAAGAAGACTCATTTTTCTCAAAGTGGGATCTTTAAGAGGTTGTATACATCTTTGGGGACAGTTCACATTTTATAGGAAGTCAAGTGTCCTATGTGAGTAAAGGGGAAAGATGTCAGAGGCAGATGTACATTTCATAGCAGACAAGATATCAGGCTTTCACCCCATTCCTGATTTCTTTTGTTCAATCTCTTCTTAGTCAATGATGCCAACACTTGGTCTAGATGGCAATCTGTAATCAATCAAGATCTTGTTAAGTCTAAAAGGTAATATTAGCTAGCCCTATTTTCAACATGTCAAGGCAAGGAAAAATTGAGGGATGAGAACAAGCCAAAGAGTTTCTATAATCAGATGGGCTTGCTCTGAGCAACTCCAAGTCACCCTCTTCAGAATCCAAAACCAAGTGAGGCTCACTTCGAGAAAAGCTCCAAATATGTGGAGCAGGATGATTAAAATCTGCTTGACTCCAAGTGACCTGGTTAGCTACATAACCCTTTAAAGAAAGAGAAAAATCTTACAGAACTAAGATGGTTGTTTAATTCTTGAGACTTGAAATGTATGCTGCATGATTATTGAACTTGTGTTCTAAAAGTTCCTATTTTTAATTATAGGTTACTATATGGAAAAAATACTTTTCTAAAAGCAATATGATATCCTGGATTTAATTATAGAAAATAAAAAAAGACATTTGTAGAGATGTAGTGAAATCTAAGTAGTGTCTATATTTCAGTTAATAATACTGTATCAATGTTAATTTCTTAGTTTTAGCAAAAGTTTCATGATTATGTAAGATGTTAACATTAGGGTAAAATGACTGAAGGATATATGGGAATCTTTTGTATTAAATTCACAACTTTTCTATAAATCTAATATTATTCTAAAATATAAAGTTTATTTTTAAAAATTCTAGGACAATTGATTATCCATTTGTAAAAATAGATGAAAATTAAATTGGACCTTGACGTCATTCACAAAAATCAATTCCAGATGGATTATTGATCTAAATGTAAAAGACATGAAATAAACTGAGAGGGAGACAGAAAGATGGAGAGTGAGAGAGGGAGAAACAAAGAGAGAGAAACTGCGAAAGAGAAAGCTTTAGAAGATAATCATAATTCATAATTATGACAGTTCATAACTCATAGGATATAATATAATAATTCATATAATAATTCATAATCAAGATACAATAAATAAAAATAAATAGATAAGTATAATACATTAAAACTATGAACTTCTATTTATCAAAATATATTATTAAGAGTATGAAAAGAAAAACCCAGGATAGAAGAATACATGTACGGCATGTATACCCACAAAGGTTTTTTATCCAGAATATATGAAGAGCTCTTAAGAATCAGAAAGAAAAAAGATAGACAACAAATTCTAAAAAATGGGCAGAAGAGTTGAAGATGTATTTCATACAGTGTAAATCTAAAGGTTCAAAATATACATAAAGGTTTTCAATCTCATTAGTAATTAAGGAAATGCAAATTAAAACCACAGTGAGATGCCACTATGTACCCACCAGATTGGCAAAAGTTAATGATGTTGGCAAGATCTTGGAACAACATGAACTCTCATACTCTTCTTATTGTGGTGTCAATTGTTATAACTGCTTTCAATAACAGGGTGTCTAGTAGAATTGAAGATATGCATACCCTATAATTTAGCAATTCTCACTTTTAAGTATCAATATATAGGTAAAACTAACACACTCTCTCTCTCTCTCTCTCTCTCTCTCTCTCTCTCTATATATATATATATATATATATATACACACAGATAAAAAATAAATATTAGGGATATATAAATGGAAGTGATCAACATAAAATCATTCTAAGTGTTATGTCTATTGGGATTATAAGTGGTTGAGATTAGGCAGGTAAAGTGAGACAGAGAAGGGCTTCTGTGTATTTAGCACTGTTCTATTTCTTGATGCAGATGGTGAGTACACAGATGATTACTTCATGATTTTTCATCATTAAGCTGTACATTTCTGTTTCATGTACTTATTAAATATGTAGATGTAGAAATGAAAGTCCTCCATCCCACTTACACATTTCACAACTAAAAACTTTTACTGAAGGAATAATAAGAATTACTTGATATACCATAAAGTTCAAGGCCTTACTATTTTAATTTTTCATTGAAGGGCTGAATGAATCTGAACATTACTAGAGTGAAATTCTAGAAAGAATGCCACCAAGGTGATTTTTATCTTTATAAAATAATTTTAAAGGAGTTTTATAATATACTTTAGGATTTGGGATAATTTAAATAGCATTTTAATTTGTTTGGTTTACATAAATATTTAATAAAATGTATTTACATCCCGTTAGCAGATTCAGTTTTCACAAAGAAGTGTTCCTAATTATATGAGACAAAAAGTTTTAAACTGTGTTTTCCTTCCATTAACTGGAATGAACTGCTGAAAAAAATAAATCCAAAAACAAGCAGAAAGAAATTTCAAGTATGTACTTTAGTCCCAGTTTTTCCACAATAACTTAGTTTTGCATTCTACTTTTATTCAAGTAGTATTTTGAAATATACTTCTGTACTTGCTTAATGCTTGTAGTATGCAAATTGTGTTGTCATGGAAAACCAAAGCTTATTGATATATTTCAATAGTGTTGATTGGTGAGAAAAGTATTTGACTCCCTGTTATTTTCATCTTTGAATTTGGTAAGAACAATAAAAGCACAGCTTTTTATATAAAAACAGAGCACAAAAGTCATTACATAGCAGTCAAGAAAATTACTTCATCCTTATCCTGAGTTTTAAAACAAGTTTTTATATAAAATTTTTAGATAACTAATGAAAAATAATCCCATATAATCTGTGTAAGTTCAATATTGTACATAGATAACACTATATTTGCATTATTTTATTATAAGAGCAAGTATTTTTATGTTGTATTCACTCTTTACATTCCAACAAAAAGTGAATTCACATGATTACTTTCAAAGTGTCTTTTACTAATATTTTTCTCCAGATCTTTTTTATTTTCTATTACTTCATTGGTATACTTTAAAACCTTGAGAAAATATATTACTTTTTTCTTTCTTACCAAAATACTAGGTCTACAAACACCAGATCTTGTCTATGTATATTTACTATAACAAGTTGTGAGAAGATTTATTTATTCTGAGTTGTTGTTTCATAGTTAATAAATGAAATTCTGGGCTTAGAAAGAAGTCAAGAAAGTGGTGGCCAAAATTTGTGATCTGGTTTCTAGTCAATGAGTTTAAAAATTAACAGGTTATATATAAAATATAGCATTCAATACCTAGATGGCAGTGACTTGTTTAGTTGCTTTAAAACTTTAATGTGCTCAAAAATAACCAGAGGATTTTGGTAAAACAGATTCTCTGACTTAGTAGATCTGGGTTGAGACCTGAAGTACTGCCCTACTAAGAAGTTAACAGGTGATACTCATGATGAGTTCCACTGAACACACACTGTGTAGCAAGGGTTCAGATTGTATTGTTTTGAGGAGATGCTTAAGGCCAAGTCTTCATCAGATAAATGGACTTTGAGATTTCAAGTTTCTGAGACTTTTCACTACATGGGCCTTTAAAGCCCTCATAGGTGTCTGGAACATTATATCTTAATTTTGTTCATTTATTCCCAAATCTTTTGCTTGATATC
Source organism: Phocoena sinus (assembly GCF_008692025.1). NCBI lineage: Eukaryota > Metazoa > Chordata > Mammalia > Artiodactyla > Phocoenidae > Phocoena > Phocoena sinus. Next base: position 76,353,878 of record NC_045784.1, on the reverse strand, counting down.
AATAGGATACTATGATTGACCCTCCAAATCTGTGAGGTGCTCCTTCTGAAAGTGTCTTTAGCACCTGGTTCTTGTCCCTGTTGTACCCCTCATCACACTCCCTTGTAATTACCTCTTCAGGTTCATAACCCGTTTTGTAGTTGTAGGTAAGAGCAAAACTAATACTAATCAGAAGGTAGTGAAAGGTAACTTAAGATTTTGGTTGTTATCTTTCACAAAGTAAATAGTATATATCTATAGCAGAAATAATAAAATAATAAATAATAAAATAGAAGGATGTAGATGTAGAAAGGAAAGTCTTCCATTCCACCTACTGATACCCTTACATTAAATCCTTGTCTCCAGAAGTAATCATGGTTAACAGTTCCTTATTACTCATTTATTTTTCTATAATTATTTTATATATATATATATATATATATATATATATATATATATATATATATATATATATCTCGATTAGGAGCAACTGTGGCAGAGATTTTTGGAAAGTTCCAGGGTGCCACAATGTAACATGAATCTAAAATTTTGATAGATACTGTCCAAATGCATTTCAGAGAGAATGTACCAATGTTAACTCTCCCAAATGTGAGTGCCTATTTCTTTATAGGCAATATTTAGCATTATCAAACTTTTAAGTCTTTTTTAATATGAGATAAAATATAAGATATCCTATTATTGATTGTGTTTCTCTCATGAGGGAGGTTTAATACATTTCCAACATTTTTCAACATCTGTATTTATTTTCCCCTTAACTCTTAACAACCTTTACCATTTATCATGCTTAAAATATTTAAAAATAGGTCTTCCCTGGTGGTGCAGTGGTTGAGAGTCCGCCTGCTGATGCAGGGGACATGGGTTTGTGCCCTGGTCCAGGAAGATCCCACATGCCGTGGAGCGGCTGGGCCCGTGAGCCATGGCCACTGAACCTGTGCCTCCGGAGCCTGTGCTCCACAATGGGAGAGGCCACAACAGTGAGAGGCCCATGTACCGCAAAACAAAATTTAAAATAAATATATATATATATATATAGTTTTATTATTCATTTATATCAGCTTTTAGGATATAAAGGAAATTAGTCATTCTAAATTACATATAGTAATAATTTTACCCAGTAATAATTTTACCTTCTTTGTTGTATATTTTTTGATCCGACAATAACTTTTAATTCTTATGTGAGTGAATGTGTATACTTGGAGGGGTTTATAGACATAATATATTTAAATTATAATTTATATTATTTATTTTCTTTTGAAGTAGATATCTTTGGGCTTTAATGTGTAATCAAATTTCATAATGTCTCTGTTTTAGGCAGTATTTTGTTGTGTCCATATTTTCAAACTTGCTATGTGGTATTCTGTTTCCCCTTTTTATTTATTTATTTTTAATAATTTTGTAAGTTTATACCATTTTTTGGTTACTTGAGTTGCTATTATAATGCCTTTAAATAAAATATTTACAGTTCTTTTAAAATTATTTATCAATTTACAAAATAAATCATCATCAATATTCTTCCTGTTTTGAAAATTAATTCATTTAGGCTTCCTTTTATCTCCCTTTTTGCCCCTTCCCTGTACTTTTCAAGTTGTGGTAATAAACTGAGATTTTTTTCCTTTCTCATTAAATTTTTATTTTATTGTTATATGACATTTATTTCAAGGTTAAACATCTACCTTTTTTTATAACCATCATTTCTACTATTAAAGTGATTTAATAATAATTACCGATCTTTTTATGCTACAGCTTTCCCACTTCTAACAGATCATTTCAGAATATGGATCTTCAGCTTTAAGAGCAGAGAATTTGTTATTTATACATCTAAATAACAAATTTGTTGAGTTTCTCAAAAACTGACTTTTGCCAATGAAATTCACAAAACCAAAATGCTGGTCCAAACTATTCTAAGAAATAAAAGTATAAAGCATACACAATATTCTTGTCCCTCAGTTTTTACATTCTCCTCTTGTAGATAAATCTGCATGGGTGGATGTATGTGAGCTGGAAGTTTATGTGATTAACTTCAACTCGGACCATTGAAAGAATTTCAGTAAACTTGATGGCTGAGAATCTACTGTACTTGAAGACATCAAATTTGTGCATATATCTGAGAAAACTGTCTTTCCTCCTGGCTGTGCTTGCATAGGTTCTGCTAATCTTTTCCTCACTATTTTCTGTGACTGGCAAGACTCGTCTAATTGATACATTATTCCTATCATATGATATTTCTTCTCATAAAGTTACATTTAAATTCTGATTTAGAGACTATTCTGTCTTATTAGGGTAATACTAACCTCTGCTATGCTTTCAATTATGAGTTTTTCAAGATTCTCTGAGAACAAATGCATTTTCTTATTTCTTGGAGAAACACCTCAATGTCTCACTCATATAATGCTAGAGTTGCCAAATAAAGGCATAATTCACTTGAATATAATCAAGCATTTTTGCTAATGTGAATTGAATACTGGTAGAGTTGAATTGGTGCTGCTCAGCATAACTAAGTATTCATACCTTCATAAAAGAGATTAACTTTTCCAAAGAATTTTTCTTAAAGAACACAGTCCATTAACCAATTTGACCAATGATATTTAGTGCAAAATTATGACACCAGGAGTCAACAGACTGAATACTTTTAATATGGATGGGTTTGACTTGTATTCTCTGTCTTCATCATGGTCTTCAACACTCTATTATGTTCGCAAAATAGATGTTTATTTTACCTTCCTGATCCGTGAAGAATTTTGGGTGGCTAGCTTCTAAGAGTGCAAGAATATTACTGGAAAAAAAAACTAACCTTAACATTTTACTAAATTCAACCAGTATTTTTTATTGAATTGAATAAATATAGGGTATCAGCCAGGATGTGGCAAGGAAAACAGATAATTGGTTAGTGATTTCAAATGTAAGGGATTCTATTTAGACAATGGTTACAAAAATATTGAAAGGGCTAGCAGGACAAAAGGGAAAAAAATGTTTCTGAAGAAACAAGATAGGAGAAGGGGTAATACCCGAAGGTCACAAAATTAGTAAAACCCTTAGACAAGTGTCTATGTGCCTGCATCTGCTGTTGTCCTGCTTCAAGCTCTGCCAGCTCTTAGCAGTCCCGGCAGTTGGAACGCACATTGCCCAAGTGTGCTGTCTCTGCACAGGATTTTGGAATCTGCAGTTGACCCCTTTCTGTCGCTGCTCCACCAGCGACTCTCTTGTCTATTGAGAGCCAAAAAGTAGGAAGATTTTTCTTTTCTTAACTTTTGCTTGTCCATCAGTGCCTCCTACTGGCAAAATCAATATAGTTTGAGAATTTATCCCACGTTCAGCAGGGTAGAACAGAGCACAGAAGCGAGGGCGTGGAAATGAGACACCACAGATAAATAACCAGCACACAGAGTTTGCATGTAGACAATGAAGAATAAAGGTGGGAAAATGTTCAAATCAGACATCAATATTAAGGTATTAACTATTGTCTGTACTGTGCTGATATGGGTTGTCTCACCATGTCATACATTAATATGAGGAATTGATCTGTAGTTTTATGTTAAAAAGGTATGTTTAGGGCTTCCCTGCTGGCGCAGTGGTTGGGAGTCCGCCTGCCGATGCAGGGGACGCGGGTTCCTGCCCTGGTCCGGGAAGGTCCCACGTGCCGTGGAGCGGCTGGGTCTGTGAACCATGGCCACTGAGCCTACATGTCCGGAGCCTGTGCTCCGCAATGGGAGAGGCCACAACAGTGAAAAGCCCATGTACCGCAAAAAATAAATAAATTAAAAAAAGATATGTTCAAATATCTTGACTTTCATTTGAAAGAATATTACTAGGTACATTTCAGAACTAATTATGAAATAGAAAACTATATGAAGTGAGCATGTATAGTAGTGAAGGGAAAACTAGGTAGCTAAAATTTGTTTTTAATTATGGACATTATTTTAAGGGCAGCTACACTTAAAAAGAACCTTTATCTGAATTTCCTGAGTATCTGGCAAAACTAGAACTTTAATTAAGGCCATAGAACTATTCTGACAGTAGTTGAGAAAGCTTAGTTAGGCAACAGACTGAAAAGTTAGTTTAATTACACCTCTTGCTCTTTTTCTATCTGAATGGACTATTTAGATTGCATATGTGATGATTTTCCAGGTCTAAAATACTGCCTTGTATATATATCACTTATAGGTAGGATTTTGATCCATACACATTAGTCCCATTTAGTAGAATGTGTATGTACAGTCTGAACATATTCTAAGTAACTTGTTCATTTTCCTTCAGAATATTTGCAGTAGAGATTCTCATAATATCTTTATGTCTCAGTTTCATGTATTGCTAAATAGGAACAGTGACAACAAAAATATTATTTCTTTTTGTTTCAGGAACGCATAGGTTATAGAAAGTACCATGATGAATGAAAGGTAATTTACCATGACAAAAGCATGCTCTGCATAACTTTGTCTCCAGGAACTTCTTGGTTCCTGATCATAATTACTCATCTGTGCACATAAGTAGTAACAGACATTTTTCACTCTGGGTCAATGAGGAGAAGAATTTCCTCATGTGCATATACAGGTTCTCCTTGAGCTAGAATAAAGAGTAACTTATGCAAAAAATAATTATCTATAATGTTTCCCCCTACAGCCTCTAAAAAATAAGTAAAATAGTTTTGTAGTTTGGACAGTCTGTGAACTTCTTCTGACCCTCCTGCTTTTTTCAGCTTCCATTGCTCAACAGTAGTTTCCATCAGTAAGTTTTTAAAAACATTTTCAAGACTTTCTGTCCCTCTTTTTTCCTATTTATACTGGTGAATGTGTAATATTATAAAAGGGTATACATGTCTAAAGCATTATTTGTGTTTTAATTCTTACTAACAATAAGAAACTTTTGCTGGCAGAAATAATTTTAACTTGAATTTCAGAGGCTCATCTCCATAATTCTGGAATTCATTATGGCAAATTTCAAAACCAGAAATAAATTTTATGTGTCAGCTACATTTTCTCTGGTTACTTCCAGGTTCTTCTTAATTTTATGATTAAATCAAACTATAACAACATTCATTTACTTTTCTTATGTGATTTCCTATGTTCTTGAATTCAATTTTTTTTGAAATTTTATAAGATAATAACAATATAATTATAAATTAGTGCCATAATTGAAAGCCATAATATAATTTTCTTAAGGTATACTGCTTTTCATTCCGTACATACAAAAACATTTAGCTAGAGCAAGCAAAAACCTTATGGAGCAATTAAGTATATAACTCTGCTTACCCACAGAAAAAAGACAAAAAAGAAAGTAATAAGGGAATTAAAAAAAGGAGGAGAAAGGAACTATCTGAAATAATAAATGTCCAAGATTGAGGAAAATTATAATAAAAGGTAAGTTAAATATTTCTGCTATTGTGGCAAAACAAATATTTCTATTATGACTTACAAAGAATATAGGATTAATATGTTAGTATTAAATACAAGCCAAATAACAGGAACATAAAATTTAATAAACTTTAAAAAATTGAATTGTGAGAGGCTCAAGCTAATGGTTAGAAAATTGGTGTATATATATATATATATATATATATATATATATATATATATATAAATATATGAGCCCAATGTTCCCATTGAATATACATCCTGAGGTCATGCACATTAAAACCAGACTCTCATTTCAGCTTGATCTGTAATCCTGGTAATGAGAATATATGCTTAGAAAAATGACCCAGAGGCCTTAAAATATCTTTGATTATTTTAAGGAAGGTTAAGTTATGTTCATTGGAAAGTACTCAGGATAAAAGAGTAACCTCTCACACATTTTACTTTTTGAGTAAAGTTTATTGTTTTTATCTATTATAGAAGTGATACATATTTTTTAGCAAAAATTGGAGAAGCACAGAAATTAAGACAAAAAAAAAAACACCACAAATAACACAGGAAAATTTATTTCTGGAATTTTAGTGTTTTTCCTGCCAGTAGTGTTTTTTTGTTGTTGTTCTTGTTCTTCACTTATTTGTTTATGTTTTTTCTTTACATAATTGTGATCATGAAGTATAAAAATTTTAATATTGCTTTAGGTTTCCCAAGTTATTACCTTTATAAAAATAATTTTAATAACTGAATGATACTAAATTGACTGGTTTTATCATTATTAATTTCACTTTATCTATAGTTTGATATTTAGGCTACTTCCATAATTTCAATTATAATAGATAGTGGGACATAATTGTAAATAAAGCTTTTCCTATAACTTGCTTAGGACAAATTTTCAGAAGAATAACTGCTTTGCTATGACCTTAGAAAATTTTTAAAGCATATAAAATTCTTTCAGTTGAATTCTGAGTGAATTAAAAACTTGGTTTGATTGGAATTCCCAATCATATTGTCAATTAAGATTGTTATTAAATTTGACTATATTCATATCATCAGGATATTAGTTTAAGAGCTCCTCTTTTTTAGAAAAAATAATAGGAAATGGGAATTCTACATGCTCAAGCATCAAGAATAGAAGACATTGAGGCATTTGTGAGGAGATAAATAAAGATGGTGGAGTAGGAGGGCAAAGAACTCACCTCCCTCCATGAGCACTTCAAAGATACATTTACATGTGGAACATTTCTCACTAAAACCAACTGGAGACTGGCTGATAGACTCCTATACAACGAAGGACCTGAAAGATCCACATGGAATCATGTAGGAAGGAAATATAAACAATCAGGTTGGGACCTGTGTCCCTAGGAGGGCACTCAGAAGAGAAGGGGAATTACATAGGGAGAGATTATTTTAGGGGAGTGAGCAGTTTGAGCAACATACTGTGCATGACAGCCCTGAGGTCCAACACCAAGAAGACAAGTCCCTGTGGCTGGTTGGAGAGCTGGTCAGACTACACAACATTGTAAACTAACTATACTACTATATAAAATAAAAATTAAATTTAAAAAAGAGCCAGCCAGAACAGAAGAATACAATAACCAAAATGAAAAACACACTTAGAAGGAATTAACAGCATACTAGGTGATACAGAAGAACAGATCAGTGATATGGAAGTTAGAACTGTGGAAATCACACAATCAGAACAACAAAAAGAAAAACAAATTTTAATAGAACATTCTAAGGGACCTTTAGGACAATATCAACTGTACCAAATTTGCATTATAGGAGTCACAGAAGGAGAAGAGAGAGAGAAAGGAATAGAAAATGTATTTGGTGAAATTATGGCTGAAACCCTCCCAAACCTGAAGAAGAAAACAGATATCCAGGTACACAAAGAACAGAGGGTCTCAAACAAAATTAACTCAAACAGACTCACACAAAGACATATAATTAAAAATGGCCAAAATTAAAGTTAAATAGAGAATTCTAAAAGCAGCAATAGAAAAACAAAAGTCATATACAAGGGAACCCCATAGGGCTATCAGCTGATTTTTATGCAGAAACTTCACAGGCCAGAAGGGAGTGGCATGGTATATTCAAAGTGCTGACAGGGAGGAACCTGCAGTGTAGAATAATCTACCCAGCAATATTATCACTTAGAATTGAAAGCAGCATAAAAACTGAGATAAGCAAAATCTCAAAGAGATAATCAGTACTAACTTAATCTAAAAGAAATGTTAAAGGGTTTTCTCTAAGTGGAAGAACAAAGGCTATAACAAGAAGTAAGTATATATAGGAAAGGAAAAATCACACTAGTAAAAGCAAATATGTACTAAAGGCTGAGGATCAACCACTTAAATAAGCTAGTACAAATATTAAAAGACAAAGAATTGTAAAATTAAATGTAACTTTAATTATCAGTAAAGTGATAAACATGAAAATGTAAAATATGACATCAAAAATACAAATTGAAGGGGAGGGGAGTAAAAATTTAGATCTTTTAGAATGTGTTTTAACTTAAATGACTACCAGTTTAAAATAAGTAGATATAGTTATAGGTCAACATATATAGAACTCATGGTAACCACCAATCAAAAACATACAATAGATATACAAAAACTAGAGAGAAAGGAAAAAAGCATACCACTGAAGAAAGTCATCAAACCACAAGGAAAGAAACCAAAAAAGAAGAACAAAAACAGAAAAGAACTACAAAAACAACCAGAAACAAGAAGCAAAAAGGCAATTAGTACATACCTATCAAAAATCAATTTTAATGTCAATGATATAAATATTATAATCAAAAGACACAGGGGTTGCTGATTGGATCAAAAAGCAAGACCCATTTATGCTGCTTATAGAAGACTCACTTCAGGAATAAAGATACACAAAGACTGAAAATAAGGGGATGGAAAAAGATATTTCATGCAAATGGAAATGACAAGATAGCAGGGATAACAATACTAATACGAGACAAAGTAGACTTTAAATCAAAGGCTATAAAAAAGTACAAATAAGGGCATTATATAATGATCAAGAGATAAATTCAAGAAAAGGATATAACATCCATTAACAAATATGCACCTACTACAAGAGAACATAAATATATAAAGCAAATATTAAGAGACATAAAGGAAAAAATTAATAATAACACAATAATAGTAGGAGACTTTAACACCACACTTACATCAATGGACATATAATCCAGACAGTAAATCGATAAGTAAACAGTGGCCTTAAATGGAACATTAGATCAGTTAGGCTTAATATATATTTACAGAACATTACATCCAAAAACAAAAGAATACAGATTATTTTAAAGTGCACAAGATACTTTCTCCAGGATAGATCACATGCTAGGCCACAAAACAAGTCTCAACAAATTCTAGAGCACAGAAATTATGTCAAGCAGTTTACCTGACCACAATGGTATGAAAATAAATATCAATTAAAGGAAGAAAAATAGGAAAAACTAAAAAACATGGAGACTAAACAGCATGCTACTAAAACACCAATAGGTCAATTAAGAAATCAAAGAGGAAATCAGAAAATACCTTGAGACAAATGAAAATGGAAACAACTTTCCAAAAACTATGGGATGCAGCAACAGCATTTCTAAGGGGAAATTTTATAGCAGTACAGGCCTCCCTCAAGAAACCAGAAAAATCACAAATAAACAATGTAAGAAAACATCTAAAGGAATTAGAAAAAGAAAAACAGTCCAAAGTCAACCAAAGAAAATAATAAAGATTGGAGAGAAATTCAATAAAACAGAGACAAAAAAGGAAAGGAAAAAAAGAAAAAAAGAAAAGAAAAAAAAATCAATGAAAACAAAAGTTCATTTTTTGGAAAGGAAAAAAAATGTTAAACTTGTATCTAGGCTCACCAAGAAGAAAAGATAGAGGACATAAATAAATAAAATAAGTGAAAGAGGAGCAAAAATAACCGGTACAACAGAGATATAAAAAATATAATTCTATAAATAGATACATGCCAACAAATGGAACAATCTAGAAAAGTGAACAAATTTTTAGACACATATAGCCTGCCAAGGCTGAATCAAGAAGAAGCAGACAATTTGAACAGACCAATTACTAGAAGATAAATTGAATTCATAACAACAACAACAAAAAACCCCAGCAAACAAAAGTCCAGGAATGGACAGCTTCACAGGGGAATTGTAGCAAACACATAAAGAAGAGCTAATGTCTATCTTTCTCCAGTTAGTCAAAAAATTTTAAGAGGATGAAACACTCTCAAATTCATTCTACCAGGCCACCATTACCCTAATACTAAACCAGGCAAACACACTATAACAAAAGAAAATTACAGGTCAATATCTCTAATGAATATAGAGGCAAAAATACTCAACAAAATATTAGCAAACCAAAATCAACAATATATAAAAGGATTATACACCATGATCAAGTAGGATTTATTCCAGGGATGCAAAGATGGTTAAATATCTGCAACTCAATTCATGTTATACATCACATTAACAAAGGAAAGGGTAAAAATTGCATGATCATCTCAATAGATGTAGATCCTAGAAGAGAATATAGGCAAAAGATACTTTGACATAAATCATAGCAATATGTTTTTGGATCTGTATCCTAAGGCAAAAGAAATAAAAGCAAAAATACACAAATAGGATCAATTTAAACTTAAAAGCTTTTTCACAGTGAAGGAAACCATAAACAAAATGAAATGGCAACATATTAAATTGGAGGAAGTGTTTTCAAATGGTGTGACCAACAAGGGGTTAATATCCAAAATATATAAACATTTCATACAACTCAATATCAATAAAACAAACAACCCAACTAAAGAATGGGCAGAAGACCTGAATAGGCATTTTTCAAAGAAGACATAAAGATGGCTAACAGGCACATGAAAAGATGATAAACTTCACCAATTATCAGAAAAATGCAAATCAAAACAATGAGGTATAACCTCACACCTGTCAGAATGGCTATCATCAAAAAGTCTACAACTAACAAATGTTGGTGAGGATGTGTAGAAAGGAAACCCTTGTATATTGTTGGGAATATAAATTGGTGCAACCACTATGTAAAACAGTATAGAGGTTCCTCAAAAACCTAAAAATAGAACTACCATATGATCCAGCAATTTCACTGTTGTGTATATATCTGAAGGAAATAAAAACATTAATTCAAAAAGGTAGATACACCCCAAAGTTCACAGCAGCATTATTTACAATAGCCAAGCAGATGAATGGATAAAGAAGATGTGAGATATATAAATAGATAGATAGATAGATAGATAGATAGATAGATAGATAGATAGATAGATAGGTAGATAGATATAGATATAGATATATAGATATATATTTGCAGCAATGTGTATGGATCTGGAGAATATTATGCTTTGTGAAATAAGTCAGAGAAAGACAAATATAACATGATATTATGTATCAATAAAATAAAACAAATAAATGTATGTAGCAAAACAGAAATACATTCACAGAAATAGAGAACATGCTAATGGTTAACAGTCAGAAGGAAGGGGCAGGGGATTAAGATATACAATCTACTATGTATAAAATAAATAACCAACAAGGATATATTGTAAGGCACAGGGAAATATAGGCATTATTTTGTAATAACTTTAAATGGACTATAATATAAAAAATAGTGAATCACTATTTTATATACTAGAAACTAATATAATATTGTAAATTAACTATAATTCAAAAAAAGACAATAATGAGGAATTTGGTACATTCATTCACTCATTCATTTCTCTTCTTCAACAATAACATTATATAATATAAAACAATTATTTATTGTCTTGTACTAAATATTATATGAGGCAAAGAAATTTCCCTCAGTTAAACAAATAGTGAGAATTGGTAGCTTGCTAAATAATACATTTTGATATATCAAAACATCTTTAGAAAAATATAAGCCAATATGACCTAAAGAAGAGAAAGTGATCAGTCTTGACTGGGGGAGGGATCTGTAATATTTAAACTGGGTCTTAAATTTGTAGAATAGAAATAGTACAAATAGCAGTGTAGTTGTAATCAGTATACCTGATTCTTAAACTATAATATTTTAAATACCTTGATCAACTTGACTGTATATACTACGTTTCAGTTTGATTATGCCTTATATTGGATAAAATAGTATCTGTCTTCACAGGGTTACTGTAAAGATCAAATAAGGGTATTATCTATTGCTGTGTCCCAAAGGTTTTGGATCATCATGTTTTCATTGTCATTTGTCTCTAGGTATTTTTTTATCTCCTCTTTTATTGCTTCAGTGATCCATTGGTTGTTTAGTAACATACTGTTTAGACTCCATGCATTTGTGTTTTCTCAAAGCTTTTTTTTTTTTTTTTTTTTTCTGTAATTGATTTTTAATCTCCTGGTGTCATAGTTGGAAAAGATGCTTGATATGATTTCAATTTTCTTAATTTTACCAAGGCTTGATTTGTAACCTAAGATATGATCTATCCTGGAGAATAAGGATTTGAGAAGAAAGTGTATTCTGCTGCTTTTGGAAGGAATGTCTTATAAATATCAATTAAGTCTATCTGGTCTAATGTGTCATTTAAGGCTTGTGTTACCTTATTGATTTTCTGTCTGAATAATCTGTTCACTGGTGTAAGTGGGGTGTTAAAGTCCCCCACTATTATTGTCTTACTATCAATTTCCCCTTTTATGGCTGTTAACATTTGCCTTATGTATTGAGGTATTCCTATGTTGGGTGCATATATATTTATAACTGTTATACTGTCTTCTTGGATTTATCCCTTGATCATTATGTAATATCCTTCCTTGACTCTTGTAACAGTCTTTATTTTAAAGTTTATGTTGTCTGATATGAGTATTGCTACTCCAGCTTTCTTTTGATTTCCTTTTGCATGGAATATCCTTTTTCATCCCCTCACTTTCAGTCTATAAGAGTCCCTAGGTCTGATTGTAATAAAAACTCTCCAGAAAGTGGACATAGAGGGAACATACCTTAACATAATAAAGGCTGTATATGACAAACACACAAAAAACGTCATTCTCAATGGTGAAAAATTGAAAACATATCCTCTAAGATCAGGAAAAAGACAAGGATGTCCACTATAGACATTTTCATTCAACATAGCTTTTGAAGTCCTAGCCATGGCAATCAGAGAAGAAAAAGAAATAAAGGAATCCAAATTGGAAAAGAAGGGGCAAAACAGTCACTGTTTGCAGATGACATGATACTATACATAGAAAATCCTAAAGATGCTACCAGAAAACTACTAGAGCTCATCATTGAATTTGGAAAAGTTGCAGGATACAAAATTAATACACAGAAATCTCTTGCATTCCTATACATTAACAACAAAAGATCAGAAAGAGAAGTTAAGGGAACAATTTCATTTACCATCACATCAAAAAGAATAAAATACCTGGTTAAAACCTACCTAAGGAGACAAAAGATATGTACTAAGAAACCTATAAGACACAGATGTAAGAAATCAAAGATGACACAAACAGATGGACACATATACCATGTTCTTGGATTGGAAGCATCATTATTGTGAAAATGACTACACTAGCCAAAGCAAACTACAGATTCATGCTATCCCTATCAAATTACTGCTGGCATTTTTCACAGAATTAAAACAAAATTTTTTTACAATACATGGAAACACAAAATACGCTGAATAGCCAAAGCAATCTTGAGGAAGAGAAATGGAGCTGGAGGAATCAGACTCCCTAACTTTGGACTATACTACAAAGCTACAGTCATCAAAACAGTATGGTACTGGCACAAAAACAGAAATATGGATCAATGGGACAGGATAGAAACTCCAGAAATAAATCCACACACCTATGGTCATCTAATCTATGACAAAGGAGGCAAAAATACACAATGGAGAAAATACAGTCTCTTCAATAGCTGGTGCTGGGAAAATTGGACAGCTACATATAAAAGAATGAAATTAGGGGACTTCCCTGGTGGTCCATTGATTAAGACTCCTTGCTTCCACAGCAGGGGGACTGGGTTTGGTCCCTGGTACGGGAATTAAGATCATGCATGTTGCTAGGCATGGCCAAACAATTTTTTAAATAAAAGAATAAAATTAGAACACTCCCTAACACCATACACAAAAATGAACTCAAAATGGATTAAAGATCTAAATTTAAGGCAGAATACTATAAAACTGTTAGAAGAAAAACAAGCAGAACACTCTCTGACATAAATTGCAGCAAGATATTTATTGATCCACCTCCTAGAGTAAAGAAAATAAAAACGAGAATAAACAAATGGGACCTAACTAAACTTAAAAGCTTTTGCACAGCAAAGGAAACCATAAACAAAATGAAAAGACAACCCACAGAATGGGAGAAAATATTTGCAAATGAATCAACTGACAAGGGATTAATCTCCAAAATATACAAGCAGCTCATGCAGATCAATATCAAAAAAACAAGGAACCCAATCAAAAAACTGAGCAGAAGATCTAAAGAGACATTTCTCCAAAGAAGACATACAGATAGCCAAGAGGCACATGAAAAGATGCTCAACATCACTAATTATTAGAGAAATGCAAATCAAAGCTACAATGATGTATCACCTCACAGCAGTCAGAGTGGTCATCATCAAAAAAATCTACAAACAATAAATGCTGTAGAGGCTGTGGAGAAAAGGGAACCCTCCTACATTGTTGGTGGGAATGTAATTTGGTACAACCATTATGGAGAACAGTATGGGGGTTCCTTAAAAAACTAAAAATAGAGCTACCATATGATTCAGCAATACCACTTGTGGGCATAAATCCAGAGAAAACCATAATTTGAAAAAAAAATACATGCACCCCAATGTTCACTGCAGCACTATTTACAATATCTGAGATATGGAAGCAAACTAAATGTCCATTGACAGATGAATGGATAAAGAAGATTTGGTACATATATACAATGGAATATTACTCAGTCATCAAAAAAATGAAATAATGTCATTTGCAGCAACATGGATGGACCAAGAGATTGTCATACTGAGTGAAGTAAGTCAGACAGAAAAAGACAAATATATGATATTGCTTATATGTGGAATCTAAAAAAATGGTACAAATGAACTTATTTACAAAACAGAAATAGAGTCACAGATATAAAACCAAGCTTATGGTTTCCAGGGGGGAATGTGGGGGAGGGATAAATTGGAAGACTGAGATTGACAATTACACACTACTATATATAAAATAGATAACAAATAAAGACATACTGTATAGCAGAGGGAATTCTACTTGATACTCTGTAATGACCTTATGGGAAAAGAATCTAAAAAAAGAATGGATATATGTATATATATAACTGATTCACTTTGCGTACACATGAAATTAACACGACATTGTTAATCAACTATACTCCAATAAAAATTTAAAAAAAACACACGTAAGGATATTATCTTACCTTGAATTCCCCAGGAAGAAGAAATTGTGGCAAAAACAAGTGTCACTACTTTATTATGGATTTCACTATCAGGAATGTAGGGGTGAAGGGACAGAAAGTGAGTTAGGAAGAAGGAAGCACAAACATAAAGGAGTGTTATGCAGCTGAACAACAAATATTAATCAGTCTTCCAGGACGATCTTCTTATGGACAATGTGAAATATTGCATATGAGAACAATTTGCCTGAGGATAAAGGGAGAAGAATTTATATTTCAATCCCTGTCTTGTAGTGATCAAAGATTCACCCTATGATATATTTTCTCTCTTGCACATCTGAATTGTAAGCAGTACTTATATATCTTATGCTCAGCATTAATAAGGAAGCTCTGTATTGGAAGGTAACAGATGAGTGTTGCAGAGATGAGGGAAAGTATTATGAGGTGCACCCACTCAAGTTTCAAAATTCATGCAGATTTGTTATCCCCAGAGGTTTCTGGAGTTGAAGTTTTGGCAAAGGCCCAGAGTTAGATGAGGCAGAGAATAAATAAAATGATGACTAATATTGTTAATGTTAAGAGGAAAAAGTCAAGAGATAAGAGGATATTGTAAGTAAGGAAAATAATATTTTCCAGGATTATTTCTGTGAACAATAAGTATTCTGGTTTGGGTCCAGATGGTTTCCAGTTTTTCATGTAAAGAGCTTGGAAGTCACCACTCTGATCTGACAAATAGAAATCTGAGCAAACTGAAAAATCAATAACCCTTTTGGCATCCATGATATAGGTGAAGACACAGGACAAACCACTGCCTCCAAGACTGGAGAGACAGCAGAATACAGGGAGTCATGGCTTACTGGAGCAGAGAATTACAACTGGAACACTCTGTAGGAACAAGTGCCAAGGTAGAAAAACCTGAACTGTAATTGATGAGTTGTTGGAGGCTCAGTGCGGATGCCTCTGAAAATTTTAAAACTCAGGGAGGGATTTGAGAGCTTCAAGATGGCTGAAGAGTAGGACGTGGAGATCAACTTCCTCCCCACAAATATAACAGAAATACATCTACACGTGGAACAACTCCTACAGAACACCTACTGAACGCTGACAGAAGACATCAGACCTCCCAAAAGGCAAGAACCTCCCCCACATAACTGGGTAGGGCAAAAGAAAAAGGAAAAAACAGAGACAAAAGAATAGGGATGGGACCTGCACCAGTGGGAGGGAGCTGTGAAGGAGGATAGGTTTCCACATACTAGGAAGCCCCTTTGCAGGCAGAGACTATGGCTGGTGGAGAGGGGAAGCTTCAGAGCCACGGAGGAGAGCACAGCAACAGGGGTGTGGAGGGCAAGCAGAGAGATTCCCACACAGAGGATCGGTGCCATCTGGCACTCACCAGCCCAAGAGGCTTTTCTGCTCACCCGCCGGGGCGGGTGGGGGCTGGGAGTTGAGGCTCGGGATTTGGAGGTCATATCCCAGGGAGAGGACTGGGGTTGGCTCCATGAACACAGCCTGAAGGGGCTAGTGTGCCACAACTAGCTGGGAGGGAGTCCAGGAGAAGTCTGGAGCAGCCAAAGAGACAAGAGACTTTTTCTTGCCTCTTTGTTTCCTGGTGCATGAGGAGAGGGGACTAAGAGCACTGCTTAAAGGAGCTCCAGAGATGGGTGTGAGCCACAGCTATCAGCACGGACCCCAGAGACAGGCATGAAATGTGAAGTCTGCAGCTGCAGCCATCAAGAAGGCTGTGTGCAAGCACAGGTCACTATCCACACCTCACCTCCCGGGAGCCTGTGCAGCCCACAACTGCCAGGGTCCCAGGATCCAGGGACAACTTCAGCGGAGAACACACAGTGCACTTCAGGCTGGTGTCACGTCATATCGGCCTCTGCCGCTGCGGGCTCAGTACACACTCTGTACTGCTCCCTCCCCCCAGCCTGAGTGAGCCAGAGCCCCCGAATCAGCTGCTCCTTTAACCCTGTCCTGTCTGAGTGAAGAACAGATGCCCTCAGGCGATGTACATGCAGAGGCAGGTACAAATTCAAAGCTGAACACCAGGAGCTGTGTGAACAAAGAAGAGAAAGGGAAATTTCTCCCAGCAGCATCAGGAGCAGCAGATTAAATCTTCACGGTCAACTTGATGTACACTGCATCGGTGGAATACCTGAATAGACAATGAATCACACCAAATT
This sequence comes from Phocoena sinus, assembly GCF_008692025.1. Lineage (NCBI taxonomy): Eukaryota > Metazoa > Chordata > Mammalia > Artiodactyla > Phocoenidae > Phocoena > Phocoena sinus. Next base: position 76,336,953 of record NC_045784.1, on the reverse strand, counting down.
GAGGAGGTGGACTTTGAGAGCAAGGATATATATATTTTTTCCCTTTTTCTCTATTTGTGAGTTTGTATGTACATGCTTCTGTGTGATTTTGTCTGTATAACTTTGCTTTTACCACTTGTCTTAGGGTTCTGCCTTTCGTTTTTTTTGTATAGTTTTATCGCTTGTTATCATTGGTGGATTTGTTTTTTGGTTTGGTTGCTCTCTTCTTTCTTTCTTTTTTATTACTTAAAAAATATTTTTAATAATTATTTTTCATTTTTTATTTTAATAACTTTATTTTATTTCACCTTCTTCTTCCTTCATTTCTTTTTTTTCTCCCTTTTATTTTGAGCCATGAGAATAACAGGCTCTTGGTGCTACAGCCAGGCGTCAGGGCTGTTCCTGTGAGGTGGGAGAGCCATGTTCAGGACACTGGCCCACAAGGGGCCTCACAGCTCAACTCAATGGCAAAAATCTCCCAGAGATCTCCATCTCAATGCCAAGATCCAGCTCTACTCAATGACCAGCAAGCTACAATGCTGGACAGCTTATGCCAAACAACTAGCAAGACAGGAACAAAACTCAATCCATTAGCAGAGAGGCTGCCTAAAATCAAAATAAGGCCACAGATACCCCACAACACACCACCAGACGTGGACCTGCCAACCAGAAAGACAAGATCCAGACTCATCCACCAGAATAGTGGTACTAGTCCCTTCCACCAGGAAACATACAAAACCCATTGAACCAACCTTAGCCACTGGGGACAGACACCAAAAACAACGGGAACTGCAAACCTGCAGCCTGCAAAAAGGAGACCCCAAACACGGTAACTTAAGCAAAATAAAAAGACAGAGAAACAGACAGCAGATGAAGAAGCAACGCAAAAACCCTCCAGACATAACAAATAAAGAGGAAATAAGCAGTCTACCTGAAAAAGAATTCCAAATAGTGATAGTAATGATGATCCAAAATCTAGGAAATATAATGGAGAAAATACAAGAAACATTTAACAAGGACCTAGAAGAACTAAAGAGCAAACAAACAGTGATGAACAACATAATAAATGAAATTAAAAATTCTCTAGAAGGGATCAATAGCAGATCAACTGATGTAGAAAACGAATAAGTGACCTGGAAGATAAAATAGTGGACATAACCTCTGCAGAGCAGAATAAAGAAAAAAGAATGAAAAGAATTGAGGACAGTTTCAGAGACCTCTGGGACAACAATAAATGCACCAACATTCAAATTCTAGGGCTCCCAGAAGAAGAAGAGAAAAAGAAAGGGACTGAGAAAATATTTGAAGAGATTATAGATGCAAACTTCCCTAATATGGGAAAGGAAATAGTTAATCAAGTCCAGGAAGCACAGAGAGTCCCATACAGGATAAATCCAAGGAGAAAAATACCAAGACACACATTAATCAAACTATCAAAAATTAAATACAAAGAAAAAATATTAAAAGCAGCAAGGGAAAAACAACAAATAACACACAAGGGAATCCCCATAAGGTTAACAGCTGATCTTTCAGCTGAAACTCTGCAAGCCAGAAGGGAGTGGCAGGTCATATTTAAAGTGATGAAGGAGAAAAACCTACAATCAAGATTACTCTACCCAGCAAGGATCTAATTGAGATTTAAAGGAGGAATCAAAACCTTTACAGACAAGCAAAAGCTAAGAGAATTCAGCACCACCAAATCAGCTTTACAACAAATGCTAAAGGAACTTCTCTTGGCAGGAAACACAAGAGAAGGAATAAACCTACAATAACAAACCCAAAACAATTAAGAAAATGATAATAGGAACATACATATCGATAATTACCTTAAATGTAAATGATATATATGCTCCAACCAAAACACATAGGCTGGCTGAATGGATACAAAAAAAAAGACCCATATATATGCTATTTCCTTTCAGACCTAGGGAAAATACAGACTGAAAGTGAGAGGTTGAAAAAGATATCCCATGCAAATGGAATTCAAAAGAAAGCTGGAGTAGCAATTCTCATATCAGACAAAAGAGACTTTAAAACAATGACTATTACAAGAGACAAAGAAGGACACCACATAATGATAAAGGGATCAATCCAAGAAGATAAAACAATAGTAAATATTTATGCACCCAACATAGGAGCACCTCAATAAATAAGGCAAATACTAACAGCCATAAAAGGGGAACTCGACAGGAACACAGTCATAGTAGGCAACATTAACATGCCACTTTCACCAATGAACAGATCATCCAAAAGGAAAATAAATAAGGAAATCCAAGCTTTAAATGATACATTAAACAGGAGGTACTTAATTGATATTTAGAGGACATTGCATCCAAAAACAACAGAATACACGTACTTCTCAAGTGCTCATGGAACATTCTCCAGGATAGATCATATATTGGGTCACAAATCAAGGCTTGGTAACTTTAAGGAAATTGAAATCATAACAAGTAACTTTTCCAACAACAATGCTTTGGGACTAGATATCAATTACAGGAAAAAAACCTGTAGAAAATACAAACACATGGAGCCTAAACAATACACTACTTAATAACCAAGAGATCACTGAAGAAATCAAAGAGGAAATCAAGGGCTTCCCTGGTAGCACAGTGGTTGAGAGTCTGCCTGCCGATGCAGGGGACGTGGGTTTGTGCCCCATACTTGGAAGATCCCACTTGTTGTGGAGTGGCTAGGCCAATGAGCCATGGCCTCTGAGCCTGCATGTCCAGAGCCTGTGTTCCACAACAGGAGAGGCCACAACAGTGAGAGGCCCGCGTACTGGAAAAAAAACAAAAGACAAAAAAAGAGGAAATCAAAAAATACCTAGAAACAAATGACAATGAAAACAAAACAGCAAAAGCAGTTCTAAGAGAGAAGTTTATAGCAATACAATCTTACCTTAAGAAACAGGAAACGTCTCAAATAAACAACCTAACTTTACACCTAAAACAATTAGAGAAAAAAGAACAAAACCCCCAAAGTTAGCAGAAGGAAAGAAATCATAAAGATCAGATCATAAATAAATGAAAAAGAAATGATGGAAATGATAGCAGAGATCAATAAAACTAAAAGCTGGTTCATTGAGAAGATTAAAAAAAAATTGATAAACCGTTAGCCAGACTCATGAAGAAAAAAAGGGAGAAGACTCAAATCAATAGAAGTAGAAATGAAAAAGGAGAAGTAACAACTGACCCTCCAGAAATACAAAGGACCATGAGAAATTACTACAAGCAACTCTATGCCAATAAAATGGACAACCTGGAAGAAATGGACAAATTCTTAGAAATGAACAACTTTCTGAGACTGAAACAGAAAATATGAACAGAACAATCAGAAGCATTGAAACTGAAACTGTGATTAAAAAATCTTCCAACCAACAAAAGCTCAGGACCAGATGGCTTCACAGGTGAATTATATCACACATTTAGGGAAGAGCTAACACCTATCTTTCTCAACCTCTTCCAAAATCTAGCACAGGGAGGAACTCTCCCAAACTCATTCTACGAGGCCACAATCACCCAGATACCAAAACCAGACAAAGATGTCAAAAAGAAAGAAAACTACAAGCCAATATCATTGATGAACATAGATGCAAAATCCTCAACAAAATACAAGCAAACAGAATCCAACAGCACATTTACAGGATCATACACCATGAACAACTGGGGTTAATCCCAGGAATGCAAGGATTCTTCAGTATATGCAAATCAATCAATGTGATACACCATATTAACAAACTGAAGGAGAAAATCCGTATGATCATCTCAATAGATGCAGAGAAAGCTTTCAGAAAAATCCAACACCCATTTATTATAAAAACCCTCCAGAAAGTAGTCATAGATGGAACTTTCCTCAACATAATAAAGGCCATGTATAACAAAACCACAACAACATCACCCTCAATGGTGAAAAACTGAAATCATTTGCACTAAGATCAGGAAGAAGACAAGGTTGCCCACTCTCACCACTATTAATCAACATAGTATTGGAAGTTTTAGCCACAGCAATCAGAGAAGAAAAAGAAATAAAAAGAATCCAAATTGGAAAAGAAGACGTAAAGCTGTCACTGTTTGCATAAGAGATGGTACTATTCATAGAGAATCCTAAAGATGCTACCAGAAAACTACTAGAACTAATCAATGAATTTGCTAAAGTAGCAGGATCAAAATTAATGCACAGAAATCTCTTGCATTCCTATACACTAGTGATGAAAAATCTGAAAGTGAAATTAAGAAAGCACTCCCATTTACAACTGAAAAAAAAAGAATAAAATATCTAGGAATAAACCTACCTAAGGAGACAAAAGACTTGTATGCATAAAATTATAAGAAACTGATGAAAGTAATTAAAGATGATACAAATAGGTGGAGAGATATACCATTTTCTTAGATTGGAAGAATCAACATTGTCAAGATGACTATACTACCCAAAGCAATCTACAGACTCAGTGCAGTCCCTATCAAACTACCACTGGCATTTTCCACGGAACTAGAACAAAAAACTTCACAATATGTATGGAAACACAAAATACCCCGAATGGCCAAAGCAATCTTGGGAAAGGAAAACGGAGCTGGAGGAATCAGGTTCCCTGACTTCAGACTATACTATAAAGCTACAGTAAAGAAGACAGTATGGTACTGGCACAGAAACTGAAATATACATCAATGGAACAGGATAGAAAGCCAAGTGATAAACCCACAAACATATGGTCACCTTATCTGTGATAAAGGAGGCAAGAATATACAGTGGAGAAAAGACAGCCTCTTCAAGAATTGGTGCTGGGGAAACTGGCCAGCTACATGTAAAAGAATGAAATTAGAAAACTCCCTAACACCACACACCAAAATAAACTCAAAATGTATTAAATACCTAAATGTAAGGCCAGACACCATCAATCTCTTAGAGGAAAACATAGGCAGAACACTCTATGACATAAATCACAGTAAGATCCTTTTTGACCCACCTCCTAGAGAAATGGAAATAAAAACAAAAATAAACTAATGAGACCTAATGAAACTTCAAAGCTTTTGCACAGCAAAGGAAACCATAACCAAGACCAAATGACAACCCTCAGAATGGGAAAAGTATTTGCAAATGGAGCAGCTGACAAAGGATTAATCTCCAAAATTTACATGCAGTTCAATACCAAAAAAAACAAACAACTGAATCCAAAAATGTCCAGCAGACCTAAATAGACATTTCTCCAAAGAAGATGTACGGATTGGCAACAGACATATGAAAGAATGCTCAACATCATTAATCATTAGATAAATGCAAATAAAACTACAATGAGATATCATCTCACACCAGTCACAATGGCCATCATCAAAAATCTGCAAACAGGGCTTCCCTGGTGGCGCAGTGGTTGAGAATCTGCCTGCCAATGCAGGGGACACGGGTTCGAGCCCTGGTCCGGGAAGATCCCACATGCCGCGGAGCGGCTGGGCCCGTGAGGCACAGCTACTGAGCCTGCGTGTCTGGAGCTTGTGCTCTGCAACAAGAGAGGCCGCGACAGTGAGAGGCCTGTGCACCGCGATGAAGAGTGGCCCCTGCTCGCCACAACTAGAGAAAGCCCATGCACAGAAACGAAGACCCAACACAGCCAAAAATAAATAAATAAAAAAAATTAAAAAAAAAAAAAATCTGCAAACAATAAATGCTGGAGAGGATGTGAAGAAAAGGGAACCCCCTTGCACTGTTGGTGGAATGTAAATTGATACAGCCACTATGGCGAACAATATGGAGATTCCTTAAAAAACTAAAAATAGAACTACCATACAACCCAGCAATCCCACTACTGGGCATATACCGTGAGAAAATCATGATTCAAAAAGAGTCATGTACCAAAATGTTCATTGCAGCTCTATTTACAATAACCAAGACATGGAAGCAACCTACATGTCTATCAACAGATGAATGGATCAAGAAAATGTGGCACATATATGCAATGGAATATACTCAGCCATAAATAGAAAAGAAATTGAGTTATTTGTAGTGAGGTGGATGTACCTAGGGTCTGTCGTACAGAGTGAAGTAAGTCAGAAAGAGAAAAACAAATACTGTATGTTAACACATATATATGGAATAAAAAAAAAATAGAATGGTCATGAAGAACCTAGGGGCAAGACGGGAATAAAGACATAGACCTACTAGAGAATGGACTTGAAGACAAGGGGAGGGGGAAGGGTATGCTGGGACAAAGTGTGAGAGTGGCATGGACATATATACACTACCAAATATAAAATAGATAGCTAGTAGGAAGCAGCTGCATAGCACAGGGAGATCAGTTCAGTGCTTTGTGACCACTCAGAAGTGTGGGATAGGGAGTGTGGAAGGGAGGGTGACACAAGAAGGAAGAGATATGGAGACATATGTATATGTATAACTGATTCACTTTGTTATAAAGCAGAAACTAGCACACTATTGTAAAGCAATTATACTCCAATAAAGATGTTTAAAAAAAAAGAAAGTCGTGGAGAACCAGTCATTGGAGGCCCTCACAATATTCTGAGATTTACCTCCAGGAACTTAAGCAGGTTAATTCCAACAGTAAATATAAAAGAAATGTCCCTTCAGACTTCTGGCAGGGGGCTGAAAAACTAATTATGAAATATGCCAAAGCATTCTTTTATTCTTAATAATACTGGGTAATACCAGTCCTTCTGGTATTATAAAAGCCAAACAGATTTGAGTGAAAGGAAACACCCAACTCCACCCACACTAGCTATCCTTTCCCACCTAAGGGTGGAGAAAAAAATCAGAGAAAGACTAGTGAAGATCATGGCTCAGAAGCACATGTTTACAAAAAGGCTCAGAGCTAATCGTGGGAATATAGAATGCTTTCCATTCTCCATACCTCACCGTCACATTTCTAAATGCCTATTTATAGCAGTTTATTTTACCAATACACCATGACCTGCTATTAAGGAAAAATTACAAGGCATTCCAAGAGGTTAAAAAACACTATTTGAAGAAACAGAACAAGTATCTGAAACAGACGTGACAGAGATTTTGAAATTATCAGGCCAAAACTTTAAGACAACTATAATTAATATGCTAAGGACTTTTATAGATAAAATAGACCACATGAAGGAATAGATAGTCTGAGTTTGCAAAGAGATGGAAATCCTAAGAAAGAACCAAAAAGAAATGCTAAACAACACCAAAAAGAAATATATATTTGATCCTGGCTCAGAGCTCCTAAAACCCTTGGAATTTTCTGTGAGCCACTCCAGCAAATTAATTGAACCCAAGGAGGGGGGTTTGGGAATCTTTGATTTGTAGCCATTTGGTTAGAAGCATAGGTAACAGTCTGAAGTGGAGGGCAGTCTTATAGGACTGAACCCTTAACTTGTGAAATCTGATGCTATCTTCAGGTAGATAGTGCCATAATTGAGTTTAGGTAGATTAATGAAGATACAAATTTACAAAAGGCCAGGGTGAATTGTCTTGATGCCTTACTGGAGATACAAAGCCTTTTGTACAAGAGTGGGTAAAGTGGTCAAAGGGTGGAGAAGAGAAGTTTTCAGGATCCCTTGATACAGGAATCTCATAAACTGTGGTAACAAAACTCATTGGCGAAACTCTGATTCAGGCTACAATTAGAATGAGAGAATGTAAAAATGCAATGCTTCATAGGATTGTGAAAGTTGGAATGTTTAAACAGAAGTTGTGCCAGCTTTATTTGAATGTTTTATGGGAATGAAAATTTTATCTGACTGGAGAATATTTTCCCAACCTAGTATTGTAAAACAGAAGACAAGCAAATCTTCCCTTCAAGCAATATTAATTGGACATGCTAAATGTGAACAAGTAAGACTGAGCATACACAATGTAGCATAGAAGCTAGAATGCTAGTGGGGGCAAATACTTATGTGCAGCCTAAACTGGGGCTTATGGCAAAAGCCTGTGAATACTTTCCAGCAGTGACTACTGGGACTTTGGACTAGAGAATTTATATTTGAGAGTTATTTACTAATGTTAATCTGAAACAAATAGACGGCCAGTTATTTCTCCAGCAAAATGTGTTATTCAGGATTAGATAAGAATTGCAGTTTGGGGACGGCAACTATGGTGATCCACATGCTAGTCCTCAGCAGAAATGGAGAAGAGAACTTTTTTATAGAGGGAAAAAAGAAAGTTGGGAGAGCTATAGTAAACAGAGAGTCTGTGGCTTTTCAATGGCTGAGCTGTGACTGTCTCTCATTTGCTGAGCTCTTGCCAGGAAAGAAGACAGAAATTTTCTTGTTGGGCTCTGCTATCATTTTAGGGCATGAGAACTCCCCCTTCTGGTCTCCTGACTCTACTTACTTGAGGTTTCTGTTTATTAATTTTTTTATATTTCACCATTTTGAACAAGCCCATTCTCGGAAAACATTGCTGGTCAAGAGTCAGGTTTTCTGTGATTTCAGCAGCTTATTTTCTTCAATTCCAGAAAGAAAATTCCCTGGGTATAGTATCCCACATTGGAGGGAAAGTGAACAGATTGGAAACATATTGAGGTCACATTCAAGTAACAAGAATGGATAGGAGAGAGAACGCTCAGCCAGTTTCTATTTAAAGTTAATTGTTATTAAAATTAAATACATTAGAGATAATATGAAGTGTTATAACCTCATCAAAGATTTGGCAACAAACTTCCAACAGGCCTGGTCCAGATATCTTGGGAAAGCTGTCTCATCAGATGTCTTCTGCTTCAATTCTTGGAAATCTTTATTTCAGGTCATCAGACTGGACCTGCACCAGATGTGCAGGTCCAGCACTTTCTATAGGTGTGTCACATGAACCCAAGAGTCTATTTCCTGGAGTTTGATGACACAAGGGTTGATTAGCAGTACCTGATTTGGTCTTTTCAGTAAGGTTGAAAAGAATGGTTCTGGAGGTATCTTTTCCAATAGACAAAATCTCCAGGTTGCAAGATATGTTGCTCACGGTCTTAGTCTCCTGTGAGTGCACTGTGAAAAGATTGCTCTACCAAAACATGTTTTTTTTTTTTGCGGTACACGGGCCTCCCACTGTTGTGGCCTCTCCCGTTGTGGAGCAGAAGCTCCAGATGTGTAGGCTCAGCGGCCATGCCTCACGGGCCCAGCCGCTCCACGGCGTGTGGGGTCTTCCCGGACCGGGGCACGAACCCGTGTCCTCTACATCGGCAGGCGGACTCTCAACCACTGTGCCACCAGGGAAGCCCCAAAACATGGTTATTTTTAATAGAAGCAATTAGGCCTTGCAATATTAGAGTATCTCTCCTTTTATGACTTGTGTTTCAAAAGAAGCATGATCCAAGTGCATTGGGCATCATGTGACCATCTCAAATGGTGAGGGTATATGAGTTCTAAAAGGGGTGAATCAAGATACAGAAGGACCAGTGGCAATGTTTTTGACCAAAGTATTTAGCGGGCATTCACAATGTTGCCAATTGAGTCTTTTTTTTAATTTTTATTTGAGTATAGTTTCTTTTATTATTATATTGTTCTTTTATTTATTTATTTATTTTGGAGTACAGTTGATTTACAATGTGTGTTAGTTTCAGGTGACCAATTGAATAGTAATAACATCAGTACTGTGTTGGACTAAACCAGAGGATTGAGGGGGGTAAGAGCAGTGAAAATGTTGTTTTAAAAGCCAGCCAAACAGCACAAACATGTTGAATTTCCTGAGCAGTAAAAGGGGTTCCTCAATCACAGTGAAGTTCAAGAAAACTTCCCCAGTTAGGAGTAATCTTTTCCAAAAGGACTTTAGCCACAGAAGAGGCAGTAGCCTGTCTACAAAGGAAGGCTTCAGTTTAGTGTGAAAACATACAGACCAGGACTAAAACATATTTATATCCATGAAATGGAGGAACTTATATGAAATCCATTTGCCAGACTTTGAATGGTCCATTAGGAAGTTTAAAATATCTGGGAGCAATATGAACAGGCTTCACTGGGTTGTACTTCAGACAAGAGGGACAAGTGAGGTAGTAATTTTTGCAGGCTTATTAATGTTTTCCCACCAATATTTTTAAATATCATAGTGTGTATATGTTAACCCCACCTCCTAATTTATCCCCCATCCTCTTTCCCCTTTGGTAACCCTAAGTTTGCTTTCTATGTCTGTGGATCTATTTATGTTTTGTAAATAAATTCATTTGCATCCTCTTTTTTAGATTCCACATATAAGCAATATCATATGATATTTATCTTTCTCTGGCTGACCTACTTAGTATGATAATTTCTAGGTCTATCCATGTTGCTGCAAATGGCATTATTTCATTCTTTTTATGCCTGAGTTATATACCACTTTATATGTACCACATCTTCTTTATCCATTCATCTGTCGGTGGACATTTAGGTTGCTTCCATGCCCTGGCTATTGTAAATAATGTTGCAATGAACATTGTGGTGCATGTATTTTTTTGAATTATAGTTTGCTCCAGATATATGCCCAGCTGTTGGAGTGGGATAGCAGGATCATATAGTTAAAACAAACAAACAAACAAGAATGACCAGCAAAACAGCTCCCTTACATATCTACAGGTTGAATAAGTCTTTCAAAATATTTGGACCCAATTTCAAGAAAATAAATACTACATCTTGGAAATATCATATTGACATCCCTGATAAAGCCATTTCAAGTCATCAGGAAATTCTGTGTTGTATTCTCTATTGAGAGTGTGTTTCAAACTTCAAGTTTGAATGAGGATTATGGAGAACTATGATGACTTTTTCCCCTTTTCTTCATATTTCTATTTTATGAGGAAAGATAATCCTTTTCAAATCCCAGAGTTTCTATTCTTCTTTCTGCTTCATGAAAATATCTGTTCATGGCAACATTGCTTAAAAAAGTCTTCTATTTGAAATAAATTAATGAAATATTTTATAGAAATAGAAAAACAGTCTTAAAATTCATATGGAACTACAGAAAACTGAAGAGCCAAAACAATCTTGAGCAAAAAGAACAAAGTTGGAGGCATCACAGTACCTGGTTTTAAAATATACTATAAAGCTACAGTAATCAAAACAGCATCATACTGCAATATAAACATACATATAGACCAAGAGACTAGTATAAAGAGCTCAGAAATGAATCCATGCATTTACAGTCAATTGATCTTTAATGTCTTCAATAATTGGTGTTGGGAAAAACTTGTTTTCTACATGTAAAAGGATGAAATTACATGCTTATTTCACTCCATATACAAAAATCAACTCAAAATTGACTAAAGACTTAAATGTAAAGCTGATACCATAAAAACTATTCAAAGAAAACATAGGGAAATTTTTTTTTCTTGATATTGGTCTGGGGAATAATTTTTTGGATGTGACTTCAACATAAGCAATAAAATCAAAATAGACAAATGGAATTACATTGGCATCAAACTAAAAACCTTCTGCACAGCAAATGAAACAATAAAAAAGATAAAATATAATCTATGGAATTGGAGAAAATATTTGTAAACCATACATATTGTAAGGGGTTGTATTGAAAACTATAAAAGGAATTCAAATACCTGAATTTCAGGTAAACAAAAAATCTGATTAAAAAATGGGCAAAGAACCTGAATAAATATTTCTCCAAAGAAAACTTAAAAATGGTCAACAGATATATGAAAAGGTACCCAACATCATTAATCATTAGGGAAATATAGATTAAGACCACAATGAGATATCACCTCAAACCTCTTAAAATGACTATTATCAAAAAGATAAAAGATAACAAGGGTTGGCCAAGATTTGAGAAAATGGAACCCTTGTACATTGTTGGTGGGAATGTAAATTAGTATAGTCACTATGGAAAACAACATGGAGATTCCACTAAAAATTAAAAATAGAACTACCACTTCCGGGTATACCTCCAAAGGAAATAAAATCATGATCTTGAAGAAATATCTGTACTCCAGTGTTCATTGCAGTGTTATTCACAACAGCCAAGATGTGGAAACAATCTGTGTCCACTGACCAGTGAATGGATAGAGAAGATGTGAGATATGTATTGGTATATGAATGTATACACAAATATATATATATATATAATATTGTCAGTCATGAGAAAAAAAATCCTGCCACTTGTGACAGCATGGATGGACCTGGAGGACATTATGCCCAGTGAAATAAGCCAGACAAAGACAAATTACTGTAAGACTTCACTTATATGTGGTATTTAAAAAATAAAAATAAAGTCAAACACATGGAAGCAGAGAGTAGAACAGTGACTTCCAGGTGTTAAGAAGGAGTAAGAAAAATGGGAGGATATTGGTCAAAAGGTACAAAGTTTCAGTTTTGTAGCACTATTAAGTCTAGAGAGCCAATGTATGGACACGATGACTACACTTAGCAATACTGCATTGAACTCTGGAAATATGCTAAGGGTAGATTTCAGATACACTCATTGCACACAAAAAATGTTAGCTATGCAAGGAGTTGATATGTTAATTTGATTGACTATCATAATTACTTCACTATGTGTATCAAATCATGTTATTCACCTTAAATATATATAATTTTTATTAAAAAAATTACCTTATAATTTTTCCATCTAAAACCTTGGGGTCCCCCTTGACTCCTCTATTTTTCTGACACTCCACATTCAACCCACCTTCACATTCTTTAAGTTCTACCTTTCAGTGTATCCCAAACTTGACTACATCTCTCCACTTTTGCTATTACTACCCTGGTTCAGCCTACCATAATTTCCTGCCTGGGTGAAGGCAAGAGTATGTTATCTGATCTCTCTACTCCTGTCTTTGCCTCTACTATTCTTTCTTCTTCACAGAGCATCCAGAATATTAATTTTAAGACAAGTCAGATTATAGTCCTTTTCTGCTTAAAATGTTCAAATGCCTTTCCATCTCATTATGAGTAAACACCAAATCCTTACAATGATGTCCAAACCCCCATGTGATCTGATTCCTGTTCTCTCTCTTACTAATATGTTCTAACACACTGGTTTTGCTGTTGTTCAATGAATACATGAAGAATGTTCCCACTTTAGATATTTTGCAATTGCAGTTCCATCTGCCAAGCATTCTACTCCCATATAAAAGATATCGGCTTGGACAATTCCCTCACTTCCTTCAGGTCTTTGCTCAATTATGATCTTATCAGAGAATTTTTCCTTGATCATCTCTCTTTACCTAACGTAATATTCCCTAACACACTTATCTTGCTTTCATATTTTTTTCATGGCACCTCTTACTATATCTATCTATCTATCTAACTATCTATCTATCTATATCTATCTATCTATAGTAGTTCTTCTAGATAGGTAGATATTCATTCATTTGCTAATTTTTTTCTCTTCCCTGCTGGTAGAATGCAAAGAAGCAAAGGCAATGTGGATAGGGACAGTTTTTGTCCTCAGTGCTATCACTTTAGAAGAGTGTGCCTGGCATAAGGTATGCATTCAACAAATCTGACAACACAAGGAATTCGTTAAATGAATGACTAGTGTAAGTGAATGAAAGTACACATTAACTTTGTGACTTAGAAGCCTAATTTTATTTGGAGGTATTCATATATAGAAATAACTATAATGTATTTGTTTAAAACAAAATAAACACTTTATTATTTTTGTTTAGTGCTAAATAAATCACTTAAAGCAATGTTTTTCACAATTTGAAAGATATCTAGAAACGTCTGGGAAGCTTTAAAAAATACAGAATTCTAGGTTTCACATGACTGATCACCAGAAACAACAGGTGCAATCTCTAAAGATTCTTAGTGTGGAGTAGATTTAGTGTGGAGCTGACAACTTTATTTTTAAAAGCCCTTTAATTAAGCAGGGATATCTAGCTTTTTGGAATCACTGATTTATCTAATGCATTTGACATTGACCTTGGTAATGCTTCCATGGGATTGATTTCCATGGAAATTTGGAGAAATGAAAGAACTGTAGAAGATAGTGGGGACTGAGTCATCAGCACCATTGAGCATACCTACAATTATATCAATTAAATAAATAACAGATTCACCATATAATCCTGCTATGCTCAGAAATATTTGGTACTGCCTGGGATACATCTGCAATTAAGGCAGTTGACATGAGGGATGGAAAATGTCATTATGCAGTTCAATCACTGAAGAGGAGAAACTAAATAGGAGAAATTCCAAAACTTGTTGGCACTATGACATACTCTTATTATTTATTTGATTTCTTATCTCCTTCTGCTCTTCCCACACAGAGCTCATTCAAGACCAAAGCAACAATAATGATAATAAATATGCAATTAGATGTTTAACAATAAGTGGAAATTGAAATGAATTTGATTTTTAGATTAGCACAAGCATAATTTTAGATATTTAGAGAAGCCATAGGATATGACCAAAGTGAGCTTGGGAAAGGCTACCTATGATTCTGACTAGGCAAAACATGCAGAAATCAACAGAATGTTCTTCTCTTCTAAGGGTCTGGGAATGCATGAAGAGGATTGTGAATGGTCATAATGATGGCTAGTTCAAAATATTGTTTAGTCAAGAACTGTTCCTGGAATTGTGGGCTGTAAAATCAGGACATTTAAATAGTTTATGTTTTCTATGACTACAGTAAATTGAATATAGACATGAGACAAAAGAATAAGTAGTTTAAATTATTTTTGTGGAATTTTAATAGTACTAAAAATGTGTAGAGTTTAATATTTAGTTAAACACCAAGCATACAATATATATACATTACACACATACACACCCTTATATACAGTCTCTATGCTTACATACCTGAATGGTAAGAGTTGTTATCTCTTGACAGTGGGACTATCATTTCTTTTTTCAGTTGTTTATAGTTTTAAATTTTTTCTACAGTGAATATGATTTTTAAAATCATAATCAGAATATGTTTATTGCAACTATGCCTACTAGCACACCACATTCTTCTGAGAGGTAGTTTTCCTCCTGAGTGTGACTATTTAAAAAATTGGGAACAGAAGAACATTTCTGCACAAACCAAATTTGCTCAGAATATTGCTTTCTATCTCTCCCTTTTGCTGCTGAGAATCACAAAAATGCTTGCTTTTCTACATGTGTATATATCTACGGTGGGGTGTCAAATTTATACCCGGTTTTAACCTATGAAATATGAGGTTCTGAAAGCTTGTCCTTTTCTCTGAAGTCTTTTTGCTTTGAATACTGGTTGTAATTTCCTTTTAGTGCCTACTTTTAAAAATGATCCATTTAAAGTCTTTTTTCAAATGCACCTTTATTTCTCTCAGTTGCAGATATCCACTATTAACTGTAATTATGGTAATATTTTCCTTAAGTGGTACCTATTACTCAAGTGCTCCACTTGAAAATGATTTAAGCCTCTCAACACCTATGTAAATTTAAAAACTTTGTCCTCACTTTATGGATCAGTAATTGAGACCTGAAAATGTTAAGTGAGTTGCCAAAGGCTAGGATTTTGTTCAGCAAAATCAAGGTGATACAGTATGATGTATTTGTTTGAATTGCTGAAATTGAATCTGGTTTTCTTTTTATTTACATTTTAATGTTTTCTTCCTTTCTGTTTTAATAGTGTTTTTATTGCCAACTAGGAAATCCACTTTAAATATTTGTATACCTCATTAAATTTTCTCAGAGAAACTGAGGATTCCCAAGTTTCTTGTACACAATTCTTTAGTCCATAAAGAAGGAATAATAGCTCTTTTAACTACTTTACTAGATTTGTTGTATGCTAAAGAAACATGATTATTAATGTTATGGTTGCATTCATTCATTCAAAATTTGTCTAAATAAAACTTCTAATGTGTTATACATATTTCTAGGTGCTGGGGATATATTCAGAAAGGAATTCACAATCTGTGTAGGTGGTTGTACGTGGGAGAGGAGGAAAAGGGAAGGACAAGTAAACAGGTAGTTATAATTACAATATTGAGTGATGTATACAATAAATTTTGAAAGCTCATAGGAAGGCAACTTGCCAAGATTTTGAGGAGGAGACCTAGAAGAAGTTAATTTACCAAATTACAAGGTGTTTTACTTGTTTCTGCAAGTAATAGAAAAACTGCTGAGTTTTAAACATGATGTTGTTTGATCTGATTGAATTTTCACTTTGGGGAAAGAGTTTTGTCTGCACCTGATGCAAAGATGGATTGGAGTGGGAAGATAAGCGGATAAGAAAGCCAGTTGGAAACTATTGTTAAATAATGCAAATGAAAAATGATGGTGATCTAAGAAAGGGTATTGATAGTGAGAACTGAGAGAAGTGGATGAATTCAATAATTTTGAAAGGTACTGATTGGTGATTGATTATGTTTGTCAAAAGTGAGGGAAAGGGCAGTGCCAAGAGTGAGATCTAGTTTTCTGGCTCAGAAAATTGTGTGCTTGTTGGGGTTACCAGTTGAGATTGGGGAGAATGTAGTATTTTATAATACTGTAAATTTGCTTCATATATTTGTTATTTTTCTTTTTAAATTTAAACCTTTTCTCTCAGCTCTGACCACATGGATTTCTATGGCATTGCTGTCAGTGAAAGAGGCCAGGTGTTGTTATTCTGTTCGATAGGGCTTTTCAAGGGTCAAGTAGTTATAATAAGTTCACTTTGTCTTCACTGGAGGATGACATCTATTCTGAGATCTAGAGAAACTGGTGAAAAGGAGAGAGTGGATATTCCAGACAGTAGTAACATTATATAACAAATCCTAGGGAGGGAAAAGACAGAGCGATTAAAAGAAACTGGTATTTTTATCTCTAGGAATTTTAAATGGCTGGATTATAGATTACATGGGAGAGAGGAGGGAGAGATTGGGGGAGATTATTGTCTGAGTTTTCTATCACTGAGTAACACATTATGGCAAATTTAGTGGCTTGAAACAGCATCCATGTATCAGCTCACATTTATGTAGTTTAGAAGTTCCAGTGGCTGAACTGGGTTCTCTGTCTAGTGTCCCACAATGCTAAAGCCAAGCTGTCTGCCAACCTGGGCTGTTATCTATAGGGAGATCCTGTGGAAGAAACTGCTTATAAGCCTTTTCTGGTTTTTGGCAGAATTCAGCTCTGTGCAATTGTGAGCTTAGGGTCCCTGTTTCCTTGCTGTTTGTTGGCTGGGGGTTGGTCCACCTTCCAGAGGCAACGCACATTCCTTGGCTCATAACTCCTTCCTTCTTCAAAGTGAGCAACGAAGAATCATTGAAACTTTCTGTTTCAGGTCTCTTTGACTTCCCCTTCTGCAGCATTTCTCTTACTTCCCCTTTTTTACTCTGCTTTTCAGGGCTCATGTGATGACATTGCTCCCATGGGATTATCCAGAATAATATCTCTATCATAAGATCAACTGATTCATAACTTTAATTATATCTGCCAAGTTCCCTTTGCCATATGAAGTAACATTCACAGATATGATATCTTACCATATTCATAGTCCCTGGGATTAGGACATGAAATATTCTTAAGGACCATGATTGTGTCAAAATGGAGAGATGTCAGAAGTGTTCTTTCCAGTTTACACAGGGCACTGAAACATTCTATGTATTTTGGATTTTTTCCTAAACATTTAGCTAACTTGGGCTAATAGAGCACATCTGTTCCAATCACTGTTCTAAATGCTTTTCTTTATTATCTCATTGAATTCTCATAACAACCTTGGAAGAAGATACTATTATTAGTGTTCCATATTACAGATGAGAAAACTGAGGACAAATATTTAAGTAACCTTCCCAATATCCCACAAATAAAAAGTGGCAGAGTTGGGATGTCAGCCTACACCATTCACCACTTTGATAGGCTTTTAGGCTTTCTCTTTTAAAGAAGGTGGAAGTTACTGAAATGTTTTAAACAGAGGGAAAAAAATCATGATCAGATTTGTATTTTAGAGAAATTAATCTGACTTTCTTATTGATAATGGATTAGTTCAAAATAGGACAGGACTCATAATAAGGAAATTAGTTAAGAGCTTTTCACAATTGTCAAGGCTTGATGGTGGATTGTAAAGAGAGAGTTAAATGGAAGTATATGAGGGATGTTTTAGCAGCAAAATCACCAAGACTTTATGTCTGGCTGGATATGTAGGGAGAGGACAGAAAGAAGTCAGAGATGCTTCTTAAATTTTATGCTTTGGGCAACTGGATGGTTGAAGGCTTTAACGGAGATATAGGACCTAGGACCAGGAGCAGCTTAGGTGGGGCATGGGGAAAAGGAGAAAGGAGATGGCGAATCTTGCTGATGACAAGCTGAGTTTGTCAGTCTTAGTATGCTCATTTTATCCCATAGGCAATTGGCCATATAGATCAGGATCTTAGTAGAGAGATCTGGAATTGAGACATAAATTAAGTTGGGAAATGAGGTGATTATATTTGCAGTTTGAAAACATCATTCTGGAAGCTGTGTGTGGTATAAGGGTGTCCACTTACAACAAAGTAAACTACAGAGCATTTTTCATAAAATAAATCAATATGTGATGACTCTTATTACACTTTACCTTTTAAAAGTTTGTTGTTGAGGCCTTTCAAATAAACTCTACCACAGGAACTTCTCACAAATGTCTAGCAGATTACTCTACTTTCAGGGAAAAGCAGTATAAAAGTGAATGGGATAGGGAAAAATATATTGTCGTCTAGGTAAAATATGATTGGTAGCTTTGCTCAGGGTGGTGGTGGTAAAGATATAAACAATAAAGTACCAAGAAATCAAGTTGAATTTAAAATTTTTGTTTTTTATCTTCCATTTCATTTTTAGGTGTATAATGCTGTGAATTTTTATATGGTGCATTGTAGCTGAGGTCTTGTGCTGTGCTTTGTTTTTATCAATACTATGTAATCTCAAAATACATGTTTATGTAATTCTAATGCTTATGTGTGCTCATGAGTTTCTTTTTTTTTCTCATCAAATCTATTGAGTAGCCTATGCCAAGCCAATGTGTCTGTTTACTATTTTCAGAGGTTCAAGTTCTAATTTCCTAACTAAACTTGAAATTGTAGAAGATATTGACCCTGAAGTATTAGCTATACCAGTTTTCTTTTGACTCCTAATTTTGATTATGTGGGTTATTATATGTATATATTTTATATTCAAATAGCATCACTATCAGAAGCTTAGTTAGCATCTGTCCCTTACTGACTTAGCTAATAAAAGTAAGAATATATTGTAATTCATAAGTGTTATTTGTTTTAATTTATCAATTTCACTAAGAGTAACATGGCTTTAATGACTAGTGCATTCTTGGAAATAGCCCAAGTCACCAATTCACAAAATGTCTTACCTTGTCCTTGTAAGGCACTGTGATAGTAAACTGGATCACTTATTAATTCTTTCTGCTTACCTTATATCAAATATTCTTATCCAGTGAAGTTAACCATTGGTAAATTTTCATAAGAGTATAATGCCAAAGGTTAAAAATGATGCATAATTGGCTTTATTTAGTGTTTGCTTCTGCCAGATTTTGCCTTTGTCATAGCAAACCTACTAAACTTTTCTTTTTTCTATGCACCTATAAAAAATGAAGTGAGCAGAATTATTCATAATTACCAAAATTTATAATAGGTGAATGGAAATAAGTGAATGGAAAAGCAAACTGTGGTACATCCATACAATAGAATATTATTCAGCAATTTGAAGAATATTATTCAGTGATAAAAAGCATGAGCTAGCAATGTCAGCCAAATGACTGAATAAGAAGTCCTTCATTGTATCACACCTCAACAGCAACAAGTTGACATCCATCCATTGACAAAAGTTTCTTTATGGAGTTGTGGGATCCAGCACAATATGCTAAGGGACCCAGGAGGAATCTCAGCCACCCATGCATCAGGTAATAGGCATACAGGTCTTATCTTGCCTGGGCACATTGCAGAGGCCCAGGAACCAGCTCTAGCACCTCTTGACCATGCTCTGGGAGCCCCTAGACAGGACTTGTCTTGGATAATCATCTATGGATGAGAGAGCCATTGTGGAAGTCCATGTTTCCAGCAGAAAATTTCCAGCACGTTGTTGGAATAACAACAACAATGACAACAACAGAATGTATGTGTATGTGTATATAGATAGATAGATAGATGGATAGATAGACAGATATGTAATATATACACATGCATATACATATATCATATATATATACTTGCATATGTGAGTGTGTGTGTGCATGTATGTGCATGTGTGTGTGCATGTGTTTGGATGCATTGCAGATGGTAAGAGAAACAGTTTGACTTTACCAGTGTCACCCCTCTCCCAAGACATCACAATTCAGTGCCAAGAGATACTTTCTTGGGCCACGATTTCCCTCGTGAGGGAAAATGAGAGCATGTGAGTGAGTGCCCACCTTCCCTAGTTATGTAGGACACTGCCAAAGAGGCCCATTTCTCTCAAACCCAATCCAGAGTACTGAGTCATGAGCTTCATGACTAGGGGGTGAGAAGAGGCTGGTATAGTGGCAGATTGGATTCTTGGAGGGTATTAAAGGGATGCAGATCCTACAAACATCATTGTGGATCACATCAAGAAGCCCACACATGAGCCAATGGGGACACCTCATAAAGAGATCTCCCCAACTGGCACAAGGACACCCACAGTAATATGCACACCTTACTCAAACACACCCCATCATGTGACTGGCTCTCTGTGTGCATCCCCAATGGTGGCAAGAGCCAGATTTGGCAGACAGATAGTGACCACGTGCAGAAAAGTGGCCTGAATCTGTGGGTCAAGGAGAAACCACAATTTGAGCTTTATCTCTGCCCTTGGGAAAGCAAATAGGAGCGTGTCAGCACCTCACCTGTTGCATGGAGGAGCAAAAGGCACACAAGTTTAAGAATTCTACCACAAGAGGGAGCAAGAAGCATGGAGAAAGCATATCCATAGAGAGTCTGTGAAAGATTCAGGATCGCTATAAGGGCTAACAGAAGATGTTTCTCTCCAAAATTCAGTTAGTGAATATTGAAAGAGGTGACCGTTATTTCAAATGTGAGAGAGCAATGCAAGGAACTTGAAAAATCAAGGAAACATAGCACCACCAAAGGGTCACAATATTGTTCCAGCAACCAACCCCCAAAACATGGAGATCTGTGATTTACCTGATAAGTAATTCAAAATAGCTCTTTTAAGGAAGATTAAGAAGCTATAAGAAAACACAGAAAGACAACTCAATGTAATCAGGAAAACAATATACGAACCAATAAGAAGTTTAACAAAGAGAGAGAAATCATAAAAAAATAAACAGAAGTTCTAGAGGTGAAAAATATAATGAATAAAGTAAAAAATGCAGTAGAATGAATCAACTGCAGACTGAATCAACAGAAAAGATACTCTGAAAATTAGAAGAGAGGAAATTTGAAATTATCAAATCAGAAGAAAACAAATAAAAAGAATGCAAAAGAGTGAAGAAAACTTATGTGATACCATCAAAAGCAACAATCTGCAAATTATTGAAATCCCAGAAGAAGAAGAGAGAGAGTAGGCAGAAAACAAGTTTAAAGGAGTAATGGTTGAGAACTCCCCAAATCTGGGGAGAGATTTGGATTTCTAAGTTTATGAAGCTCATAGGTCACCAAGAAAAATTCAATTTAAGGAGATCTCTGGGAGTTGGGAAAAGATGTAGAGTAGGAAGACCCCAAGCTCATCTCCACTCATGAACACAGATAAATCACAACTATCTGCAGAACAACAATGAATGGAAATGACCAGAACATACCAGAAAATATATTTTACAACTAGACTTAAAGAAGGAACCACAGTGAGATGGGTAAGAGGGACAGACTTGTGATATTGTCAAGTCTTATACACCCAGGTGGGTAACCCACAAACTGGAGAATAATTATATTGCAAAGTTTCTTCTGCAGCAATGAGAGCTCTGAGTTCCACATGGGGCTCCCCTGCCTGGGAGTCTTTTCCTGGGAAGAAGAGTCCCCAGAGCATTTGGCTTTGAAGGTCACTGGGGCTTAAATTTGGGAGTCCCACAAGACAGGATAAAGGGCTCACACAAAATCTCACACACAGTGGAACCCAGGGCAAAAGCTTTAACTTGATGGGAGTCTAGGCCAGATCTACCTGCTGGTCCTGGTGAGCCTCCCAGAGAGGCAGGGGTCACCTGCAGCTTACCCTGTGAGCATAGACAATTGCAGAAGCCATTCTTGGGCATTCCTTCTACCACATGAATGCTGGTGTTGGCAGGCACCATTGAGGGATCCTCCCTCTAGCTCATTAACACAAAGACCTGACCCCACCATAAAACATGTAGATGCTAGTGCTGGGGTGCCTCAGGCCAAGCAATGAAGTGGGTGGGGACACAGTTCCAGCCATCAGAAGTCAGGCTGCCTAAAGACATCCTGAGCCCACAGCCACCTCTAGACACACCCCTAGCTAAAATCCCTCCCACCAGAGAGTGCAGGACTCAGCTACACCCACCAGTGGGCAGGAACCAGCCCCAGGATCACCTGTGCCCCCACCCTGTCCTCCAGGAAGCCTGCTCTAGGCTTTAGACAAGACTCTCTCACCAGGGGAAAGACACCAGACACAAGAAAACAGCAATCCTGCAGTCTGTGGAACCAGCCTGCCCACAGCAGGTCAGACCCCACCCTGATACTAGCTGGGCCCTGGTACTGGCCACTAACAGGCCAACACAAGCTTCAGGACACCCTGGACTCAGACCCAACTATGTCAGGAACTGACACCTCCACCAGCAAATTGACACCAACTCTGGTATTCCTGGGCCCTGCAATCAGACTCTAAGACCCAGCTCTGCCTGCCAGTAGGCCAGTACTAAACTCAGAACCTGGCTTCACTCACCAGTGGCAGGACAACATTCCTGGAGTCTTCTGGACCTGACTCTGCCCACCAATGAGCTACCATAAACCCCAGATGCCCACAGGGCTCCACAGTCAGCCACTTCATGAACCATTCTGCCAACCAGCAGCTGGCACCCTCTGCACAAGGCAGGGCCTGGCAACCAATTGGACTGGGGGTCAAAAAAACCTACCAAACCACCCACATAGTTATCCTGCCACAACAGAGTGACACACATAGTCCTCAAAGGCGGAACCCCTAGAGCATATAGCTCAGGTGACAAGAGGGGAGTGTGCTGCTGGGATACATAGAACATCTCATACAAAGGCCACTTCTTTAAGGTCAAGAAACATAACAAACTGACCAGATACATAAAAATAAAAACAGCAATTTAGGCAAAATGAGGTGACAGAGGAACATGTTCCAGACAAAGGAACAAGATTAAAACCCCAGAAGAAGAACTAAGTGAAATGGAGATAGGCAATTACCCAAGAAGGAGTTTAGGGTATGATCATAAAGATGATCAAAGAAGTCAGGAGAAGAATGGTTGCACAGAGCAAGAAGTTAGAAGTTTTAAACAAAATTTGAAAATATAAAGAACAACCACACAGAAATGAAGAATAAAAAACTGAAATGAAAAATACACTAGAAGGGAGCAACATTATACTAAGGAATACAGAGGAATGAATCAGTGAGCTAGAATACACAGCAGTGGAAATCACTAATGCTGAACAGAGAAAAAGAAAAAAAGAATGCAAAGAAATGAGGACAGTTTAAGACACATCTGGGACAATATCAAGCACATGAGTATTTACATTTTAGGGATCCCAGAAGGAGAAGACAGAGAGAAAGGGGCAGAGAACATATTTGAAGACATAATAGCTGAAAATTTCCCTAACCTGGGAAAAGGAAACAGACATCAATGTCCAGGAAGTGTAGAGTAGCACACAGGATTAATCCAAAGAGGAACACACTAAAACACATTGTAATTAAAATGACAAAAATTAAAGAGAAAAAGAGAATATTAAAAGCAACAAGGGAAAAACAACAAAAAATATACAAGGGAACTCCCATAAAGTTATCAGCTGATTTTTCAGCAGAAACTCTGCAGACCAGAAGGCAGTAGCATCATACCTTTAAAGTGATGAAAGAGAAACACTTACAACCAAAAATAATCTACCCAGCAAGACTCTTGTTCAGCTTTGATGGAGCAATCCAAAGCTTTATAAACAAGCAAAAGCCAAAAGAGTTCTGCACCACCAAATCAGCTTTGCAGGAAATGTTAAAGGAATTTCTCAAAACAAAAAAGAAAAGCCACAACTGGAAATATGAAAATTATGAAATGAAAAAGGGCAAAGGCAAACATACAGAAAGTTATGAAATCTTCCATCTTTCTATTCACTTGTTGGCCTTTTGTATGTCTTGTTTGGAGAAATGTCTATTCCAATCCTTTCTATAGTATTCAGTTGGGTAATTTGATTTTTGCCTTTTTTTTTTTGTTTGTTTGTTTGCTATTGAGTTGTAGGAGTTCTTTATATATTTTGGATATTAACTTCTTATCAGATGTATGGCTTGCAAATATTTTCTCCCATTCTGTATGTTGCTTTTTCACTCTACTGATTGTTTCTTTTACTGTGCAGAATACTTTTTAAGAGTTTTTAGTTTCATAACAAAATGGAAAGATGCAGTAATTTTCCACATAACCCCTGCCCCAACACATGCATAACCTCCCCCATTATCAACATCACTCATCAGAATGGTAATTTTGTTACCAATGATAGACATACACTGACACATAATCACCCAAAGTCTATAGCTCATTATGGTTCATTCTTGGTGTTGTACATTCTATGGATCTTAACAAATGTATAACAATATATGGATTTGAACAAATGTATAATGACATATATGAAATTATTATAACCTCATACAGAATATTTTTACTACCATAAAAATCTTCTGTGTTTGTCTATTTATCTGTCCCACCCTTGAAAGCCCCTGATTTTTTAAATTGTATTCATAGTTTTGCCTTTTCCAGAATGTCATATGTTGGAATGATACAGTATTTAGCTTTCTCAGTTTGGCTTCATTCACTTAGTAATACACATTTAAGTTTACTCCATGTCCTGTCATGTCTTCATAGCTCATTTCATTGTCCTGCTGAATACTATTCCATTTTACATATTTACCACAATTTATTGATTCACTTACTGAAGGACTTGATTGCTTCCGAGTTTTAGCAATTATGAATAAATTTGCTATAAACTTCTGTGTGCAGGTTTTTCTCTGGACATAAGTTTTTTTACTTCTTTTGGTAAATACCAAGGAGTGCAATTGTTGGATTGTATGGTAAGATTATGTTTAGTTTTGTAAGAAACTGCCAGACTGTCTTCCAAAATGGCTGTACAATTTTGCATTCCCACCAGCAATGAATAAGAGTTCCTGTTGCTCCATATCTGTAAGTATTTGATATAGTCAGTGCTTTGGATTTTGGCCATTCTAGTAGCTGTGTAGTCGTATCTTGTTACTTTAATTTACTTTCCCCTGATAACATATTATGTGGAACATATTTTCATATGTTTATCTGCCATCTATGTATCTTCTTTGGTGAGGCACTCTAAAGTGTTTGGCTAAATTTTTAATCAGGTTGTTTGTTTTCTTACTGTTGTTTTAAGAGTTCTTTTTATATTTTGGATGCATTTCTTGCAAATATTTTCTCCCAACCTGTGTTTGTATTCTAATTTTCTTGATATTGTCTTTCATAGAGCAGAAATTCTTAATTTTAATTAAGTCTAGTCTATTATTTTTTTCTTTCATTGATCAGGTCTTTGGTGCTGTATCTAAAAAGGCATAACTATACCCAAAGTCATCCAGGTTTTTTCATATGTTATATTCTAGGAATTTTACAGTTATGTATTTTTAATGTATGTCTATGATAAATTTTGAGTTATTTTTGTGAAGGGTGTAAGGTCTGTGATGTAGAAGTTTTTCAGTGTGATACAGTTCAACTTACTTATTTTTTTTCTTTTGTTGCTTGTGTTTTTTATGTCACATCCAAGAAACCCTTTGCCAAAAATAATACCATGAAGTTTTCCTCTATGTTTTCTTCTAGGAGTGATAATTTCACTTCTTACTGTTAAGCCATTAATCTATTTTGAGTTGATATTTGTATATCGTATATAATAAACCTTCAGTGTTATTCTTTTGCAAATGGAAAATCTGAACAGACCTATGAGTAAAGAGATTGAATCAGTAATCAAAAGTATCTCAACAAAGAACAGCCCAGGACCTGATGGCTTCATTGGTGAATTCTATCAAATATTTAAAGAGGAATTAACACCAATCTTCCTCAAACTATTCCCAAAAATTAAAGAATAGGGAACAATTCCCAATTCATTCTCTAAAACTAGCATTACTCTGAAAAGCCATACAAAGACACAAGAGAAAAAAAAGAAAAAAAAAACTACAGGAAAATATCCTTGATAAATGTACATGCAAAAATCTTAACAAAATACTAGTAAACCAAATGCAACAGCACATTAAGATCATACACCATGACCAAGTGGGATTTATCTGTGGAATGCAAGGATGGTTAAACATATAAAAATTAATTAATGTGATACAACACTTTAGCAGAATTAAGAATAAAAATCACATGATCACTTTAGTGGAAGCATAAAGTGTATTTTTATAATTCAGTATGTTTTCATTAAAAAACTCTCAACAAACTAGGATTAGAAGTACCTCAACATAATAAAAGCTATATATGAAAAGTCAACAAATAGCATCATACTCAATGGTGAAAAACTGAAAGATTTTCCTGGAAAATCACAAACAATACAAGGATGTCCACTCTCACTATTTCTATCCAGTACAGAGTTTGAAGTCCTAGCCAGAATAATTAAGCAAGAAAAATAAATAAAATGCATCCAAATTAGAAAAGAAGAAGTAAAATTATTTCTTTCTGAAGATGACATGTTCTTATGTGTAGAAAATCCTAAAGATTCCATTAAAAAACTGTTAGAACTAAGAAACAAATTTATTAAAGTTGTAGGATACAAAATCAATATAAATATAATAATGCAACATTGTTATAAGTGCATATTATAAATTCAGGCATGTAAACTGGTATATCTTCATGAATCTATGATGTTATAACAAGGAATTGGTGTAATAGATGTAAAAATATTTTATACATATTTGTGATAAAATATTTTATGGGCTTATTTTTATTCTTGATTTCTTTATTAAGTGTGAACTTTATGCATAAAAATCTGTGGAAATAATTAGCAAAAACACTGTTGGATTACTACAGTTTCAATGAACTACATTATGATTTGTATATACTAGAATTTATCTGGAAAGAGAGGGGGAAAGAAATTTAGTATTTTAAAAGAGAAAACTACAAAATGTCTTAAAAAAACATATACTATTATAATATTTTCTACTGATTTGCTTTTATAAAGGGAATTAGAAGTCAAAAGATTTCATACTACCAAAGATAGTCTCTTTAAGCCTCTTATAGTTTTTGTCTTGTTTAAATGTAATGGGTGGTGGATTAATGACCTTTCAAAATCCCTTCTAGGACTCTCCTTCAATAAACATCTCAAAAATAATAAAAGGGGGAATAAGACACTTTGATCTTTACTTATACATAAAATGTGTTTCTAAAAATGTATGAATAATTACATACAATATCATAAATTCTCAGTTATAATTTTACATCTGTGTTTTCCCACAGGGAATATTTGGCTCTAATGCATGATAAGTACCACACTCAAGAATTATAACATTTACTTTAAGTAGCTGTATATCTTTATTTGTGTGTAGTCTGTATTTTTTAAAATTTATGATGTTAAGACATTTAGTTTAAAATGTAAGCAATTCAGAGAAAATGTACTCAGTCATTGAAAGCACACATTCAATCAATAATCCATTTTAAAATTGGAGAACTCATTAAGTCCTAGGTTTTGCTGGACATCATTGTTACAAGGATGAATAAGACTCAGTCACTGCCAAGACAGTGATGTCAGCAAGAGGAGTATGAAGACTTGAACCCTTCTTCACCACACAAACACATTAATTCAGCAGTAACTCAAGGATAAATTCCTTTTGGGAAAAATCCAGAAACTAATTGAAAGTCTCCTGCACCCCTGGTGAACATGAAATCAGACCCACTGCAGCCAACAGGGAGGTTTAGAACAACATCTTTTTTTTTTTTTAAATAAATTTATTTAATTATTTTTGGCTGTGTTGGGTCTTTGTTGCTGCACATGAGCTTTTTCTAGTTGCAGCAAGTGGGGGCTACTCTTCATTGTGCTGCGTGGGCTTCTCATTGTGGTGGCTTCTCATTGTGGTCACAGGCTCTAGGCACACAGGCTTCAGTAGTTGTGGCATGTGGGCTCAGTAGTTGTGGCTCATGGGCTTAGTTGCTCTGTGGTATGCAGGATCTTCCTGGACCAGGGCTTGAAACTATGTCCCCTGCATTGGCAGGCCAATTTTTAAACACTGCACCACCAGGGAAGCCCTAGGACAACATCTTGACAGAATCCCTACCTATGAGATAGTGATATATGGTCAAGAAAAGAGTGAAGAAATCTTAAAAGAATTAGAAGCCACAATCAAAAGTACATATTATGGGAGTATACATTATGGGAGTCCCAGAAGGAGAAAAGAGAAAAAATCAGAAAGCATACTCAAATAAACAGTGGCTGAAAATTTCACAAATCTGGGGAAGAAAATTGACATCCAGGTCCAAGAAGACCAAAGGAGAGAAAATAAGATGAACTCATTGAAATCCACTCTGAGACATATTATAATTCAATTATTAACAGTCAAAGATTGGGGAAGAATTGTGAAAGTAGCAAAAGAAAATGACTCATCCTATTGAACAGAATCCTAATAAATTTATCATAGAATTTTCAGCAGAAATTTCTCAGGCCAGAAGGCACTTGTCTAATATATTCAAAGTTATGAAAGGAAAAATATTTCAACCAAGAACGCTATACTTGAAAAAATCTCTCCTTCAAAAATGAAGGGGAGATAGATTTTTCCAGACAAACAAAAGTTATGATAGTCC
This sequence comes from Phocoena sinus, assembly GCF_008692025.1. Classification (NCBI taxonomy): domain Eukaryota; kingdom Metazoa; phylum Chordata; class Mammalia; order Artiodactyla; family Phocoenidae; genus Phocoena; species Phocoena sinus. The sequence continues at coordinate 76,308,216 of NC_045784.1, read as the reverse complement.
ATCACTACTAGACATGCCAAGAAATGCTAAAGTGAATCCTTCAAGTTGAAATCAAAGAAGCTAAACAGCAAAATGATAGTATGAGGATGTATGAAACTCACTGGTAAAGGTAAATATAGAGACAAATGCATAATTCTGTATTACCATAATGGTGGTGAGTAAATCAATTCTAATTCTAGTATAAAAGTTAAAAGACAAAAGTATTAAAAACAACTATAACTAAAAAGTATGCTAAATGATACATAGTGAGAAGAGATGTAAGTTATGAAAACAATAAGTTAAGTGAGTGTTGGAGAAGTAGTAGGCAGTTACTGTATACAGATGCCTTTAAGTTGACATCAGCTTAAAATTGATGGTGATAACTTTAAGATATTTTATGTAAACCCTAGAGTAACCACACAAAAGTACATATAAAAGTTATACGAAAGAAAAAGAGAAAGGACTCAAACCATATCAATACAAAAATAAATCAAAAAAGCATAAGTTAAGACAGTAAGGGAGGAGGGACCTTCAAGATGACAGTGGAGTAAGATGTGGACTTCACCTTCCACCCCCACAAATACATCAAAAAAAATCTACATGTGGAACAACTCCTAAAGAACACCTACTGAATGCTGGCAGAAGACCTCAGACTTCCCAAAAGGCAAGAAAATACCAACATAACTGGGTAGGGTAAAAGAAAAAAAGAAAAAAACAGAGACAAGAAATAGGGATGGGACCTGCACCTCTGGGAGGGAGCTGTGAAGGAGGAAAAGTTTCCACACACTAGGGAAACCCTTCACTGGTAGAGATGGGAGGTGGATGGGGGGGAAATTTTGGAGCCATGGAGGAGAGAGCGGCAGCAGAAGTGTAGAGAGCAAAGTGGAGAGATTGCCGAACAGAGGACTGGTGCTGAGGCACTCACCAGGCTGAGAGGTTTGTCTGCTCACCCACCAGTGTGGGTGGGGCCTGGGAGCTGAGGATCAGGCTTTGGAGGTCAGATCCCAGGGAGAGGACTGGGGTAGGCTGTGTGAACGTAGCTGGAAAGGGGTTAGTGTTCCACAGCTAGCTGGGAGGGAGTCCAGGAAAATGTCTGGACTTGCCTAATAGGAAAGACACCATTGTTTTGGGGTGCGTGAGGAGAGGGGATCCCTTCCCTGTCTGCTGACAGGAGGCAGAGCACCACCTAAATGAGCTCCATAGATGGGTGCAAGCCATGGCTATCAGCGCAGACACCAGGGACAGGCATGAAACACTAACATGGCTTCTGCATCCACCAAGAAGCCTGTGTACAAGCACAGGTCACTATCCATACCTCCCCTCCTGGGAGCCTGTGAACCCACCAGTGAAAGGGTCCTGTGATCCAGGAACAAATTTCCCAGGACAACATACAGCATGCCTCAGGCTGTTGCAAAGTCATGTCAGCCTCTGCCACCATAGGCTCACCCCGTATTTCAATTATAATTACTGTACCCCTCTCTCTTCATGGCCCAAATGAGCAAGGGCCCCTTAATCAACTTCTGCTTTAATGTTGTCCTGTATGGGTGGGAAAAGATTCCTGAGGGTGACCTATATGAAAAGGTGGGGCCAAAACCAAAGCTGAAGATCAGGAGCTGTGCGAACAAAGAAGAGAAAAGGAAATCTCTCTCAGCAGCTGCAGGAGCAGTGGATTAAATCCCCACAGTCAACTTGATGTACCCTGCATCTATGGAATACCTGAAATGACAATGAATCATCCCAAAACTGAGGCGGTGGACTTTGGGAGGAAATGTAGACTTGGGGTTTGCTGTCTGCGACTGATTTGTTTTTGATTTTTATGTTTATATAGTATAGTTTTTAGTGCTTGTTATCATTGGTGGATTTGTTTATTGGTTTGGTTGCTCTCTTCTTTTTAATTATTATTTTTAATTTTAATAATTATTTTTCTTATTTTATTTTATTTTTCTTTCTATTTTTTCTCTTTTTTCTTCTGAGCTGTGCAGTTGACAGGGTCTTGGTGTTCCAGCCTGGTGTCAGGCCTGAGCCTCTGAGGTTGGAGAGCCAAGTTCAGGATACTGGACCACCAGAGAACTCTGGCCCTACATAATATCAGTCAGTGATAGCTCCCCCAGAGATATCCATCTCAATGCTGAGACCCAGCTCCACCCAACAGCCAGCAAATTCCAGCGCTGTATGCCCCAGGCCAACAATTAGAAAGACAGGAACAGAACACCACCCATTAGCACATATGCTACCTAAAATAATATTAAGTTCACAGACACCCCAAACACACAACCAGATGCGGCCATGCCCACCAGAAATACAATATCCAGCCCCACCTACCAAAACAGAGGCACCAGTACTATCTACAAGGAAGCCTATTACAACCCACTGAACCAACCTCACCCACTGGCGGCAGACACAAAAAACAATGGGAACTACAAACCTGCAGCCTGTGAAAAGGAGTACCCAACACAGTAAGTTAAACAAAATGAGAAGACAGAAAAGTATTCAGCAGAAGAAGGAGCAAGGTAAAAAACCATCAGATCAAACAAATGAAGAAGAAATAGGCAGTCTACTTGAAAAATAATTCAGAGGAATGATAGTAAAGATTATCAAAATCTTGGAACCAAAATGGAGAAAACACAAGAAACATTTAACAAGAACCTAGAAGAACTAAAGAGCAAACAAACAATGAAGAACAACATAATAAATGAAATTAAAAATTCTCTAGAAGGAATCAATAACTGAGGCAGAAGAACAGATAAGTTACCTGGAAGATAAAACAGGGTAAATAACTATCAGAGAGCTGAATAAAGAAAAAAGAATGAAAAGAATTGAGGGCAGTCTCAGAGACCTCTGGGACAATATTACACACACTAACATTTGAATTACAGGGGCCCCAGAAGAATAAGAGGAAAAGAAAGGGTATGAGAAATTATTTGCAGAGACTATAGTTGAAAACATCACCAACATCAGAAAAGAAATAGTCAGCAATATCCAGGAAGTGCAGAGAGTCCCAAACAGGATAAATGCAAGGAGAAACACTCTAAGACACATATTAATCAAACTATCAAAAATTAAATACAAAGAAAAAATATTAAAAGCAGCAAGGGAAAAACAACAAATAACATACAAGGGAATGCCCATAAGGCTAAGAGCTGAAGTTTCAGCAGAAACTCTGCAAGCCAGAATGGAATGTCAGGACATGGTAAAAGTAATGAAAGGGAAAAACCCACAACCAAGATTATTCTACCCAGCAAGTAACTCATTCATATTTGATAGAGAAATTAAAATCTTTACAGACAAGCAAATCTAAGAGAACTCAACACCACCAAACCAGCTCTACAACAAAAGCTAAAGGAACTCCTCTAGGAAGTAAACAAAAGAAAAGGAAGTGATCTACAAAAACAAACTCAAAACAATTAAGAAAATATTAATAGGGACATACATATCAATAATTACCTTAAATGTAAATGGATTAAATGCTCCAACCAAAAGACATAGACTGGCTGAATGGGTACAAAAACAAGACCCGTATATATGCTGTCTACAAGAGACCTACTTCAGACCTAGGGACACACACAGACTGAAAGTGAGGGGATGGAGAAAGATATTCCATGCTAATGGAAAGCAAAAGAAAGCTGGAGTCACAAATCTCATATCAGATAAAATAGACTTTACAATAAAGACTGTTACAAGAGACAAGGACACTGCATAATGATCAAGGGATCAATCTAAGAAGAAGATATAACAATTGTAAATATTTATCCACCCAACATAGGAGAACCTCAATACATAAGGCACATGCTAACAGCCATAAAAGGGGAAGCTGATAGTAACACAATAAGAGTAGTGGACTTTAACATCCCACTTTCACCCATGGACAAATCCTCCAAAATGAAAATAAATAAGGAAACACAGGCTTTAAATGACACATTTAATAAGATGGACTTAATTGATATTTATAGGACATTCCATCCAAAAACAACAGAATATACTTTCTTCTCATGTGCATGCAGAACATTTTCCAGGATAGATCATATCTTTGGTTACAAATCAAGCCTTGGTAAATTTAAGAAACTTGAAATTGTATCAGGTGTCTATTCTGACCACAACACTATAAGACTAGATATCGATTACAGGAAAAAAAAACTGTAAAAAATACAAGCACATGGAGCCTAAACAATATGCTATTAATAAGCAAGAGATAACTGAAGAAATAAAAGAGGAAATCAAAAAAATACCTACAAACAAATGACAATGAAAACATGATGACCAAAAACCTATGGGATGCAGCAAAGGCAGTTCTAAGAGGGAAGTTTATTGCAATACAATCCTAAATCATGGTACAAGAAACACCACAAATAAACACCCTAACCTTACACCTAAAGCAATTAGATAAAGAAGAACAAAAACACCCCAAAGTTAGCAGAAGGATAGAAATTATAAAGATCAGATCAGAAATAAATGAAAAAGAAATGAAGGAAACAATAGCAATGATCAATAAAACTAAAAGCTGATTCTCTGAGAAGATAAACATAATTGAAAAATCATTAGCAAAACTCATCAGGATAAAAATGGAGAAGACTCAAATCAAAAAAATTAGAAATGAATAATGAGAAATAACAACTGACACTGCAGAAATACAAAGGATCATGAGAGATTACTACAAGCAACTATGTCCCAATAAAAGGGACAAACTGGAAGAAATGGACAAATTCTTAGAAAAGCACAAACTTCCGAGACTGAACCAGGAAGAAATAGAAAATATAAACAGAGGAATAACAAGCACTGAAATTGAAACTATGATTAACAATCTTCCAAAAAACAAAAACCCAGGACCAGATGGCTTCACACAGACGAATTCTATCATTTAGAGAAGAGCTAACACCAATCCATCTCAAACTCTTCCAAAATATAACAGAGGGAACACTCTCAAACTCATTCTATGAGGCCACCGTCACCTTGATGCCAAAGACAGACAAAGATGTCACAAAAAAAGAAAACTACAGACCAATATCACTGATGAAAATAGATGCAAAAATCCTCAACAAAACACTAGCACACAGAATCCAAAAGCACATTAAATGGACCATGCAACATGATCAAATGGAGTTTATCCCAGGAATGCATGGATTCTTCAACATATTCAAATCACTCATGATACACCATATTAACAAATTGAATGGTAAAAACATTGTGATAATCTTAATAGATGCAGAAAAAGCTTTTGACAATATTCACCACCAATTTAGATAAAAATTCTCCAGAAAGTAGTAGAGGAACATACCTGAACATAATAAAGGCCATATATGAAAAACCCACAGCCAAGAACATTCTCAATAGTGAAAAACAGAAAGCATTTCCTCTAAGATCAGGAATAAGACAAGCGTGCCCACTCTCACCACTATTATTCAACATAGTTTTGGAAGTTTTAGCCACAGCAATCAGAGAAGAAAAGGAAATAAAAGGAATCCAAATCCGAAAAGGAGAAGTAAAACTGTCACTTTTTGGAGATAACATGGTACTATACATAGAGAATCCAAAAGATACTACCAGAAAACTACTAGAGCTGATCAATGAACTTGGTAAAGTAGCAGGATACAAAATTAATGCGCAGGAATCTCGTGCATTTTTATACACTAATGATGAAATATCTGAAAGAGAAATTAAGGAAATACTCCCATTTACCACTGCAACAAAAAGAATAAAACACCAACGAATAAACCTACTTAAGGAGACAAAAGACGTGTATGCAGAAAACTATAAGACACGGATGAAAAAAATTAAAGATACAAACAGATGAAGAGACATACCATGTTTTTGGATTGGAAGAAATAATATTGTCAAAATGACTATACTACACAAGCAATCTATAGATCCAAAGCAAACCCTATCAAACTACCAATGGAATTTTTCAAAGAAGAAGAAGAAGAAATTTCACAACTTATGGGAACAGAAAAGACCCCAAATAGCCAAAGCAATCTTGAGAAAGAAAAATGGAGCTGGAGGAATCAGAGTCCCTGAATTCAGACAATACTACAAAGCTACAGTCATCAAGACACTATGGTACTGGCACAAAAACAGAAATATAGATCAATGAAACAGGATAGAAAACCCAGAGGTAAACCCATGCACATATGCTCAACTTACCTTTGATAAAGGAGGCAAGAATACACAATGAAAAACTGGAAGCCTCTTCAATAAGGGGTGCTGGGAAAATTGGATAGCTACATGTAAGAGAATGAAATTCGAACACTCCCTAACACCATACACAAAAATAAACTCAAGATGGATTAAAGACCTAAATGTAAGTCCAGACACTATAAAACTCTTAGAGGAAAGCTCAGGCAGAACACTCTTCGACATAAATCATAAGATCCTTTTTGACCCACCTCCTAGAGAAATGGAAATAAAAATAAAAATAAACAAATGGGACCTAATGAAACTTCAGAGCTTTTGCACAGCAAAGGAAACCATAAACAAGACCAAAAGACAACCCTCATAATGGGAGAAAATATTTGCTAATGAAGAAACTGACACAGGATTAATCTCAAAAATATACAAGCAGCACATACAGCTCAATATCAATAAAACAAACAACCAAATCCAAAAATTGCCAGAAGACCTAAATAGAGATTTCTGCAAAGAAGATATACAGATTTCCAACAAACACATGAAAGGATGTTCAATATCACTAACCATTAGAGAAATATATATCAAAACTACAAAGAGGTATCAACTTACACCGGTTAGAATGGCCATCATCAAAATATCTACAAACAATAAATACTGGAGAGGGTGTGGAGAAAAGGGAACCTTCTTGTACTGTTGGTAGGAATGTAAACTGATACAACCACTATGGAGAGCAGTATGGAGTTTCCTTAAAAAACTACAAGTAGAACTCCCCATGAGTCAGCAATCCTACTGCTGGGCATATACCCTGAGAAAACCATAATTCAAAAATATTCGTGTACCACAATGTTCATTGCAGCACTATTTACAATAGCCAGGACATGCAAGCAGCCTATGTGTCCATCAACAGATGAATGGATATAGACAATATTGCACATACATACAATGGAATATTACTCAGCCATAAGTAGAAATGAAATTGAGTTTTTTATAATGAGGTGGGCTGACCCAGATTCTGTCATATAGAGTGAAGTAACACAGAAAGAGAAAAACAAATACCATAGGCTAACACATATATATGGAATCTTAAAAAAAAATAATAAATGGTTCTGATGAACCTAGGGGCAGGACAGGAATAAAGATGCAGATGTAGAGAATGGACTTGAGGACACGGGGAGAGGGAAGGGGAAGCTGGACGATGTGAGGGAGTAGCATTGACATATATACACTACCAAATGTAAAATAGATAGCTATTGGAAAGAACTGCATACCACAGTGTGATCAGCTTAGTGCTGTATGTCCACCTAGTGGGGTGGGATAGGGAAAGTGGAAGGGAGATCCAAGAAGGAGTGGATATGGTGATATACGTATACATATAGCTGATTCATTTTTTGTACAGTAGAAACTAACATAATATTGTAAAGAAATTATACTGCAATAAAAATGCTAAAAAAATAAAGTGAAATTAAAACAGGAAAAAAAGGCAGTAAGGGAGAAAAATACATACCGAAGAAGTCAAAGATGAACAGAAAACAATTATAAAGTGGCAATAGTAAATATTTTACCATTAAAAATTACCTTCAATGTAAAAACGGATGAAACTCCTCAATAAAATGTTATAGAGTGGCTGAATGGATAAAAATTAAAACCCAAATATATGTTATCTATAAGAAACTCACCTCAGATTTAAGGACATACATATGTTGAAAATTAAAGCACGGGAAAAGATATTATATCCAAATGGTAATCAAAAGAGAGCAGGAATGGTTATATTTATATCAGACAAAATAGAGTTCAAGTCAAAAACTGTCACAAGAGACAAAGGACATTATATAATGGTAAAAGGGTCAACAAAAAGAAGGATGTAACCATTATAAATATATGCACCCAATTGCAGAACACCTAAATATATATGAAGCAAATATTGACAGAAATGTATGGAGAAATAGACACACCAATAAAACAGCAGTATGGGAGCATTGTGCATAGTGCTTACCCAGAGAAGCTGAGGTGTCTGCATAGCCATTTCATGCAAGGGACTCTGATCTGAAGTACTGAGTGCAAGGCCTTTGTCTGTGGCACCCTATAAGACAAGAGTTTCAAAAAGTGCATGTGAAATACCATTACCTGGGATCCAATTTGTTGATTCTGATCAAATAAGTTAAAGGATATAGGAAACTGAAAAGAGTCTATCTCCCAACTGAACAACAAGAAAAAATCAGACAGACAGAATGCAAATTTAAAATTCATCTTTAAAGTATCAGAAAGTTAAGGTTTCACAACTAGCCTGAAATTCAAGGAAAGAAAGGTATCACCACAGATGACCTTCAATATGGCTGAGGAGTAAGATGTGGAGATCACCTTACTCCCCCAAAATACATCAGAAATCCATCCACATGTGGAGCAACTCCTACAGAACGTCTTCTGAACGCTTGCAGAAGACCTCAGACTTCCCAAAAGACAAGAAACTCCCCAGGTACCTGGGTAGGGCAAAAGAAAAAAATAAACAGAGACAAAAGAATAGGGATGGGGCCTGCACCTTGGAAAGGGAGCGGTGAAGGAGGAAAAGTCTCAACACACTTGGAAGCCCCTTCACTGGGGAGACAGGCTGTGGGCAGTGGTGAGGGGGAAGCTTCAGAGCCATGGAGGAGAGTGCAGCAACAGGGGTGCAGAGGGCAAAGTGGAGAGATTCCCACACAGAGGATTAGTGCTGACCAGCACTCACCAGTCTAAGGGGCTTGTCTGCTAATCTGCAGGGTCGGGTGGGGGCTTGGAGCTGAGGCTTGGGCTTTGGAGGTCAGATCCCACGGAAAGAACTGGAGTTGGCTGTGTGAATACAGCCTGAAGGGGGCTAGTGTGCCATAGCTAGCTGGAAGGGAGTCTGGGAAAGTGTCTAGACCTGCCTAAGAGGCAAGAGACGATTGTTTTGGGGTGCGTGAGGAGAGGGAATTCAGAACACCACGTAAATGAGCTTTAGAGAGAGGCACGAGCTGTGGCTATCAGCACAGACACCGGAGACAGGCATGAAATGCTAATGCGGCTGGTGCAGCCACCAAGAATCCTGTGTGCAAGCACATGTCACTATCCACACCTCCCCTCCCGGGAACCTGTGCAGCCCACCACTGGCAGGGTCTCGTTATCCAGGGATGACTTCCCCAGGAGGACACACAGCATGTGCCTCAAGCTGTTGCAACGTCATGCCAACCTCTGCCACTGCAGGCTCGCCCGCATTCAGGACCCCTCTCTTCCCTGGGATGGAGTGAGCCAGAGCCCCAAATCAGCTGCTCCTTTAACACTCTGCTGTCTGGCCGAAGAACAAATGCCAGAGGGTGACCTACAGGCAGAGGAGGGGGAAAATCCAAAGTTGAACCCTGGGAGCTGTGCAAATGAAGAACAGAAAAGGAAATTTCTCCGTGCAGCCTCAGGAGAAGGAAATTAAATATCCACAATCAACTTGATGTACCTTGCATTGGTGGAATAGCTGAATAGATAATGAATCATACCAAAATTGAGGTGGTGGACTTTGGGAGCAACTGTAGACTTGGGGTTTGCTGTATGCAACTGATTATTTACTGATTTATATGTTTATCTTAGTGTACATTTTAGCACTTGTTATCGTTGGTGGATTTGCTAATTGGTTTGGTTGCTCTCTTCCATTTTTTATTACTTTCATTTTTTAAAGTTTTTATTTTACTAAATTTTTAATCCTTTATTTTAATAACTTTATTTTATTCTATTTGATTCTTTCTTTCTTTCTTTTCTTTTTCACTTTTCTTCTGAGCCGTGTGCCTGACAGTGTCTTGGTACTCCAGCTGGGTGGCAGGCCTGAGCCTCTGAGGTGGGAGAGCTGAGTTCAGGACATTGGACTACTGGAGACCTCCCAGCCCCACATAATATCAGTTGGTGAGAGCTCTCCCAGAAATCTCCATCTCAACACTAAGACATGGCACCACTCAATGACCATGAAGCTCCAGTGCTGGACACCCCATGCCAAACAAACAGCAAGACAGGAACATAACTCCACCCATTAACAGAGATGTGGCCTAAAGTCATAAAAAGTACACAGATACCCCAAAAATCACCACTGGTCATGGTCCTGCCCACGAGAAAGACAAGATCCAGCCTCATCTAAAAGAACACAGGCAACAGTCCATTCCATCAGGAAGCCTATACAACCCACTGAACCAACCTTACCCACTGAGGACAAACACCAAAAACAACAGGAACTAGGAACTTGCAGCCTGCAAAAAGGAGACCTCAAACACAGTAAGTTAAGTCAAATGACAAGACAGAGAATGATGCAGCAGATGAAGGAGCAAGGTAAAACCTCACCAGACCAAAAAAATGAAGAGGAAATAGGCAGTCTACCTGAAAAAGAATTCAGAGGAACTATAGTAAAGATGATGGAAAATCTTGGAAATAGAATGGAGAAAATAAAAGAAATGTTTAACAAGAAACTAAAAGAACTAAAGAGCAAACAAACAATGATGAACAACACAATAAGTGAAATTAAAAATTATCTAGAAGGAATCAATAGCAGAATAACTGAGACAGAAAATGGATAAGTGACCTGGAAGCTAAAATACTGGAAATAACTAAGGAAGAGCAGAATAAAGAAAAAAAGAATGAAAACAATTAGGACTGTCTCAGAGACCTCTGGGGTAACATTAAAAGCACCAACATTGGAATTATAGGGGTTCCAGAGGAAGAAGAGAAAAAGAAAGGGAGGAGAAAATATTTGAAGAGATTAGAGTTGAACACTTCCTTAATATGGGAAAGGAAATAGTCATTCAAGTCCAGGAAGCAGAGACTCCAAAACAGGATAAATACAAGGAGAAACACATCGAGACACATATTAATCAAACTACCAAAAATGAAACACAAAGAAAAAATATTAAAAGCATCCAGGGAAAAACAACAAATAACATACAAGGGAATCCCCATAAGGTTAAGAGCTGATCTTTCAGTGGAAACTCTGCAAGCCAGAAGGGAGTGGCATGACATATTTAAAGTGATGAAAGAGCAAAACTGACAACCAAGATTACTGTACCCAGCAAGGATCTCTTTCAGATTGGATGGAGAAATTAAACATTTACAGACAAGCAAAAGCTAGCAGAACTCAGCACCACCAAACCAGCTTTACAACAAATGCTAAAGGATTTCTCTAGACAGGAAACACAAGAGAAGGAAAGGACCTACAGTAAAAAACCCTTAACAATTAACAAAATGGTAATAGGAACATACATATCAATAATAACCTTAAATGTAAACGGATTAAATGCTCCAACCAAAAGACATAGACTGGCTGAATGGATACAAAAACAAGACACATATATATGCTGTGTACAAGAGACCCACTTCAGACCTAGGGATACATACAGATTGAAAGAGAGGGGTTGGAAAAAGATAAACCATGCAAATGGAAATCAAAAGAAAGATGGAGTCACAAATCTCATATCAGATAAAATAGACTTTACAATAAAGACTATTACAAGAGACAAGGACACTACATAATGATCAAGGGATCAATCCAAGAAGAAGATAAAACAATTGTAAATATTTATGTACCCAACATAGGAGTACCTCAATACATAATGCACTTGTTAACAGCCATAAAAGGGGAAATTGGCAGTAACACAAAAATAGTAGTGGACTTTAACACACCATTTTCACCAATGGACAGATCATGAAAAATGAAAATAAATAAAGGGTTTAAATGACATATTAAACAAGATGGACTTAATTGATATTTATAGGATATTCCATCCAAAAACAACAGAATACACTTTCTTCTCATGTGCACACAGAACATTCTCCAGCATAGATCATGTATTGGGTTACAAATCAAGGCTCGGTAAATTTAAGAATATTGAAATTGTATCAAGTATCATTTCCAACCACAATGCTATGAGTCTAGATATCAATTACAGGAAAAAAAACTATAAAAAAATACAAAAACATGGAGGTTAAACAATATGCTATTAATAACCAAGAGATCATTGAAGAAATCAAAGAGGAAATCAAAAATTACCTAGAAACAAATGACAATGAAAACACAATGACCCAAAACCTATGCAATGCAGCAAAAGCAGTTGTAAGAGGGAGGTTTATTACAATAGAATCCTACCTCAAGAAACATGAGTAATCTGAAATAAATAACCTAACTTTACACCTAAAGCAATTAGAGAGAGAAGAACAAAAAAAATCCAAAGTAAGCAGAAAGTTATCATAAAGATCAGATCAGAACTAAAAGAAATGAAGGAAACAATAGCAAAGATCAATGAAAGATCATGTTCTTGAATTGAAAGAATCAACATTCTGTAAATGACTATACCACCCAAAACAATCTACAGATTCAGTGCAATCCCTATGAAACTACCATTGGCATTTTTCACAGATATAGAACAAAAAATTTCACAATTTATGTGGAAACACAAAAGACCCCGAATAGCCAAAGCAATCTTGAGAAAGAAAAATGGAGCTGGAGGAATCAGGCTCCCTGATTTCAAACTATACTACAAAGCTACAGTCATCAAGACACTATGGTACTGGTGCAAAAACAGAAATATAGATTAATGAAACATGATAGAAAGCCCAGAGATAAACTCACACAAATATGGTCACCTTATCTTTGATAAAGGAGGCAGGAATGGACAGTGGAGAAAGGACAGCCTCTTCAATAAGTGGTGCTGGGAAAACTGGACAGGTACATGTAGAAGTATGAGATTAGATCACTCCCTAACACCATACACAAAAATAAGCTCAAAATGGATTAAAGACCTAAATGTAAGTCCAGGCACAATAAAACTTTTAGAGGAAAACATAGGCAGAACACTCTTTGTTATAAATCATAGCAAGATTCTTTTTGACCCACTTCCTAGAGAAATGGAAATAAAAACAAAAATTAAAAAGAGACCTAATGAAACTTAAAAGCTTTTGCAGGCAAAGGAAACCATAAACAAGATGAAAATACAACCTTAGAATGGGAGAAAATATTTTCAATAGAAACAACTGACAAAGGATTAAGCTCCAAAATATACAAGCAACTCATGCAGCTCAATATCAAAAAAATAAAAATAAAAATAAAAAAATAAAAAAACACAACCCAATCCCAAAATGTCAGAAGACCAAATAGACTTTTCTCCAAAGAAGATATTCAGATTGCCAACAAACACATGAAAGGTTGCTCAACATCACTAATTATTAGAGAAATGCAAATCAAAGTCCAATATGGTATCACCTCACTCCTGTCATAATGGCCATGAACAAAATATCTACAAACAATAAATGCTGGAGAGGGTGTGGAGATAAGGGAACCCTTTTGCACTTTTAGTGGGAATGTAAATTGATACAGTCACTGTGGAGAACAGTATTGAGGTTCCTTAGAAAACTTAAAATAGAGCCACCACATGACCCAGGAAGCCCATTCCCTGGCATATACCTTGAGGAAACCATAATTCAAAAAGAGTCCTGTACCACAATATTCATTGCAGCATTATTTACAATAGCCAGGACATGAAAGCAACCTAAGTTTCCTTCGACAGATAAATGGATCAAGAAGATGTGGTACCTTTGAATATTACTCAGCCATAAAATGAAATGAAATTTAGTTATATCTAGTGAGGTGGATGGGTGTAGAGTCTGTCATACAGAGTGAAGGAGGTCAGAAAGAGAAAAATAAATACTGTATGCTAACACATACATATGGAATCTAAAAAAATAAACAGGTTCTGATGAACCTCGGGGCAGGACAGGAATAAAGAGACAGATGTACAGAATGGACTTGAGGACTCAGGGAGGGGGAAGGGTAAGCTGGGATGAAGTGAGAGAGTGGCATTGACATATATACATTACCAAATGTAAAATAGATAGCTAGTTGGAAGCAGCTACATAGCACAAGGAGAGCAGCTCTGTGCTTTGTGTCCACCTAGAGGGATGGGATGGGGAGTGTAGGTGGGAGATGCAAGAGGGAGGGGATATGGGGATATATGTATACGTATAGCTGATTCACTTTGTTATACAGCAGAAAGTAACACAAGAATGTAAAGCAGCTATACTCCAAAAGATATGTGAAAAAAAAAAAACAACATAGTAGGGGATTTCAATACTTCACTTTCAATAATGTATACAACATCCAGACAAAATATTAATAAGGAAACAGTGGACTTGAACAACATTGTAGTCCAAGTGGATTTAACAGACAAATACAGATCATTCCTCCCAACAGCATTGAGTGCACTTTTTTCTCAAGTGCACATGGAAAGTTTTCCAAGCAGATCACATGTTATGTCGCCAAAAAATCTGAACAAATTTTAAAAGATTGAAATCCCACCAAGTAAATTTTCTGACTACAATATAATGAAACTTGAAATTAATAAAAACAGTAAAACTGAAAAATTAACAATTATGTGGAAAGTAAGCAGCATACTATTGACCAACAATTGTGAAAAAGAAAAAGTCAAAAAAGGAAATAAGAAAATATCTAGAATCAAATGAAGATGAAACCACAACATAGAAAAACTTATGAGCTGCAGCAAAGTTGTAGTAAGTGGAAAGTTTATTATGATAAACACTTCCATTAAAAGAAAGATCTCAAGTAACTAAGCTAACTTCACACCTTAGAAACCTAGAAAGAGAGCCAAAAGTTAGCAGAAGGAAGGAAATAGCAAAGATTAGAGCAGAAATAAGACAAATAGAGAACAGAAAATAATAGAAAAAAATCAACAAAACAAGAGTTGGGTTTTTGAAAAGATAAACAAAATTGACACTTAACTAGACTAACTTAGAAGAAAACAGGATAGACTCAAATAATAGAATCAGTGATGAAAGAGGAAACATTACAACTGATGTAGAAATAATATAGATCATAAAATACTTCTATAAACAATTATATGCCAACAAGCCAGGTAACCTAGAATAAATAGATAACTTTCTAGAAACATACAATTTACCAAGACTGAATCATGAAGAAATAGAAAATTTGAAC
Source organism: Phocoena sinus (assembly GCF_008692025.1). Classification (NCBI taxonomy): domain Eukaryota; kingdom Metazoa; phylum Chordata; class Mammalia; order Artiodactyla; family Phocoenidae; genus Phocoena; species Phocoena sinus. The sequence continues at coordinate 76,293,134 of NC_045784.1, read as the reverse complement.
ATACCTATAACTAGCATGGATCAGTTATCAAAAATATACCAACAAAAGAAAAAGTCACTTGTTTCACTATTGATTTCTACCAAATATTTAAAGATGATTTAACGTCAATCCTCAAATTTCTTCAAAATATTGAAGAGGAGGAAGGACTATCAAACTTATTTTATTTGGCCACCATTATACTGTTACCAAAGCCAGACAAACACAAAATGAAAAACAACTATAAGCCAATATCCCTGCTGAACATAGATACAAAAATCATCAACAAAATGCTAACAAACAGAATCCAAAAGCACATTCAATATAGAGTTAGAAGTCCTAGCCAGAGCAATCAAGCATTTGGAAAAAAATGCATTCAAATCAGAAAGGAAGAAGTATAATTGTCCCACTTTGTAGACAACATGATCTTATATATACAAAACTCCAAAGACTTCATAAAAAACTGTTAGAACAGATAAATTCAGTAAAGGTGCAGAATACAAAATCAACATACAAATATCCCTTGCTTTTCTGCATATTATCAATGAGCTACCCTAAAAGAAAACTAGGAAAACCACCTCATTTGCAATAACACCATAAAGAATAAAATACTCAGGAATAAACTTAACTATGGAGATGAAAGACTTGTATACTGGAAACTACAAAAAATTGATGAAATGAATTAAAGAAGACACAAACAAATGTAAAGGCAATCAGTGTTCTTGCATTGTTAGAATCAATATTGTTAAAATGTTTATACTACCCAAAGCAATATGCAAATTCAATGCAATGCCTATCAAAATGCCAATGGTACTTTTTTACAGAAATAAAAAATATAAACTTCACATGGAATCACAAAATGTCATGAATAGCCATATCAATCTTGAAAAAGAAGAATAAATCTGTAGGCATCACACCTACTGATATCAATATATATTACAAAACTACAGTAATCAAAACATAAACACAGACATATAGACACAGATATATAAACAAATGTAACAGAATAAAGGTCTCAGAAATAAATCCATAAATATAAGGTCAACTGATCTTTTACAAGCGTGTCAAAAATACACAATGGGAGAAGGATAGTCTCATTAACAAATGGTATATAAAAATGGGATATTGACATGCAAAAAAATGAAACTGGAATCATGCATCATACACAAAAATCAAGTCAAAAGTGATTAAAACTTAAATATTTTAAGACCCTAAACAATAAAAGTCTTAAAAGAAAACTTAGAAGAAAATCTTAATGGCATTGGTCTTGGCAAAGATTTCATGGATATGACATCAAAAGCACAGGCAACAAAAATAAAAATAAACAAGTGGGACTAGATCAAACTACAAAACTCTGGCACAGCAAAGTTAACAATAAACAGAGTGAAAAGGCAACTTATAGAATGTGAGAACGTATTTGTAAGCCATATGTCTGATAAGGGGTTAACTCTAAAGTATACAAACAAGCCTTATAAGTCAATAACAAAAAAATTAACCACAGTCAAAAATGTACTAAGTGATGTATGGTAGACCCACACCACAAGCCTGAGAGAAGGGATACTTAACCCTCTAGAAACGGAACAACTCAAGAGTGCCCTCCAAGAAGGAGAAACTATAGTAACCAGGTTCTTCCCACACCCACCAACCTGGCCCTCCACCCCGTCTGGCCAAGAAACTGGGTGTCTCTAAAAACAGTGGAACAGGATAGAAAGGCCAGAGATAAATCCCCCTATGGCCACTTAGTCTATGACAAAGGAGGCAAGAAAATACAATGGAGAAAAGAGAGTCTCTTCAATAAGAGGTGCTGGGAAACCTGGACAGCTACATGTAAAATAATGAAATCAGAACACTCCCTAACACTCTACAAAAAAATAAACTCAAAATGGATTAAAGACCTAAATGTAAGGTCAGATACTATAAAATTCTTAGAGGAAAATGTAGGCAGAACATTCTTTGACAGCAAGACCTTTTCCATTCTATCACCTAGAGTAATGAAAATAAAAACAAAATTTAAAAAAACGGAACTTAATTAAACTTAAAAGCTTTTGCACAGCAAAGGAAACTATAAAAAAATGAAAAGGTCACCCTCAGAATGGGAGAAAAATATTTTCAAATGAAGCAACTGACAAGGGATTAATCTCCAAAATATACAAAGAGCTCTTGCAGCTCAATATCAGAAAACAAAAAAATACAAACAACCCAATCAAAAAATGGGCAGAAGACCTAAACAGACATTTCTCCAAAGATGACATGCAGATGACCAACAAACACTTGAAAAGATGCTCAACATCACTAATTATTAGAGAAATGCAAATCAAAACTACAATGAGGTATCACTTCACACTGGTCATCATTTAAAAATCTACAAACAATAAACGCTGGAGACGGTGTGGAAAATAAGTGTACCGTATTGCACTGTTGGTGGGAATGTAAATTGGTACAGCCACTATGGAGAATAGTATGGAGGTTCCTTAAAAAAATAAAAATAGAGCTACCATATGACCCAGCAATCCCACTCCTAGGTGTATATCTGGAGAAAACCATAATTTGAAAGGCTACATGCTCCCCGATGTTCATTGCAGCACTATTTACAATAGCCAGGACATGGAAACAACCTAAATGTCCATCAACAGAGAAATAACTAAAGAATATGTGGTACATATATACAATGGAATATTACTCAGCCATAAAAAGGAACAAAATAATACCATTTGCAGAGACGTGGATGGACATAGAGATTTTCATACAGAATGAAGTAAGTCAGAAAGAGAAAAACAATATTGTATATTAGCTCAAATGGTACAAATGAACTTATCTGCAAAGCAGAAATAGAGTCACAGATGTAGAAAACAAACTTATGGTTACCAAGGGTGGAAGAGGGGAGGTGGAATGAACTCGGAGATTGGGATTGACATATATACACTATTATGTATAAAATAGATAGCTAATGAGAACCTACTGTATAGCACAGGGAACTCTACTCAGTGATGTGTGGTGACCTAAATGGGAAGGAAATCTAAAAATGAGTGGATATATATACATACATATAACTGATTCAATTTTCTGTACAGCAGAAACACAATATTGTAAAGCAACTATGCTCCAATAAAATTAACAAAAAAATAAAAATAAAATAAAAATAAAAACCTGGAAAACTGGCAGCCCACAAGACCAGCTCACTCTTAAATGGAACGGACCCCATTTGGTGATGCTAACCACTCATCTGCCCGGAAGTTGCAAGAGGTCACTCTGTGGGGACATCACACTCCAGTGAAGGAGAACTCCAAGCCCCAACCTCCAAAGAGACAACCTGGGGCAATGGACTGCCTTGACTACTTGTGTGAACTCTCTTTGACCTGAAGCTTCTCTTCTGAAAAACAACAGATGTGTGTCCCAAAAGAGCAGACCACTAATTGCAAGAATTGCTGTGCTCAGAGGGGAGCTAGTGACCTTGACTGGGGGAACCTTATACAACACTGTCACCATAAGAATGTTGGGCTTCCCTGGTGGTGCAGTGGTTGAGAGTCCACCTGCCGAGGCAGGGGACACGGGTTTGTGCCCCAGTCTGGAAGGATCCCACATGCCACGGAGTGGCTAGGCCTGTAAGCCATGGCCGCTGAGCCTGCACGTCCGGAGCCTGTGCTCTGCAACGGGAGAGGCCACAACAGTGAGAGGCCTGCATACCGCAAAAAAAAAAAAGAAAAAAAAAAAGTTAACAGCCACTGTGGTGACGGTGACCAAGGAGACTAGCCTGGACTTCAAGCTATAATAAAAGTCTGCTGACTCACTGTCCAGTATGGTCCTGTGTGACCATGTTGCCCTGGATTATCTGTTAGCTGCCTAGGAGGCGGGGGGGTCTGTGCAGGGCCAATAAATTGAGCTGTTTTTATGTGGATGCAAGTGGCCTAATTGAAGAAAGTCCAGACAGACCACTGGGAAATGCCACTGGGCAGCAGAAACCAGGTAAGCCAATCTGGCCGAACTGTTTGGAGTTGGTGTAAAACTGGCCCACCCCAGCACCTCTGGGTTTGGACTTTTCCTGGGCCCCTTAATGATCTTTAGATTCTATAAAACTCCAAATGGCAGTTGCTCAGGGATAGAACAGGGCTGAGGCCTTGGGGCAACCAGATTTGTCTAAAGGTGGCTGGGAGAAGTCCTGCTCCTCCCCCCAGGTCATGAAGACCCCACACTCAGCAGGAAGCAGTTACAGGAGGTGGAGCTGAACCTCTCAGCACCCCTCAAGAAAGCGGAGAAGGAGAGACAGAGGAGAGATGTGTCCATTAACAATTCCCAGGGAGTGAAACATAGAATCTGGGTCATAAAGCCCAAACTTTTTTCTTTTATGCACAGGGTGCCTCATGCAGAGACCTCGCACCCAGCCCTTCAGACCATAGTTCCTAGTGCAAAATGGCTAGGCCAACACCTCAGCTCTGTGGACTGAGTGCAGAACTGCTGCATCCAGCACTTGGATCTGGAACCATGAGCCGCACAGCTGTGCCCAGTGGGGAAGAACTCCGCCCCCATCCCCACTTACAAGAACCCTTTAAAGCAGCCCTATTGATGGCGTTTCTGGAAGACTGCATTCTTTAGAAAAGAAGCTCACACCTGTCCATTATTTGATCAAAGAATAAAGCTTTCCTTTACTTCTGAACTGAACTTGGTCTCGTTCTGGTGGCATGAGGACACTGAACAGAAGGACCCTTGGTGGAGACCAACTCGGGACGGTCAGTAACAGAACAGGAAGAAATCTAACCCTCTTCTGCCCAGTAATGGTGTGTGATATCACCTAGAGACCTAGATATGGGAGAAACACTGGTCTAGTTAAAAGAATTATTTGTTCCTTAAAATGAATGTAGTCTGCATAGTTCCCTTGCAAAGTGACATCTACCCTTAGGAACTTGTGCCTCACCTCCTGATAGAAGCCAGGTGAGCTTTATAGACCTTCTTGCTCTACCAGATCAAAGACTTGAATAAACAGACACGAACCTCTCAGAGCTGGGATTATTGAAGGAAATCCATTGTCCAGGAGACCCAGTCTCACACTAAACCCAGGAGCCAACAGCATCAAAATGTTTTCTCCTTTAGACACCCCTACCCTGCTGATATGTGCCCCTGTTACTCTATACTGAATGATTTAGACTTGAAACTTGCATGAATGGCCAAGGGAATGGAGCCTGATTCAGGTGATGAGGGCTTCATGGGAATGAGTTTTTCCTAATTAGGATAGGTTTCCTGAGGAGATGGGTAGAGATTCACATGAAAGAAATTGCAAGGGCCCTCAACAAAAATCCAAGGGCAACAGGGTAAAAAATGACCTAAGTACTTGAATAGGCATTTTTTCAAAGAAGACATGCAGATGGTGAACAGACATATAAAAAATCACTAATCACTAGAAAAATGCAAATAAAAACTACAATGAGATATCACCTCACACCTGACAGAATGGCTATTATCAAAAAACAAAAGGCATCGTGTTGATGATGTAGAGAAATTGAACTCTTGTACACTGTTGGTAGGATTATAAAATGGTACAGCCACTAAGGAAAACAGCATGGAGTTTCCTCAAGAAACTAAAAATATTAGTACTATATGATCCAGCAATCTCACTTTTGGGTATATATCCAAAATAATTGAAATCAGAATATCAAACAGATATCAACACTCCCATGTTCTTTGTAATACTATTCAAAATAGCCAAGATCTGGAAACAACTTAAATGTCCATTGATGATTGAATAAAGAAAATGTGTATTTTTCACTTCAGTTTTGTATTCTTCATCTCTAGTTGTTCCTTATATTTTCTAACTCTTTGTTTAAAATGTCTAACTTCTTGCTCTGTGTATCCATTCTTCTCCTGGGTTCTTTGATCATCTTTACAATCACTACCCTGAACTCTTTCTCAAGTAGGCTGCCTATCTCCACTTCACTTAGTTCTTCTTCTGGGCTTTTATCCTATTCCTTCATCTGGAAAATATTCCTCTGCTGCCTTATTTTGACTAAGTTGCTGTTTTTATTTTTATGTATCTGGTAGGTTGGTAGTGTAGCCTGACCTTAGAGAAGTGGCCTTTCACAGGGGACATCCTATGAGTCCCAGCAGTGCACTTCCCTCTTGTCACCTGAGCTATATGCTTTAAGAGTTCCCCTATGAGGGCTGCATGGGTCCTCCTATTGTGACAGGCTCTGTGGGCAACCTGACAGACTTGGTTGGCCCCCAGTCTGGTTAGTTTCCAGTCACTGACTTGTGCGGAGGCTACTAGCCACTGGTTGGTGGGACCGGGTCACCAGGCAGCTGACTGCAGAACACTGCGGGACCCCAGGGCTAGTGCTGGCTAACTGGTGAGCAGAGTCAGAAGCCAGGAGGTTCCACCCACTAGAGGGCAAAGCCAACTCCTGGGGTTAATGCCAACCTACTGGTGAAGAGAGCCAGGTTCTTGAGTCTGGTTGCAGGGCCCAGGGGTCCCAGAGATGGTGTCATATTGCTGGTGGATGGGGCCAGTCCCTGACAGTTGGGTATGGGTCCAAGGTATCCCAAAGTTTGCGTTGGCTTGCAAGTGGGCGGGGCTGGCACCCTGCTGGTCCCAGGGCAGGGTCTGGCCTGCTGGTAAGCAGGCTAGGTCTATGGGTTGCAGGATTATGGTTTCCTTGACTCCAGAGTCTGTCCTCTGGTGTGTGAGACTGGTCCCAAGGCTAGAGCAGGCTCCCTGGAGGGCAGGACCATGACCCAGGCCATTGTGGAGCTGGTGCTTGCCTACAAGTGGGTGGAGTTGGGTCTGGGGCCCTCTGGTGATCAAGGCCATGTCCAGAGATGGCTGCAGACTCTGGGGGTTTTAAGACAGCCTTTCTGCTGTCAGGTGGGGTCGTGTCCCTGCCCAGTTTGTTGTTTGGCCTGTGGCGTCCCAGCACAGATCTCTACAGACAGTTGGGCCAGGGTAGGGCTGGGTCCTGGGGCTAATAATCTAGAGGGAGGATTCAAAAATGGTGCTCACCAGCACTAGTTTCCATGTTATAGACAGGGTTCCCCAAAATGTCTGCTGCTAGTGTCTATGTTTCCAGGGTGAGATGAAGTTTCCTCTTGCCTCTACAGAGACTAACCAACATCAGCAAGTAGGTTTGACCCAGGCTCATATCCAATTATTTCTTCTGCCCTGGGTCCCAAAGCATGTGAGATTTTTTGTGAGACCTTAAAGAGTGAAGTCTCTATTTCCCCCAGCCCTCTGGGACTCCCAAGAATAAGCACCACTGACTTTCAAAGCCAAATGTTCTGGGGGCTAATTTTCCTGGTGTAGGATCCCCAGGGTAGTGAGCCTGATGTGGGGCTCGACCCTCTCATTCCTTTGGAAGAACCTCTGCAGTTGTAATGATTCTTCCATTTCTGGGTCACCCACCTGGGTATGGACTTGAGTATATTGGGAGTCCACCCCTCCTACCCATCTCACTGTGGTACCTTCCTTGTCTTTAGTTGTATGTCTTTTTTGATAGGTTCCAGTCTTTTTCATCAATCGTTGTTCTGCAAATAGTTGTGCTTTTGGTGTGTCTGTGAAAGGTGAGTGCAGGGTCTTTCTATTCTCCTATCTTAGCCAATTTTCAGATAATGTAATTTTAAAAAGAGGTAAAATAATATATTTTTGTTTTCTTTTTTAAAGGTAAAACTAACTCATTTTATCATCTAATACATATTTATAAATTGTTCTAATAAAATACAAGCAATTAAGAAAAATAAGTTCTTATAATTAATCTCATTACATAAATGACATTCAGAGACTCCTTAGACAAGATTTGCTAAGGGCTCATTGACTTTCTGAGAAAATCTTTGAGGTCCACAATATGAGCTGTGTTATTCCCTACCAACTTTAAAATATTGCTGCGACTTTAACACAAATAATTTTAGGTGAGATATTCAGACATGTAAAGCCAGCGAGTGCTTCAATAGCTTCATTGTGTAAAAGCAAAACTATTTTAAAACAACATGCTTAGAGTGAGATTTAAAAAACACAAGACAAGACCGTTTTGTTTTTTAGGAAGCATGCTGGTTTGATAGGAGAACTGAGCCCTGGCTCTGCAGCTCTATGCTTCCAGTTTTATTTTAAATGTCTTTAAATTTTGCAGTTAATCTGATTTTTTTAATTTCATGTAAGCATTACTGGCTAAATTGGGAAGCTATTTTGTGATAATGGAATCAGCATTGGACAGGGTACAAGGAATTGTATATTTTCATCCCGTTTAGGCCACTCTGAGGCCATGGGGACTACCATTACAGTTATTTGAATCTTAGAATTTACTTCTTACAAGTGGCTTTGATTAGTTCTGCACTTCCCAAACAGTGTTTCACAAAATACCAGTTCTAAAGATCCAGTGACAATAAAAGCTTCCATATGCACATACATCTGGGAAGTACTACATAGTGTATTTCATCTTGGAGAGTCAGAAACACTCTAGTTCTCTTAAAGGCTCTGAGAAGACCCACAGGATATTTTTTTTAAGAAAGCAAACTAAACTGTTTAAAATTTTCTGATTCTGAATTTTCTAAATTTCACAAAAGAATGTCTATTTCAACACATGACCCACTTTAATCCAATAGAAGTGGTTTAATGAACACACTTTAGAAAACTTTAGTGTAGATGATCTTCATTCTTTTAACGTTTCTTATAAAGATAGATCATTACATTTTTTAAAACAATGGCATATAATGTTACAGAGCAGACTGAATAAATATAACATGCATAAAATTATTTTCATAAATACTTTACAGATTGATATTCTTAATATATGTGATTATCTAATTATCACCATAATCTATTAATTATTGCACATGTTGGGCTTTTTCTTATTGAATATTGTTGAAAATGTCTTTACTTCATGTATAGGTGAAGGCAGCTACTGCAAAGTTTACAAATACCCATGACTGTTTGTGACTAACAAGCTGAAGTATTGTCGTGAGATTTTAGAGAGAAAATGTCTTTTACTTGGTAATTTTATCTTGTGTTGAATTTTAGCTCCAGGCATTTTTTTTTATTTAATTGGCAGAGAAAGAAATGTTTATGTGATTATGATGAACTCTGTTCTTATCAAATGTGGTTTACAGAGTCTTGGAAATGGACACTCCATGGGGCTTTGCTGACTCTGGGTCTGCAAATATCAGTCACAGTTATATATTCCATAGTATCTTTGCACTCCCATGAAAAACTCAGTTGTTTGCTCCAAGTACATTTTGTCCGATCCAACTTTGATATAAGTTATATTGTGTATGTTCTCAGAAACCTGTGAAAGGAAAGCTACTGTGATTCAGAGTTTAATGTATTAAAAGAGGTAAATTTGTTGTTGTTGTTGTTGGTTTTTTTTGCTAAACCACAAAATAAATTCATTATCTCCTAAGCCAGTCAAGTTCTCCCAGCAGTAACTAGTTGTCCAGAGTATATTAAACACTTTAGGAATTGTTATTAATTCTTGTGGGCCAAAAGAGTGTCATTTTCTGTACTGAAGCAGTAATAAATTATGTTAATTCATTTTTCAAGAGTGTTTTGTTTTCTCCCAGTTTATAGCATAGACCCTGGAAATATTTGGTTCGATATTTTCTAAAGTTCACCCTTTTACTCTATTTGTAATTTGGGGTTCTGTAGGCACTAAGAGGCAGTGACATTCAAGCAGAAAATCTTTCAGGGTAAACAAACTTTCTTAGCTGATTGACTTTTCTATCATTTGATCAGCATTTGGACATTTTAGATTCTGAAGGTCAAAAATAAATCTTTTTATATTTATCCTTAGTCTAACTACATGTGCAAGGCCAACAATATGTGATAAATGTACTCAAGTAATTGTTTTCTCTACCAACATAAAATGTTTCTAAATATAATAAATTCTCTTTTCCTTTCATTTTTAGGATAAACACAGTTAATGTATCCAAATAAATGAACTTTTATTGTTTATTTATGTTATTAGCATTTAATAATAATGAATAATTTATTGTGATAAATGAACAATTTATTGTGATAAAAGGGCCTTTTTTTGTACAGTAATACTTGATTTGCTGTAACAACATATCTTGATCAGATATTTTAAATGTAATTATTTGAAAATGTTGTTAATATAATCTTTGAATGTATTTTTGTATTGATACAGTAGCTCTATATATCTCTCTCCTTACATATATTCACATACATACGTATTTATATTTATCTAGTCTAGGTGAGTTTTTAATCTATGGAATATATATATGACCTTTGAAGAGGTCAAGTTTAACATACTGAAAACATATAAAAGGTCTACTTTTTTTTTCACTCAGCATCTAGTCAGCATAATCTTATCCATGACATGTTATTTCCATAGCACAACTCTGATTTTGCCACTCCTTGTCTTCAAAAATTTTCAAAACTCAAATTTGTTGAAATATACTAGGTTAGCCTAACAGTTAAAAATCCCCATCATCTAATTTCAACATATATTTCTAAGTAACTTTCTCCAACAATCCTCTCGATATAATCTTATAGTCTATCCAAATTAAAGTACTGGATGACTCACTGTTCTCCAAAAATATGCTGGATCCCATGACTCCCCTGAGAGTTTATTTATGATATCTCTTCTGCTTGGAATTTCTAATTCATAATTCATATTTGAATTATTTTTGTCAAAATACTATCGATTCTTCAAATCTATCTAACACTTCCTCATTCATGAAGCTCTTTTTAATTTCTCAGTGGAAAGGAATCTGTCACTCATGATGTGAGGGACATTTTAAACAATTTGGCCCTAGATAAATCTTCCAGTGGACTGTAGCCACATGAGTGAGGCCAAGTTCAAAACAACCACCAAGTCAACATACAAAACTTAGAGAAATAATAAATATTGTTGTATTAAGGTACTAGGTTTTAGGGGTGGCTAATTATTGAGCAATAGATAACTGATATTAACTTCTACCTAAGACTTCATGTAAGTTTTAGTCAGTAAAATAAACTTGTCTTACAAGAATGTCTATGAAAATTGACCAGAATGCCTTCATGACCTGCTTATGAAACTAGAGCATATGCACATAACTTTGCATTAAGAAAGGCCATCGAGGGCTTCCCTGGTGGTGCAGTGGTTGGCAGTCCGCCTGCAGATGCAGGGGACATGTGTTTGTTCCCCGGTCTGGGAAGATCGCACATGCTGCGGAGTGGCTAGGCCTGTGAGCCATGCCTGCTGAGCCTGCACATCTGGAGCCTGTGCTCTGCAACAGGAGAGGCCACAACAGTGAGAGGCCCACGTACAGGAAAAAAAAAAGAAAGGCCATCAAAGCATATTATGTTTTAGCACATTTTTATGGGCATGGTAAATTTGGTCTTGCTATACATTTAATTTTCTTGCAGTGTACTAAGGCTGGAAATCTAAGGACTATATTTCCAGACCCCTTGAAGCTAAAGTAAATTATATACTGACAATTGTATGCTGTCTTAAATTTAGAAAAGAAAAATAAGTCAGGGACATTTATGTTGTGCTTTGGTTATTGCTGCTGGCAATCAAAATTTTGATTCTTTGTGTGTGTGTGTGTGTGTGTGTGTGTGTGTGTGTGTGTGTGTGTTCTGCAGTCCAGTTTCTAGTCACTAGCTCATGGATATGAGAGGCAGTTATAGTGGGTAATAACTGCATAATTCCTGGATTAGGGCTAAACTGGTGTTATCTTCAGTCAACATTTCTAAAAGTAGCTTTTTAAGTCCTCACCTTCATAACTGTTTTGGAGGTAACAGCACTTTTGATGAACAGTTACTGCTTTTGTTCTCAGTGCCATTTTTATAAAATCAACTTTTTAAAACCCAGAAATTTTTTACAATAATCTAATTCCTGTATTTAAATCCTTACTTCTTAACATAACTAGAATGTTTCCCATTTTCTAGAACTGAAATCTTACTAATATAACACCATAAGAAAATATGATAAAGATGTGCATTATAATTGAACATGTAGATATGACACAATTAAGAATTAACAAAGATAGGGGGACGAGGGGAAGATGGCGGAAGAGTAAGACGTGGAGATCACCTTCCTCCCCACAGATACACCAAAAATACATCTACACATGGAGCAACTCCTACAGAACACCTACTGAATGCTGGCAGAAGACCTCAGACCTCCCAAAAGGCAAGAAACTCCCCACGTACCTGGGTAGGGCAAAAGAAAAAAGAATAAACAGAGACAAAAGGATAGGGACAGGACCTGCACTAGTCGGAGGGAGCTGTGAAGGAGGAAAGGTTTCCACACACTAGGAAGCCCCTTCGCAGGCGGAGACTGCGGGTGGCGGAGGGGGAAGCTTCGGAGCTGCGGGGAAAAGCACAGCCACAGGGGTGTGGAGGGCACTCACCAGCCCGAGAGGCTTGTCTGCTCACCCACCAGGGTGGGTGGGGCCGGGAGCTGAGGCTCGGGCTTTGGTCAGAGAGTAGGGAGAGGACTGGGGTTGGCGGCATGAACACAGCCTACAGCAGGTTAGTGCACCATGGCTAACCGGGAGGGAGACTGGGGAAAAGTCTGGACCTGCTGAAGAGGCAAGAGACTTTTTCTTCCCTCTTTGTTCCCTGGTGCACAAGGAGAGGGGATTAAGAGCGCTGCTTAAAGGAGCTCCAGAGACCGGCGTGAGCTGCGGCTAAAAGCAAGGAGCACAGAGACGTGCGTGAGACGCTAAGACTGCCTCTGCTGCCACCAAGAAGCCTGTGTGCGAGCACAGGTCACTATCCACACCCACCTTCTGGGGAGCCTGTGCAGCCCACCACTGCCAGGGTCCCGGGATCCAGGGACAACTTCTACGGGAGAAAGCACGGCACATTTCAGGCTGGTGCAACATCATGCTGGCCACTGCCATGGCAGGCCCACCCTGCCTGAGTGAGCCAGAGTCCCCGAAGCAGCTGTTCCTTTAACCCCGTCCTGTCTGAGCGAAGAACAGACGCCCTCCGGGGACCTACACGCAGAGGAGGGGCCAAATCCAAAGCTGAGCCCCTGGGAGCTGTGAGAACAAAGAAGAGAAAGGGAAATCTCTCCCAGCAGCCTCAGAAGCAGCAGACTAAAGCTCCACAATCAACTTGGTGAACCCTGCATCTGTGGAATACATGAATAGACATTGAATCATCCCAAGTTGAGGAGGTGGACTTTGAGAGCAAAATTTATTATTTTTTCCCCTTTTCCTCTTTTTGTGAGTGTGTATGTATGCTTCTGTGTGAGATTTTGTCTGTTTAGCTTTGCTTCCACCATTTATCCTAGGGTTCTATTGGTCCGTTTTTGTTTTTATAAATTTTTTCTTAATAATTATCTTTTGTTTTAATAACTTTATTTTGTTATATCTTACTTTATTTTATTTTACTTTATCTTCTTTCTTTGTTCCTTATTTCCCTCCTTCCTTCCTTCCTTCCTCCCTCCCTCCCTCCCTCCTATCTTTCTTTCCTTCTTTCATTCCTTCTTTCTTTTTTCTTTCTTTCTTTCTTTCTTTCTTTATCCTTTCTTTCTTTCTTTCCTTCTTTCTTTCTTTCTTTCTTCTTTTACTAATTATTTCTTTCTAATTTTTCTCCCTTTTATTCTGAGCCGTGTGGATGAAAGGCTCTTGGTACTGCAGCCAGAAGTCAGTGCTGTGCCTATGAGGTGGAATAGACAAATTCAGAGCACTAGTCCACAAGAGACCTCCCAGCTCCACATAATAACAAACGGTGAAAATCTCCCAGAGATCTCCATCTCAACATCAGCACCCAGCTTCACTCAAGGACCAGCAAGCTAGAGTGCTGAACACCCTATGCCAAACAACTAGCAAGATAGGAATACAAACCCACCCAGTAGCAGAGGGGCTGCCTAAAATCATAATAAGTCCACAGACACCCCAAAACACACCACCAGATGTGGACCTGCCCACCAGAAAGACAAGATGCAGCCTCATCCACCAGAACACAGGCACTAGTCCCTTCAACCAGCAAGCCTACACAACCCACTGAACAAACCTCACCACTGGGGAGAGACACCAAAAACAATGGGAACTACGAACCAGCAGCCTGCAAAAAGGAGACCACAAACAGAGTAAGATAAGCAAAATGACATGAGAGAAAACACACAGCAGTTGAAGGAGCAAGATAAAACCCACCATACCTAATAAATGAAGAGGAAATAGGCAGTCTACCTGTAAAAGAATTCAGAATAATGATAGTAAAGATGATCCGAATTCTTGGAAATAGAATAGACAAAATGCAAGAAACATTTAACAAGGGCCTAGAAGAACAAAAGATGAAACAACCAATGATGAACAACAAAATAAATGAAATTAAAAATACTCTAGATGGGATCAATAGCAGAATAACTGAGGCAGAAGAACGGAGAAGTGACCTGGAAGATAAAATAGTGGCAACAACTACTGCAGACCAGAATAAAGAAAAAAGAATGAAAAGAACTGAGGACAGTCTCAGAGAACACTGGGACAACATTAAACACACCAGTATTCGAATTATAGGGGTTCCAGAAGAAGAAGAGAAAAAGAAAGGGACTGAGAAAATATTTGAAGAGATTATAGTTGAAAACTTTGCTAATATGGGAAAGGAAATAGTTACTCAAACCCAGGAAGCACAGAGAGTCCCATACAGGATAAATCCAAGGAGAAATATACCAAGACACATATTAAACAAACTGTCAAAAATTAAATACAAAAAAAACCATGAAAAGCAGCAAGGGAAAAACAACAAATAACACACAAAGGAATCCCCATAAGGTTAACCACTGAACTTTCAACAAAAACTCTTCAAGTCAGAAGGGACTGGCAGGACATATTTAATGTGTTGAAGGAGAAAAACCTGCAACCAAGATTACTCTACCCAGCAAGGATCTCATTCAGATTTGATGAATACATTAAAAACTTTATAGAGAAGCAAAAGCTGAGAGAGTTCAGCACCACCAAACCAGCTTTACAACAAAGACACTTCTCTAGGCAAGAAAAACAAGAGAAGGAAAAGACCTACAGTAACAAACCCAAAATAATTAACAAAATGTGAATAGGAACATACACATCAATAATTACCTTAAATGTAAAGGGACTAAATGCTCCCACCAAAAGACGCAGATTGGTTGAATAGATACAAAAACAAGACCCACATATATGCTATCTACAAGAGACCCACTTCAGATGTAGAGACACATACAGACTGAAAGTAAGGGGATGGAAAAAGGTATTCCATGCAAATGAAAACCAAAAGAAAGCTGGAGTAGCAATTCTCATATGAGACAAAATAGACTTTAAAATAAAGACTATTAGAAGAGACAAAAAAGGACTCTACCTAATGATCAAGGGATCGATCCAAGAAGAAGATGTAACAATTGTAAATATTTATGCACTCAACATAGGAGCACCTCAATACATAACACAAATACTAACAGCCATAAAAGGGGAAATCAACAGTAACACATTCATAGTAGGGGACTTTAACACCCCACTTTCACCAATGGACAGATTATGCAAAATGAAAATAAATAAGGAAACACAAGCTTTAAATGATACATTAAACAAGATGGACTTAATTGATATTTATAGGACACTCCATCCAAAAGCAACAGAATACACATTTTTCTCAATTGCTCGTGGAACATTCTCCAAGATAGATCATATCTTGCTCACAAATCAGGCCTTGGTAAATTTAAGGAAACTGAAATTGTTGCAAGTATCTTTTCTGCCCACAGCGCTATGAGACTACATATCAATTACAGGAAAAGATCTGTAAAAAAGACAAACACATGGAGACTAAAGGATACAATACTTAATAACGCAGTGATCACTGAAGAAATGAAAGAAGAAATAAAAAAATACCTAGACACAACTGACAATGGAGACACAATGATCCAAAACCTATGGGCTGCAGCAAAAGCAGTTCTAAGAGGGAAGTTTATAGCAAAACAATCCTATCTTAAGAAACAGGAAACATCTCGAACAAACAACATAACCTTGCACCTAAAGCAATTAGACAAAGAAGAACAAAATACCCAAAAGTTAGCAGAAGGAAAGTAATCATAAAAATCAGATCAGAAATAAATGAAAAATAAATGAAGGAAACAATTGCAAACATCAATAAAACTAAAAGCTGGTTCTTTGAGAAGATAAACATAATTGATAATCCATTAACCAGAGTCATCAAGAACAAAAGAAAGAAGACTCAAAGCAATAGAATTAGAAATGAAAAAGGAGAAGTAACAACTTACACTGCAGAAATACAAAAGATCATCAGAGATTACTAAAAGCAACTCTATGCCAATAAAACGGACAACCTGGAAGAAACGGAAAACTTCTTAAAAATGCACAACCTGCCAAGACTGAATCAGGAAGAAATAGAAAATATGAACAGACAAATCACAAGCACTGAAATTAAAACTGTGATTAAAAATCTTCCAACAAACTAAAGCCCAGGACCAGATGCCTTCACAGGCGAATTCTATCAAACATTTAGAGAAGAGCTAACACCTATCCTTCTCAAATTCTTCCAAAATATAGCAGAGGGAGGAACATTCCCAAATTCCTTCTACGAGGCCACCATCACCTTGATACCAAACCAGACAAGGATGTCACAAAGAAAGAAATCTACAGGCCAATATCACTGATGAAAATAGATGCAAAAATCCTCAACATAATACTAGCAAACAGAATCCAACAGCACATTTAAAGGATCATACCATGATCAAGTGGGATTTATTCCCAGAATGCAAGGATTCTTCAATATACACAAATCAATCAACGTGATACACCATATTAAAAAATTGAAGTAGAAAAACCATATGATCTTCTCAATAGATGCAGATAAAGCTTTCGACGAAATTCAACACACATTTATGAAAAAAACCCTGCAGAAAGTAGGCATAGAGGGAACTTTCTTCAACATAATAAAGGCCATATATGACAAAACCACAGCCAACATCGTCTGCAATGTTGAAAAACTGAAAGCATTTCCACTAAGATCAGGAGCAAGACAAGGTTACCAACCCTCACCACTCTTATTCAACATAGTTTTGGAAGGTTTAGCCACAGCAATCACAGAAGGAAAGGAAATAAAAGGAATCCAAACTGGGATAGAAGAAGTAAACCTGTCACTCTTTGCAGAGGACATGATACTATACATAGAGAATCCTAAAGATGCTACCAGAAAACTACTAGAGCTAATCAATGAATTTGGTAAAGTCGCAGGATACAAAATTAATGCAGAGAAATCTCTGGCATTCCTATACACTAATAATGAAAAATCTGAAATTGAAATCAAGAAAACACTCCATTTTACCACTGCAGCAAAAAGAATAAAATATCTAGGAATAAACCTACCTAAGGAGACAAAAGATCTGCATGCAGAAAATTAAGAGACATTGATGAAAGAAATTAAACATTATACAAATAGATGGAGAGATATACCATGTTCTTGGATTGGAAGAATCAACATTGTGAAAATGACTCTACTACCCAAAGCAATCTACGGATTCAATGCAATCCCTATCAAACTACCAATGGCATTTTTAACAGGACTAGAAAAAAAATTTCACAATTTGTATGGAAACACAAAGGACCCCGAATAACCAAAGCAATCTTGAGAACGAAAACTTGAGTTGGAGGAATCAGGCTCCCTGATTTCAGACTATACTACAAAGCTACAGTAATCAAAACAGTATGGTACTGGCACAAAACCAGAAAGATAGATCAATGGAACAGGGTAGAAAGCCCAGAGATTAACCCACACACATATGGTCACCTTATCTTTGATAAAGGAGGCAGGAATATACAGTGGAGAAAGGACAGCCTCTTCAATAAGTGGTGCTGGGAAAACTGAACAGGTACATGTAAAAGTATGAGATTATATCACTCCCTAACACCATACACAAAAATAAGCTCAAAATGGATTAAAGACCTAAATGTGAGGCCAGACACTATCAAACTCTTAGAGGAAAATATAGGCAGAACACTCTTTGGCATAAATCACAGCAAGATCCTTTTTGACCCACCTCCTAGATAAATGGAAATAAAAACAAAAATAAACAAATGGGACCTAATGAAACTTCAAAGCTTTTGCACAGCAAAGGAAACCGTAAAGAAGACCAAAAGAGAATGCTTAGAATGGGAGAAAACATTTGAAAATGAAGCAACTGACAAAGGATTAATCTCCAAAATTTATAAGCAGCTCATGCGGCTCAGTAACAAGAAAACAAACAGCCCAATCCAAAAATGGGCATAAGACCTAAATATCCATTTCTCCAAAGAAGATATACAGACTGCCAACAAACACATGAAAGAACGCTCAACATCATTAATCATTAGAGAAATGCAAATCAAAACTACCTTGCAATATCATCTCACACCAGTCAGAATGGCCATCATCAAAAAATATAGAAACAATAAATGCTGGAGAGGGTGTGGGGAAAAGAGAACACTCTTGCACTGCTGGTGGGAATGTGAATTGGTACATCCACTATGGAGAGCAGTATGGAGGTTCCTTAAAAAACTACAAATAGAACTACCACGTGACCCAGCAATCCCACTACTGGGCATATACCCTGAGAAAAACATAATTCAAAAAGTGTCATGTACCAAAATGGTCATTGCAGCTCTATTTACAATAGCCCGGAGATGGAAACAACCTCAGTGTCCATCATCAGATGAATGGATAAAGACGATGTGGCACATATATACAGTAGAATATTACTCAGCCATAAAAAGAAACGACATTGAGCTATTTGTAATGAGGTGGATAGACCTAGAGTTTGTCATACAGAGTGAAGTAAGTCAGAAAGCAAAAGACAAATGCCATATGCTATCACATATATATGGAATCTAAGAAAAAAAATGTCATGAAGAACCTAGGGGTATGACAGGAATAAAGACACAGTCCTACCAGAGAATGGACTTGAGGATATGGGGAGCAGGAAAGGTAAAATGTGACAAAGTGAGAGAGAGGCATGGACATATATACACTACCAAACGTAAGGTATATAGCTAGTGGGAAGCAGCCACATAGCACAGGGAGAGTAGCTCCTTGCTTTGGGACCACCTGGAGGGATGGGATACGGAGAGTGGGAGGGAGGGAAATGCAAGAGGGAAGAGATATGGGAATATATGTATATGTATAGCTGATTCACTTTGTTATAAAGCAGAAACTAACACACCATTGTAAAGCAATTATACTCTAATAAAGATGTAAAAAATAAATAAATCAATAAAGTCCCTTTAAAATCCCTTCCCCATTTGAGGGGTACAGGAAATTTTCAAATGAGATGCTTTAGACACTCAGGCATCTACCACTATAGCAGTGATGAGGATAGGGATCAAGGAATGAAATGCAATCTTTAATACCTCTTGCCTTACTAAATATATGTCAAGATTTTTGATGGGAATGTAAATTTGTACAGCTACTATGGAGAACAGGATAGAGGTTCCTTAAAGAAGTAAAAATAGAGCTACCATACAATCCAGCAATCCCACTCCTTGGTATAAAAAAAATAAAAAAATAATTAACAAAGATAAATTTAACATTGTCTTAGATAATTATGCATTTATCACCCTATTTTAGCTATAGATTGAGAAAGAGATATTCAGAAAAGGTCTGACTTTTGCAATTAGAATCAGCAATTTAATAAACAACACAGAACACATAGCCCAGGATTGCAATATGATTTGAATTGCTACTATTAACCTGGAACGAATACTCTTCAGGCCTAATTATAAATTGTGAGGCATACAAAAGTTGTGTTGGGTACAAGCAAATCTATCATTTGGCAGTTCGAAAAATGTTTCTATTTGATATGTAGTCACATTATCATTGTGATTGGCCAAATGGGATTTAGAGTGAATGCTTTGTTAAGGAAGCTTGAGTTTTATTGAATCACCTTTATTTATCTTAGCATCAACTTGAAGTAACCAGTTGGGTTTACTAGAATTTTACAGTTCCATTAAAACATTTGGGAACATATACTAAATGACATATCTTTATAAGCTGGAATTATTATGTGTCACATCACTGTTCTAACACTTAACATTGTTTATTACATTTAATCCTCACAACAGCTTTAAATGACGGAATTATTACTATTCTCAGTTTGCATATGAAGAAACTGAGGTTTAAGGAGTTAATTACCCAAAGGTATATAATTAAATGACTATTGGATGTAGGAGTCAAACCTACACTTCTCTAGCAAAATTCATGTATCAATAGACTGCCATTATGTTAAACAAAAAATATACCCAAAATACAAAGGAACAGATGTTTTATAGAAGCTTTGTGATATAGAGTAATTGGAGCAAAAAAGTACAATTATTTTTGAAGTTCATTTTATTTATTAGCTCTTTGGCCTTGAGCACGCTGTCTACTTTTCTCTGAGACTCAATTTTTTCATCAATAACATAGAAATAATACTATATATTGTAGAATTGTGTGAGTATCTGCATATGGAAAAACCTCCAAAATATTTGTTTCTCCTTTCTTGCCCTTTTCTTAAGGTACATTAAAAATTATGGTAAAATA
The DNA here is from genome assembly GCF_008692025.1 of Phocoena sinus. Taxonomy (NCBI): domain Eukaryota; kingdom Metazoa; phylum Chordata; class Mammalia; order Artiodactyla; family Phocoenidae; genus Phocoena; species Phocoena sinus. The sequence continues at coordinate 76,272,688 of NC_045784.1, read as the reverse complement.
CACATAATGTAAAATTTACCACCTTAACCAGTTTTAAGTGTACAGTTTAGTGGTATTAAGCACATTCACATTGGTAAGTAATCATAACTTCCATGTATCTCCAGAATTCTTTTCATCTTGCAAATTCAAAACTCTGTAACCATATAAACTATACCGTATTCCTGTCTCTCCTCAGTCCCTGTCAACAGCCATTCTAATTTCTGTCTCTATAAATTTGACTAATCTAGGTACCTCATATATCGATACTTGGCTTTTGGGGACTAACTTATTTCAGTTAGCATAATGTCCTCAATTTTCATCCATGTTGTTACATGTGTCATAATTTTCTTCCTTTTCAAGTCTGAAAAAATATTGTATTGCAGGTTTTACCATACTTTATTTATTTATCTGTTGAACTTTTGGATTGTTTCCACCTTTTGGCTACTGTGAATGATGGTGCTGTGAACATGGTTGTATGAGTATGTCTTTGAGAATCTGCTTTCAATTTTTCTGAGTACATACCCAGAAGTGGAACTGCTGGATCATATAGTAATTCTACTTTTAATTATTTGAGGAACCACCATGCTGTTTTCCATAGCTGAGCAACCATTTTACATCCTCACCAACAGGGAACAAGGTTCCAATTTCTCTATACATCACCAACACTTGTTATTGTCTGGGTTATTTTAATAGCATTTTTTAATGTGGACCATTTTTAAAGTCTTTATTGAATTTGTTACAATATTACTTCTGTTTTATGGCTTTTTTTGGCCACGAGGCATGTGGGATCTTAGCTCCCCAGCCAGGGATCGAACCCGCACCCCCTGCATTGGAAGGTGAGGTCTTAATGACTGGACCACCAGGGAAGTCCCAATAGTAGCAATTTTAATGGTCATGAGGTTATATGTCATTGTGGTTTTGAATTACATTTGCCTGATAATTAGTGGTTTGGGGCATCTTTTCATGTAGTTACTTGCCATTTGTGTATATCTTTGGAGAAATGTCTATTCAAGGTCCTTTGCCCATTTTTAAACTGAGTTGACTTTTCTGTTCTTCAGCTGTAGAGATTCTTTATATATTCTGGATACTAAGCCCTTATCAGATATATGATTTTCAAATATTTTCTCCCACTCTGGGTGCTAATTTTGTTGATTTTATCATTTGATGCACAGAAGTTACTAATTTTGATGTATTTCAATTTATTCTTGTTTATTTTCTGGGCTTTGGTGTCATATCCAAGAAAGCATTGCCAAATTCAATGTCCTGAAATTTTCTCCCTATGTTTTCTCATAAGAGATTTATAGATTTAGCTCTTATATTTAGGTCTTTTTATCCATTTTGACTTAATTTTTGTATATAGTGTAAGTTAAGGGTCTAACTTTATTCTTTTGCATATGGATATCCAAATTTTCTAGCACCTTTTGATGAAAATATTGTCCTTTCCCTATTGAATGGCACTGTCACCTTTGTTAAATATCATTTAATAATATAGGTGAAAGTTTATTTCTGGGCTCTGTATTCTATTACATTGCTCTGTATGTCTGTCTTTATGCAAGTACCACATAGTTTTGACTACAGTATCTTTGTAATAAGTTTTGAAATCAGGAAATGTGAGACCCTCAACTTTTTCTTATTTTCAAGATTTTTAGCTATTTGGGGTCCTTTGAGATTCCATATTTAAGGTGGATTTTTCTATTCCTGCAAAACCACCATGGATATTTTGATAAGGGTTGCAGTGAATCGGTAGATTGCTTTGGATAGTATTGACATGTTAACAATATTAATTCTTCCAATTCATCAAAATGGGATATCTACATTTATTTGTGTCTTCTTCAATTTCTTTCACCAATATTGTATAATTTTTAGTGTGCAAATCTTTCACCTTCTTAGCTAAGCTTATTCCTAAGCATTTGTTCTTTTGATTTTGTTTTAAATAGAATTGTTTTACTAATTTATTTATGGATTATTCATTGTTAGTATATAGAAAACCTACTGATTTTATGTATTGATATTGCATAATGCAATTTTTTTAAAATTCATTTATTAGTTCTAACAGTTTTGTTATGGAATCTTTAGTGTTTTCTATTTATAAAATGTAGAACTATGTAGAGTTTTCTACATATTAGATGGCTTCTGCAAACAGAGATAATTTTACTTTTCCCTTTCCAAATTAGGTGTTTTTATTTCTCTTTTTTACCTAATTGTTCTGGCTAGGACTTCTAGCACTATATTGAATAGAAGTGGTGAAAGTGGGTGTTCTTATCTTGCTCCTAATCTTAGAGGAAAAGCTTCAGTCTTTCCGCATTGCATATGTTGTAAGCTGCCAGGTTTCTGTATACGGCCTATACTATGTTGAGGTAGTTTCATAATATTACTAATTTTTTGGATGTTTTTTATCATGAAATGGTGTTGTATTTTGTCAAATGCTTTTCTGCATCAATTGAGATAACTGTGTTTTTTTTTTCCATTCATTCTGTTGATGTGGTGTATTACACTGATTAATTTTCATATATTGAATTATGCATGCATTCCAGGAATAAATCCTACTGGATCATGGTGTATAGTTTTTTTAATATGCTAATAAATTATATTTGCTAGTAATTTGTTGAGGATTTTTTCACCAATATTCATTTTGGATATTAGCCTATAGATTTCTGTTCTCATAGTTTCCTTGTATGGCTTGCTATCAGGGTAATGATAGCTTTATCGAATGACTTTGGAATTATTATCTTTTCTTCAAGTTATAGGAATAGTTTGAGGAGGATTGCGGTTAATTCATTAAATGATTGGTAGAATTCACTGGCAGAGCCATCTGGCTCTGAGCTCTCTTTGTTGGGATGTTTTTGATCACTGATTCAGTCTTCTTACTAGCTATTGATCTGTTCATATTTTCTATTTCTCCATGATCCAGTCTTGGCAGGTTGAGCAATTTTTAGGAATTTACCCATTTCATTTACAATAACCAATTTGCTGGTGTTCAGTTGTTCATAGTACTTTCTTGTAATATTTTTTTGTTTCTGTGAAATGAGTTGTAATGTCATTTCTTTCACTTATAATTTTAGTAATTTGAATCTTCTCTCATCTGTTCTAGATCAATCTAAATAATGGTTTATCAATTTTGTTAATCTTTTTGAAGAATACACTCTCTAGATGGCAAGATTTTTTCTATTGTTTTACTATTCTCTATTTTGTTTATCTATGCTACAATCTATATTGTTTATTTCTTTGTGCTATCTTATGGTTTAGTTTGATCTTCTTTTGCTACCTAATCTGTAAATTTAGGCTGTTGATTTGACTTTTATTTCATTATTTTTATTGAAGCATAGTTGATTTACAATATTATATTACTTTGGGTGTACAACATAGTAATCCAACATTTGTATAAATTGTACTCCATTTAAAGTTACTATAAAATATTGGCTATATTCCCTGTGCTTTACAAAGTATCCTTGTAGCTTATTTATGTTATACATAGAAGTTTGTACCTCTTACTCCCCTACCCCTATTTTGTCCCTTCCCCCTTCCTTCTCCACACCGGTAACCACTAGTTTTTTTCTTTATATTTGTAAGTCTGTTTTTGTTTGGTTATACTCATTCCTTTGTTTCATTTATTAGATTCCACTTATAAGTGACAACATATAGTATTTGCTCTGTCTGACTTATTTCACAGAGCAAATAACCCTCAGGCCCATCCATGTTGTTACAAATGGGAAAATTTTATTATTTTTTTATGGCTGAGTAAAGTTCCATTGTATATACACATCTTCTTCATCCATTCATCTGTTGCTGGACATTTTGGATGCTTCCATATCTTGGTAATTGTAAACAATTCCAGTAGGAACATTGGGGTACATGTATCTATTTGAATTAATGTTTTCCTTTTCTTCAGATATATACCCAGTAGTGAAACTGCTGGATCATATGGTAGTTCTATCTTTAGTTTTTGTAGGAACCTTCATACTGTTTTCCATAGTGGCTGCACCACTTTACATTTCCACCAAGAGTGTACTAGTGTTGCTTTTTCTCCACATCCTTGCCAACATGTGTTACTTGTGGTCTTTTTGATGATAGTCATCCTGAAACGTAGGAAGTGATATCTCACTGGGGTTTTGATCTGCATTTCTCTGATGATTAGTGATGTTAAGCATTTTTTATGTGCCTGTTGGCCATCTGTATGTCTTCCTTGGATAAATGTCTATTCAGGTCTTCTGGCTAATTTTTAATTTTTTTATTGAGTTGTATGAGACTGTTATATATTTTGGATATTAACCACTTACTGGTCAAACCATTTGCAAATATTTTCTCCCATTTAGTAGGTTGTCTTTTTATTTTCTTGATGTTTTCCTTTCAAAACCAAAAGCTTTTATGCTTACTTAGGTCACATGTGTTTATTTTATCTTTTATTTCCTTTGTCTTAGGAGAGATAGCCCCCAAAATATTTTTACAGTTTATGTCAGAGAGTTTTTACCTATGTTTTCTTCTAGGAGTTTTATGGTTTCTGTTCTTACATTTAGGTCTTTAATCAATTTTGAGTTTACTTTGAACATGTGAGGTAATGTTCTAATTTTATTCTTTTACATGTAGCTGTCTTGTTTTCCTAGAACCATTCATTAAGGAGACTGTCTTTTCCACATTGTATATTCTTGCTTTATTTGTTGTAGATTAATTGACCATAGGTGCAGGGGTTTATTTATGAGCTCATTATTCTGTTCCATTGAACTGTTTCTTTTTGTACCAGGACCATGCTGTTTTGATTACTGTAGCTTTGTAGTATAGTCTAAAGTCAGGGAGCATGATACCTCCAGCTTTGTTCTTTTTGCTCAAAATTGCTTTGGTAACTTGAGGTCTTTTAGGGTTCCATATAAATTTTAGGATTATTTGTTCTAGTTCTGTGAAAATGTCATGGGTATAGATTGGAATTATATTACATCTGTAGATTGTTTTGGGTAGTATGGCCATTTTAAGAATATTAATTCTTCCAATCCATACACACAAGATTTCTTTTCAGTTCTTTTATCATCTTCAATTTTCCTTATCAATGTTTTATAGTTTTCAGAGTATAGGTCTTTCATCTCCTTGATTAAAGTTATTCCTAGGTACTTTATTCATTTTGATGAAATTTCAAATGGGATTGTTTACTTTCATTATCTTTCTGATAGTTCATTATTAGTGTATAAGAAAGTAACAGATTTCTGTATACTAATCTTGTATCCTGCAAGCTTACTAAATTAATTTATTAGTTCTAATATTTTTTCAAGGAAGACTTTAGGGTTTTCTATATAACATATCATGTCATGTGAAAATAGTGAAAATTTTACTTCTTCCCTTCTAATTAGGATGTCTGTATATCTCTTTCTTGTCTGATTGCTATGCCTATGACTTCCAGTACTATGTTACATAGAAAAGGCAAGAGTGAGAATCCTTGTCTTGCTGCTGATTTTAGAGGAGAAATTTTCAGCTTTTCACCATTAAGTATGAAATTAGTTGTGGAGTTGCCATAATTAGCCTTTAATATGTTGAGATATGTTCCCTCTAATACTAAATTTAATGAGAGTTTTTGTCATGAATGGATATTAATTTTTTTCAGATTTTCTTACTGCATCTATTGAGATAATCATGTGATTTTTATCCTTCCTTTTGTTAATATGGTGTGTCACATTATTGATATGCAGATACTGAATCATCATTGCATCCTGGAATATATTCCACTTGATCATGGTGTATGATTGTTTTTATAAAGTGTTGAATTCAGTTTGCTAATACTTTGTTGGAGATTTTTGCATCTGTATTCATCATTGGCCTGTAATTATATCCTTTTTCTGGTTTTGGTATTAAGGTAATGCTGACTTGATAAAAGGAATCTGGGAGTGTCATGTCCTCTTCAATTTTTTTGATAGTTTGAGAAAGTTAGGTATTAGCTCTTATTTTCTTTATATGTTTTGTAGAATTCCCCTCTGAAGCCATCTGTCCCTGGACTTTAGCTCTTTGTTTCATTGATTTTTTTTTTTTGTATTTATTTCTTCTCAGGTCTTTATCATTTTCTTCCTTCTGCTGACTTTGGGCTTTGTTCTTCTTTCTCTTTTTCATTTAGATGGTAGGTTAAGTTGTTCATTTGAGATTTTTCTTGTTTCTTGAGGTAGGCCTGTATTGCTATAATCTTCCCTCTTAGAACTACTTCTGCTGTGTCTCATATATTTTGGATGTTTTGTTTTTATTTCCATTTTTCTGGAGTTATTTTCTGATTTCCTCTTTCATTTCTTCTTTCACCCATTGGTGTTTTAATAAGATGTGTTTAGTCTCCATGCATTTGTGTTTTTCCCATTTGTCTTCCTGCAATTCATTTTCTATTTTACCATTGTGGTCAGAAAAAGTGCTTGATATAACTTTTATCCTCTTAACTTTATTGAGAATTATTTTCTTTCTGACTTAGCATGTGATCTATCCTGGAGAATGCTCTATGTTCACCTGACAAGAATGTGTATTCTGCTGTTTTTGGATGGAATGTCCTGTAGATATCTATTAAGTGCCAGTGGTCTAATGTACCATTTAATATGGCTGTTTACCTATTGATTTTCTGTCTGGATCATCTGTCCATTGATGTAAGTAGGGTTTTAAATTCCCTATTATTATTGTATTATTGTCGCTTTCTCCCTTTATGTCTGTTAACTTTTGCTTTATATATTTAGGTGCTCCTATATAAGATGTACACATGCTAATGAATGTTATATATTCTTCTTGTATTGATCCCTTTATCAAAATATAATGTCATTTTTGAACTTTATTATGGACTTTGTTTTAAAGTCTACATTTTATGATATGAGTATAGCTGATATTTCATTTGCATAAAATATGTTTTTCCATCCCCTCAGTTTCAGTCTATGTATGATTTCAACTCTGAAGTGAGTCTCTTGTAAGCGCATATAAAAAGGTCTTTTTTTTTTTATTCGATCACCACCTTATGTCCTTTGAGTGGGCCATTTAGACCATTGACATTTAAAATGATTATTGATAGATATGAACTTATTTCCATTTTGTTACTTGTGTTCTGGTTGTTTTTGTAGTTCTTCTCTGTTCTTTTCTTCTTCATTATTTTCTTCCCTTATGATTTGATGATTTTCTTTAGTGGTATGCTTGCGTTCCTTTCTCTCTAGTTTTTGTGTATCTATTGTTGGTTTTTGTTTTGTGCTTTCCATGGGGTTAATGTATGTTGACCTATAACTATGTTTACTTATTTTAAACTGATAGTCATTTAAGTTCAAGATCTAAAAGATCTAAAATTTTACACACACCCCACATTTTGTGTTTTTAATTCCATACTTTACATCTTAATGTATATCCCTTTAACTCTGTTTTGTAGTTATAGTTGATACTACAGTTTTGGCTTTTAATCTTCATACTAGTTTATTTAAGTGATTGACCACAGCCTTTACTATATATTTGCTTTTACTAGTAAGATATTTCCCTTCATATAAATTCTTACTTCTTGCTGAAGCCTCTTCTTTCCACTTTGAGAAGACCATTTAATAATTATTTTATAGTCAGTTTAGGTTTGATAAGCTCTTATGGTTTTTGCTTATCTGACAAATTCTTGATCTCTCCTTTAATTCTGAATGATAACTTTGCTGGGTAGAATATCCTAGATTCTTAGATTTTCTCTTTCAGCACTTTAAATGTATCATGCCATTCCCTTCTCTCCTGTAATGTTTCTGCAAATAAAATGGCTGGTAACCTTATGGGGATTCTCTTGTATACAACTCCTGTTTTTTCCTTTGCTGCCTTTAGAATTCTCTCTTTTTCTTTAACTTTTGCCATTTTAATTATGATATGCCTTGTGAGTCTCTTTGGGTTCAGCAGATATCTGTATATCTCTTTCTTCTTCAGGTTTGGGTAGTTTTCAGCCATAATTTCCTCAAATACATTTTCGACCCGTTTCTCTCACTCTTCTCTTTTTGGGACCCCTAATTGTGCATATTAGTACACCTGATGTTTTCTCAGGTGTCCCTTAAACTGTCCTCACTTAAATTTTTTAATTTATTTTTTGTTGCTCTGATTGGGTGATTACCATTATTTTATCTTCCAGATCACTTAAGTCTTCTTCTGTATCCCTTATTCTGCTCTTAATTCTTTCTAGTGTGTTTTTCATTTCAGTTATTTTATTCTTCAACTCTGACTGGCTCTTTTTCATATATTCTAGTTCCTTGTGAAAATTCTCACTGTGTTCATCTATTCTTCCTTAATTCAGTTAGCATTTTTATTACTAATGTTTTGAACTCTTTTTCTGGTAAACTAATGTTTTGAACTCTTTTTCTGGTTCATCTATTCTTCCCTAATTCAGTTAACATTTTTATTACTAATGTTTTGAACTCTTTTTCTGGCAAATTATTAACCTCTGTTTCATTACTTTTTTTTTTTCTTGTTCTTGGTTGTAGATGAGTCCTTCTGCCAGTCTCCCGTTTGTTTCCAGTCAGAATTGTTCCACATGTATGTGTATTTTTGATGTGTTTGAGGGGGGGAGGTGAGTTCAGAGGAATCCTACTCTTCCATCTTGATCTCTTCCAAGATTTTGCTTTCTTTTTTTTTTAATATAAGCATTTACTGCTATACATTACTTTCAACACTGTTTTTGCTGCATCCCATATGTTTTGGTATATTGTGTTTTCTTTTTCATTTGTCTCAAGTTTAATTTTTTTTTCTTGTGTTTAACTCTTTGACTCATTACGAGTTTGTTGTTTATTTTTACATATTTGTGAATATTCCAGTTTTTCTTCTGCTACTTATTTCTATTTTCATTTCACCTTGATTAAAAAAGATACTTTCTATTATTCCAGTTCTTTTCACTTTATCAAGACTTTTTCATAAATTAATATATGTATTCCAGAGCCTGTTCCATGTGCAAGTGAATAAAATAAGTATTCTGCCATTGCTGGGTGGAGTCTTTTTATATGTCTTTGAAGTTCAGTTGGTCTATAGTGTTATTCAATTTCTGTATTTCTTTATTGATATTCTGTCTTGCTTTTCTATTCATTATTGAAAGTGGGGACAGGATGTCAGCAAGATAGCAGATAAGGAGACACCAACCTGCATCATTTATTGTCCAATAAAACAATAATTAGACATCTATTCACAGTGGAAAATAGCTCTTAGAGATGTCAGGAGTCCACTTAAGAAACTACAACCACACTGGAGCAAAAAACCTGAGAATAACCATAGAAAAATTATATTGAGATTGGTTTTGTTTTTCCTTACATCACCACACACACACACACACACACACACCCACACACACACACACTCTGACACTGTTCAGCACCAAGAGGACATTTCCTAGTCTGACAGTTCTCCTTGCAGGGAAAGGCAGATCAGGGTGAGTGACCAGTTTCTTCAGCCTTTCAGGGCACTGCATGAAGGAATCCACTTCAGTTTTACCCCACCCAGGTCTCTGGGGATACCTGCAGAGTTGAGACATCTGGAGATAAGAACAAAGAAGGTCAGTATCAGACACACAGTAAGAATAAACATAGTTCCCAAGTGTCCTGCTCTGCAGCAGACCACAGCAGCCTTTTGCACTGTGGACATTCTCCCAACAGCATTCACCACTAGGGATCCCACAGGGTTTGCCATTACAGACCCCAGTGTCCTGTTCTTCACAGGACCCCAACAGCATTCACCACTGAGGAAAACAACAGCCAGTACAGCCACCATGGACACACTGCAGCTTTCTCCACTGAGGGCCCAACAGGTTTTTGTCTTTACAAACATCACCCTCTCAAGTGCCTCACTGCCCCCAAACCCTCCAGAGCCACCCTGGCTAACACTGCCACAGACTGTCCAGCCCCAGGACCCACTACAGCTATCACTTACATGCTTACAGCTGGCCTAGGCCCTTGCAGCTATGTTCATGCATGCTACTGACCCCACCCCCCATAGATACACATGTATGTGCCACCAGCCCTGACCCTTGCAGCTCTGCACACATAAGGCTGTCTTCCACTGCAGTGTGCAAGCACAAAGCTAACCCTTGTGGCCACACCTGTACATGCCTCTGATCCAGCACCCACAGATGAGCTCATGCATGCAGCCAGCTGCAACTTCCATTGCCAGCCTCCACTGCCAAACATACAACCACAGCTGACCCCTGAAGCTATGGTGTGCACACTGCCAGCCCCAGCCTCCATAGCTGCACATGTACCCACAGCTGTCATGACCCAGGTCATTGGCCTTCACTGTCTTGTGAACATCCCTACAGCTGTGTGAATGCATGTTGCCTGTTCCATTTCCAGTAGCTGCAAATGCACCTGCAGTTGTCTCTGACCCCTGATGCTGACCATGGTTCTCACCACTATGAGTGTGACTGCAACCAGCCTCTGTGGCCACACATGTGCCTACAACTGGATCTCAAAGCTACTCAAGTGCACACTGTTGGTCCCAGCTATGACTGAAAATTGTACTGATTCCTTGCACTGGACCTGGAAGCACTGCTGAAGACCTCAACAGCTGTTGCAATTGCAGATCCCCTACATTATGTTGTCATGCAGACCCTAACTACTTAAGCCCGCAAGAAACTATGACTCCCAGATCCAGAGCCACTACACAAACTGCACTTGATTACCTGTGCCACTAGACCCAGGGCCACAGCATGCTAATATTTACCCTACAAATAAGTGAGAATTTGTCCTTACTAAAGTCGATCTAAAGTCTGGAAGAGGAAATGGCTTCTTTAAATGTGGAGACACCCATGCAAGTTTACAGGAATCATGAAGCTTCAAAGAAACATGACATCACCAAAGAAACACAATAAACTTCCAGTAATCAACCTCAAAGAAATGGAGATCCTCTAATTAGTGAAAAATAATTTAAAATAATGGTTCTAAAGAAGCTCAGTGAGTCCAGGAAAACACAGAAAAACACTTTGATGAAACCAGGAAAATATTAAAAGAAGAAAATGACAAGTTCAATATGGAGGTAGAAAATATTGAAAAGAACCAAATAGAAATATTAAAGCTGAAGAAAACAATGATTGAATTACAAATGCAGAAAGAGCTTCAACAGCAGACTTGATTAATCAAAAGAAGGAATAAGAAAACTTGAAGACAGGTCATTTGAAATTATCCAAGGGATAAAAAAAGGTAAAAATAATGAATTGGAATGAAAAAAGCCTATAGAATTTATAAAAAACCATAAAGAAAGCCTACAATTGCATTATAGGAGTCCAAGAAGGAGAAAAGTGAGAGGAAGGAAGCAGAAAGTTTATTTAAAAAATAGTGGTTCAAAACTTCCTGAATATGTGAAGAGATTTGAATATCCAGGTATATGAAACTCAAAGGTCCTCAATGAAGTTCAACCCAAAGAAAACTTCACCAAGACATTATAATCGAACTGTCAAAAATCAATAGCAAAAAATGATTTTAAAAGCAACAAGAGAGAAGAGAGTTGTCACATGCAAGGGACAACCTCCTTACCACCTTCCATAAGGCTATCCATAGATTTTTCAGCAGAAACTTTGTAGGCTAAGAGAGAGTGGAATAATACATTCAAAGTGTGAAATGAAAAAAATTGCACAACAGGAATATGTTATATATTCCAGTAAAGCAATCTTTCAGAATTGAAGGATAAATAGAAACATTTCCAAACAAGCAAAAGCTGAAGAAGTTCATCACCATTAGACTTGCCTTACAAGAAATGTTAAAGGGAGTTCGAGTTGAAATGAAAAGATGCTAATTAGTAACATGAAAATATATGAAAGAAAAAAAACTCACTCATAAATGTAAATATATGGTCAAATTTAGACTACTCCAATATTGTAATAGTATGTAAATCATTTATAACTCAAGTAAAAATATAAAAGAGAAAAGTATCTTAAGAAACCTATAACTTCAATAATTTGTTAATGGATATACAACCAGAAAATGTAAATTGTAACATCAAAAACATGAAATGTGGGTGGGAGGATTAAAACTGTCCAGACACTATGCAACCAAAATTAAGTGTTTATTAGCTAAAAATAAACTGTTATAATCATAAGATGTTTTATTTAAGCCTCATGGTAACCATAAACAAATTATAGCAATAAATGCATCTATAATTCAATTATCCAGTCAAAGCACAGAATGGCCGAATATATTTAAAAAACAACAACAACTACATGCTGTCTACAAGTGACTCACTTCAGCTTTAACAACACAGAAAGAATGAAAGTGAAGGGATAGAAAATGATGTTCCATGCAACTGGAAACCAAAAGGAAACTGGGTAGGTATACTTATATCACACAAACTAGACTTTAAGTCAAAGCTGTAGCAGGACACATAGAATGTTATTACGTGATAATAAAATGGTCAATTTACCAAGAATAAATAATAACTGTAAATATACATGAACCCCAAATCAGAGCACCTAAATATATAAAGCAGTATTAACATATCTGAAGGGAGAAATAGAAAGCAATACAATAATATATGGGACTACAATACCCCACTTTCAACAATTGATAGATCATCCAGAATAAAATTAAAAAGAAAACATTGGACTTGAACTATTCCATAGACCTAATGGACCTAACAGACATATACAGAAGATTCCACCCAGTAGCATAAGAGAACACATTTTTTTCAGTGAACATGGAATATTCTCCAGAACAGATCATATGACAGTTCACAAAAAAGTCTTAGCAAGTTTAAGAAGATTGAAATTATCTCAAGCATCTATTCCAACTACAATGGTATGTAACTAGAAATCAATAATAGGAGAAAAATAGAAGATTCATAAATACATGGAGCTCAAAGAACATGCTTCTGAACAAACAATAGGTGAAAGAAGAAACAAAAAGGGAATTCAAAAAAACATCTTGAAGAGTTTTTATCATAAATGGATGTTGAATTTTGCCAAAAGCTTTTTCTGCATCTATTGAGATGATCATATGGTTATTTCTCAATTTGTTAATGTGGTGTATGACATTGATTGATTTGCAGATATTGGAAAATCCCTGGAATAAATCTCATTTGACTGTAGTGTATGATCCTTTTAATGTATTGTTGGATTCGATTTGCTAGTATTGTTGAGGGTTTTTGCAACTATGTTCATCAGCGATATTAGCCTATAATTTTCTTTATTGTGATATATTTGTCTGGTTTTGGTATCAGGGTGATGGTAGACTCATAGAATAACTTTGGCAGTGTTGTTCCCTTGGCAATTTTTGGTAATATTTTCAGAAGGATAGGTCTTTACTCTTCTCTAAATGATTGACAGAAATCACCTGAGAAGCCATCTGGTCTTGGACTTTGTTGACAATTTTAAAATTACTGATCCAATTTTAGTACTGATTATTGGTCAATTCAAATTTTCTTTTTACTCCTGGTTCAGTCTTGGGAGATTGTAACTTTCTAAGAATTAATCCATTTCTTCCAGGTTGTCCATTTTACTGCCATATGATTGCTCATAGTAGTTTCTTATGGAACTTTGTCTGTGGTGTCAATTGTAACTTCTCCTTTTTTATTTATAATTTTACTGACTTGGGCCCTCACCCTTTTTTTTTCTTGATGAATCTGGCTAAAGATTTATTAATTTAACTCTTCAAAGAGCCAGCTTTTAGTTTCATTGATTTTTTTGTTGTTTCCTTCATCTCTACCTCATTTATTTCTGTTCCAATATTTATGATAAAAACTCTTCAGAAAGTGGGCATAGAGGGAACATACCTCAACATAAAAAAGGCACAGCTAACATCATACTCAATAGTGAAAAGCTGAAATCATTTCCTCTAAAATCAGGAACAAGACAAGGACCCCCACTCTCACCAATTTTATTCAACATAGTTTTGGAAGTCTCAGCCATAACAATCAGAGAAGAAAATGAAATAAAAGGAATCCAAATTTGAAAAGAAGTAAAACTGTCACTGTTTTCAGATGGCATGATGCTACAGATAGGAAATCCTAAAGATGCTACCAGGAAACTACTAGAACTCATCAATGAGTTTGTTAAAGTTGCAGGATACAAAATTAATATACAGAAATCTGTTACATTTCTATACACTACAAATGAAATATCAGAAAGAGAAATTAAGAAAACAATTCCATTTACCATCACATCAAAACGAATGAAATACCTAGGAATAAACCTACCTAAGGAGGCAAAAGACATGTACTCTGAAAATTATAAGATGCTGGTGAAAGTAATTGAAGACAACACAAACAGATGTAAAGATATACCATGTTCTTGTATTGGAAGAATGAATATTAATAAAATGAACATACTATCCAAGGCAATCTACAGATTTAATGCAATCCCTATCAAATTACCAACGGCATTTTTCACAAATCTAGAACAAAAAATTATAAAATTTGTATGGAAACACAAAAGACCCTGAATAGCTGAAATAATCTTGAGGAAGAAGAACAGAGCTGGAGGAATCAGACTCCCTGACTTCAGACTATACCTCAAAGCTACATTAATCAAAATATTATGGCAGTTGCATAATAACAGACATATAGGTCAACAGAACAAGATAGAAACCCCAGAAATAAACTCACACATTTATGGTAAATTAATCTATGACAAAGGAGGCAAGAATATACAGTGGAGAAAACACAGTCTCTTCAGTAAATGGTGCTGGGAATACTGGACTGCTACACGTGAAGGAATGAAATTAGAACATTCCCCAACACCATATACAAAAATAAAGTCAAATGGATTAAAGACCTCAAAGTGAGATCAGATACTATAAAACTCCTAGAGGAAAATATAAGCAGAACACTCTTTGACATAAACTGCATAAATATTTTTTTGAATATGTCTCCTAAAGTAATGGAAATAAAAACAAAAATAAACAAATGAGGTATAATTAGATCTAAAAGCTTTTGCACAGCAGAGGAAACCATAAACAAAATGAAAAGACAACTTACTGACTGGGAGAAAATATTTCCAAATGATGCTACTGGCAAGGGATTAATTTCTAAAATATACAAACTGCACATATGGCTTAATATCAAACAAATCAAATGACCCAATCAAAAAATGGCCAGAAGATCCTGGGCTTCCCTGGTGGTGCAGTGGTTGAAAGTCCACCTGCCAATGCAGGGGACACGGGTTCATGCACCGGTATGGGAAGATCCCACATGCCATGGAGTGGCTGGGCCCGTGAGCCATGGCTACTGAGCCTGCACGTCCGGAGCCTGTGCTCCACTACAGGAGAGGCCAAAACAGTGAGAGGCCCGTGTACTGCAAAAAAAAAAAAAAAAAAAAAAAAAAAAAAAAAAAAAAAAGGTCAGAAGATCTAAATAAACATTTCTCCAAAGAAGACATACAAATGGCCAACAGGCACTTAAAAAGATGCTCAATATTGCTAATTATTAGAGAACTGCAAATCAAAACTACCATGAGATGTCACTTCACACCAGTCAGAATGGCCATCATTAAAATGTCTACAAATTATAAATGCTGGTGAGGGTGTGGAGAATAAGGAGCCCTCCTACACTGTTGCTAAATTGGTGCAGCCACTACAGAGAACAATATGGAAGTTTCTTAAAAAAACTAATAGAATTAGTATACAATCCTGCAGTCCCACTCCTGGGCATATATCAGGAGAAAACTCTAATTCAAAAAAATACATGCACCCCAGTTTTCATAGTAGCACTGTTTACAATAGCCATGGAAGCAACCTAAATGTCCATTAACAGTTGAATTGGTAAAGAAGATGTGGTATATATGTTTACAATGGATTATTAGTCATAAAAGAGAATGAAATAATGCCATTTGCAGCAACATGGATGGACCTAGAGATTATCATATTAAGTGAAGTAAGTCACACAAATATCATATGATATCACTTATATGTAGAATCTAAAAAAATGATGTAAATGAAGTTATTTACAGAACAGAAATAGACTCAGAGTCATAGAAAATAAACTCATGGTTACCAAAGGGGATAGTGGCAAGGGAGAGATAAATTGGGAGTTTGGGATTAACATATGCACACTACTACATATAAAATAAGTGGGCAAAAATCACCTACTGTATAGCACAGGGAACTATAGTTACTATCTTGTAATAACCTATAATGGAAAATAATATGAAAAAAATATATATATATGAATCACTACTTTGCTGTACACCTGAAACTAACAGAACATTGTAAATTATACCTTAAAAGGGTTAGCAAAAATTAAAACAAAGAAAAATTCTTGAGGCAAAACAATGTAAGCACAAGGGAGGAAAACTTATGAGATGCAGTTCTAAGAAGGAAAATTACACTTATAAATGCCTACATTAAGAAAATAATAAATATTTAAAGTAAACAATCCAACTATAATCCCCAACAATCTTTAAGAAGAAAAACAAATTAGGCTCAATGTTAGTAGAGGAAAGGAAATAATAAAGATTAGAGCAGAAATAAAATGAAATATCGACTAGGAAATTAATAGAAAATGTCAAAGGAATAAATATGGCTTTTTTTTAAAGATAAACCCAATTGATAAATCTTTAACTATATTAAGGAAAAAAGAGGACTCAAATAAATAAAATCAGAAATAAAAGAGAAGGCATTATAACTGATCCCACAGGACTACAAAGAATCCTAAGAGACTGCCGAAATATTTAAAGAAGATCTAACATCAATTCTTGTCAAACTCTGACAAAATCATTTTATGAGGGCAGCATTTCTCTGATATCAAAGCCAGACAATAACACTACATGAAAAGAAAGTTACAAGTCAATATCCCTTATAAACATAGATGCAAAATTCCTCAACAAAATATTAGAAAACCAAATTCAATAGCACATTAAAAGGATCATATGCCATGATCAAGTGGATACATCCTTGAGATGCAAGAGTTGTTCAGTATGCAAAATCAATAAATGTGATACACCATGTTAACAAAATAGAGTATAAAAATTATATGATCATCTCAATAGATCCAAAAATGTTTTTTGACAAAATTCAGCATTCATTCATGTTAAAACCTGTCAACAGTAGATAAAGAAAAAATGTACTTCAACATAATAAATACAGTCTATATCAAACCCACAGCTAACATCATACTCAACAGAGAAAAACTGAAATCTTTTCCTCTAAGAAACAAAACAAGTGTACCCATTCTACTTCTATTCAACATAGTACTGGTAGCCCTAAAAATCATCTAGTCAAGAAAAATGCATGAAATGTATCCAAATTGGAAAAGAAGAAGAAAAATCGTCTTTATTTCCAAATGACATAAATTTACATATAGAAAACCTTCCATCAAAAACTGTTAAAACTAGTAAATGAATTCAATAAAGTTACAGGATACAAAATCAATTTACAATATCATTTCCATTTCTATAAACTAGCAATAAACTATCTGAAAAAGTAATTAAGAAAACAATCCCATTTACAATACCACCAAAAATAATAAAACAAATGACTCAATTCTTTTTTGGCTGAGTAATATACCATTGTATATATGTACCACATCTTCTTTATCCATTCATCTGTTGATGGACACTTAGATTGCTTCCATGTACTGGCTATTGTAGATAGAGCTGCAAGGAACATTGTGGTACATGACTCTTTTTGAGTTATGGTTTTCTCAGGGTATATGCTCAGTAGTGAGATTGCTGGGTCGTATGGTAGTTCTATTTTTAGTTTTTTTTAAGGAACCTCCATACTGTTCTCCATAGTGGCTGTATCAATTTACATTCCCACCAACAGTGTATTGTAGTGAGGTGTATGGACCTAGAGTCTGTCATACAGAGTGAAGTAAGTCAGAAAGAGAAAAACAAATACTGTATGCTAACACATATATATGGAATCTAAAAAAAAAAAAAAAGATCATGAGCAACCTCAGGGCAAGATGGGAATAAAGACACAAATCTACTAGAGAATGGACTTGAGGACATGGAGAGGGGGAAGTGTAAGCTGGGACAAAGTGAGAGAGTTGTAGTGTATATATGGACATATATACACTATCAAATGTAAAATATATAGCTAGTGGGAAGCAGTTGCATAGCACAGGGAGATCAGCTCCATGCTTTGTGACCAGCTGGAGGCGTGGTATAGGGAGGGTGAGAGGGAGGCAGACGCGAGAGGAAGGAGATATGGGGATATATGTATGTGTATGGCTGATTCACTTTGTTGTAAAGCAGAAACTAACACACCATTGTAAGGCAATTATACTCCTATAAAAATGTTTTAAAAAAATAAAACAAGAACAAGCTTGTAAAAGGAGACAAAAGATCTGTACACTGAAAACTATAAAATATTGATGAAAGAAATTGAAGGAGACACAAATAACTGGAAAGATATACCATGTTCATAGGTTGGGTGAATTATTATTTTTAAAATATCAACTCTACCAAAAGTGATCTACAGATTCAATACAGTCACTGTCAAATTTCAATGGCATTTTTCACAGAAAAAAAAAACAACTTAAAATTCATATGGAACCGCAGAAGACCTCGAATAGCTAGAGCAACTTTGGGAAAGAGCAAAGCTGGAACCATCACACTTCATGTTTTCAAATTGTATTACAAAGCTAGAGTAATCCAAACATTATGGTACTGGCATAAAAACAAACACATAGATCAATGGAATGGAATAAGGATCCCAGAAAGAATCCCACATATATATGGTCAATTAATTTTCAACAAGGGTGTCAATAATCCACAAGGGAGAAAGGGTAGGCTCTTTAATAAATTACATTGGGAAAACTGGATATCCACATGCAAAAGAGTGAATCTGGACCTTTATCTTACATCATGCACAATAATCAACTCAAAAATGGATTAAAGACTTAAACATAATACATGAAACCATGAAACTTGTAGAAGGAAACAGAGGAAAATCTCTTTGACATTGATCTTTGCAATGTTATTTTTTTCTCTTGATTTGACAGCAAAACACAGGCAATAAAAGATAAAATAAACTAGTAGGACTACACCAATCCAAAAAAGTTCTGGATAGAAAAGGAAACAATAAAAAAAAATGAAAAAACAACTATGGATAGAAGTAAATATTTGCAAATCATATATCTGGTAAGGGATGAATATTAAAATTTGACAAGTAACTCACACCACTCATTAGCAAAAAAAACCCCAAAACAAAACAAAACACATACAATTCAGTTAAAATTGGAGAGAAGAACTGAATCAACATTTTTCCAAAGAAGACATACAAATGGCCAGCATGTGCATGAAAAGATGGTCAAAATCACTAATCATTAAGGAAATGCAAATCAAAACCACAATGAGTTTGTCACTTCACATCTGTTAGGTTAGCTATCATAAAATGCCAAAAGATAATTTTTGTTGGAAATAATGCAGAGAAAAGAGAACCATTGTACACTGTTGGTGGGAATGTAAATTGTACAGGCATTATGGAAAACAATAGGAGACCCCTTAAAAACTTAAAACTGGAAATATAATATGGTCCAGTAATTCCCGCTTCTGGTTGTATATTCAAAGGAAATAAAATCTATGCCTCAATGAGATATCTGCACTACTTGCACTCATTGCAGTATTGTTCACAGTAGTCAAGATATGGAAACAGTCTAAGTGCCCATTGACAGATGAATGGCTAAAGAAAATATGATACATGCACACACATACACACACACACACACACACAAACTGGAATATTTCTCAGCCTTTATAAAGAAGGAAATTCTGCCATTTGTGACAACATGGAAGAACCTGGTGGACAGTATGCTAAGTGATAAGCCAGAAACAGAAATACAAATATCTCATGAATCTCATTTATAAGTGGAACAAAAAAAACCCGTCAAACTCATAGTAACAGATAGTAGAATGGTGGTTACCAAATGTTGAGGGGTGGGGGAAAAATGAAGTTATTGATCAAGGGGTGCAAAATTTCAGTTATAAGGTGAATAAGTTCTGGAGATCTAATATACATTATGGTGACTATAGTTTATAATAACATTGAATACTTGAAATTTGCTAAGAGAATACATCTCAAAAGTTCTTACCACACATAAAAAATTATATATAGTAAATATATGAGGTGATGGATATGTTAATTAGCTTAATTGTGGTAACCTTTTCACAATGTATACATATTTTAAAATATTGCCTTTTACTCCTTACATACACTCAATTTTTATTTGTCAATAATACCTTAATATAGCTGTTTTTTCAAAACTTTTAAAAAAACAGAGTGGAGTATTGAAGTCTCCTCTTGTTATAGAGCTATTTCTTCCTTCAATTCTGTCAATGCTTGCTTCATACATTTAGGACCCGTGATGTTTGGTTCCTTCATCCTTTTTGTTAGAAAGCATGTGGTTTGGTTATTTCTGTAGATTGGAACTGGTTTTAGTTTTGACACAAATAGAAATCAATGTAAAAAGGAAAATGTATTGTTTATATAGATTTTATGTTGCAGTAAATGATTATGCATTCACTACATAAATTCAGTGAGACATTTATCATGTGAAACCATATAAAAAGGTTCTTGTAAAACATAATTGATTCTATCTTTACCTCTGAATTTACAAAAAGTACAGTGACATTATTCAAAGGGATCTTTCTTTCACTGACACTGTAAAAGTTGAAGAAAGAGTGTTTAACTCCAATAATTAACTCCTTATCTCAGGGACATCTGCTAAGCTTTATGGAAACATAGAGACAGGGGAGGAATAAATTTCCCCACTCCTAGCCCCTAAAATGGATAGCTATAATCCCAATCACTGCTCTACCAATAAGGTTTCTTAAAATACCTTATAAAATAAAAGAGGTTTTCTTTCTTCTTTTCTATGGGTCATGCATCCAATTCATCCAAAACACTCATCAAGTTACCTAGGTATAAATAAAAGGAGGCAGAAATAAGCTTTACATCATTCTATTTAAAATCAGTGCTTGCTTCGGCAGCACATATACTAAAATTGGAATGATACAGAGAAGATTATCCTGACCCCTGTGCAAGGATGACATGCAAATTTGTGAAGCATTCCATATTTTTAAATGCTGGAGAGGGTGTGGAGAAAAGGGAACCCTCTTGCACTGTTGGTGGGAACGTAAATTGATACAGCCACTATGGAGAACAGTATGGAGGTTCCTTAAAAACTAAAAATAGAACTAGCATATGACCCAGCAATCCCACTACTGGGCATATACCCTGAGAAAATCATAATTCAAAAAGGGTCATGTACCACAATGTTCACTGCAGCTCTATTTACAATAACCAGGACATGGAAGCAACCTAGGTGTCCATCAACAGAAGAGTGGATAAAGAAGATGTGGCACAAATATACAATGGGATATTACTTAGACATAAAAAGAAATGAAATTTAGTTATTTGTAGTGAGGTGGTTGGACCTAGAGTCTGTCTAGGTGTAAGTCAGAAAGAGAAAAACAAATACCGTATATTAACACATATATATGGAATTTTAAAAAGACGCTTCTGAAGAACCTAGGGGCAGGACAGGAATAAAGACACAGATGTAGAGAATGGACTTGAGGACACGGGGAGTGGGAAGGGTAAGCTGGGACGAAGTGCAAGAGTGACATGGACATATACACATTACCAAATGTAAAATAGATAGCTAGTCGGAAACAGCCACATAGCACAGGGAGATCAGCTCCGTGCTTTGTGACCACCTGGAGGGGTGGGATAGGGAGGGTGGGAGGGAGGGAGATGCAAGAGGGAGGAGATATGGGGATATATATATATGTATAGCTGATTCACTTTGTTATAAAGCAAAAACTAACACAGCATTGTAAAGTAATTATACTGCAATAAAGATGTTAAAAATAAAATAAAATAGATGTGTTATAAGCCTTCTCGTATTTAGTACCATATTGGTAGGATTATTAAAATACATAAATCTATATCAATGTTGTTCAGTTTGTTCCATATCCAATTCCTATTCATGGAGTCAAAGAAGGATCAGTCCTGTGGACAGCTTTGTACTGTTCTTAGATTTACTTGGTAAGTAGGACTCTTACATTCTATATTTGTATTGGTGTTTTCACACTAGATAATTTAAAATCTCACTTTATGTGAAACATTCCTCTTTTAAATTAATGGATATTAAAAGTTGCATGGAGATTGAGTCTATATATTCTTAGGAAAAAATGTTTCTAAAAATAATTTTAAGTAACAGGGATTTAATTTTCGTTCTGTGACCTGTATTTAGTTTTGATAATTTTTGTAACTTATAGTTCCTAAATGATAGGACTTGTAAGCCTTTTTATTTCAATAGCATAATTTGTAACAAATCTAAATTATTGAAGAATCACTGTGTTTTTAAAATCAGAATTGGCATATTTGCCCACAGAGAAGTATTCAAAAAGGTCATCAAAAGATAAATATTCTCTGCTAGAATATCACATGAGAAAAGGATATAGAAGAATTTCAATTGAAGTCTGAAGATATTATATGAGGTATAATCAAACAGCAAGAAGAACTTGTTGATTGACTCAGACATTGATGAAATTATTATCCTGGTTCTAACCATAGAAAGAAGGAAAAAGAAGGCATTCAGGAAAGATTTAACTTTAACAGTAGAGACTGAAAAATCTTACAGTACTTGCAACTTTAAGAATCAGTGTTTTTAATGATTTCTAAAATCTGTCAAGATTTAGAAATGCTCTCTTAGCAAAGTGAGCATTGCACTATAGAAAGAGCATGAGGCTTTGAAGTCTGGCAGACATGGGTTTCAGTCCTAGATCTATTATTCAGTAGTTAGATGACTGGGAAAATTATTTGAACTCTCTAATCCTCAATGTCCCTATGTTTAAAATAAGACATATTGCACAAGAAATGTGTTTGCGTGAATGTGTGAATATTAAATGGATGATTATACCAAAAATGACTTAGCACATGTAAGAGTTTCAAGAAACACTAATCTCATTAACCCTATACTTTATGTTCAAAATATATATTAACTTTATTAATGATACTATAGTGTTTGTGCATTTTAATTAAAAAAATATCTTCACATTTTCCATCTGCTTTTTCAGAAGTGAAAATTTCATTCATCTATGCTCCAAGTAATGGGGATGTGAGTGAACAAGCTGCAGACACTATCCTCAGGCAACAATTTGGTAACAATACAAACAATAAAATTAAAAAAAAATAAAATACAGTGTGAGAGGTGATATAATACACTGGAACGGGATACAGAAACACAGAGGAAGGAGAAACACAAAGAAAAATCAGCAAAAAAGTGAGGAAGTAGGAATAGAATTTTTAAAAAAACTTTAATGATAAGTCATAATTGAGAGAAAAAAGAGAACAAAAAATTTTAGGGAGTTTATAGACATTTTATTCACAGTATAATACTGTTTTCTAAGGTCATGGACATTGATCAGTAGGCTTATGTTATTGGAAAACCCAGATGAAAGTGACATATGAAATAATTTGTTTGGATACATATAATGGAAAACACCTGAAAAAGTATCTACTCAATAAATATGTGTGAAGCCCTCACAATGCAAATATCAAGTATTCCAATGATTTAATATCCTTTTATTTTTAATTCATGCAACTTTGTGTCATATAACACATAAAATATGTTTCCAGGTGAGAATTACAGGAGTATTCAGAGATATTTTTATTCTGTGAATAATTTTATAAAAAAAACATTTAAATTTCATTACATAAATTGTACCCTTTTAGGGTATTTTCACTTTTATTTTATTGATTATCCAGTTCCCCCTTCTCAGGCAACTCCATCTTATTCCTTTTTATTAATTGTACAATTTCCAGCTAAGCTGGCTGAGAACTACTCTGTCTTCAAGATTAGAGTTGTCTTATTTCCCTTTTCAAGATCTTTTATGTCAAATGTCACCAAAACTAGAACGTACTTTATTTTTAATTATTTTTGCATTCTACCCCTCCCTATGGTCCCTCAAAGTAAGCTTGGAACTTAGTTGAAAAACTCCACTTAAACTGGTTACATTTTCTCAGCAGCATCACACACTACAGAGAACTTCTTTTAATCCACAGATGTTGAGGCAGCACAAGACATTAGCTGTCAAAGTAACTTTCCATAGCCACCTGCTATTTGCATGCAAAACACACCTCCCTGTTGGGGCCACAAAAGTAAATGCATTTTTGAGGAAAAAAGTACTGGTTTAAGCAATGACAGAACTTTTCTTCTCACAAATTACTAAATTTATCTTTATGTGACAAAAATAGCAGGGAATTACAAAAGATGTATAATAATTAGGAAGAAAACATTTTTGCAAGAAAAATATTTTTTAAAAGTCTCAGCCTTGGGGCTTCCCTGGTGGCGCAGTGGTTGAGAGTCCGCCTGCTGATGCAGGGGACACGGGTTCGTGCTCCAGTCCAGGAAGATCCCACATGCCACGGAGCAGCTGTGTCCGTGAGCCATGGCCGCTGAGCCTGCGTGTCCGAAACCTGTGCTCCACAACGGGAGAGGCCACAACAGTGAGAGGCCCGCGTACCGCAAAAAAAAAAGTCTCAATCTTTATCACTAATCAAAAACTTGAAACAAAAATACAGTTATTTGTTTAGCATAATACCTTTTATGGAATAGGGAGAGTTTATACTAGATATGTTGAAGCTATTACTTTAATTACATAGTATGGAAACACTTTCATTACCATAATTTAAATATTAAGTTATTTTCATTATAATCTGGAAAAACCTGCATAATTGATTCTCACACTAGCTCAGGATATACTATTCAGTATGTCCTTAACACATGACTAGACAAACTATTGTTAATAAACATATTCATACTATTTTAACAATGTTCCACTGCAATGAACTGAAACTTAAGAAGCTGATCTGAAATCATTGTCTCAACTAACTTGTTATATGTGAATTTTTAAAAACAATTAAGATTACAATTAAAAACTGTTCTCTAATTTATTGTTGAAATGAGACTATCCCGTCATAGTCTACAGCACATTCTCTCCAGAAGAATATTTCCATTAAGCTAGTCAAATAGAAATCGAAGTTGTTGTATGTGTTCATGTGTGTATGTGTAAGAGAGAGAAAGAGAAAAAGGGAGTGTTGGAGAGAAAGAGGGAGAGAGATAGAGAGAGAGGGAGGAGAGTGAATAAGCAAAGGCCTTTATTCTTGTCATATATTAATAAAGTGAATATGTGACTAAGTGTATATCTTACACCATGATATGTAAAAAGTTATACATTCTCTATTTTCATAAATGCATAGAAGCAGCATGATACTTTGCACCCAAAAATTAAGAACTAGATAAGGAATCAACAAATTAGACTGCTGCTTTTTTAAGCCTTGGCATTGCAAAAATATTATTACCTCATTTTATAATAAAGAAAATATAAATCGTAACAGTTACTGCTGAAGAAATTTGTCTATTACTATTGTGAATAGTATAAAATAAATCCAACATCTTAGACTTCGTACAATAGAAAGAACTACTTTTTATTTTCTGATGGCGATCTTATGTCCTCTCTAAGTGAGAAACAGCCAAAACAGTAGTGACAACAATATTCACTGTTAAATTAAGATAAGTGGAATGCTGCCTAGGAACAAAACAGAAAAGACAGGAAAAGTATGCATTTCGAAACATCAAATAGATCTGCTCCCAGGTAGATTAGCTTGTTATATCAGTTGTGTTAAATGGAATTATTTCAAATTATTCCTAACAAGATATTATACTTTCTGTTTCCAACATACTTCAAACGAGATACCTAAAGTGTTTTACAAATATAAAGACATTAAGGTTTTTGTGTCTCTGTTAAGTAATGACAAGATACAAGATACACTATTTCCTCAAGCATGTGGAATTTGGGCATATTTTCTTGACTTACAAGACAAAATGCTAAACTCCTTTTCAAGAAAAAGAATCATGGATCCCTTCTTTGGTCTTTTATATTGGGATTCCTTTTAAGTATGTTCAATAATTTTCATCTAGTTTTTTCCTTATGATAAAAATTAATGACAGAGACGGGGGAAGATGGCGGAAGAGTAAGACGTGGAGATCGCCTTCCTCCTCACGGATACACCAGAAATACATCTACACGTGGAACAACTCCTACAGAACACCTACTGAAGGCTGGCAGAAGACCTCAGAGCTCCCAAAAGGCAAGAAACTCCCCACGTACCTGGGTAGGGCAAAAGAAAAAAGAAAAAACAGAGACAAAAGAATAAGGACGGCACCTGCACCAGTGGGAGGGAGCTGTGAAGGAGGAAAAGTTTCCACACACTAGGAAGCCCCTCCGCGGGCGGAGACTGCGGGAGGCGGAGGGGGGAGCTTCGGGACCGCGGAGTGGTGCACAGCGACGGGTGTGGAGGGCAAAGCGGGGAGATTCCTGCACAGACGATCGGTGCCGACCGGCACTCACCAACCCGAGAGGCTTGTCTGCTCACCCGCCGGGGCCGGCGGGGCTGCGAGCTGAGGCTAGGGTTTCGGTTTTGGACGGAGCGCAGGGAGAGGACTGGGGTTGGCGGCTTGAGCATAGCCTGAAGGGGTTGGTGCGCCACGACTAGCCGGTAGGGAGTTCGGGGAAAAGCCTGCACCGGCCGAAGAGGCAAGAGACTTTTTCTTCCCTCTTTGTTTCCTGGTGCGCGAGGAGAGGGGTTTAAGAGCGCTGCTTAAAGGAACTCCAGAGACGGGCGCGAGCCGCAGCTAAAAGCGCGAACCCCAGAGACAGGCGCAAGCCGCGGCGGGAAGCGCGAACCCCAGAGACAGGCGCGAGCCGCGGCTGAAACCGCGGACCCCAGAGACGGGCGGGAGACGCAGGGGCTGCTGCTGCCGCCACCAGGGGGGCTGTGTGCGAGGACAGGTCACTCTCCACGCCCCTCTTCCGCGGAGCCTGTGCAGGCCGCCACTGCCAGGTTCCCGGGATCCAGGGACAACTTCCCCGGGAGTACGCACGGCGGGTCTCAGGCTGGTGCAGCGTCACGCCAGCCTCTGCTGCAGAGTCACGCCGCCTCTGCCGCAGCAGGCCCACCCCGCACGCAGTGCCCCTCCTTCCCCCATCCCCCAACCCCCGGCCTGAGTGAGCCGGAGCTCCCGAATCAGCGGCTCCTTTAACCCCGTCCTGTCTGAGCAAAAAACAGACGCCCTCCAGCGACCTGCGCTTAGGGGCAGGGCCGGGTACAAAGCTGAGATCCTGTGAGCTGTGAGAGCAGGGAGGAGAGGGGGAGGTCTCTCCCGGCAGCCACGGAGGCGGCGGATTGAAGCTCCACAATCAACTTGATGTGCCCTGCATTGTGGAATACCTGAATAGACAGGGAGTGATCCCAAATTGAAGAGGTGGAATTTAGGAGCAAGATCTGTGATTTTTTTCCCTTTTCCTCTTTTTGTGAATGTGTGCGTGTATGCTTCTGTGTGAGATCTTGGCTGTATACTCTTGCTTCCACCATTTGTCCTAGGGCTCTATCCGTCCATGGTTTTTTTTAAAAAAAAAAAAAAAAATTTTTTTCTTAATAATTAATTTTAATTGTAATAACTTTATTGTACTTTACCTTCGTTCTTTCTTTCTTTCCTTCCTTCCTTCCCTCCTTTAGACACCGAATCACCCCAGGTTGAGGAGGTGGTCTCTGGGAGCAGGATTTATGATTTTTCCCCCTTTGCCTCTCTTTGTGAACGTGTATGTGTATGCTTCTGTGTAAGATTTTCTCTGTATAGCTTTGCTTCCAACATTTGTCCTAGGGCTCTATCCGTCCATGGTTTTTTTTAAAAAAAAAATTTTTTTTCCTAATAATTAATTTTAATTGTAATAACTTTATTGTACTTTACCTTCGTTCTTTCTTTCTTTCTTTCCTTCCTTCCTTCCCTCCTTTAGACAGCGAATCACCCCAGGTTGAGGAGGTGGTCTCTGGGAGCAGGATTTATGATTTTTTCCCCTTTGCCTCTCTTTGTGAACGCATATGTGTATGCTTCTGTGTAAGATTTTCTCTGTATAGCTTTGCTTCCAACATTTGTCCTAGGGTTCTATCCATTCCTTTTTTTTTTTTTTTCTTTCTAAATATTTTTTAGTACAGTAACTATATTATACTTTATTTTAGTTTTACTGTATCTTCTTTCTTTCCGTCTTTTTCCTTCTTTCCCTCCTTCCTTCCTCCCTTCCTCCCTCCCTCCCTCCCTCCTTTCTTTCCTTCTTTGCTTCTTTCTTCCTTCCTTCCTTTCCTCCTTTCCTTCTTTCTTTCCTCATACTTCTACTAATTCTCTCTACATTTTCTCCTTCTTTCCCTCCTTCCTTCCTCCCTCCCTCCCTCCCTCCTTTCTTTCCTTCTTTGCTTCTTTCTTCTTTCCTTCTTTCTTTCCTCATACTTCTACTAATTCTCTCTACATTTTCTCCTTCTTTCCCTACTTCTTTCCTTCCTGCCTCCCTCCCTCCCTCCCTCCTTTCTTTCCTTCTTTGCTTCTTTCTTCCTGCCTTCCTTTCCTCCTTTCCCTCTTTCTTTCCTCATACTTCTATTAATTCTCTCTACATTTTCTCCTTCTTTCCCTCCTTCCTTCCTTCCTCCCTCCCTCCCTCCCTCCTTTCTTTCCTTCTTTGCTTCTTTCTTCCTTCCTTCCTTCCCTCCTTTCCTTCTTTCTTTCCTCATACTTCTAATAATTCTCTCTACTTTTTCTCCCTTTTATTCTGAGCCGTGTGGATGAAAAGCTCTTGGTGCTCCAGCCCAGGAGGCAGGGCTCTGCCTCTGAGGTAGGAGAGCCAACTTCAGGACACTGGTCAACAAGAAACCTCCCAGCTCCACATAATATTAAACGGTGGAAATCTCCCAGAGACCTCCATCTTAACACCAGCACCCAGCTTCACTCAACGACCAGCAAGCCACAGTGCTGGACAACCTATGCCAAACAACTAGCAAAACAGGAACACAACCCCACCCATTAGCAGAGAGGCTGCCTAAAATCATAACAAGGCCACAGACACCCCAAAACACACCACCAGACGTGAACCTGCCCACTAGAGAGACAAGATCCAGCCTCAACCAGCACAACACAGGCACTAGTCCCCTCCACCAGGAAGCCTACACAACCCGCTGAAACAACCTTAGCCACTGGAGACAGACCTCAAAAACAACGGGAACTACGAACGTGCAGCCTGCAAAAAGGAGACCCCAAACACAGTAAGATAAGCAAAATGAGAAGACAGAAAAACACACAGCAGATGAAGGAGCAAGATAAAAACCCACCAGACCTAACAAATGAAGAGGAAATAGGCAATCTACCTGAAAAAGAATTCAGAATAATGATAGTAAGGATGATCCGAAATTTTGGAAGTAGAATGGACAAAATGCAAGAAACAGTCAACAAGGACCTACAAGAACTAAAGATGAAACAAGCAACGATGAACAATGCAATAAATGAAATTAAAAGTACTCTAGATAGGATCAATAGCAGAATAACTGAGGCAGAAGAATGGATAAGTGACCTGGAAGATAAAGTAGTGGAAATAACTACTGCAGAGCAGAATAAAGAAAAAAGAATGAAAAGAACTGAGGACAGTCTCAGAGAACTCTGGGACAACATGAAACGCACCAACATTCGAATTATAGGGGTTCCAGAAGAAGAAGAAAAAAAGAAAGGGACTGAGAAAATATTTGAAGAGATTATAGTTGAAAACTTCCCTAATATGGGAAAGGAAATAGTTAATCAAGTCCAGGAAGCACAGAGAGTCCCATACAGGATAAATACAAGGAGAAATATGCCAAGACACATATTAATCAAACTATCAAAAATTAAATACAAAGAAAGCATATTAAAAGCAGCAAGGGAAAAACAACAAATAACACACAAGGGAATCCCCATAAGGTTAACAACTGATCTCTCAGCAGAAACCCTACAAGCCAGAAGGGAGTGGCAGGACATACTGAAAGTGATGAAGGAGAAAAACCTGCAACCAAGACTACTCTACCCAGCAAGGATCTCATTCACATTTGATGGAGAAATTAAAACCTTTACAGACAAGCAAAAGCTGAGAGAGTTCAGCACCACCAAACCAGCTTTACAACAAATGCTAAAGGAACTTCTCTAGATAAGAAATGCAAAAGAAGGAAACGACCTATAATAACGAACCCAAAACAGTATAGAAAATGGGAATAGGAACATACATATCGATAATTACCTTAAATGTAAGTGGACTAAATGCTCCCACCAAAAGACACAGATTGGCTGAATGGATACAAAAACAAGACCCTTATATATGCTGTCCACAAGAGACCCACTTCAGACCTAGAGACAGATAAAGACTGAAAGTAAGAGGATGGAAAAAGATATTCCATGCAAATGGAAACCAAAAGAAAGCTGGAGTAGCAATTCTCATATCAGACAAAATAGACTTTAAAATAAGGACTATTAAAAGGGACAAAGAAGGACACTACATAATGATCAAGGGATCGATCCAAGAAGAAGATACAACAATTGTAAATATTTATGCACCCAACATACGAGCACCTCAATACATAAGGCAAATACTAACAGCCATAAAAGGGGAGATCGACAGTAACACATTCATAGTAGGGGACTTTAACACCCCACTTTCACCCATGGACAGATCATCCAAATGAAAATAAATAAGGAAACACAAGCTTTAAATGATACATTAAACAAGATGGACTTAATTGATATTTATAGGACACTCCATCCAAAAACAACAGAATACACATTTTTCTCAAGTGCTCATGGAACATTCTCCAGGATAGATCATATCTTGGGTCACAAATCAAGTCTTGGTAAATTTAAGAAAATTGAAATTGTATCAAGTATCTTTTCTGACCACAACGCCATGAGACTAGATATCAATTACAGGAAAAGATCTGTAAAATATACAAACACATGGAGGCTAAACAATACACTACTTAATAATGAAGTGATCACTGAAGAAATCAAAGAGGAAATAAAAAAATACCTAGAAACAAATGACAATGGAGACACAACCACCCAAAACCTATGGGATGCAGCAAAAGCAGTTCTAAGGGGGAAGTTTATAGCAACACAAGCCCACCTTAAGAAGCAGGAAACATCTCGAATAAACAACCTAACCTTGCACCTCAAGCAATTAGAGAAAGAAGAACAAAAAAGCCCCAAAGCTAGCAGAAGGAAAGAAATCATAAAAATCAGATCAGAAACAAATGAAAAAGAAATGAAGGAAACAATAGCAAAGATCGATAAAACTAAAAGCTGGTTCTTTGAGAAGATAAACAAAATAGATAAACCACTAGCCAGACTCATCAAGAAAAAAAGGGAGAAGACTCAAATCAATAGAATTAGAAATGAGAAAGGAGAAATAACAACTGACACTGCAGAAATAAAAAAAATCATGAGAGATTACTACAAGCAACTCTATGCCAATAAAATGGACAATCTGGAAGAAATGGACAAATGCTTAGAAATGCACAACCTGCCAACACTGAATCAGGAAGAAATAGAAAATGTGAACAGACCAATCACAAGCACTGAACTTGAAACTGTGATTAAAAACCTTCCAACAAACAAAAGCCCAGGACCAGATGGCTTCACAGGTGAATTCTATCAAACGTTTAGAGAAGAGCTAACACCTATCCTTCTCGAACTCTTCCAAAATATAGCAGAGGGAGGAATACTCCCAAATTCCTTCTACGAGGCCACCATCACCTTGATACCAAAACCAGACAAGGATGTCACAAAGAAAGAAAACTACAGGCCAATATCACTGATGAACGTAGATGCAAAAATCCTCAACAAAATACTAGCAAACAGAATCCAACAGCACATTAAAAGGATCATACACCATGATCAAGTGGGGTTTATTCCAGGAATGCAAGGATTCTTCAATATACGCAAATCTATCAATGTGATAAACCATATTAACAAATTGAAGGAGAAAAACCATATGATCATCTCAATAGATGCAGAGAAAGCTTTCGACAAAATTCAACACCCATTTATGATAAAAACCCTCCAGAAAGTAGGCATAGAGGGAAATTTCCTCAACATAATAAAGGCCATATATGACAAGCCCACAGCAAACATCATCCTCAATGGTGAAAAACTGAAAGCATTTCCACTAAGATCAGGAACAAGACAAGGTTGCCCACTCTCACCACTCTTATTCAACATAGTTTTGGAAGTTTTAGCCACAGCAATCAGAGAAGAAAAGGAAATAAAAGGAATCCAAATTGGACAAGAAGAAGTAAAGCTGTCACTGTTTGCAGATGACATGATACTATACATAGAGAAACCTAAGGATGCTACCAGAAAACTACTAGAGCTAATCAATGAATTTGGTAAAGTAGCAGGATACTAAATTAATGCACAGAAATCTCTGGCATTCCTATATACTAATGATGAAAAATCTGAAAGTGAAATCAAGAAAACACTCCCATTTACCATTGCAACAAAAAGAATAAAATATCTAGGAATAAACCTACCTAAGGATACGAAAGACCTGTATGCAGAAAATTATAAGACACTGATGAAAGAAATTAAAGATGATACAAATAGATGGAGAGATATACCATGTTCTTGGATTGGAAGAATCAACATTGTGAAAATGACTCTACTACCCAAAGCAATCTACAGATTCAATGCAATCCCTATCAAACTACCACTGGCATTTTTCACAGAACTAGAACAAAACATTTCGCAATTTGTATGGAAACACAAAAGACCCCGAATAGCCAAAGCAATCTTGAGAACGAAAAAAGGAGCTGGAGGAATCAGGCTCCCTGACTTCAGACTATACTACAAAGCAACAGTAATCAAGACAGTATGGTACTGGCACAAAAACAGAAAGATAGATCAGTGGAACAGGATAGAAAGCCCAGAGAGAAACCCAGGCACATATGGACACCTTATCTTTGATAAAGGAGGCAGGAATGTACAGTGGAGAAAGGACAGCGTCTTCAATAAATGGTGCTGGGAAAACTGGACAGGTACATGTAAAAGTATGAGATTAGATCACTCCCTAACACCATACACAAAAATAAGCTCAAAATGGATTAAAGACCTAAATGTAAGGCCAGAAACTATCAAACTCTTAGAGGAAAACATAGGCAGAACACTCTATGACATAAATCACAGCAAGATCCTTTCTGACCCACCTCCTAGAGTAATGGAAATAAAAACAAAAATAAACAAATGGGACCTAATGAAACTTCAAAGCTTTTGCACAGCAAAGGAAACCATAATCAAGACCAAAAGACAACCCTCAGAAGGGGAGAAAACATTTGCAAATGAAGCAACTGACAAAGGATTAATCTCCAAAATTTACAAGCAGCTCATGCAGCTCAATAAGAAAAAAACAAACAACCCCATCCAAAAATGGGCAGAAGACCTAAACAGACATTTCTCCAAAGAAGATATAAAGAATGCCAACAAGCACATGAAAGAATGCTCAACATCATTAATCATTAGAGAAATGCAAATCAAAACTACAATGAGATATCATCTCACACCAGTCAGAATGGCCATCATCAAAAAATCTAGAAACAATAAATGCTGGAGAGGGTGTGGAGAAGAGGGGACACTCTTGCACTGCTGGTGGGAATGTGAATTGGTTCAGCCACTATGGAGAACAGTATGGAGGTTCCTTAAAAAACTACAAATAGAATTACCATATGACCCAGCAATCCCACTACTGGGCATATACCCTGAGAAAACCAAAATTCAAAAAGAGTCATGTACCAAAATGTTCATTGCAGCTCTATTTACAATAGCCCGGAGATGGAAACAACCTAAGCGCCCATCATCGGACGAATGGATAAAGAAGATGTGGCACATATACACAATGGAATATTACTCAGCCTTAAAAAGAAATGCAATTGAGTTATTTGTAATGAGATGGATAGACCTAGAGTCTGTCATACAGAGTGAAGTAAGTCAGAAAGAAAAAGACAAATACCGTATGCTAACACATATATATGGAATTTAAGGGAAAAAAATGTCATGAAGAACCTAGGGATAAGACAGGAATAGAGGCGCAGACCTACTGGAGAACGGACTTGAGGATATGGGGAGGGGGAAGGGTGAGTTTTGACAGGGCGAGAGGGAGTCATGGACATATACACACTAACAAACGTAGTAAGGTAGATAGCTAGGGGGAAGCAGCCGCAAGGCACAGGGATTTTAGCTCGGGGCTTTGGGACAGCCTGGAGGGGTGGGATGGGGAGAGTGGGAGGGAGGGAGACGCAAGAGGGAAGACACATGGGAGCATATGTATATGTATAGCTGATTCACTTTGTTATAAAGCAGAAACTAACACACCATTGTAAAGCAATTATACCCCAATAAAGATGTTAAAAAAAAAAATTAATGACAAATGAAAAGTGTATGGAAAAGTGCTATTAATATACTTTTCCAGTTTTACCTTGTTTCTCTAAAGTAAAATGCATTCCAGTGATGCATAATCTCCACAGATCCCCTTTCCTACTTTGTCAACTTTTGAGAGACCATCTTAAATTTTGAAGAGCTAGAAGCAAATAATTATTTATAGAATCTTTATAAAGCAGTTACAGCAAATCATTTTATTTTCACTAGACAAATAGCAGCTCAACATATATTCTGTGTTACCTACCATTGGGGTTGGACCTAATGATCCATGTTCAGGTTGTGATTTATACAATAATGTTCTATTTAATTATCTCTTGATCACGTGGCACTACCTTAATCTATTTCCCCAGCTTTTCTTCAGGGATTAAACATATTAAGTAAAAAAAGTCACAGTCCTTATGTTACTCTTGAATAAATTAGGAGCTTTACATAGATAGCTTCAATATTTCTGACCTTGAGAACTTTATTTTATACACCATGGGTTTTAAAACTGAATTAAATAAAGATAAAATAGAAAATCTTTCCAAAGAGAAAATCTGATTCAACAATGACAGAAGTGTGGATTAGAAAATGTACTAGACGGGCTTCATCTGGAGATCTATTTTTTGTTCTAAGCCTTAGGCAAGCCACTTAAACAGCCTCAAGTCTCAGGCTCCACGTGAGGACTTTGGATGTGATGATCTCTAATATTCCTCCAGTTTTAAAATTCAGTGATGATCAAACTGTGCATTTTTGTTCCAGTGATCATTAAATATAGTGTTACTTATTTTACCATTTAAAGCATGCCTTTAAAAAAAAAAAAACATGAATTGGTACTTGAAAATTGGGCTAGGTATTTTCATTCCCATTGGGGACACCCGGCTTCCAGATGTGTATTATAATGGAGCTTGCTCCTATAAATCCGGTTTTTGCTCAGGAAAAAGGGGAAACAATCTGCACTGCTATAGAAAAGAGCCCTTGTAACTTTCAGTGGGTACTTGTTTTTGGACAAGTTATCTGTGGTTAGAGAAAGGCCATCACAAGACATGACAGTCCCCATCTCTCTTAGGGTCAGAGGTTTGAGAGATTTAGGCAGCAAAGTGTGCAGAGCAGACAACGCCAAAGGTGACAGAGGGAGGTAAAAGCAGTAAATATAACTTGGAAACCTAAACAGTTTGTACAAGTATGTGTGGTGAATTAAGTAGGCTGAGAAGTGAGAATTACAAGCTTACTCAATGAAACTGTGAATGCAGAATTATCAACCAATATTTTTGAATAGTTAAAAAGTGCAAAGTCCTGTGCTAAGCACAGTAGAAATACAATGATAAATCTGGCTTGACCCAGCCATCAAGATCCATGTCTACAATTAGGAGAGAGAACAAAAACGTACAGAAATAATAACAAGGTAGGACAAGATTAATGCCATAAAATGGAAAATAAATTGCTACAGTAGTTCAGGAGAAAAGAGATTTATTCTTGTTGGAAGGGTAAGGGAGGATTCCATGAAAGAGACAGCATTTAGCTGGGCCTTAAAAGATAAATAAAATGCTGTGATTTGTGGGAGAGAGAGAATTGGAAATGTGATGGGCATTCCAGACAGAGAAATGCATATTAGGAAAGGAAGTAGACAGGCTGTGCAGAACCTGTAATAAGTTGGTACTAAATCCAAAACTTTGACCAAATTGCGAAAACATGAGGTTGATGAAAATAGACTCTAGGATTTCTGGCTTTTTGTTACAGAGCATAAAAGGAAGTTATGCTAGATAAGAAATAGGAAATATCATAATTCCTCCACAACTAGACACGTGTTTTTAAGCTGAGTGGCTTTCTGGCAAGTCTTTCAAAATAATCTATCATGGATACTCATAACTTTACCTCTTGGATGGGAACATACTAGAGAAAAGATGTGAGGCTGGAGTGGCTTCCACATCTAGCAAAGGAGTTGAAGAGGCAAAAAAGTGGCTAATACAGACTGAGATCCAGCTTCTCCCAAGTTCACCGATAGTAATTCCTACATTTTGTTTGAGCTATAAGCCACTACCTCCCCTGCACTACACTCAAGAGTTCTTGTGGACCATGCTACTGAGTGTTGTTCTAATGGGTGCTCAGGAAGAATGTACCTTGGGGTAATAATAAAGTTATATCATAGGTTGACTTTTGCCTCTTGAGTTTTGTTTTTGTTTGTTCAAGTACAACTTTACTTCTAAATGATAAAGAAGTCTAAGGTCTCGGGCAAGTATATTTATTGGCTTTGGTCTCTTTCCGTGGTAAGTAAAGCATGATTTTTGGTGGAGTTTGGAAAACAAGAGGAATAATTTTTACCCCATATGAGATAGTCTCAAGAAGACAATTTAATCAACCCAAAGGACCTCTACAAGGGCAACCCAGAGAAGCTTTAACTTTTGTCAGAATACTTTAAGAGTAGGCTGATTAAGAGTTCCTGATGATTTCCTTAACTACTTTGATACTAACCATAGTGGTTTTTAAAATATCGGTTACTCTTGAAATATAGCTGCCTTTTTCTTTGTATTTTTCTTTTAAATGAGTAATGGCTATACTTCTGTGAGAGAAAAACAAATGATTTGCTTTGAAATATTTAAAACACTCTACAGTATTTAGACCAGAAACACACCAATATCAAATTGCATATTGATAAAATCTATAGGCAATATATGATATTATAGTGCCTTCTTGCAAGCTAGTAGATTGTTTTCGGGTTGTACAGTCAGACAGACCTGAATTTGCATCCCAGTATGACCACTTAACATGTTAGTTAATTAATTTTTTCATTATCTCTTTCCAGTCTTATTCCTCCTGTCTGAAAAATGGGAACAATTATTTATTTCATCTGTTTTTTGCAAGACTTAAGTGAGATAATGTGCTAATTACCTGACACAATACATGGCAAACAGCAGGTATGCAATGAAAAAATTATATTCATATATAAGAATGAAGGCATTTAGAAGTATCCTTGAGCAGCCAATCCAATACATATAATTAAAAGAAGGAACTACGTTATGCACTCATTATGATTTTGGGGTCCATGTATTATTTTTATTATTCCAGGAAATACTCATGCGCATAGAAAAATATATATATATTTTTTTCTGGTAGAAACTACACAAATGTAAACTCTACAACAGAAGACACAATAATTGTCTTCTTTGCTGTTGTATCATTGACTTCTGAAAGAGCATTGGATACACAATAGGACCTCAACTAATAATTATGCAATGAAAAAGAATTGATATCCATTTAGGGAAACCACCTAACCTAGACATATTAAATACATTTCAAACATGTGGTTCTTCATAAAACATTTCTTGTGAGTTAGCCTAAATTGTATTCTTGTGTAACAAAGTTTCCCTTCTCAAAAGCTAAAGTTCACTTCAACCCCCAAAGGGAGACCCAATGGAAGCAAATTAGCAATACCTCAATGTTAAATTCAGACTGATTTTAGAATGCATGTAAAGTAAGATGCATTTTCACTACAATGCTGTATGCAGAAAATATAAAATATATTCTTAAGAAGGGATGTGTATATGATTTTTCTATTTTATTTATTTATTATTATTATTTCTTTTCCAATACATGGGCTTCTCACTGCTGTGGCCTCTCCTGTTGCAGAGCACAGGCTCTGGACGCACAGGCTCAGCGGCCATGGCTCATGGGCCTAGCTGCTCCGCGACATGTGGGATCTTCCCGGACCGGGGCACGAACCCGTGTCCCCTGCATCAGCAGGCTGACTCTCAACCACTGCGCCACCAGGGAAGCCCAATTTTTCTATTTTAAAAAACGTAGATCAAAGCTGTATTTTTGGTAGTAGTTCAGAGTGTTAAGATGATTACAATAGGGAAATTTCTGTATTGAATTGTAATACTTCACTATATTTCTCAGTACATATTTACCCATATCCAAATTCTCATATATTAAAGCTAGTGATGAAAATCTATTTTCAAAGCACTAGCATTTTCTATTTTATGTCAGTACTTTATTTCACTGTGGTGTTTCTCACATATCTGAACCTGATATTGCCTACATTAAAAATAAAATATTTTAATTTGATTCATGTAAATGTATAAAACACAATCAATGTAGCTTTTCCTGTTAGTCTAAGATTATAGTTATATTCCAACAATTTTAATGGTTAAATTATTTCCCAAGTTTATATGTTTGTGTTATTAAAGGGGAGTATTCTAATGTCCTAAATTAGTTGGACAGATGACACATTTTAATGACAAAACTATGTTATCTCTCATGTTGAAAAAACTTAAAAATCTGTACGTTCTCCTTTTATCTAACACGTGGTTATTTTCCATCTCCTTTTGAATTCTGCAAGATTTAGAAACATGCTTTAATATTTATCAAAGCATGCTGAGAATTTTTATTAATTATTTATTCGATTATCAAAATGGGACAGCATATCAATATAACTAATAATGTATTAGAAGAGGAAAACCATTTTCTCTGAAAATCCTTGTCCATATGTTTTGTGCATGAGGATGTATTCCTTTAAAAAATACAGTTAATCTTTTGCTTATTTCAACAAATTAAATGTTTAATGAAAATATATTGCATGCTGAATCTCACAGTACCAGGTAAATAGTGAGTATTTGTGGCAGATCAGATAGCTGTCCACCAAATATTTGTGTTCACTTTCCATAATAGTGAGGGTGTGGCTGGAAAATTGCATAGATGAATATATAACTAGTTCTTACAAAAAAATGAGTGAAAGTGATGTATGCTTCCACTTACAAATATGGTATATAAAACTCCCATGTATGTTCTTCTCCCCTTCTAACAGGCTGGTATAAAAAGGAACAACATGATAACTTCTGGAGTCACATGATGACATGGTAGAGACAAGATGGAAGAAAACTGGAAACACTACTTGAAGTAGAGCTACCTAACCAGGGACACTTGTAATGGATAAATCTGTTTGTGTGTGTTTACAGTTGGAGTGAAGAGTGGGTTGGTATAAAACTAAATTCTTGTTTTCCATAATAGGAGGTAAATAAAAATAACAATAATTATGTAACAATAAAAACAATAATAACACTAGCTCCATTTATTAAACACTTATAAATCACTAATCTAAATGAGGTAGATACATTCAATAGTTGAATTTTTATTATTCTATGATCAGAGTAAGAACTCTTGTCATCACCATTTTATGAATCTATGAATTTGGAAACTGTTCATGCCCAGAAGGTTTAAATAAATTGCCCAAGATCACGTAGCTAAAACTGTAGGACTTAGATAGAAACCCATGCTGGCTAATTTAAGTCTGAGTTTTTAAACACTACCCATATCAAAGCTTTGTATTGCCTCACATTGAAAAATCAAGAAATAATAGAAAAAAATATTATTTAGAAATATTAAGGAATATATAAGAATAATGTAAAAGAAGTGAAAATGTTTGAGTCTGCAGAAAGGAGTTTCAGGGCAGGGAGAGACTGAGCCAAATGACTGTGATTTCTCATTATAAGCTTGGTAGAATTTTTTTATTTCAACTCTATGTAAATGTATCACTTTCAAAAATAAGAGAAAGGAGTATATTTCAAAATACAGCTTGTGTATATTTATTATGTTACATGACTTCTCTATAGTGTCCAAAATCCCACTAAAACATGTGGTTAGAAAATGAGAACAAATAAATGCTTACATAATAATGGTGAGAGTGGACACCCTTGTCTTGTTCCTGATCTTAGAGGAAATGCTGTCAGTCTGTTTCTGCCTTGTAAATAAGTTCATTTGTCTTGTTTTTCTCTTAGATTCCTCAAATAAGCAAATCATATGATATTTGTCTTTCTCTGACTGACTTACTTCACTTAATATGATAATCTACAGGTCTACCCATGTTGCTGCAAATGGCATTATTTCATACATTCTTATGGCTGAGTAATACTCCATTGTGTATATGTACAATATCTTCTTTATCCATTCTTCTGTCAATAGACAGTTAGGTTGCTTCCATGTCCTGGCCATTAAATATAGTACTGCAATGAACATTGGGGTGCATGTATCATTTCAAATTATGTTCTTTTCTGGGTATATGCCCATAAGTGGGATTGCTAGGTTAAATGGTAGTTCTATTTTTAGCTTTTTAAGGAAACTCCATACTGTTCTCCATAGTGGCTGTACCAATTTACATATGCACCAACAGTGTAGGAGGGTTCTGTCTTCTTCACATCCTCTCCAGCATTTATTGTTTGCAGATTTTTTGATGATGGCCATTTTGACTGTTGTGAGGTGATATTTCATTGTAGTTTTGATTTGCATTTCTCTAATAATTAGTGATGCTGAACATCTTTTCCTGTGCATCTTGTCCATCGGTATGTATTCCTTGGAGAAATGTCTATTTACATCTTATACCCATCTTTTGACTTGGTGGTTTGTTTTTTTGATATTCAGCTGCATGAGCTCTTTGTAAATTTTGCAGATTAATCCCTTCTTGGTCACAACATTTGCAAATATTTTCTCCCATTCTGTGGATTGTCTTTTTGTTTGTTGTTTTATTTATGTTTTCCTTTGCTGTGCAAAAGCATTTGAGCTTAATTAGGTCCCATCTGTTTATATTTGTCATTATTTCCATTGCTCTAGGAGACAGATCAAAAAAGATATTGCTGCAATTTATGTCAAAGAATGTTCTGCCTGTTTTCCTTTAGGAATTTTAGAGTATCCATATTTACATTTAGGTCTTTAATCCATTTTGAATTTATTTTTGTATATGGTGTTAAAGAATGTTCTAGTTTCATTTTTTTACATGTAACTGTCCAGTTTTCCTAGCACCATTTCTTGAAAAGACTGTCTTTTCTCCATTGTATAATCTTGTCTCCTTTGTCATAGATCATTTGATCATAGGAGTGTGGGTTTATTTCTGGGCTTTCTATCCTGTTCCATTGATCTATATTTCTGTTTTTGTGACAGTACCATATTGTTTTGATGACTTTAGCTTTGTAGTATGGTCTGAAGTCAGTGAGCCTGATTCCTCCAGTTCCGTCTTTCTTTCTCAAGATTATTTTGGCTATTCAGTGTCTTTTGTGTCTCCATACAGATTTTAAGAGTTTTTTGTTCTAGTTCTGTGAAAAATGCCATTGGTAATTTGATAGGGATTGCATTGAATCTGTAGACTGCCTTGGTTATTATAGTCATTTTGACAATATGATTCTTCTAATCCAATAATACAGTATATCTTTTCATCTGTTTGTGTCATCTTCGATTTCTTTCATAGCATCTTATACTTTTTGGAGTA
The DNA here is from genome assembly GCF_008692025.1 of Phocoena sinus. Lineage (NCBI taxonomy): Eukaryota > Metazoa > Chordata > Mammalia > Artiodactyla > Phocoenidae > Phocoena > Phocoena sinus. The sequence goes on along the minus strand of NC_045784.1, from coordinate 76,231,278 downwards.
CAGGACTTTTGTCTCCTTAGGTATGTTTATTCCTAGGTATTTTATTCTTTTTGATGTAATGGTAATGGAATATTTTTAAAATTTCCCTTTCTGATCTTTCACTGTTAGTGTATAGAAATGCAACAGATTAGTGGGTATTTATTTTGTATGCTACAACTTTACTGAATTCATTGTTGAGCTCTAGTAGTATTCTGGTAGAACCTTTACGTTTTTTTTATGTATAATATCATGCCATCTGCAAATAGTGACAGTTTTACTTCTTCTTTTCCAAGTTGGATTCCCTTTATTTTATTTTATTTTTTTCTTCTCTGATTGCTGTGGCTAGCACTTCCAAAACTATGTTGCATAAAAGTGGAGAGTGGACATTCTCATCTTGTTCCTAATCTTAGAGGAAATGTTTTCAGCTTTTCACCACTGAGTATGATATTAGCTATAGTTTTGTCATTCATGGCCTTTGTTATGCTGAGGTATGTTCTCTCTATGCTCATTTTCTGGAGAGCTTTTCTCATAAATGGGTGTTGAATTTTGTCAAAAGGTTTTTCTGCATCTACTGAGATGATCATATGGGTTTTATTCTTTAATTTGTTGATGTGGTGTATCACACTGATGGATTTTTGGATACTGAAGAATCCTTGCATCCCTGGTATAAATTCCACTTGATCATGGGCTATTATCCGTTTAATGCATTGTTGTATTCGGTATGCTAGTAATTTGTTGAGGATTTTTGAGTCTATGTTCATCACTGATATTGGCCAGTAATTTTCTTTTGTCATGAGATCTTTGTCTGGTTTTGGTATTAGCACAATGGTGGCCTCATAGAATGAGTTTAACAGTGTTCTTTCCTCTGCAAATTTTTGGAGGTGTTTCAGAAGGAGAGATGTTAACTCTTCTCTAAGTGTTGGATTGAATTTTCCTGTGAAGCCAACTGGTCCTGGACTTTTTTTTTTTGTTGGGAATTTTTGTTTTTGTTTATTTAACATCTTTATTGGAGTATAATTGCTTTACAATGGTGTGTTAGTTTCTGCTTTATAACAAAGTGAATCAGCTATACATATACATATATCCCCATATCTACTCCCTCTTGTATCTCCCTCTCACCCTCCTTATCCCACCCCTCCAGGTGGTCACAAAGCACCAAGCTGATCTCCCTGTGCTATGAGACTGCTTCCTACTATCTATGTATTTTACATTTATATGGAGTTTTTAAATAATGGTTTCAATATCAGTGCTTGTGACTGGTCTGTTCTATTTTCTATTTATTCCTGATTCAGTCTTGGGAGATTGTACCTTTCTAAGAATTTGTCTATTTCTTCTAGATTGTCCATTTTATTGGCAAGTGGTTGCTTGTAGCAGTCTCTTATGCTCCTTTGTATTTCTGTGGTGTCCATTGTAATGTCTCCTTTTTCATTTCTAATTTTATTGTTTTGAGCCCTCTCCTTTTCTTAATGAGTCTGGCTAAAGATTTATCAATTTTGTTTATCTTGTCAAAGAACCAGCTTTTATTTTCATTGACCTTTGTTATTGTTTTCTTTGTCACTATTTCATTATTTCTGCTCTGATTTTTATGATTTTTTCCTTCTACTAACTTTAGGTTTTGTTTGTTCTTCCTTCTCTAGTTGCTTTAGGTGTAAGTTTAGGTTGTTTACTGAGGTTTTTCTTGTTTCCTGACGTAAGATTTTATTGCTGTAAACTTCCCTCTTAGACCTGCTTTTGCTGTGTCCCATAGGTTATGGATTGTTGTGCTTATTTTTCATTTGTCTCTAGATATTTTTTGATTTCCTCTTTGATTTCTTCAGTGATCCATCAGTTGTTTAGGAGCATATTGTTTAGCCTTCACGTTTGTGTTTTTTACAGTTTTTTGTCTTGTATTTTATTTTAATCTCATAGCATTGTGGTTTCAAAAGATACTTGGTATGCTTTCAATTCTCTGAAATTGACCAAGGCTCGCTTTGTGGCCCAGCATGTGGTCAATGCTGGAGAATGTTCCATGTACACTTGAGAAAATGTGTATTCTGCTGCTTTTGGATAGAATGCTCTATAAAATGTCATTTAAGTCGATGGGGTCTAATGTGTCATTTAAGGCCTGTGTTTCCTTTTTGATTTTCTATCTGGATGATATGTCCATTAACTCAAGTGCGGTGTTAAAGTCCCCCACTGTTATTGTGTTACTGTTGATTTCTCCTTTTATGACTGTTAGCATTTGCCTCATATATTTTGGTGCTCCTATGTTGGGTGCGTATATATTTACAGTTGTTAGATCTTCTTCTTGGGTTGATCCCTTGATCATTATGTAGTGTCCTTGTTTGTCTCTTGTAACAGTCTTTATTTTAAAATCTATTATGTCTGATATGAGTATTGCTGTTCCAGGTTGCTTTAGTTTTCTTTGCATGTTTACCTTTAGTTTAATTTTACCTTTAGTGTATCTTTAGTTTAATATAATTGGAATACCTTTTTCCATCCCCTCACTTTCAGTCTGTATGTGTCCCTAGATCTGAAGTGGTTCTCTTGTAAACAGCAAATATACAGGTCTTGTTTTTGTATCCATTCAGCCAGTATATATCTTTTGGTTGGAGCACTTAATCTGTTTACATTTAAGGTAATTATCAATATGTATGTTTTTATTGCTTTGTTGTTTGTTTATGTAGATGTTTTTTCTTCCCTTTCTCTTTTGTTCTCTTCTCTTGTGATTTGATGACTAACTTTAGTGTTGTGTTTGGATTCCTTTTTCTTTTTTCTGTGTGTATCTATTTTAGATTTTTGGTTTGTGGTTACTCTGAGTTTTGATATAGCAGTATATATATATATATATATAAATTGTTTTATGTTGCCGGCCTTTTAATTTCAAATGCATTTCCAATATCCTGCATTTGTGCTGTCCTCTCTCACAATTGCTGGTTTTGAAATCATATTTGTGTGCAGATGATTTCCTACCTTTACTGTTTGTTTGCCTTTATTGGTGCGCTTTTCCATTCATAAATTTATTGTTTCTAGTAGTGGGCTTTTCTTGTTTCCACTTAGAGATGTTCCTTTAACATTTGTTGCAAAGTTGGTCTGGTGGTGCTGAATTCTCTTAGCTTTTGCTCGTCTGTAAAGATTTTGATTCTTCTAACAAATCTGAATGAGAGCCTTGTTAGGTAGAGTATCCTTCATTGTAGGTACTTCCCTTTCATCACTTTAAATATATCATGCCACTCCCTTCTGGCCTGCAGAGTTTCTGCTGAGAAATTAGCTGATAACCTTATGGAAGTTCCCTTGTACCTTATTTGTTTCTCTTCCCTTTTTTCTTTTAATATTTTTTCTTTGTCTTTAATTTTTGTCAGTTTGATTACTTTGTGCCTCCATGTGTGCCTCCTTGGGTTTATCCTGTATGGGACTCTCTTCGCTTCCTGAACTTTGGTGACTGTCTCATTTCCCATGTTAGGGAATTTTTCAGCTATTATCTCTTCAAATATTTTCTCAGGTCCTTTCTCTCTCTCTTCTCCTTCTGGGACCCCTATATTAGGAATGTTGGTGCATTTAATGATGTCCCAGAGGTCTCTTAGGCTGCCCTCATTTCTTTTCATTCTTTTTTCTTTATTGTGTTCTGTGGCAGTGATTTCCAATCTTCTAGCTTCCAGGTCATTTATTTGTTCTTCTGCCTTAGTTATTCTGCTATTGATTACTTCTAGTGTATTTTTCATTTCAGTTACTGTATTGTTTACCTCTGTTTGTTCTTTAGTTCTTCTAGGTATTTGTTAAATATTTCTTGCTTCTTGATCTGTGCTTCCATTCTTTCTCCGAGATCCCGGATCATCTTTTCTATGACTACTCTGATTCTTTTTTTGTGTAGATGGCTTATCTCCACCTCACTTAATTGTTCTTCTGGGGTTTAATCTTGTTCCTTCATCAGGGACATACACCTATGCCATATCATTTTATCTAACTTTCTGTGATTGCATTTTTTGTTCTTCAGGCTGCAGGGTTGTAGTTCTTCCTGCTTCTGTTGTCTGCCACCTGTTGGATGAGGGCTTATAAGAGACTTTGGCAGGCTTCCTGGAGGGAGGGACATGTTCCTGCCAACTGGTGGATGGAGCTGTGTCTTGTCCCTGTGGTGGGCAGGGCTATGCTCAGGAAGCCTTTAAGCAGCCTCTCTGCTGATGGGTGGGGCTGTGTTCCTACCATTTTGGCTGTTTTGTATGAGGTGTCCGAGCTCTGGAGCCCATAGGCTGTTGGGTGGGGCCATGTCTTTGTGAGAAAATGGCAGCCTCCAGGAGGCTCACACCAATGAATATTCCCCAGAACTACCCCTGTCAGGGTCTTTGTCCTCACACTGAGGCACAGCTGCACCCTGCTTCCACAGGATATCCTTCAATGTTAACAGGTAGGTCTGGTCCATCTCTTATGAAGTCACTGCTTTTTTCCCTGGGTGCTGGTGCTCACAAATCCTTGTGTGCACCCTCCAAGAGTGGAGTTTCTGTTTCTCTCAGTTCTGTGGGATTCCTGCAATCAAACCCTACTGGCCAATGCCAGATGCTCTTGGGGCTCTTCCTCTCCTGTTGCCAGACACTCAGGCTGGGCAGCCTGACATAGGGCTCAGAACTTTCATTTCTGTGTTATAGTTGCTTTCCAGTTAGTGCATTGCCCTCCCACTGGGTATGGGATTTGATTTTATCATGATTGTTCTCCTCCTACCATCTCACTGTGGCTTCTTCATTGTCTTTGGATGTAGAGTATCATTTTAGTAGGTTCTAGCGATTTTTTGTAAATTGTTGTTCAGAAATTAGTTGTGATTATGGTGTTTTTGTGAGAAGCAGTGAGCTCAAGTCCTTCTACTCCACCATTTTTTCTCCTTCATGACATACTTTTTATTGAAGGCTTAATTCTCAAATTTATAGTGGTAACATTAATCAAGTAGGTGCTGTTTTAAAGGTTGTAAAATTATGCAGTGTCTCAGAAGTGGCAAAGGTTTAAAAACTTACATACAACCACATCAAGGGTAATTTTTTAAATTAGTTAACCTTTAAGAGATAAAAACAGGAAGCCTATGGTGTATGTATGTTGCTTTCTTCTTAATCTGGCTCATATAAAAATGGGTCTTCATTATATTTTTATCTATAATTTTTATATGCCTAAATTAAATCTTAATGATGTAAAAATAAATATATTATAAAAGCATTTTTATAATATAAATGTCAATAGAAAATAAATGTAAATAGTAAGTATTATAAAAATATAAGTAAAAACTAAATTTAAAAACATGGAGAATATTACTCCATGATATTGGGAGGTCTGTAAGACTATAAACTCCAGTCTAGAAACTGTCCTGTTGCTTGATGAGAATAACAAAATTCCTAATATTCATGTAAGTAAAACATATCCAATCTGATAGGCCCTTTAAATTGAAGAAAGGAGAATTCCCTGGTTGCACATTGGTTAAGAATCTGCCTGCCAGTGCAGGGGACACAGATTCATTCCTTCCTCCAGGAAGATCCCACATGCCATGGAGCAAATAAGCCCATGTGCCAGAACTACTGAGTCTGCTCTCTAGAACCCGCAAGCCACAACTACCAAGCCCACATGCCACAACTACTGAATGTGCATGCCTAGAGCCCATGCTCCACAACAAGAGAAGCCACCACAATGAGAAGCTCGCACACTGCAATGAAGAGTGGTCCCTGCTCGCCACAACTAGAGAAAGCCCACATGCAGCAACAAAGACCCAATGCAGCCATAAATAATAAATAAATTTATTTTTAAAAATTGAAGAAAGGTCACTATGGTAATTTTTATTATGTCAGTGTTTCCTTTATTTAGCTGATTGTACAAAAAGAGAAAATCTTACTGGGATTTGCTACATCTCTAAATAACACGAGGGTCATTATGGTAAATAAAAGCCATTGCAGCTCATAAGTAGAAGAAACATTTGGTGAAATACTTTACCTGTACAAGTTAGGTACGGTTAAGAGCTAAATTACTTTATGGGCCTTTGGTTGAATGCTTGAATCCTAAATGTCTACAATGGATGACTTATTTAGGGCTTGCAGTCATATATTTAAACTGAGACCTGTCTGCATGATTTGTGTTTTAGTCTAACTATATTCTTTTGCTCAGTTGCAGGAATAAATTAGAGGGAAAGCTGTTTTTTACCAGAGTTGGGATGTTTTCAGGAAAACGTTTTTGAGAAAGAGCGAGACAACAGATTTGACCATGTGTGAAAGGAAGAGATTCTACTGATGGACACTGGGCACATAAACTGGCTAAGAAGAGGAGCATGGGCATGTGGTAGATGATAGACAATAAAAAGATTTTCCATTATATTTGTTACAATGAAAAATTATGATTCTGTTTGATGACGTGGAAGCACAGATAAATAGTTTTTCATCAAGTACAATTCAATTGTTCTAGTATATATGTACCTAAGATATCATAAAATAATTTCAACCTGTATGGCTTTATGTTTAACATTTTAATCAGAAAATGTCCTCAAGTACAGAACATTTCTTGGATATTCTGATGAAAATTCTAGCGATTTCAAATTGGCCAAAAGAGCGTTTTAATAGCAACCTATTTAGAGCTTGAAGTTTGTGCTACACTCCTCTCTTTATCCTGATATTAAAATAGTGTTGGTAACATTTGGAAGTAGTAAACATCTGAGAAAAAATGTGGAAGGAACTGTAGACTCCAGTTCACAGAGTGTGGGCAGTGAATTTGTAGCAGGTATCTGGAGGAAGTGGACAGTTAGAATATTATATTCACAACATTTTGCAAATCTGATTTCTTCTTTTTTTTCTACTCAAAGATTCTTTTTTTTGTAAATTACAAAGATTAACCCCCCCTTTCATTTCTTGAATCTCTATGTCTTTCGTCGCCTTTTAGATACAACTCCAAGTGGGCATTGCATTTTAAAAATAAATGTAGGTTACTCCAACTTGGAATCCCATCTGTGAAGAAACACCTGCACAATTGCTTTCATTCATATGCTGTACTCATCAGTTTCACACCTGGAGTGCAATCAGAGAAACAATTATGATGCTTGTATGGAAAAGCATACATCTGAATTAATTTACAAAGTCTTTAAAATTCAAAGAAATAGTGGTATATCTCACTGGACATATCCATTACAAATACTTCAATATTTAGGAATATATTTTTTATGGTTAATGACATAGGTGAACTTCTAACATTTTTCTCAGTATTTGAATGTGTATATCTCTTAAATGGCTGACACTTTATATTTTCATAATCTTTACAAGATTAAGAAAATTAAAAAAACCAAAAAACAAATGGACTCTCTATGTGTGCATGTGTACAAATCTTTTTTCTAAATATTTTTTTCCTTTTTGTAATAATATACTTTTCACAGAAAAAGCAACTGAAAATTTGCTGATACACAGAAAAATCTGTTTTGATTTTTATACTTTTGCTTCTATATAGGAATTCCAGGCAGTCATTGTAAAAAGTCTTTCAAGTAAATATAACACAGCTTTCTCTAATGTTTTGATTAATACCTTTTTTTTTCTCAACTAATGTCAGAATTTTCACTAGATTTTAGGTAACTGTTTGAAAAACAGAGCTCTGGAAAACTTGGTTTACTTAATCCTATGCAAGTTATGAATACTGGCTGTCCCATTCTACAATTACATAACTTTGAAAGAAGATAGTATTTCATAATGGCTAAAAGCTAAAGTTCTGGAGTCAAACGAACTAAGTTCAAATTATGGTTCCCCCACTTACTAGACATTTTATCTTAGAAAAGTTACTTAAAATCTTTAAGTCTCAGATTTTCCTCTGTAAAATGAGGATAATAATTATATCTACCTGCTGGAATTGTGGTGAGGATTAAATGTAATAATGTTTTTATGAGACACTTAAAATAGTGCCTTGCATACAATAAACACTCAATAAAAACTGTTAGCTATGATTACCCATGGTATAAATATTCCCAGCCCCTTCTATTGCATGCTTTATGTGAGGTATAATTTTAAATACCTACTCCAAAAATGCTGCTTATGGCCTGAAAAATAGAGAGAGAATAGGAGCACATTGTACTTCTGTTCAGGATTAGGGCAAGGGTTTAAGCACTCTGTGCAAGCCTATAAAAGGAGAATAAGTCTATAAAGGGACTTTGTCATTTCACCCTTGTGCCATGAGATACAAGAGTGGGGGACACAGGCCAAGACAAACGGGTATGAGAAACTTGTGGCAGTAATTAATGTAGTAGTAGCAGTTATGGCCAGTGGTCGAAGTCAGTAGTCACTGTGTGAGGAGTGGATAGGGGAAAAATTCCTAAGTTAGATCAAAACATCCTAGTCTAGCAGGTACATCTGAGTTTTACTCTGGTTCCCCATAATTATCAGCTTAATTATAGGATGTTTATTTTGTTTCCAAACCTTATTATAATCTGGACCTTATCTTCCTTTAAGGAGCCGTGTCCTTCCTCTGTTTTCTTTTTCTCCAAGAATAAATAAAATAGGGAGATTTTACATATTTTAATTTATTTTTATTATTTTAATTAGATTGCAAAATATAGGATTAAGAGACATGGCATCATATTCCTTCTTTGATATTAACCAAGCCTGTTCACCTTGAAACACCACATAGCATCTACTCTTCTTCCGCTTTTTAAAAAATAAGCTAGTATAAAGGTCAAATGAAAATAATGTGGCTCCTGTTTTTTGGTTGGATTGTTTTATAGTGTTGAAATTATTTTATCAACCCTATTAAAATTATATTACTCTCTTCTGTACTGAATGACACATTTAAAATATGATAGATTTAATTTAGATAAATTTGAGGTCATTGAGAAAAGGAAAAAATAATGTTCTACTAGAAACTTCATACGTGGAAACTGCTCATAATAAAGATAAGGTAGTTGAAGACCTCTTGACTGTCTACATCTTGAATGTTTTGATATTTTTAATTCTTCTAAATCTTATAATACCTTAAAAGAAAGGTACAATTTCAAGGTACAACTAATTTGATAATAATAGATAATTTCTAGAAACTGTACATGAACCACAACAGCATAATATGACTGATGTAGTTTCTGATTATTATTTCACTGAAAACGCTAATAAAACCAATGGAAAACGATAGTTAAGTTTAATTTCTTTGTGGAAAGAAACATTTCAAGTTCATAGTGGTCCTGCTTATGTCAATCTATGCCATGAGATGCAGTGAAATATACTGTGAAGAAAGTGGACCATGGAGTCGGTTATATCATATTGGACATGCTTTTTAATCACACTGTCTCTCCAATTCCTCTTATGAAAGAAAACAGAAATTAAATAACCACATTATACATTTATTTTGAATCTTAAATTATATATATATATATATATATATATATATATAAAACATTGTCTAGCACATACTTGGTGTTTATATATATTTGATTTTCCCTTCCATGTCTGTGAGAGGAATAGATAAATTATTAATCATGAAGTGGTTTTATCATGGCTAAATTGACTTTGAGAATTGTTAAATTTTCAAACATCAGACTTTCCATTAGTCAATGAATTGATCAAACTAAACAAAGTAATCCATGTGATCCAAAGTCTCATCCATTTATCAATTAAGACTAAGTGGTGAAATAGCTAAGGTACAGCAAGCACATCTGTGTCATTGTATATCTGAGAATCAGATAAGGTTAAATAAAAGGATCAAAGAAAAATATTGAAAAAATATATTCCTGTTAAAAGTACTAACAAGATTGAACACATGTTCATTATTTTGTGTAAATGTTGCTATTATGAACCACAAACTGTAAACCAGACAGAAAATGTTTCTTTAAAACAGGACTACATGCTCTGTAAAATAGAGCTAAATAAGAATAATATCCTTATCGCTAGCTTTTAAAACCTTTATACTCTAGAAGAAGTAATTAACCTTTCTTGACTTATGCAGAGAAGATTTTCAGTTGGAATTATTTTAATTATTATGTTAATACTCTTTAGTATCTGTAGGTTGTTGAATCATTATGCTTCATATTACTCTAAATATGTTCCATATATATATATAAAAGGTTTTCAGTGGTTTAGAAATATTATAGGGAGAAAAGTGTTTCTGAACAAATGGAATTCTTATGGATATAAATTTTTAAGAGAAATTTATTTTATTGTTCAGAGTCAATTGTCCATTATTCTTAATAGGAGAGAAATGAGAGATAAGTAGAATCTGTAGGTAGATTGCAGCCTACTCAGCCATTTAAACAATTTTTCTTGTCAGACATTTTATCCCATTTATTAACCAAAAGCAAAATTAACTAATTTGCTATAGAGGATCATCTTCTTCCACATTGTCATCAATTATTCGTTGATAGGATTATTAGTCACCATAAAATGGGGCTGTTATAGTTTCACTGACTTTACTGAAAACAGGTATATATCCTGGCTATTTTGGGCTGCCAATACAACCCTTTTAGATTGGTCATCTGGCGTGATTTAGAACTTATCATTATATTAACTGGAATGAGTTTTCCAGGTATCCATATGCCCTGTTAAATTCAAATAATCAGAAGACTTTCCTCAGTGCTTTCTGAATTGGACATGCAATCTACCTAAAATATACACTTTCTACCACATTTATTAAAAAATAACAAATACTAACAAACAAAATAGCTTGCTGACTATAGATCAGGTAACTACCCCAGTAAATTCTATGAAATACTTAAGGAAGGAATTACAATGCTACATAAACTATTCCATAATACGGAAGAAAAGGAAATAACCTCTAATTAGTTTTATGAATACAGCATAACCTTGATATCAAATCCTGACAATATCAAGAGAAGGAAAAATTTCAGGCCAATCTTCATCATGAATGTTGATAGAAAGATTCTAAACATAATATTAGCTATATGGATCAAGAAAAATAAAAAGAATAACAAATTGAAACAAAGTATGTTTATAATAATACAATATTATTTTAACATTAAAAAATGACCAATGAAAATTAACACATTAATTGATTAAATGAGAAAATCATTTGACCATTTAAACTGATGAAGGAAACATATTTAATAAAATTTAACAACTGCCTGTGATTGAAAGTTTAAAATACTAGAAATAAGAGCGAATTTCCTTAATCTGATAAAGTGTATCTACAGAAAACCTACATCAAACAACATCAATAATAGTGAAATGCTGAAAGGTTTTTATCTGAGACAGATAATGACATAAGGATGCCTGACATCACCCCTTTTTACCTATTCTACTAGAGGTTTTAGCAAATAGATTAAGGTAAAAAAATAAATAAATAAAATTAAGAGTATCAGTATTCAAAAGAAAATAATAAAGCTTTTATTATTTCCTGATGCCATGATTGGCCTCTTAGAAAATACAAAAAAAAATCTACATATAAATCATCAAAATTAATGTAAGAGTTTAGCAATTTGTTGACTAAAGGTAAAAATATAAAAGCAAATTTTATTTCTATATGCCAGCAACAGTTAGCAAGTGACATTTAAAATGTATAATTAACAATAATATCAAAAATATCAGGGGCTTCCCTGGTGGTGCAGTGGTTGAGAGTCCGCCTGCCGATGCAGGGAACATGGGTCCGTGCCCCAGTCCGGGAAGATACCACGTGCCATGGAGCAGCTGGGTCCGTGAGCCATGGTTGCTGAGCCTGTGCGTTTGGAGCCTGTGCTCTGCAATGCGAGAGGCCACAGCAGTGAGAGACACGCGTACTGCAAAAAAAAAAAAAAAAAAAAAAAAAATCAAACACTGATACTCATTAAAATTGCAGGAGCTATATACAGGAAACAACAAAGTACTTCTGAAAGAAATTAAAGAAGATGTAAATAAATGGAGGATTATACCAAATTTATGACTTGTAAGATTCAGTATTGTAAGGTGTAAGTTTCCCAAATTATTCTATAGATTCAATGAAATCCAAATAAAATTTCCATCAAGTTTTGTTGTCATTGACAGCATATTGTAAAATTTACACAGAATCACAAATGACAAATTATTCCACACACTTTTGAAGAATAAGATTAAGGTGGCTTGATGTACTATACTAAATATCAAGATTTATTATAAAGTTACATCAACAGGAATGTGTTAGTAGTTCAAGTGTTACCGAGTCCAAGCTCACTCTGCTCACTGCATGATAGGCCAATAATTTGGAGATGAGGTGTTGAGGCAAGGAATAGTGAGTTTATTTGGAAAGCTGGGCATCCATGAAAGTGGCAGACTAGTGTCCTAGAGTACCATCCTATTGGGGTCTGGATGCTAGTTTTTTTTATAGAACAGAGAGGGGGTGGAGGTGAGGAAGTAAAGTAAAAAGACCATAAGTCTTGCAAAATATCTCCTGGTTTTGGCCAGCCTCGGGGAGGGGATGCATTAATTTCTTCTTTTCTGCAGCCATTCACAGGTGGTCAGGGTCAGCATGTCTCCCTGTGAGCTGAACAGATACACTTTAGTAACATTCAGGCAGATGGGCAGGGTTCCCCAAGGCAGGCCCTTATGTATGCCTATAGCTATAGACAGAACAAAAGCAATGGAAAGCAAAGGTAAAAGGAAAAGGAACAGACCAATATGGAGTTAGATTTTGTTCTTCCCTGTTACACAAGTATGGCCAAATAGACTGATAAAAAAGAACACCTAGATATAATCCCACACATATGTGTTCACTTGATTAATGCCAAAAGTGGCAGTGTACCTCAATGCCAGTAACATACTATTTTAATTAATGTAACTTTATAACATATATTTGAAATTAGGAAATGTGATGTCTGCAGGTTTTTTTCTTCTTTCTCAAGAGTGAGTACTTAACCTCTTTAGGGTCTTTTATGGTTCCATATTAATTTTAGAATTGTTCTTAATATTTCTGTAAAAAGTGTCACTGGGACTTTGATAGGTTTTGCTTTGAATATGTGCACAACTTTGGGTAGTATAGACATTTAAGCAAGTTCTTTTATTCCAATCTATGAACTCTGGATGTCTTTACATTTATTTGTGTCTTCTTTACTTTCTTTCATTAATGTTTTGTAGTTTTCAGTATACAGGTCTTTCAACTTCTTGGTTGTTTGTTCTTAAGTGCTTAATTTTGATGCCATGGTAAATAGGATTTTTTTCTTAATTTCCTTTTTAGATAGTTTGTTATTAATGTTTATAAATTCAACTAACTTGTGTATGTTGTTTTGTATTCTGTAACTTTCATTAATTCATTTATTAGTTTAAACTTTTTTTGTGGAATCTTTATACATATAAGATCACATCATCTGTGGAAATAAATTTACTTCTTCCTTAAATTTTGATTGATGTTTATTTGTTTTTTTGTTTCTTTCTTTCTTTCTTCCATAACTGCTCTAGCTAGGACTTTCAGTACTATACTGAATACAAGTGATAAGAGTGGGTATACTTGCCTTGTTCCTGATCTTAGAGGAAAATCTTTCAGTTTTTCACCATGGAGTGTGATATTAATAGTGGGATTTTCATATCTGGTCTGTGTAATATTTAGGCAAATTTTGTCTATAGCTAGTTTTTTGAAATTTTTCTCATGAAAGGGTATTTAATTCTGTCAGATACTCCTGGCATTAATTGAGATGATCATGTGATTTTTATTATTAATTCTGTTAATGTGGTGTATCACATTTATTGATTTTTATATATTGAACCATCCTTACATCCAAAACATGAATCCCACTTGATCATGCTGTATGATACTTTTAGTGTGCTGTTCGATTTATTCTGCTAGTATTTTTTAAGGATTTTTTAAACTATGTTTATCAGGGATATTGATCTATAGTTTTTATTTTTCTTTTTGTGTTTGCCTTTTGTATCAAAGTAAAGCTGGAATCATGAAGGAGTATGCTGGTGTTCTCTCTTCTACATTCCCTGGAAAAATTTGGGAAGGATTGGTGCTAAGTTTTCTTTAAATGTTTGGTAGAATTCACCAATGAAACCATCTGGTCTGGAAGTTTCCTTTGTTGGGAATATACTTTTGCCTTTATATGTACACTTTAGAGTCAGCTTTTCAATATCCACAGAATAAATAACTGGAATTTTGATTGGGATTGTGTTGAATCTAGGGGTGAATATTGCAACTATATGAAATATCTCTTCATTTATTTAGATCTTTGATTTCTTTCATCAGAGTATTGTAATTTTCCTTATATAGCAGTTGTACATATTTTACTAGTTTTATACCTAATTATCTTTTTGTGTGCTAATGTAAATGGTATTGCATTTTTAGTTCCAAATTCCAATTATTATTTGCTGCTATACAAGAAAGCAGTTAAATTTTGTATATTAACTTTGCATCCTTCAATCTTACTATAATTGTCATTAATTGTAAGATTTTTGTTAATATATTTTAGGATTATCTACATAGATAATCATGTCATCTGAAAACATGATACTTTTATTTCTCCATACCTGATCTGTGTAACTTTTATTATTTTTGTGTTATATTGTTTTAGCTAGGAATTTCAGTATAATGCAGAATAGAATTAGTAAGAGAGGATATCCTAGTCTTGTTCCTGACTTTATCAGGAAAGCATCTAGTTTCTCTACAATATCTTCTAAAAAATAGAAGCAGAAGTAATACTTCTTAATTCATTTTATGAGATCAGCATTACACTATTACCAAAATCAGACAAAGACATTACAAGAGAGAAAAAAATTCAGGCCAATATGTCTCAAGAACATACATTCAAAATTCCTCAACAAAATACTAGCAAATCAAATTCAACAATGTATACAAAGAACTATACACTACAACCAAGTGGGATTTATTCCAGGAGTGTGAGACTGTTCAACAATTGCACAGCAATTAATATAATCTATCACATCAATAGCCTAAAGTAGAAAAATCATATGATTATATTTAAAAATGCAGAAAAAGCCTATGACAAAGTCCAACATCCATTCACAGTAAAAATTCTGAGAAAATTAGGAATAGAGGGGAACTTCTTCTATGTGATTTTAAAAATCTACAAAAAACCTACAACTAACATTATACTTAATGGTGAGAAACTAGATGTTTTCCTGGTAAAGTCAGGAACAAGGCAAAAATGTGCTCTCTCACTAATTCTCTTCTGCATTAGACTGAAATTCTTAGCTAAAAAAAAATGACAAAAATAATAAAAGTTATGCAGATCAGGTAGGAATAAATAAAACTGTCATGTTTTCAGATGACATGATTATCTATGTAGACAGTCCTAAAAGTTATGAACAAAAATCTAGGAATTAATAACAATTATAGTATGACTGAAGGATGCAAGGTTAATATGCAAAAGTTAATGGCTTTCTTGTATACATGCAAATAATAATTTGAATTTGGAACTAAAAATGCAATGCCATTTATGTTAGCACAAAAAATTAAAATAATTAGGTATAAAACTAGTAAAATATGTACAACTGCTATATAAGGAAAATTACAATACTCTGATGGAAGAAATCAAAGATATAAATAAATGGAGATATCTCATATAGTTGTAATATTCACCTCTAGATTCAACACAATCCCAATCAAAATTCCAGTTAGTTATTCTGTGGATATTGAAAAGCTGATTCTAAAGTTTATATATAAAGGCAAAAGACCCAGGATATTCAACACTATATTGAAGGAGAAGATGAACTCAGAAGTCTGACAACACCCAACTTCAAGACTTTCTATAAATCTACAGTAATCAAGAATGTTTGATATTGGCAAAAATTTAGACAAGTAGATCACTGAAACAGAATATAGAGTCCAGAAACAGTCAACTGTTCTTTGAGATAGAAGCAAAGGTAACTTCATGGAGAAAGGTTTTTTTTTTTTCAACAAATAATGCTGGAACAACTGGAGAATCACGTCAAAAAGAAAAATGAAGCTAGACACAAGCCTTGCACTTTTCACAAAAATTAACTCAAATAGGAGCATAGATCTAAATTTAAAAGGCAAAACCATAAAACTCTTAGAAGATATCATAGGAAAGCACTTAGGTGAACTTGGATTTGGCAGTGACATTTTAGATACAGCACCAAAGGCTTAATCTGTGAAAGAAATAATTGATGAACTGGGCTTAATTTAAATTAAGCACTTCTGCTCTGCAAAAGGCATTGTTAATACAGTGAAAAGACAATCTACAGATGGAGAAAATATTTGCAAGAGACATATCTGATAAAGGAGTCTTATCTAAAATATATAAATAACTCTTAATAACACAAACAACCTGGCTGAAAATGGGTCAAAGATCTTAAGAGACACCTCAAGAGAAAAGATATATAGATGGAAAATAAGCATATGAAATGATGCTCCCCGTGAAATATCATCAAAGAAACACAAATTAAAACAAGAATGAGATACTATCAAGCACCTGTTAGAATTGCTAAACTCCAAACAATAGCAATACCAAAGGCTGATGAGCATGTGGAGTTAGAGGGACTCTCACTCTTGCTGGTGGGAATGCAAAATAGTATAGACACTTTGGAACATTTGGTAATTTATTATAAAACTGAATATAGACTTGCCATACAATCTATCAATTGTGCTCCTTTATATTTCCCCAAATGAGTTGAAAACATATATCCACACAAAAACCTGCACACGAATGTTTTTAGCAGCTTTATTCATAGTTGCTAAAACTTGGAAGTGATCAAGATGTCCTACAATAGGTGAATGGATAAGCAAACTGTTGTATGGAATATTATTCAGTGATTAAAAAAAATTGAGGTATTAAGCCAGGAAGACATGGAGGACCCAAAATGCATAATCCTAAGTGAAAGAAGCCAATCTGAAAATGCTGCATACTCTATGATTACAATTATATAACATACTGAAAAAGTAAACAGTAAAAGATGAATCATTGCCAGGGTTGGGAAATAGGAAGGAAAGATGAATAGATGAAGTACAGAAGATTTTGACAGTAAAACTATTCTGTATGATACTATAATGGTGGATACATGCCAGTGTACATTTGTCAAAACCCTTAGAATGCACAATGCAAAGAGTGGACCCTAACATAACTCTGAACTTTAGCTAATAATAATGTACCAATATTGGCTCATCAATTGTAACAAATGTGTCACACTAATGAACGATGTGAATAATAGGGGGAACTGTGTGAGGGGGTGTATGGGAACTCTTTGTACTTTCTACTCAAATTTTCTATAACCCTTAAACTGTTCTAAAAATAGTCTATTAATTAAAAAAAAAACTTAACAATTCTTATGAATGTTTTATTCCTGGTCTTATTTCAACATGCTTTATGTTATAGTGGAGAGAGTTTGTGCTTTGAAATTAGATATGCATATGGTCAAATTCAGGCTCTGTGATATTTGTTACATAGTATTGGAACATTTACTTTGTCACTATGAGTCTCACTTTCCTCATTTGTAATTTGGTCTTATTGCGTTCATTAAGGGTGTATGAGAACTTTTTCTATTTCTTAGTTTTTATATATAGGAAAATTTTATGTAAGTTGTCATGTTTGGGTCAGCTATTTCTTGTCTTTTATCCCTTTTTCTCCCTCTACTTCCTGAAGGAGTGGACTCATTTGTTCTCATACTGTTATGGTCAATGTAGGTTTATGTGAGGATAAACAGAAGAGGTTTTCCCCACTAGAATATTGCTATGGGGATGTGCCTAAGGTAAAGCATTTTTGTTCTGCTTTTAAAGCCTGGGGTTTGGGATTGATATGCACACACTACTATATTTAAAATATATAACCAACAGGGACCTACTGCATAGCACAGGGAACTCTGCTCAATATTCTGTAATAACCTAAATGGGAAAAGAATTTGAAAAAGAATGAATAATTGTATGGCTATAACTGAATCACTTTGCTGTATACCTGTAACTAACACATCATTGTTAATCAACTATACTTCAATATAAAATTTAAAATTTTAAAAAGTATTAAAAAAGGATGATTTTAGGGAGTGCTTGGTGAGAAAAAAAACATACAAATTTAAGACTAAAACACAGAGAAAGGAAGTTCTTCACCATCCTGAAGAGTTCTCATTCTCTCTCTCTCTCTCTCGCTCTCTCTCTCTCTCTCCTTTCTCTTCTCTTTTGTACTATCCCAGTGTTGAAATTTGACATTGAGTCTAAATATTAAAAAAAATGATATCTGTCTTATATGTACATAGAATTTTGCTACTTATGAAGCATTTGCACATTTCTGATTTCACTTAATGCTTACAAAAACCCTGTGAGTGGTTGTGGCCAAAGTCTGATCTATGACTAATTATGATTATGCAACATACATTTCTTCAGGTGTTTGGTGGATACTTGACAATTCTATGTAGTTTAAAACAAGGAATACATATTCTTTCTCCACTTCCTTCCCTATCTTCTGAATTTCGTGATTCATTCTTGATCTGTAGCCGATAATTCTGCTTCACGTTAAGGGATTTTTATGTATGTGTGTGTGTGTGAGCATGTATGTTCCTTATTTTTGTTGTTGTTATTGTTTGTAGTAGAACCTTTTTGTTGTCATTATCCCTCATCATTCCTCTCTCTGGCCCATTTATTTCAATCATTAGTTTTATTTGCACATTTGTGTTTACACTATAAAATTTTGAAATTATACAGTAAGATTTTTATATATGTATCATATTATACAAGGTAATATTTTATCTAATCTTAAGATAATAAGTTCCAGTATCTAACACTCTATTTGCCCTAAGAAGTATTAGACCAGTACCTTTGCAATGGGCATGTCTTAAGATGACATTTACAGTTGCATTTTTCAGTCTGCCTTATAATTTGTCACAATTTTTTTGTAATGTTTTAATGTGGCTTTTTCACTCAGCAAAAAAGTATATTTACATATGCAATTTAGTTAAGTGGTCAGAATTTTATTGTCTCCCCATTTAATAATTCTGCTATTTCTAAAACAGATATTATGGGAATATCTGCACTCATTAATCTCGTCTTAGATGTGCATCTCCATTAGCTCAGTCCTCTTAAACGGGCAGATCTTCTTATCCTACAAATAGATATATAAGATATGGAAATCGATGTGCTGGTTAGAAATATCAAATTAGTTATTAAGCCAGTAAGAAAGTAAGAGAAGAGAAATAAATATGGAGGAGGCATTTTGAAAAGGAAGAACTAGAATACTTGTTATTTTTAGGAAATGTGGTTCTGAAGAAACTCCATAGACAACTATTTTCATTAATAAGAATTTAGCAAGATGGCTTGGAAATAAATCAATGTAGAAAAATCAGTTGCTTTCTAGTACATTAGCAATATCCAGTCAGAAAGTAAAATATAACGATAAAACTATAAAAGAGCTAATGGTAAGCCTGTATTAGTTTTCTATTGCTGAACAGCAAATTACCACAAACACAAACACACCTTCTACCACCCAAAAAAAAAAAAAAAAAACAGTAAGAGGATTTAAAAGCTTGTATTTATTTTTCTCCCTTTAATCACCAGGCTTACATTTTTCACTAAAAATTGTAATAAAAATGTATCATTTTACCACTTTTTCTATAACATTTTCAAAAAACAGATATTCTTTTTGAAAATATTTGAAAAATAAAATTTTATAATAGAACATGGGCTCACAAGGTTACTTGGAGCCAATTCATTGAAAGACATTTCTTTCAGAAGAATTTTCCAGCATAGTTATGAAGAAGAGATTTATACATGCAAAGTGCCAAACTTCAGTTAGAAAAGTGACCAGAGATCATAATGATTAAAATGCTGATAATATGGAATTGTTTTACTGGTGGCACTGATTTGCCATTGCTCTTTTGAGACAATGGCCCATTTTTACTTTAATTTCATTTATATTTTGCTATGTTTTAATCAATTTTACCCAATAATTAGGCAATAGAGTATACAACAACATTAAACTTTGTAAAAAAGTTTATTTCCAAGTGATACTGTTAAGTATAATAGACAGGATTTAGAATGTGCTGGTCTTGGAATTTTTATCATATAGCATCATATAGGCTATCATAATTGAAATGTTAGTGTTTTAGAAATTTAACATAATAAAACTAGAGTTTCATTTTTTTGTGTCTGTGCCTGAGGGATTAGATATCCATCCTGTAACTGTAACAGAAAGCTTTAGTACAACACTTAAGCATATTTAAGACTATATTTGATTCAAGATACTGCATTGGTTAATCCTTGAATGGAACTCACCATAACTACTTGCTATGTCTTGATTTCAATCAAATGTACTTGCTTTTTTCACTATAATAAAGCCTTATTAATTTGAATTCTACCTATTTGTAATTTATGATAACTTAAATATAAGACAGATAAAATTTCCTTCTATCATTTTTATGAATAAATTATTTGCTTAGGAAATTAATCGTTGAATCAAAACAGGTAGTTAATAAAGAGAAGAAAATACTTTAAAACCATGTTTACAGTGCACAATTGCTTATAAAAATCAATATTTTGATTGCTGATTAGTTTTACCTACTCAAAAAATCTTATTTTATTGGATTTGTGATACAGATTTAATAGCGGGCACGGTATTGAAACCTTTTCAAGTTAACAAACATTTATTAAGCATCTTGGGCAAAATAAAAGACAAGACACTGTAGGAATGCATTAAAAGCTTAAGATGTGATTCTTACATTTAGGGAACTCACAGTTGTGCAGGAGAGCTAGAAGTATGAATATTAAACAATTGGAAAACTATGAGATGAAGAATATAGCATAAATGGAGGAGATAGAATTTACCTCGAATCAACTAAATTCCCAGAATCATTTTGCAAGTATTGGATGTAACATAGGATTGTACAAGTAGGTAAAATCATGAAAGTCTATGAATACTAATTAGAATGAAATGGAAGAGACAGACATTATAGAAGTTTCCCATAGAGAATATGACTTAGATTTTCAATGGATGCATTGAGAGTAGAGAAATAAATATGTAAAATATAGTTAATATTTATATATGGGGTGTGAAAATATTTTCATTAACATAATAAGGCGATTGTATACAAAGACTTACATGGCATGAGTTTGTAAAGGTAATTAAATTAGTTTAGAACATATTTAGTCCAAAGATAAATGTTAAATCAGAATTACTCCTGCATAATTCACAGATATTGTGAATACGATCTATTAGATAGCAGAGCCCTAACTCGTCTTGCTTTGTTTTGGTCGTGGTTTTATATCTACAGATCTGATGTTAAATGTCTGATTCTTTTACCTCTATTCACATCATCCCTTTAAACTGCCACAAGGTTTCTCACACTATTATAATACTTCCCTGTACTACTATATTACCTTTATAGAATGAATGTTTATTTCCCCTCAAACTGCTTATGTTGAAACTATTTGGATTTGGAGACTTTGGGATAATAAGGTTTACATGAAGTCATTAAGGTGGAGCCCTCAGGATGGAATTAGGATCCTCATAATGAGATGAGTGCCCAGAACTCTCTCTCTCTCCATCTTGTGAGTATGTAGCATGTAGACAGACATCTTCAAACTGGGTAGCAGGCCTTCACCTAGAACATGATCATGCTGGCACTCTGATCTTAGATTTCCAGCCTCCAGAACTGTGAGAAATAAATGTTTGTTGTTTAAGCCATGCAGTCTATGGTAGTTTTTTATAGCTCAAACAGATGAACACAGCTACCGCACATCAGAATGGGTTATGCTGTCTCTAAAATTTTGGCCTCTTTTTCAAAGGTTCAGTGAACATGCCATGTCACTTTTTGTAGTACAAAGTACCAAATGTCATATAGAATTTCTCCACATTTGGGGGGACATTTTGAATTTACATATATTAGTCTCAAATTGGAAGTGGTAGTACTAGCAATTTCTGAAGTCTGTCTCTCACTGATTTGAGGGTTTTAATTATTAAAGTTACTTACTCAGAACCCCTTATACTATTAATGAGTATAGTGGGACAATAGATGGCTTGAAAACAGAGTCTCAGAAATAACATCCTCTATTCTCAACAAAACATCAAATGGTCACTCTAGTTTTTAGTTCCTCTTTTCACTAAAAGATATAGCACAGGAAGGAATGGAGTGGGAGAAAAGAGAAAGATTAAAGAAACAGAATAAATAATTGTCAGAATTGTAGTTTATTTGATAATGAATTTGATAGCTGTCTTAACATTGAAAACTAGAAGAATTTGTTATTTCATCCTAGTTTACTGCTGACATTTATAGTCATTGAAAAACCCAATTAACTGTCAATCTTTCTTCAGAAGGCCCTAGCTCCATATTTCCCAACAATACAAGGATGCAATTATCCCTGAGAGATTTAATAAGGTGTGAATCCCTTGAGACGATGATTCATCATTTCCCAGTTTATCAGTCAGCAAATATTTATTGAGTACCTACAATATGTGAGGCATTCTGAAGTATAATAAAGAGGTATAATTAATTTATTCATTTAACAAACATTTTTGATGCTTAATAAGTGACTGATCTTGTTCTGGAGAACAAAAACACAATCTAGATGGGAATATTAACATGTGAAACAATTAGAACATGATATTGTGTGTATTAACCATACACTTTAGTTCCTTTTCTGTAGGTTATTTGCATTTTATAAAAGTCAGTATCATCCTGAGTCCTAAAGGAATGAAAGAAATAACAACAACAAAAAATAATAACGATCTTTTTAATGCAACCAAGCTAAAATACTTACCCAACATTTTCAAATATGTTCTTCAACAATCTTTAAAATGGAAAGGTAAGAGTAAGATAAATTTTTACAGTACTTTATAAATATGGAAGAACTTACCACTTTGACACTAATAGCAATTTTATGTGAAGAAAAAAATATTTTTTCTGATTAAAACAAAACCAAAATATGCCAGATACAGGGCTTGCTTAGCTTTGTACATGGTGAATGGTGATTTCATGAAGTGTTTACTTCATTGCTATCTAATAATGTAAGAAATACTGAAGTTTAAAAGCAATTAACTCAATAGGAAAAGAACTATTTTGACATTTAACACTTTGGCTTATTCAATTGACACACTATCAAATCTAATGTTTAAAACAGTTTGAAGATAGAAGACAAGTTTTAATCTGTATCATTGTAGAAGTATATCTATATATGTGTGTGTGTGATATATATATATATATATATATATATACACCTTAGGCAACTGATCTTCAAAATGCTTTGCAAACAGGAATTTCAACTTAGTCAAAATTTTCACTAACATCTGCATGGTAAAATAAAAATATAAGCAATGTTCTTCTATTTAGTGCTCAGGCTGGGATTTTAACAAAACTGAAGTCTTAGCTGAAATGTGCTCTTCCTATAGAGAATGTTAGTTGTTCAAAATATAAGTTTGATAGTGATGTTTATGAGGTAGTGAAAATTAAGCATGTTACTACATAGTAAAATGTAATGTCAATGTAATGAAAAATGTGTGTTCACTGACAGGTTGAATTTGAACTGTTTATTGGATTGTTTATCTAAAAAGAAAATAGGAATATGAGAGAATATGACAGGTGATAAGCAAATTATTCCTATAAAGGAGATACTATAAAGCATCCCATAGTACATTATATTGCAAGGAAAAAATGAATCTGGATAGGACCCTAAAATAGGAGGGCCAAGAAAATGTAGCAGCATAAAATTACAACACAGTGTTGTATGAGGAAGATTAATAAGAAGTAGAGAGTGGGCAACATGAATGATTGGAAGGCATTGAAATGAAATTTAGTTTCCTTCAAATTGTATTTATGACTAATTCCCTGATATTCTTAAAAATAAAATAATGCAAGATTGAGCTAATTAGGATGAATCACTTATGATTCTTACCCCAAATTAAGACTCTCTAGCCTCACTTCAGATTTAAAACTAAGCCCCAAGGATTAAATCTCCTTGATAGAAATGGATTTGGAGACTTTTATTAATATTCTCTAAGATATTTACACTATCTCAAAATGCTGGAAACAAAGATATAACATGTTATGAGGAAGACAAATGCAGACTGTAATCATTAAATATATGTTGTTTAAGAAAGAAAGGCACCTTAAAAATCTGTACAAAATACCCATTTTTAAAATCAAAAACCATCTTTTCTACTCTATTCTTAACAATATCAGGATGGATTTTATATCTTGTTGCCTTTCATAAAAAAATGGTGGCAATTTTTTTAACCAAATGTATTTTTAAAATTTTTATTTTATATTGTAGTATAGTTGATTAACAATGTTGTGATAGTTTCGGGTGTACAGCAAAGTGATTTAGTTATACATATATATGTATCTATTCTTTTTCAAATTCTTTTCCTATTTAGGTTGTTAAATAATAGTGAGCAGAGTTCATCTGCTACACAGTAGATCCTTGTTGGTTATCTATTTTAAATATAGCAGTGTGTATATATCAGCACCCAACTCCCTAACTACCCTCCCCCCTGCTACCATTCTGTCCCGGTAACCATAAGTTCGTTCTCTAACACTGTGGGTCTGTTTCAGTCTTGTAAACAAGTTATTTTGTATCATTTCTTTTTAGATTTGCCCATAAGGGATATCATATGCTATTTCTCTTTCCCTGTCTGACTTAATTCACTCAGTATGGCAATCTCTAGGTCCATCCATGTCACTGCAAATAGCATTATTTCATTCTTTTTAATGGCTGAGTAATATTTCACTGTATATATGTACCACATCTTCTTTATCCATTCTTCTGTCGATGGATATTTAGGTTGCTTCCATGTCTTGGCTATTGTAAACAGTGTTGCAATGAACATCAAGGTGCTTGTATCCTTTCAGACCGTGTTTTTCTCTGGGTATATGCCTAGGAGTGGAATTGCAGGTTCATATGGCAACTCTATTTTTAGTTTTTAAGGAACCTCCATACTCTTTTCCATAGTGACTGTACCAATTTACATTCCCACCAACAATGTAGGAGGGTTCCCTTCTGTCGACACCCTTTCCAGCATTTATTGTTTGTGGATTTTTTGATGATAGCCATTTTGATTGGTGTGAAGTGATATCTCATACTAGTTTTGATTTGCATTTATCTAATAATTAGTGATGTTGAACATCTTTTCATGTGCCTCTTGGCCATCTGTATGTCTTCTTTGGAGAAATGTCTAATTAGGTCTTCTGCCCATTTTTGACTGGGTTGTTTGTTTTGATGATATTAAGCTGCATGTGATGTTTGTAAATTTTGGAGACTAATACCTTGTCAGTCACACCATTTGCAAATATTTTCTCCCAATCTGTGGGTTGTCTTTTCACTTTGTTTATGGTTTCCTTTGCTGTGCAAAAGCTTTTGAGTTTAATTGGGTCCTGTTTGTTTATTTTTTGTTTTTATTTCCATTACTCTGAGAGACGAATCAAAAAAGATATGGCTGTGATTTATGTCACAGAGTGTTCTGCCTATGTTTTCCTCTAAAGGTTTTACAGTGTCTGGTCTCACATTTAGGTCTTTAATCCACTTTGAGCTTATTTTTGTGCATGATGTTAAAGAATGTTCTGATTTCATTTTTTTTACATGTAACTGTCCAGTTTTCCCAGCACCATTTCTTGAAGAGACTGTCTTTTCTCCATTGTATAGTTTTGCCTCCTTTGTTGTAGATCAATTGACCATAGGAGCATGGGTTTATTTCTGGGCTTTCTATCCTGCTCCATTAATCTATATTTCTGTTTTTGTGCCAGTACCATACTTTTTTGGTGATTTTAGCTTTGTAGTATTGTTTGAAGGCAGGAAGCCTGATTCCTCCAGCTCCATTTTTCTATCTCAAGGTTGTTTCGGTTATTCGGGGTCTTTTGTGTCTCCATACAAATTTTAAGATTTTTCTTTTGTTCTAGTTCTGTGAAAAATGTGATTGGTAATTTGATAGGGATTGCATCTTTCACCAGCATCTTATACTTTTTGGAGTACAGGTCTTTTGTCTCCTTAGGTAGGTTTATTCCTAGGTATTTTATTCTTTTTGATGAGATGGTAAATGAGATTGTTTCTTGAATTTCTCTTCCTGATATTTCACTTTTAGTGTATAGAAATGCAACAGATTTCTGTGTATTAAATTTGTAAACTTCAACCTTACCAAATTCATTGATGAGCTCTAGTAGTTTTCTGGTAGCATCTTTAGGATTTTCTATGTATATTATCATGTCATCTGCAAACAGTGACAGTTTTACTTCTTTTCCAATTTTGATTCCTTTTATTTCCTTTTCTTCTCTGACTGCCATAGCAAGGACTCTGAATACTATGTTGAATAAAAGTCGTGAGAGTGGACATCCTTGTTTTGCTCCAGATTTAGAGGAACTTTTCAGGTTTTCACCATTGAGTATGATAATAGCTGTAGGTTTGTCATATATGGTCTTTATTATGTTGAGGTATGTTCCCTCTATGCCCCCTTTTTGGAGATTTTCTATGGTAAATGGGTGCTGATTTTGTCAAAAGCTTTTGCTGCACCTATTGAGATGATCATATTATTTTGTTCTGCAATTTGTTGATGTGGTGTATCATACTGTTTCATTTGCAGATACTGAAAAATCCTTGCATCCCTGGGATGAATCCCACTTGATCATGATGTATGATCCTTTTAATGTATTGTTGGATTCGGATTGCTAGTATTTCATTGAGGATTTTAGGGTCTGTGTTCATCAGTGATATTGGCCTGTAATTTTCTTTTTTTGTGTTATCTTTGTC
Organism: Phocoena sinus; assembly: GCF_008692025.1. Lineage (NCBI taxonomy): Eukaryota > Metazoa > Chordata > Mammalia > Artiodactyla > Phocoenidae > Phocoena > Phocoena sinus. The sequence goes on along the minus strand of NC_045784.1, from coordinate 76,204,749 downwards.
TGGTTTTGGTATCAGCGTGCTGGTGGCCTCATAGAATGAGTTTAGGAGCTTTCCTTCCTCTGCAATTTTTTGGGACAGTTTCAGAAGGACAGGTGTTAACTCCTTTCTAAATGTTTTGTAGAATTCGCCTGTGAAGCGATCAGGTCCTGGATTTTAGTATGTTGGGAATTTTTAAATCACAGTTTCAGTTTCAGTGCTGTGACTGGACTGTTCCTATTTTCACTTTCTTCCTGGTTCAGACTTGGGAGATTGTACTTTTCTAAGAATTTGTCCATTTCTTCCAGATTGTCCATTTTATTGGCATACAGTTGATATAGTAGTCTCTTATGATATTTTGTATTTCTGTAACGTCAGTTGTAACTTCTTTTTCATTTCTAATTTTATTGATTTGAGTCCTCTACCTTTTATTCTTGATGAGTCTGGTTAAAGATTTATCAGTTTTGTTTATCTTTTCAAAGAACAAACTTCTAATTTCATCGATCTTTGCTATTGATTTCTTTATCTCTATTTCATTTATTTCTACTCTGATCTTTATGATTTCTCCCCTTCTACTAACTTTAGGTGTTGCTTGCTCTTCTTCCTCTAGTTGCTTTAGGTATAAGCTTAGGTTGTTTATTTGAGATTTTTCTTGTTTCCTGAGGTAAGATTGTATTGTTATATACTTCCCTCTTAGAATGGCTTTTGCTGCATCCCATAGGTTTTGGATTGTTGTTTCTTCATTTTAATTTGTCTCTAGGTATTTTTTTATTTCCTCTTAGATTTCTTCAGTGATCCATTGGTTGTTTAGTATCATATTGATTAGCCTCAATGTGTTTTTTACAGTTTTTTTCTTGTAGTTGATTTCTAATCTCATAACGTTGTGATTGGAAAAGATGCTGGATGTGATTTCAATTTTTTTTAAATTTACAGAGGCTCACTTCATGGCCCAGCATGTGGTCAGTCCTGAAGAATGTCCTGTATACACGTGAGAAGAATATGTACTCTGCTGTTTTCAGGTGGAATGCTCTATAAATATTAATTAAGTCTATCTGGTCTAATGTGTGATTTAAGGTCTGTGTTTCCTTATTGATTATCTGTCTGGATGATCTGTCCATTGATGAAAGTGTGGTGTTAAAGTACCCCAATATTTTTGTGATACTCTCAATTTCTCCTTTTATGGCTGTTAGTATTTACCTTATATATTGAAGTTCTCCTATGTTGGGTGCATATATATTTACAATTGTACTAGAGCTTATAGGCTGTTTGGTAGGGTTAATTGTGGCCTCCAGGTGACCAGTAATTCCCAGAACTGCTGTTGCCAGTGTCTTTGTCATGGTAGTGAGCCACAGCCGGCCCCTGCCTCCGCAGGATACCATCCAATACTAGCAGGTAGGTCTGTCCCAGTCTCTTATGAGGTCATTTCTTTTTCCCCCAGGTCCTGGTGGGCACACAACCTTGTGTGTACCCTCCAAGAGTGGAGTTTCTGTTTCCCCCAGTCTTGTGGAAGTCCCATAATCAACTCCCACTGCCCTTCAAAGCCAGATTATATGAGGACTCCTCCTGTTGCTGGACCACCAGGGTGGAAAGCCTGATATAGGGCTCAGAACTTACACTACAGTGAGAGAACTTCTGTGGTATAATTGTTTTTCAGTTTGTGAGTCTCCCACCCAGTGGGTATGGGATTTGATTTTATCAGAGTTACGCTCCTACTACTATCCCATTGTGACTTCTCCTTTGTCTTTGGATGTAGAGTATATTTTTTGGTAGGTTCCAGAATTTTTTGTCGATGGTTGTTCAGCAGTTAGTTGTGATTCTGGTGTTTGCATAAGAAGGGATGAGCACACGTCCTCCTACTCCACCATCTTGAACTAATAATCTAACCAAATGTATTCTTAAACTATTGTGTTGGCCAAAAAGTTCATTCTGTTTTTTCCATAACATCTTACGGAAAAATCTGAATGAACTTTTTGGCGAACCCAATAGAATAACTGAGTATTCTTGAAGAATTAACTTCAGGGACACATACCTATTTAAAAATATGAACCCAACCATCCTGATGTTTTTTCACATTGCCATCCCAGTATATTTGCCTTATACAATAGCATTGTGGTATATTCTTCTAGGCTTCTGTCCTTTGGTCTTCAGACAACTCAAAAGTTCATTTGATTTGCATTTCTACTGGTTAGATCAAATTTAGAAAAGACCAACACACAGGGAAACTTTATTATTTTTAGATAATACCTATTTATTTCTACTCCTAAGATTTGTAGTACCAGATTATGTTTTCTTATCCTCCCGTTCAATCTTCATTTCCTACTGTCTAGTCCTCTTATTTGTCTTAACATAATATAGTCAAACATTTTCAAAAAATATACCCTCAATTTACCCTTCCTTTGTAATTCCCCCCTCCTCCCTTCCTTCTTTTTTCTTTTTCTCCTTCTTTCTCTCTCTATCATTTTTTTTCTTTGCAGAGCAATCAAAAACTATCTCTGTGCATCTTGTTTCTACCCATTTCTGAGCTCCTCACATTATAAAGTTTTTTTACAAAACTTACTGGTTATTAAATGAATACTTAAATTTTCTCTGGAATAATTTAACATGTCCTAATTGAACTCAATAGTGCTTATTTTCTTCTATGAGGCAAATTCAGATGTCTTCTTCATTGATATCATTTCAAAACCTTATATAGCCATCTCTAATAAAATTATATACACTGCAAAATATAGAAATTATAACAATATGCTTACAGGCTTGTACAACTTTGGGGCTCTTCTTCCAACTAGTATACCAAATCAGAAGTCATTTTGAAGTTAGAGTCAAAATCCTGGAAAAATCACTTTCGCTTCCTCTCTCACTCTTAAGATAAATATTTGTCACCAACCTTATTCCTGTGATTATAACTTGTAATGGTTATCATTCTTCAAAGATAAATATTCTTCAAAGATAAATAAAATGTGGTGGGAGCCACATTTTATTCACAGGTGTGTATTTTATTATGATATAGTCAAACAAGACTGCTGCTTCAAATATTATTTATCAAAACATCTACTAAGATGTAACATTTCATCTGTCTCAGTTTCATCATGACTGTTGCCTGGAAAACAGTCATTTCTGTCCCTTTAGTTCTATTTTAGGCTTTGATTTACATACTGGATTTTTTTTCAATGTAAACAAAGATGAAACTCAGTTGCTTTTTAAAGGTTCAATAGTCATCTGATTCTTTTTAGTTTTCTTGGAAAAGGTCAGCTTTAAGCATCCCTAGTCCTCAAAAGCCTACTCAGAGATAATTAAAACCTGATTTATCCTAATTGGGAATAGTTTAGCTCCTGATCCCTTAGTATCCAAATGACTCCTTGTTTGATGAACTTCTGATTTACTGATATCTCCTCTAATTTTCAGTATTTCATTTATTCTGCTTACTTTGGATTTAATTTGCTCCTCTTTTCCCCAGTTTCCTAAGGTGGAAGCTTAGACTACTGATTTTAAACCTTTTCTTTTTTTCTAATATAGGTATTGAATGTTATAAATTTCCCTCTGAGCAATGCTTTTACTGCATCCCACAAATTCTAAGTTGTATTTTCATTTTCAATAAATTCAAAATACTTTAAAATTTAGCTTGAGATTTATTCTTTGACCCATGTGTTATTTAGTCTCCATGCATTTGGGGATTTTTCAGATATCTTTCTGCCATTGACTTCTAGCTCAATTCCATTGTGATTTGAGAGCATGTATTATATGATTTTTATTCTTTTAAATTAGTCGGGGTATGTTTTATGGCCCAAATTGTGGTCTATCTTGGTAAATGTCCCATGTGAGTTTGAGACAAGTGTGCATTCACTTGCTTTTGAATAAAGTATTCTATGGATGTCAAATAGACCTAGGTGATTGATGGTGCTATTGAGTTCAACTATGTCCTTACTGATTTTCTTCCTGTCATATCTACCCATTACTGATAGAAGGGTGTTAAACTCTCCATATACTATGGTGGATTCATCTATTTCTCTTTACAGATCTATCAATTTTAGCCTTATGCATTTTGACACTTGGTTGTTCGATGCATATAAAGTTAGGATTGTTATACCATCTTGGAGCATTACTCCTTTATCATTAAGAAATTCCCCTCTATGTTCCTGATAATTTTCCTTGCTCTAAAGTTGGCTCTGTCTGAAAGTAATTTAGCAGCTACTCTTGTTGTTGTTTTTTTTTTTATTTGATTAGTGTTAAGACGGTATATCTTTCTCCATCCCTTTAATTTTAATAAATATGTTCCTTTAAAATTAGTTTCTTGTAGACAACACTTATTTTGGTCTTGTTTTTTGGTTCATTCTGACGACTTCTGTTTTTAATTGGTGTGTTTAGGTTATAGATATTCAAATGATTATGGTAAAATCTAGATTAATATCTAATATATTTGTTTATTGTTCCTATTTGTGTCCTCCACTCTTTTCTGCCTTTGTGGTTTTAACTGAGCTTTTTGTGCAATCCCACTTTCTCTCCTTCGAATATCAATTATACTTTTTTAAAGTTATTTTTACTGTTTACCCTTTGGTTTGCATTATACGTTTATACTTAATCCAAGTCCACTTTCAAATAATATTGTACCACTTCACAGATAGTACAAGTAACTTATGAAAACAAAGTATTCCTAATTCCTCCCTCTCATCCTTTGTATCATTAAATCATCCCTTCATTTCACCCAACATAGGCTATACCATTTAATATTTTGTTCCTATTATTATTAGAATAAATTGTTATCTGTTAGATCAATTAAGAATAAGAAGAAAACTAGTTATTTTACTTTAATTTATTCCTTTTCTAAAGTTTTTTTCTTTCTTTATGTAGATTTAAGTTTCTAATTTATATTGTTTCCCTTCTCTCTGAAGAACTTTTAACATTTTTTTTTACAAAGCATGTCTAGCAACACCAAATTCCTTCAATTTTTGTTCGTTTGAGAAAGTCTTTATTTCTCCTTCACTTTTGAAGGATGATTTCTCAGAGTACAGAACCAAAGGTTGTTATTTCTCACTCCAATCCATTCTTGACACAATACAGTGGACTTTCTAAAATTAATACCTGATTATTAGATTCTTCTGCTTAAAAGTCCTCAATGGCTCCTTCCCACAAATACAAATGTCAAAACTCCTTAACAGTGGAGCTGTCCCCTGCATATCTTCCAAATTGGCTCTCACTACTCTTTCCTCTTGTATTAAACATTTATTTTTCCAGTCACAATGTACATTTTTCACTTCCTGGAATATTTCAGAGTACCTTCTTTCAGATTTTCAAACATTTTCTCTTCTCTGACTAAAACGTTTTACCATGTCTCTTACCCTGGCTAACTCTTATGTGTATCTTAGATACCAGCTAAGACATCACTTCCTCTCATACTTTCCCTGACTTCCCCTGCCTTCTCCTCTTAATTCCATACACTATTATAACTGTCTGTTTCCGCCAATGGAATGCAAAACCTCTAATCGGAAAAATTGTGTATTTTATTTACTATGATATCTCTAACCCTTAGCATAGTGCCTGAGATATAATAGATGCTCAATAAAAATATGTTAAATGAATGGAATTGATGGATTCTTTTTAATACCTACTAAATACCAGGTGCCATACCAATTACCCTGTATACTGTGGAGGAATGAATACTGTCATAAGTCAGTGAGGATATTTATATAAAATTGTTTGCTAAACTCTAATTCTACAACAATATGTTCTGTAATTTTATATCTGGAAGCAAGAGATTATGACAAATGATAATATATTGTAATCAAAATATTCACTTAAAACTTCAGATGGGAAAACTTACCAATTTGTTAAGCTAAAAATATAGATTCTTTGCGGTTGTTCAAAAGCTCTGATTCTTCATCATAGATCATATATCAACAACCAAGACAAATTCAGGGAATCATGAAAGAAAGAGAAACTTTAAAATAATTATATATGAGTGAGGTAAAAGGTCATATTTATAGATACCTTTTAATATGTATACAAACAGTCTGAAAATTGAATTATAAATTTCTTTAGGAGTGGGGATTCCACTGTAATTTTATTTCTTTTGTATCATTCATACCATTCTGTGTGTAATTCACTCCATAGAAGATGGTCAAAAACCAAATGTTTACTATATGCTTTAAAATGTGTTTGAATTTTCTGAAAATTCAAGGGCAATATGTCAGCCCAACTTTTAGAGTCCTCTCTCTTCTACCTGTCAAAAGTTCTTACCTTAAATCATTGCCTTTTCTTTTGTCAGTGTTTTATACAGCTCAATATTTGTTTTATTATGTGAGTTATTTACATTTTTAGCTCAGTAGTTTACTTAAACATGAAAAGAATCAAGTTAGTATTGGTTAAAATAAAACATAATATAGTCTTAATGTTACTTTAATATCTTCATTACTTTTGATTTAGCTCTTCCAATTCTCATTTCTTTTATCACAAGTTTGCACTGGAGAAGCATTTCATGTGAGAAATATCATATGCACTAGTCTGTTTCTTTTAAAGCTAATATGTATGAGTAATTTCTAGAACATACTTTGGGATAAAATATCTCTCCTAAATACATAATATTCTCTTGGTGAAAGTACCAATTAGCTTTCAAGAAGATTTGAGTTATTTAAAGCTTATTATTACTCTCCTATCCTTTTTTCTAAGGAATGTTTCCAAATCAATTTCCCTGAACTATGGTGTTTTGCAGTCAAATATTCTTGAACTTCTTTATTTCTCTAGTTCCTGCAATGCTAGAAAGACTGCAGTAGAAAAATAAGGCAATATTTTGGGCCCAGATAGTGGCTAGAAATAGTAGATATCTACAGAGTTGGCAAATTCATCTTTATTTGAGGGTTTCAGATAATCCATAAAAATTCAGTTCTATAATGTAAGAAATTAGTTGTGTATCCACTCCAAACACTGACTGCAATTTACCCATAAGTACTTTTAATTTAAAAATTTCCCAAAAAAGAGGCTTTGTGAAAGAAGAATCAATATGCACAATGATTTATTTATTTTTTAATAAAAATTTTGTGAGTGAAAGAAGGATGTGAAGATGTAAATAACACCAGATCTGCCATGACATTTTAATGTTTGTTTTAGAAAAATTAATATAGATTGATTTACCTGTTCACAGGTAGGTAAGAACAAAGAATTAAAGAATCACGTCTCTAAATTCATGTGATACTGCCAAAAATAGGAGAATGGATGAGGTAGGCATTCTAAATAGATTTCCATTTCTATGATTCCCTGAGGATATTTTATGATGCAGCAAAGTCCAACAGAGAAAGAATCAATGTTCTTTCTGAACTTGAGCATGTTGCCTTATTTCTGCTTCTTATAATTCATAAACACAAGTAAAATTTCCTGGTGGCAGTAGTATTTTTAAGAGAATTTCATGGTGTATGCAGAAAGTTAAATTCAAAGTACCTTTTTAAAAATTGTCAATTTGGGGCTTCCTTGGTAGCACAGTGGTTGAGAATCTGCCTGCTAATGCAGGGGACACGGGTTCGTGCCCTGGTCTGGGAGGATCCCACATGCTGCTGAGCAACTAGGCCCGTGAGCCACAATTACTGAGCCTGCACATCTGGAGCCTGTGCTCCGCAACAAGAGAGGCCGCAATAGTCAGAGGCCCACGCACCACGATGAAGAGTGGTTCCCGCTTGCCACAACTAGAGAAAGCCCTCGCATAGAAATGAAGACCCAACACAGCAAAAATAAATAAATAAATTACTAAACTCCTACCCCCAACATCTTCTTTAAAAAAAAATGTCAACTTGATCATTTCTTTTTACAAATTAATTCATGTTTGGGATCTATGTAACCCTAGGGTATAAATTAACGGATTAAAGAAATCCGTAGTCTTTCAATGTAATAGTTTCCAAACACCATAATTTTATTCCACATCATTTTAAAAAATAGCAAGCAGCCCCATGTACGTATGTGTGTATGTGTATGCATAATTATATGTATGTGTTACTATAGAATATAATATCATCTTTAAAATATAGACAAACAAAATATCAAAGGTTGAATGGCATAGTAGTTTTCGCTTTTACTAAAAATATTAACAGTAATTAACATTAACTAAATTAGCAAAAACATTAGCAATAACATATAGCAACTGCAGTATAGCTATATTAGCAGTAACATATTTAGTGACAGCAATGTGACTGAATGTGACAAATCTGATTAATCATGTTTTTTATCTGTCATTTGACCAATTAGAGCCTGCAGTAGTAGTCGGTGTTTCAGCTCTGCTATTCTCTTGATGTTCTCTTGGTACCTTATATCATCTGCAGTACATGGTTGCTTTGAAGGGATCTTTTCAATAGATTGTTCATTTTGTGAGGGTTGCTTTAAGTAAAACAAGATACTGTGGCTTGTAAATCCACTTAAATAGGAACATATAATCTGACCTATATCACAATATGATGTAATGGAACACATTTTCTTTGCCACCACTGCTATCTTGGAAAGCTATTATTCTGCCCTCAGTATGCTGTGAGACCATGTGTCATACTTTACTATCTGATATTAGAACCAGGGAGGGCATTAATATCAATCAGTATATAACATACTAGTAAAGACAACTTACTTATTATTTAAAGATAAACAATAAGTATTAAGTTTTGTCTACATCTCAATAGATTATCTTGATGATACTACACTTTGAAGTGACTTCTTCTTTTTTTTCTTTTTTTTTAAACATCTTTATTGGGGTATAATTGCTTTACAATGGTGTGTTAGTTTCTGCTTTACAACAAAGTGAATCAGCTATACATATACATATGTTCCCATATGTCTTCCCTCTTGCGTCTCCCTCCCTCGAAGTGACTTCTTAAAACATTTTTCACTCACTTAAAATTTCCCAAAGACTAAGACTTGGGCTCTAGCATTTTTTCTTTTATTCATCACTAATTCAAGATATTTTGAGTCTTTTTGAAATAAATTATTCTCAACAACCTTATATTATAAGTAAGATCACCATTGCAATTTTACAAATGAGGCAACAGAACCTCAGACAAATTAAATTATTTGTTGAGTTCCATCAGCAAATATGTACTGAGCTGGATTGGACCAAAGTCTAATTAAGAGCCCATGTTGTCAAAGGCTACAGTATACTATCCCTTCATTTAGAAATTATCCAGCAAAGAATGGAGAGATTCATGCTGAACTGACATATGTAATTCATGTGTTAAAAATAACAAGAACAATAATAATTAATCATAATAGTAGGGAGTAATCCTTACCATGCAGTTATTATATGTGAAGTACTACAGTAAATTCTTTACATTTCTCATTTAATCTTTATTACAGCCCTAAGAATTGAGTACCCTTGTCTTAGTCAATTTGGACTGCCATAGTAAAACACCACAGACTAAGTGGCTTAGGCAACAAAAATGTATAGTCTCAGTTTTGGAAGATAGAAGTCCAGTAGCAAGGTATCAGCATGATAGATTTCTGGTAAGTATTCTCCTGCTGGCTTGTAGATGGCTGCCTTTTCTCTGTATGTTCAATAGTTGAAATACTGGGATAGTGGTAGAGAATGCTCTCGGTTAGTCTCTTCTTATAAGGGCACAAATCTCATCATTAGGGTCCCACCCACATGATCTCATCTAAACCTAAATATCTTCCAAAGGCCCCATCTCCAAATACCATTACATTGGGGGGTTAAGGTTTGAACATGTGAATTTTGGAGAGACACAATTCCGTTCATAACAACTCATTATTCCCATTTTACAGATGAGGAAACAAATCCTGGAGAGGTTGAATAACTCACCTAAAGTCACTTAGTCTGTCAGTGGCCAAACATGGACTAGAATATAAGCAATATGAAGATGTATTGCAAGGTTCTATCCAAAATAAAGACCAAGAATGCAGAGTTATTCTGTGAATATCATAATTATTTTAATGGGATCTACACAGTGCTCACCTTGAACCAATCAATTTACTTACTGCAAGGAAAAGCATTTTCAAGTAGGTTGTTTGGTGTCTTGGACAAAATTAATCATTCAGTTAATTGAACTTTTCACTTTTAAAGGTGTTACTTTTATTTCCTAAAGGCAGATTGGTAATACTAAGTATTCAGCCCATGTAATATGTTAAAATGTCTAGTCAATTAATCATGTCTGTCACTTTAAACACTAAAGTTCTTCTGGGAACTCTTCAAGGAGAAATCAAGTGTAATATTTTCCAATGATTCGGTCTGGCATTAATAATATGGATTATGTATCACTTTTCATCTGTGCCAAATAAAAATGGGATAAACATTGACTCCAGCTTTTAGCAGAGGATCCAAAAGCAAAAGTTAAATGTCATTAGAGTTGTAATAGAAAACACTAGTTGAAAGGACTGGGTACGAACTTACCTTATGCTCAGGATAATCTTATTTAACAAAACCACTAATTCAGTCATAAACCTGGTATTTTTGTTTGTTTGTTTCTTCAAATGTGTATGTCTATTGTTGGGCTTCTTGAAAATCATGAGGAAATGCAAGAGGATTAGTAGAAAGAGTGATTTCCTTAATGTGTTAGGCAAAATAATCGTCCCCCAAAATATCCATATCCTAATTCCTGGAACATGTGTATATGTTGCCTAACATGACAAAGGGTTTTTATGGTAGTAGATGAAGTTAGGATTGCTAATCAGCTCACCTTAAAATGAGATTATCCTGGATGATTTCGGTTGATTCGGAGCAATTCCAAGTGTCCTTAATAGTGAAAGACTACTACAGAAGAGTCAGTGTCAGAGTGGTGTGATGTAAAGACTCTACAAATTTTTCTGACTTTGTAGATGGAAGGGGATCATTGGCCAGGGAGTAAAGATAGTCTATAAAAACCAAAAACAAAAAACAAAAAACAAAAACAAAACCAGTCTGTAAAAGGTAGTCTATAAAAGCCAAAGCAAGATTCAGATTTCTCCCTAGACCCTCCAAAAGGAATTCAACCGTGCCCAAAACCTTGATTTTACCACAGCGAAACTGATTTTGGACTTCTGATCTCCAGACTGTAAGATAATACATTTGGGTTAAGTCAATAAGTTTATAGTAATGGGTTATGACAGAAGTAGAAAACTGATACACATAAGACTTGAAAAAATTCTGGGTCAACTGCTTGATATTCTAGGAAATCATTTTTTTTTTAAGGAGAGCAACTGTTTGATATGATGATTTAAAAATAAAATCAGAATATTTTAATATTTATAGTGAGGTAAAGGCAAATATATATGAGTTGTAAGAAAATGTGCAGCATAAAGGTTTAAATGTAACAGCAATGCCTTAATATTATAAAATTAAAAAGTAATTTTATGCTCTAGATTTAGCATTATACATATTTGATAAAAACATCACATTTTCATTGTTTTTTTAAAAAAGATTATCTCAGGAATTCACTGGTTGTTCAGTGGTTAGGACTCCACGCTTTCATTGCCGAGGACACAGGTTCAATCCCTGGTTGGGGAACTAAGATCCTGAAAGGTGCACGGCCAAAAAAAAAGAAGATTAAAAATAGATTGTCTCCTGGATCTTTCAGGGTGTTTGTCCTATCAGCAAATGTTATGTGACATCACATTCTACTTAATTGATTCAAATAAACTTAGATCGATCTTGATTTCTTGTTTTTTTGTGCTTTTCCATCCCCCACCTTCCATCACACACACACACACACACACACACACACACACACACACACACACACACACACATTCCTTTGCATACAAGTCATGCCAGAACTTTGCCTCAAGGGATTCTCTCTCTAGTGAAGTCAACAATATTTAAATTCAGTCACATTATTCAAATGTAGATTAAATATGAAGTGAAAATAGTGGTTCTCTTCTCATTCATGCCTTGTCTTTTGTTCTCTCTCTCACTCTTTCTCTCAAACTCTCTTCATCCCTGTATCTTCTTCCAAAAGCTCAGACCCTGTCTTCTCTCCAGGTAGCCAAGGATCCTGAGTCAGTTAGAAAACAAACTGCCTCCCTGTCCTTTCCTTCCTTCTAAATTTCCCAACAATATGTCTCATGAACCCAGAAACCCATTCACTCCTTTATGATTTAAGTTTAATCAGGTAAATAAGTATTTGAGTAGAAGAATTTTTCTAAGTCTTTATTTTGAAATAAAACAAAAATCTGCAAGTTCAAGAATTTTCAAATATAGATTCAGTGGAAGCTGCAAAGAAATGTGCAATGAAGCCCCATGCACTCTTTACCCAGCCTGTCCCTAATGTTAACATGTTGCATAACTTTAATGCACAGTCTTAAGTCCTGAAGATTTTCTTTTATGTTGTTTTCTAAAAGTTTTACAGTTTCCTATTTTCCGTTTAAGTCCATGACCATTTAAGCTTCTTTTGTTTTTTTAGGTTTTTTTTTGTTTTTGTTTTTAATGGCGTGAGGGTTAAGTCAATGATCATTTATTTTTTGTCTATAGAGATCCAATTACTCCAGAACCATTTGTTGAAAGACTATCCCTCCTCCATTAAATTGCTTCTGCACCTGTATCAAAAATTAATTGGGTTGAAAACATTTAACTGAGCATATTTATGTGGGATTCTATTCTCTTCCATTGATCTATATGTCTATACTTCCACCAGTATCAGCTGTCTTGATTACTGTAGCTAATTAAATATTTCTTTGAGTAAAATCATGATTTATTACTTCAACAATTTTTCTGAGCTAAGACCACTTTGTACCTTTACAGAAAATAATATCAATAATTCCAAAGGGAGAGAAAGAGCACACACATCACACACACAGAGAGACACAGAGACAGACACACACACACACACACACATTATACCCCAAAGTTCCCAGGCATAAATGGCAGTATTATCTTTCCAAGTAGCATATTAATAAACATTTTTTTATCCTAGAAATAAATTACCTTTCATAATGTCAGTTCTTCTTTAAATGACAATCTACACCCCCCACACAATCCCCAAACACTTATTAACAACCAAATTTTCCACAGTTCAGTGAATTCAAATTCTTATACCTTTTATTTCTTCTTCTTGCTCAGTTTCTTCTCCAGAGTCTTGTGAAATGTGCTTGTGCCTATCTATCTTTATTTATTTATTTATTTATTTATTTATTTATTTATTTATTTTTGCGGTACGCGGGCCTCTCACTGTTGTGGCCTCTCCCGTTGCGGAGCACAGGCTCTGGATGCACAGGCTCAGCGGCCATGGCTCATGGGCCTAGCCGCTCCGCGGCATGTGGGATCTTCCCAGACCAGCACATGAAGCCCTGTCGCCTGCATCGGCAGGCGGACTCTCAACCATTGCGCCACCAGGGAAGACCTGCCTATCTATATTTAATCTTGCGTCCATTATATGTTTCTAACTTCAATTACGTTTTCTTCTATCTGAGTGCAATATTTAAATTCAGTCACATTATTCAAATGTAGATTAAATATGAAGTGAAAATATATCTATATTTAATCTTGCGTCCATTATATGTTTCTAACTTCAATTACGTTTTCTTCTATCTGAGTGCATTTAATTACATCTTCATAGATTTAATGTTTTGTGCATTATTTTTAAACATAATAATGTTTTTATTTACAAAAGAAAATATGTTGGAAATTCCCTGGTGGCCTAGTGGTTAGGATTCTGGGCTTTCACTGCCATGGCCCAGGTTCAATCACTGGTGGGGGAACTGAGATCCCACAAGCTGCATGACGTGGCCCAAAAAGAAAAAAAAAGATGTTATTTCTATTCTTATTATTAAGCAGTATGTACTCACTGTAGAATAGCTAGAAAATGTAAGAAAAGAATCAAATATAAAATGAAAATCTCCCATAATCCTACCACCCAGAAAACATAGTGTTTGTTAATATGTTAAAGTATATCCTTCCAAATTACCTGTCTCTCTTTTTCTCTATCTCTCTCTCCTCAGTAGACAGTTTAATATAAAAATAGAGAAAATATGTGGGGATTGGAATATAGAAATAGAAATATAGAGATACAGTGGGTTTTTATTATTTGTAGATTCCACATTTGCAAATTTGTCTGCTTGCTATCAATACTACAGAAGAGTCTGTCAGTGATGTGATATGAAGACTCTACCAACTATTGCTGATTTTGAAGATGGAAGGGGACCATCAACCAAGGAGTGCAGATAGTCTATAGAACATGATGGCATGTTCCCAGCTGAGGTCAGAGAAGGCAATACTTTACCTTGTTGTTTCAGCTCTCGCAGTAAACGTGCTTCTTTTTTGTCTACTTAATTCCATGTTTTTCTAATTTTTGTGCTGTTTGTTGGTATTCCACTGTTTAAAATGGCCTCCAATCATAGCAGTGAAGTGCTGTCTAGTGTTCATACATTCAAGAAAGCTGTGACGTGCCTTATGAAGAAAATACTTATGTTAGAAAAAACTTTGTTTTTCTATCTGCATATACAGAGGACCAACTATAAATTATATGAGGATTTTTGACTGTGTGGAAGGTCGGCACGCCTAACCCCCATGTTTCTCAAGGATCAACTATACATATTAAAGTGTCTTTAAAGTGAAAGTGAGACACACATAAAATGAGTTTACATATTGATCAGTTAAAAAATACATTGTGACCAGAGTCTCACAGGAACCTAATCCTTTATTTCCTCTAGAAGCAATGGTTCAATATTTGCTAATTAAGTGTTTGTTGCAACTTTATAGACCATAACTACCATGAATAATGAGAAGTGACTACATATCTCTTGTGAAAATAAGATCCTACAGTACACATTGTTTTCTCTACCCTTTTATTTCCTTTGTTTTTCTTTTTCTATAACATGACTTTTGATGGCTGCATAAACATCCTTTAAATGTTTTATGCAAGCAAATTTCTGAAAATATCCATTAATACATTCATATGACTATTGTCTTTCTTTTTTATCTATTTGTACAAAGTTCTATGCTATTTCTCTTGATTTAAGATTTTATTCTTTGGAAGGTTTCTAGATGAAGCTTGTTATCTTATTTCTATTCTTCTTTAATTGTCTTAGAAATTTCCCTTTTCAACTTGTCTCTCCCCTTGGACCTTAAATAGAATAACATTTTCAAGACAATCCGTCTATATCCTTGGCCTATTAGAAAATATTTATTCCTTTTCTTCACTCTTCTTTAACTTTACTCCCTAGTTTATTTCTATTTTTTTCTATCATAACTTATGTTTTATTTATTGACTGACTAATTATTTGTTTCTCACCTCTCCTTCATTCCTGTTAGTACTATGCCTTATTGAAACTCTCTTGTGCTGCTATTTTTTTTTTTTTTTTACGGCATTATCTTTCCATTCCTTTGGAAAATGTTGCTAGCTCAATTATGTCATATTCTTTTTCTTTTTGGGTTCTTAACACTGGGTCAGTTGTGATAACATCATTTTTATTATATGAAATATAATAAAAATCTTTTGGCAAATGACATATTTTCTCCTTTCTTATCATAGAACTTACCACCAATATTTTTATATAAAGTAGTCCCTTAAATGAAAATTGTTCATGATTACAGAGTGCATTCTAATGACTTCCTAAATCACATTAAAGTACATATGTACCAGTCCCCTTAACAAGCAATTTCACTTCTGCCCTTAAATGTGAAATATCTGACAATTTAACACACTCCTTTTTGTGGACCATCTATTTGTGATAACTATATTGTTCAACCCAAATTTTCCATCTCTAGCTATTTATGAGTTTATGAGATGAGTTCCTACCTGAAGAGAATAAATGATGTCTATATCCTTTGTCTACGCAGTAGAACCACTAGCTAAGATTTTCTAATATTCCTGATCATCTTTCTCTTGATGCATTTTCAGGTATCACCTGAAAATTTCTCTACTGATCTGGCAATCATATTAGTTTTTTACTCATAGGAATTGGAGTGACTACAAATAAAACTCTTAGAGTAAACTAATTATAGTGATAATCATCATAATTCAGGCCATGTACAATTAACACAAAACAATTAATTTAGAAATTAATCAGATTCCTAACACATACTTGCTTGCTCTTTACCTACTCTCAATCATGTATGTAATGAAACTTTACTGAAAAATCTTCACTATACCTTACCCACCCCACTGCAGTTCCTTCAATACTCTTTTCTGACTTTAATTTTTGGAGAAAGCAAAATAAAAACATTAATATCAACTCCTTTCTTTCATTCTCCTTTTCCTCCCCCGCTGCCCTTTATTTAACCTCTGTTTATTTAATTCTGCCCCAAAACTTACATTGATTTTTGTGGTTTCCTTTACAGATTCTTTTTGCAGCTGGTGAATGGAACTAAATATCTACTTCAAATAACATCAGGGAAACAGCACTTTCCTATCCTGTCTATTCATGTTTCTACAAG
This sequence comes from Phocoena sinus, assembly GCF_008692025.1. Taxonomy (NCBI): domain Eukaryota; kingdom Metazoa; phylum Chordata; class Mammalia; order Artiodactyla; family Phocoenidae; genus Phocoena; species Phocoena sinus. The sequence goes on along the minus strand of NC_045784.1, from coordinate 76,188,449 downwards.
GAAATCACTTCTATCCTCTGAACTGACTTTAAAAGACAGTTCTATATGTAATGTGTACACTTAGTACATGATCACAACTTCCATCTCCTGTACTGCTTATACCTCTTTACAACTCATATCTTATATGGACCTTCTGGTGTTCTTCCCATCCTTTTTCTCATTATGGACAACATTACATTAACTTAAATCAGTGATATATTCTGCTAGATGTCATGTGATTTGTCATCTCTACCAAGCTGCCAGATATAATTAATTAGTCAAGCTTTTCCAACTTTAAAAGACCAATAAAGGCACTGGTTATCTCTATAAAAGTAGTTTATTGTAAGGGCACAAAGGAAAGTAAAGACATGAAAAAATCTACCTATTACGAAGTCAGTACCCATGGAAACTGGAAAGCCATTTTAGAGTATATGAAAGAACTATTATCTTAATGTTCCCTTAACAACATGCATCCATTGCTTATTATGTCAACATCCTGCCATTTAGATAACTTATTTAATCATTCCTCTGCTTGTAATGCTTCTGTAGGCACCCAGAGTCTGGCTCTTTTCTAACTCAATGCTTATGCTAATGCATTGCTTCTTCTGCCCTATATCTTCTGTCTCTGTGCTTCTATACTATTAACCAGTATTCATTATATCTCTGAATGTCTCATGTTCAACCCCCTGAATAGACAGGTTCCAGTTTACATATCCAGTCACTATATAGTGTAGAGTATACCTTTGGGGCAGAATTTTCATGTTAGTTATCTAATAAATCAGCAATCAGCCATTAGATATTTGTGTAATAGACATCGAGATGATTCATCTAAATATCCACTTCAAGGGAGGATTTGTTCCAGCTCCTAAGAGTGCTATCAGCAAACAGTATCCACCTGTCAGCTGCTTCTATGTTTCACTCAGGTGCAGAAACCTGACTTGCTAAGGAGTAGGCCCTTTATGTGGTGGACCATATCCAATGGCTGACCTCAGTGGGGTGGTAAAAACCCATTCATTTCAACTCACTATGGAACACTTTGACAGGCAATATATTCTTCAGAGCTTCATTTAGAGTTAGCTGTGGCTTTGTTGACCTGCATTAAAGTTCAACTTCTCTTGCTCAATTCTACTTCCTCTCTCTCACTTCCACAGATATTGATCCCTAATAAATACCCTATAGGCTAAACTCCATCTCAGGATCTACTTCCAGAGAACCCAACCTATGATATTTGGAGCCAAAAATTTTCCAAGCAAGCAGGTAATGAGGTTTCAGAGATCACTCATTCACTGTCTGGCTGGCAATGAGGACCCTACCACTTTTCCTGGGTGGAACACAGACAGATTACCTAGCAGAAGATGGCAGTCCACTTATTAAAACTCAGAAGTAAAATAAGATAGTATACTTGCAGAATAGAATGAACTAGTTGGAATGATTTATAAGATATTTGATAAGGGGGGAATAGTAACTATGGAATCACTGAAAATGAATGGCTATTGCTAAGTATCATTGATACCCAAGAAAAAGATAACGAAAAACTTCAGGCAACAGACAAGTATTTGGAATTCAAGTGTGAAAGCCAGAAGGCTTCCTTGATAGTTTACAAATAGAATCTCATTTTCTGAGCAAGAGAGCCTCGAAAACTAAGGCCCCAGAATGGCCAAGTTTCAAAGTAGATTAAAAGGTTCCATAAGGTTGGTGTGTATGCCAAAGCCAAAGCACTAATGAAGGAAAAAACAGAGCTTTTATACACTGAACATAGACATTTGAGAGGATGCTCCTCCCAAGTTTTGAAGCTTCAGACTTCTATGAACACCTGGAGCCTGTAGAATTGGCTTACGCCTCTCTGTTAAGAACTTGAAAGTTCTCCTTGCTCAAAGATGATGTCGAGGACTCTCTCCCACATGGCAACATGTTCCCCCTCTGATCACGGTCTTTCACTGTGTCCCCTCCTGGTCACTAGTTGAATTACTAGGGCTAACATGTCACATAATCCATAATTAGGGCCATGCTGGTCCTAAAATGGGACGAAACTGAGTATACCCCATCGAAGCTGCCAGATCCTGCCAGCATGAGCCAGGGGAGTATATGTAGGACTGATTTCTGAGGATCTTAGTTCAAGGAAGCCAAAAGATTAGGTGAGATAGGGGAAACATTGATTTGGTAATATTTTCCTAAAATACAGTGTTTATCACACTGGCAAGGATCCTAGGAAATGATGTGAACTCACTACCAGAATGGCTTGTAGAAACATGAAAAAAGTAATGGCCATAATTGCTATGGAAGATAGTTGAAGAAGGAGTTAAAAAGCTCTGGGACAGTGCTGGGACTAGGGTGAAGCAAATGAGATGCCTGTGGCTCAAAACCTAAGTAGACATTTATTCAACTCTGAGAATAAGTGCCTTTTTAAATTCTGTGCCTTAAACCATCGACTCTTAAGAGACCACTCACTCTCAAGGTTGTTGCAAGTGCAGAGTCAGTACTTGCATGCTCCTGAGAAATTTTGCACTTTAGGCATTTCTCTCTCTTCATCCTAATTTAGGCTTTGCTCATGAAAGTGGGTGTTCTGGAGTAGATATACTACATAAAGCTGGAAAATGCACTGGATGATTATGTTCAACAGAAAGACCAGGAGGATAAAAGATTTACCAAGATCATCAAAAATTCACTAGCGTGAGGAGCACAGGCATCACTAAAAAATCTCAGTGGTGGCTCTTCCCTGAAGATCAGAGCTTATGGTAGGAGAGCCCATTACAAAACTAGGTTGACTGACAGTAATGAGGGTGAACAATGAGAAATCCAAACAATACAGGTCAGGTGGTGACATTTTACTGCCCAATGCCAGATAGACTCAATTTTTGTTATGAGTAGTAGTGTCAGAATAGTAACCAAGGGTGTCTGACCCACAGAAAATTATGGTTATAGTTAATAAAACATGGTGTTCCTAGGGACAAAATAGAAGGACAGCCAGCAAGCATTGCACCATGAGAAGATATCAACAATAGAATACCAGGGATATGAGGACTGTAGTGCCAATAACAAAGTCATGATACCTTGCCCATTCCCGAATCTGGGCCAGTTTTCAGACCGAAATCTTCCCTTAGAAGAGGATGCCAGGTCCTCTGGGGGAAAGGCCCAGCAACAATCACAACAAATATGCACAGTAATGATTTTTCCAAATAGTACTCAAAGAGATCAATAGCCATGTACTCAGATAACTGTAAGCTGTGGAAAAAGTATTTCCGAGATTTGTGGAGGACTACTAGACATAGGGTTCAAATTGACATTGATACTTGGAGGCAAAGTGCTATCACGGCTCACAGTGAGAATGTAGGCAAAGCTCACTATGTAATAGATGGAGTCCTATGGTCCAGTGTACTGAGGATTTCCTGCATCAGTGAACACATCCATTGATTATTTCCCTTAGTCCCTGAATGAATAATTGGGGTTTATATATTTAATAGTTGGTGCTAAACTCAGGAACATGGTGTGTGGCCATTGATTTAGGAAATGTGTACTATCTATTACTATCAGAAAAGACGATCAAGAGGATCAGAAATAGTTCACATTCACACAGAAAAAGCAAAATATACATTTACCATTTTGCTCCAGAGTATGTTAACTTATCTGTCATCTCTTGTGTTATAATTCAAGATCAGAGCCATTTAAACAACCCACAGAATATTGCATTGATAACAACATTGGTGATATTATTATATTAATCAGGACAAATGAGCAAAAACTGACCAGCCTACAAAAAGCCTTGTGAAGGCAAATGTGCTTCAGAGAAGAAGATAAACCCTATGAACTTTCAGGAACTTATCACACCAATTACATATTTAGGGGACTAAGATCATGCTGAAACATCCTCTCCAAAGTGAAAGAAAAAATTAATATATTTTGCACTTTCCACCATGATGAAAGAAGCACCATCCTTTATAGTATTTTTGGGGTTCTGGAAGCAGCATATTCTAAACCTGGGAATACTGCTGTGATCCATATACTGTTAGACTGATGGTAGCCAGCTTTGAGTGGGGACCAGAATAAGAACATGATCTGAAGCAGTTCCAGGATACAGTACAAGCACTCTTGCCCCTGGGCTACATGACTTAGCAGACCCAATGATATTAGACTGGCCTGTGGTGGGAAAAGATGCCATGTGGGGTATATGAGCAATTCCATAGGAGAGAGAAGCAGAGGCTCTTGGGGATCCAGAGCAAGGCTATTCAATATGCAGTAGAGAATTATTCACCTTTTGCAAAACAATATCTGTTGTGAAATTTGGTCCTGGTAAAGACAAGGGCCCTGAATACAAGACATCAAATGACCATGCATCCAGAACTGTCCATCGTGGGCTGAGTTCTTTCACACCCACCAACTCATAAGGTCAAGTGGGCCCACAAGCATTCCAACTTAAAATGGAAGTGGTATATCTAAGATTGAGCACGAGCAGGACCAGAGGACATAAGCAAGCTACATGAGCAAGTAGTTCACACACTATGACATTTACCATTGTTTCACAAGTGCCCCTCCCCCTCAACACACACCTACTTCCATATGTGGAATTAATTATAATATTCTGAGAGAAAAGAAAATGGCCTGAGCTTGGTTTACAGATGAGCCAACTTGATATAAGAATGCTTTAAATGGCAATAGCAAACAAAATATTTCCAAATGAGTAGAGCCTCAGGAGGTGCACTAGATCATCCACATTTGTGAAAGGAAAAATGGCCTGAGGTTAGAATATATTTAGACTCACAGACCATGGCAAATAACCTGACTGACTAGTCAGGGGCTTGGATGGAGAAAGATTGTAAGATCAGGGTCTAGGAGGTCTAGGGTTGATATGGGGTGGATACATGTAGATGCAGCTAAGGGAAGACATGAATTATGAATAATTTTGTACCTTAATGCCTTCTAGAGAGAATATACCAAAGAAGAGGCACTAAAGAACCAAGTATACAAAGTGACTTGGGCAGTTGGCTCAGGTCAACCTTTGTCATCAGCCACTTTAGTGCTGACATGATGGTCACATGAATGGAGGATCCACAGTGGAGGGGTTGGAGGCTATACATGAACCCACCAGGATTGGCTTCTATTTATTAAGGGTTATTTAGTTACCATTGCTCCAAAATATTCAACCAGCTAACAGTGAAGATCAAAGCTGTGTCCCCAGTATGTCATTATTCTCAATGACAACAATTGGCATTTTGATGTCAAGTGGACACAACTGCACCTCTTCCATTATGGAAAGACCAGAGATTAGTTCTAACAAAGAGTGACTTATACTAAGTGTATAATTTTGCCTTTACTCTCCACAGGGTATCAGTTAGTACCACTGTCTAAGGGCTTACTGAATATTTGATCCATTGGCATGGGATTACACATACCATCACGTGTGATCAGAAGACATTGTTTATAACAATGGAGATGCAGGAGTGGGACTATGACCATGAGATCCATATCACATACTACACTATCCAGAAACTGAAAGCCTTATAAGAGTTTTGGAACAGCCTGCTAAAGGCACAGATGAAATGACAACTTGGAGCAACACTCTGCAAAGATGAAACATCACGATACAACTCATTGAATCAAAGAACTTTGTATGATACTTTGGTGTCCCAATAGATAAAGTACATGGGTCTGAGAACCAAGGTGCAGAAGCAGAATTTGTCCTACATACCATCACTCTCAGTGAACCATGGGGGGAATGTGTGCTTCTCATCACCACAACTCTAGGCTCTTCAATGTTAAAAGTACTGGTCACTAAAGGAGGAACACTTTTGCTGGAGAACACAGCAAAAGTCCTTTGAACAGTGGTTGCCACCTGGACACTTTGGGAGCCATAAAGCATCAATATTTTGACAGGGGCAATTGATTCTTATCATCAGGAGGAGGTATGGCTTTTGACAATCAATGACAAAGGATAGGAATATGTATGACCTTCATGTAATCAACTAAATTGCCTTTTTGTATTTCCTTGCCCATATGACAGTAAGTGAAAAAGTGTAGTTATACTGGCCTGAGAAGAACACCAGAGATGCAGACCCCTTAGAGATGAGAACTTATGTCATACCACTAAGACACTGAGACCAACAAAGTTGGTAAATGAAAATGAGAGAAATTTAGAATGGTTATTAGAAGAGGAAGATAATAAGTATCTGTTCTGGCCTCAATAGCAGCCACCACAACAGAGGCTCTCAGTTTGCCCTACTAATATTCTTCTTCTAAGTTTTTCCCAGGAAGAGAGATCCACTAGAATCTCAGAGGAGTTGCTTCCAAAAAGTATATGAAGAAATGGATCTAGTGGCACAAATGTTGGACTATGGATTCAGAGATGCATGATTCAGATTCCCCTTCAAGGAAGGACTTGTTGCTTCAGCTATTAGGAATGATGTCAGCGGACAACTTCTGTCAGATCCTTCCAGGTTTGCCTCAGCTGCAGAGAGACACATTACCCAAGGGTGTACTCTTCATAGGATGGCCTTTATTCTAATGATTGGTCACAGTGGGTTTATAAAGGCTCAGCCTGTTTGGCCCATTGTGGGGTATTCTGAAGGGCCATTTATGCTCCACAGCTTTTCATGTGTCTTTCTAAGGCTTTTTTGGGCCTGAATTTTATAGTGTGACTCGCATTTCTTTTGTTAAATTTAGCCCTAAATATTTAACATTTTGGATGCCATTGTTAATGGAACTGTTTTCATAATTTCTTTTTTCAGAATGTCCATTGCTAATGTATAGAAATATAATTGCTATTTGCATATTCATGATATATTATGTACCAGTTTATTAGTTTATTAGTTTTTTCTGTGGATTTCTTGGGATTTTCTATATACAAGATCATGCTGGTTGTGAATAAAGATAGTTTTACTTCTTCTTTTCCAGTAAGGATACCTTTTATTTCATTTTCTTGTCTAATCTCCCTGGATAGAACCTCCAGTACAATGTTGAATTGAATTGGTGAGAATGGAAAATCTTGTTTTTTCTTCTTTTCTCTTGGGAGGAAAGCTTTCAGTTTTCCACCATTAAATATGATAGTTGTGAGATCTTTGTAGATACTCTTTATTAGTTTGAGAAAGTTTCCTTGTATTCCTAGTTTGTTGAGTGTTTTTAGCATGAATGAGTGTTATATTTTTATCAAATGTCTTTCTGTATCTATTGAGATGATCATTTGTTTTTTAGCCTTTATTTATTATTATAGTGTATTATATATTAAATAAGTGAAATAGTCTGTCCAAAGTCACACAGATAGTGCCAGGGCCTTGACTATAACTTTTATATTCTATATTAGATACAATGTTCTTGGAAACGTTGTCTAAAGTGAGTTCCTGATAGCATTAATAATACTAAAAATAATAATTTCACTGTACATTTTTTATGTATTAAGAACTTTTCATATATTAATTCACGTCATTCTCACAACACCACAATTAGGTATATACTACCATTATCCTCAGTTTACATGTGGTAAAATTTATACACAAAAATGTTAAATTACTTGCTCAATCTAGTATTGCTAGGAGTGTCAGAATGAGAATCCAAATCATATTGTATGTGCCTATAACTACTACACCCTGCTAAATACACTATGCAAAAAGCTCCATGAGATACTCTGAACATTTTTCATTTTCAGTAAGTATAGGGAAAGAGGTGCATATCATATTTCTCCCTTTGAAAAAAATAGTTAGTTTTAGCTTATTAAAAATCTTCTAAGTTCTTTAATAATGAAATCTAATGAACTTTATTGAAACTTGTCTAAATTTCTATGACGACAGAAAATATGTTTGCTTTATTTTAGCATCCTGAGAAAATTCTGTGCTACACCATGCTACTTGACAGAGGGTTTATCTTGTAGGAGCCACTGACAATTTAAGGTCAATAGAAATTGAACTGATGTCACAGTTATCTGTAAAAAGTGAAGAGATTCTTAACCAACTTCAAGTTCAGATCTCTTATCAAGACTATGAAGACAGGAATTAACTGTGTGAAGCAAAAAAATATGTTTTGTTTATTAGTCATTTGTGAGTAAAAATTAGGCTGATATGAAAACATTGGGTGAAAATGAACACATGTAAGAACTGTTTTTTTCAAGCTACTTCTGAGGTTGGCAGATGTAATGCAAGATAATCAATCAACCATTAAATTTGTTTTAAAAGTTTGCTGGGGCTTCCCTGGTGGTGCAGTGGTTAAGAATTTGCCTGCCAATGCAGGGGACTTGGTTTCCATCCGGGAAGATCCCACATGCCGCAGAGCAACTAAGCCTGTGCGCCACAACTACTGAGCCTGCACTCTAGAGCCCACGAGCCACAACTACTGAAGCCCACGTGCTTAGAGCCCGAGCTCCACAGCAAGAGAGGCCACTACAATGAGAAGCCCGCGCACCGCAAAGAAGATTGAACCAATGTGCATAATAAAATTGCCGTAAAATAAAAAATGTTTAGTTTATGGTGGGGGCCAAAGACCCCTCTGCTGTATCCTACCACGATTTTATTAACCAGGATAAATCAGTTGAAATTATTTACATTTCCCCTGCCAAGAACTTGTAGAAAACTTTTATAAATTTAAATAAATATACTTGTAAGTCATGAAGGCACTATAGTAACCTTTGTGTCATTTAGTGGTTTTATTAGTCATTATGTTTTCTGGTTCTAGCATTTGGGACAGTAGATCTGGAATCTGGTGGAATTTTCTACCTGTTAATTAGAAACATAATCTGGATATTAAAAAGTATATTTGTCAATTTCCATTACCATTTCCATTGCCAAAATATGCAAACTACAATATATAAAAGTTCTTTGTTGTGCTTTCAAAAATTTTCTTTATATATGGATTGCCATAAATTACCATGTTTATTCTGAAAATTGAATATAGAATTTTATGATAGCTCCCTGGTGTTTGCACCCTTGCATGTAATTTGTATTTCTGGGTAAGAAGGAGGTTAGGTTGATTAAGAATTTGATTTCCTCTCATTTTTAATGCAAAGCTTTCCTGCTTAGTATACTTTCCATATCCTCAAGGAAATCAAATTGATACTATATTGAAAGAGTGATTCTATCACAACAATTGTCTCACAGTGTTCTTTTACATTTCTCTATAGATTATGTTTTATGAAAGCAATTAAAAGCAACATATTGAGTCTGATTTCTCTCCTTTCTCATGGGGAGAGTAGTGCTTTCACAGCACAGATGTGATTGAATCATTCTTTTTTTTTTTTTTAAACATCTTTATTGGGGTATAATTGCTTTACAATGGTGTGTTAGTTTCTGCTTTATAACAAAGTGAATCAGCTATACATATACATATGTTCCCATATGTCTTCCCTCTTGCGTCTCCCTCCCTCCCACTCTCCCCATCGCACCCTTCCAGGCTGTCACAAAGCACAGAGCCAATATCCCTGAAACATGCGGCTGCTTCCCACTAGCTATCTAACTTACGTTTGTTAGTGTGTATATGTCCATGACTCTCTCTCGCCCTGTCACAGCTCACCGTAGCCTCTCCCCATATCCTCAAGTCCGTTCTCCAGTAGGTCTGCGTCTTTATTCCTGTCTTACCCCTAGGTTCTTCATGACATTTTTTTCCTTAAATTCCATATATATGTGTTAGCATATGGTATTTGTCTTTTTCTTTCTGACTTACTTCACTCTGTATGACAGACTCTAGGTCTATCCATCTCATTACAAATAGCTCAATTTCATTTCTTTTTAAGGCTGAGTAATATTCCATTGTGTATATGTGCTACATCTTCTTTATCCATTCATCCAATGATGGGCGCTTAGGTTGTTTCCATCTCCGGGCTATTGTAAATAGAGCTGCAATGAACATTTTGGTACATGACTCTTTTTGAATTTTGGTTTTCTCAGGGTATATGCCCAGTAGTGGGATTGCTGGGTCATATGGTAGTTCTATTTGTAGTTTTTTAAGGAACCTCCATACTGTTCTCCATAGTGGCTGAACCAATTCACATTCCCACCAGCAGTGCAAGAGTGTTCCCTTTTCTCCACACCCTCTCCAGCATTTATTGTTTCTAGATTTTTTGATGATGGCCATTCTGACTGGTGTGAGATGATATCTCATTGTAGTTTTGATTTGCATTTCTCTAATGATTAATGATGTTGAGCATTCTTTCATGTGTTTGTTGGCATTCTGTATATCTTCTTTGGAGAAATGTCTATTTAGGTCTTCTGCCCATTTTTGGATGGGGTTGTTTGTTTTTTTGTTATTGAGCTGCATGAGCTGCTTGTAAATTTTGGAGATTAATCCTTTGTCAGTTGCTTCATTTGCAAATGTTTTCTCCCATTCTGAGGGTTGTCTTTTGGTCTTGGTTATGGTTTCCTTTGCTGTGCAAAAGCTTTGAAGTTTCATTAGGTCCCATTTGTTTATTTTTGTTTTTATTTCCATTACTCTAGGAGGTGGGTCAGAAAGGATCTTGCTGTGATTTATGTCATAGAGTGTTCTTCCTATGTTTTCTTCTAAGAGTTTGATAGTTTCTGGCCTTACATTTAGGTTTTTAATCCATTTTGAGCTTATTTTTGTGTATGGTGTTAGGGAGTGATCTAATCTCATACTTTTACATGTACCTGTCCAGTTTTCCCAGCACCATTTATTGAAGAGGCTGTCCTTTCTCCACTGTACATTCCTGCCTCCTTTATCAAAGATAAGGTGTCCATATGTGTGTGGGTTAATCTCTGGGCTTTCTATCCTGTTCCACTGATCTATCTTTCTGTTTTTGTGCCAGTACCATACTGTCTTGATTACTGTTGCTTTGTAATATAGTCTGAAGTCAGGGAGCCTGATTCCTCCAGCTCCTTTTTTCGTTCTCAAGATTGCTTTGGCTATTCGGGGTCTTTTGTGTTTCCATACAAATTGCGAAATGTTTTGTTCTAGTTCTGTGAAAAATGCCAGTGGTAGTTTGATAGGGATTGCATTGAATCTGTAGATTGCTTTGGGTAGTAGAGTCATTTTCACAATGCTGATTCTTCCCATCCAAGAACATGGTATATCTCTCCATCTATTTGTATCATCTTTAATTTCTTTCATCAGTGTCTTATAATTTTCTGCATACAGGTCTTTCATCTCCTTAGGTAGGTTTATTCCTAGATATTTTATTCTTTTTGTTGCAATGGTAAATGGGAGTGTTTTCTTGATTTCACTTTCAGATTTTTCATCATTAGTATATAGGAATGCCAGAGATTTCTGTGCATTAATTTTGTATCCTGCTACTTTACCAAATTCATTGATTAGCTCTAGTAGTTTTCTGGTAGCATCTTTAGGATTCTCTATGTATAGTATCATGTCATCTGCAAACAGTGACAGCTTTACTTCTTCTTTTCTGATTTGGATTCCTTTTATTTCCTTTTCTTCTCTGATTGCTGTGGCTACAACTTCCAAAACTATGTTGAATAAGAGTGGTGAGAGTGGGCAACCTTGTCTTGTTCCTGATCTTAGTGGAAATGCTTTCAGTTTTTCACCATTGAGGATGATGTTTGCTGTGGGCTTGTCATATATGGCCTTTATTATGTTGAGGAAATTTCCCTCTATGCCTACTTTCTGGAGGGTTTTTATCATAAATGGGTGTTGAATTTTGTCGAAAGCTTTCTCTGCATCTATTGAGATGATCATATGGTTTTTCTCCTTCAATTTGTTAATATGGTTTATCACATTGATAGATTTGCGTATATTGAAGAATCCTTGCATTCCTGGAATAAACCCCACTTGATCATGGTGTATGATCCTTTTAATGTGCTGTTGGATTCTGTTTGCTAGTATTTTGTTGAGGATTTTTGCATCTACGTTCATCAGTGATATTGGCCTGTCGTTTTCTTTCTTTGTGACATCCTTGTCTGGTTTTGGTATCAAGGTGATGGTGGCCTCGTAGAAGGAATTTGGGAGTGTTCCTCCCTCTGCTATATTTTGGAAGAGTTCGAGAAGAATAGGTGTTAGCTCTTCTCTAAACGTTTGATAGAATTCACCTGTGAAGCCATCTGGTCCTGGGCTTTTGTTTGTTGGAAGGTTTTTAATCACAGTTTCAATTTCAGTGCTTGTGATAGGCCTGTTCATATTTTCTATTTCTTCCTGACTCAGTCTTGGCACGTTGTGCATTTCTAAGCATTTGTCCATTTCTTCCAGATTGTCCATTTTATTGGCATAGAGTTGCTTGTAGTAATCTCTCATGATTTTATTTATTTCTGCAGTGTCAGTTGTTACTTCTCCTTTTTCATTTCTAATTCTATTGATTTGAGTCTTCTCCCTTTTTTTCTTGATGAGTCTGGCTAGCGGTTTATCTATTTTGTTTATCTTCTCAAAGAACCAGCTTTTAGTTTTATTGATCTTTGCTATCGTCTCCTTCATTTCTTTTTCATTTATTTCTGATCTGATTTTTATGATTTCTTTCCTTCTGCTAGCTTTGGGGTTTTTTTGTTCTTCTTTCTCTAATTGCTTGAGGTGCAAAGTTAGGTTGTTTATTCGAGATGTTTCCTGCTTCTTAAGGTGGGCTTGTATTGTTATAAACTTCCCCCTTAGAACTGCTTTTGCTGCATCCCATAGGTTTTGGGTCGTTGTGTCTCTATTGTCATTTGTTTCTAGGTATTTTTTTATTTCCTCTTTGATTTCTTCTGAATCATTCTTATGGGAGCTAATTGTGTAAACATCTTAAGATGGTTTCTTAATCTGAGGAAATTCAGGAATATGCAAACTTGAAGAGGAAAAAAAATGTGTTTTTTTTCTAATCTGACCTTAAGCATTTCAATTAATTATTGATGCAAGCAACAAATCACAAAAGTAGTAGTCTTATGATTCTATCACCAATAGAAATCAGAAATATTTTCATATCACATTACAGTTGTTACATGAAATATCATTTATACTCATAACTCCAGATTTATGTTATTTATTAGAATTTGTTATTAAATAGACCAATACAAAAAGACATATATTCTTATATCATTATTGTATCACAAATTTTAAAAAAAAATTTCATAACTGCATCTCAATATGATTGGTGTATTTTATAATTCTGTTTATTTTATTTTATGCATTTTAAAGTATTGTTCTGTTAAGAATTCTACAGGCTTCACCAAAGTGCCAAATATGTCCCTGGCACAAAATGTTTTAAATCATCTACTTAGGGAAAGAGACTTGTTGCCAAAGATTAGAAAAAAGGCTTGAATTTTCCTGCAGTCTCCAACCTTCCTCCAAGTGAGCAGGAACCAATTAAAACACTCTACAAACCACGGACACACCATTCATATAAGATTAAAATTATTCTCTGATCCAAAAAATGATACAAGAAATGTCCAAAGCCCCCCTAGCCTGCAGTACCTTGCCTAATTCCAAGGATCTGAAGTTCCCAGCATTAACTTCCAAGATTCAAGATCTAAATCCATTTCAACTGGGAAAAAGTATTATGAAATTAGGTATACTGATAATTGCACCAAAGAAGAGATAGTGCACCTGTGTTTTCCCTGACTATATGATCTTGAAGAAATAACTTCTTTATTTTTAACCTCAATTCTTTCACTAGTAAACAAAATACATAACTATTTTATAGTGTATATTAGATAGTAGTTTCTAAGGGACAAATGAACTTCTACTAAGACTAGTAGAAATGTCTTGGAAGGAGACATGTGATCATCAATATGAGTAGAAGAAATGGAAAATAGACTAACAGAAGCTGGACTTGACATGAGCAGCCCACAAATGGAAAGAAATAACATATAATGATATCATGACTTGGACACAAATTACACAGGACATGGGGGGTGAGGAAGGAGGTGAATAAAGGAGAGTAGATGTTGCCTCACAGGAGTTTCAAAATGCAGAAGACAGATGGTAGAGTGGAGGCTGAATGCTAAATAACTAAAACACTTGCTAAACACTAAAACACTTTAAAAATAAATGTCAAAAATTTTATACTGACACTCTTATTATTATGTTTCATTATAATAAAATCAAAAGGCCAAACATAATAGATCAAAGACAATAAGGGAAGACTGGCACATATTCCATGTGATATCAAACTATACATTTTACTCTTCCTACAACACAGCCATGCTCATGCATTCATTCATTCAAAAAACAAATTTATTATTTGATGATACAAAAATATTATTAATCACCTACAATGTTCCTTCTTTAATGGAACTTTCAAGTGGAGATAAATATTAAATAAAATCATGGATAATATAATTTTATATTAGGTGGTAAGTGGGGGATTTTAGCTAGGGTCTCTAGTATGATATAATATTTAAGCTGAGTCATGAGAATAAGCAAATATTGACTTAGGCCCTTTAATGTGCCTGAGCCTGTGCTAGCCACAGACAATGGAGCTTACATTAAAAATAGGAGGCACGGGCTTCCCTGGTGGTGCAGTGGTTGGGAGTCCGCCTGCCAATGCAGAGGACACAGGTTCGTGCCCCAGTCCGGGAGTATCCCACGTACCGCAGAGCGGCTGGGCCCGTGAGCCATGGCTGCTGAGCCTGCGCGTCCGGAGCCTGTGCTCTGCAACGCGAGAGGCCACAGCAGTGAGAGGCCCGAGTACCGCAAAAAAAAAAAAAAAAAAAAAGGAGGCACATTAAAATATTAAAAAGGTAAATAAGTATGGTTGTAAGATACTTTAAATGTGCCATTAATGAAAGGAACAAGGTAATAAAACAAAGAAAGTGACATTCAATGGTGGTTACTTTAACTAACTAATGTGTGATGGGAACAGTACTGCTGGCAGAGAGAACAGCAAGTGTGAAGGATCTGATTTAGGAGAGAGCGTGGTATTGGGATCAGTCCACTTGTAGCTAGATCATAGGAAGTGGGGAATGATCTTACACATGCAGTTGTAAGAAATCATATAGAGAAAGCCCCTGTATCTTTTACTCAGTTTACCCCAATGCTAATATCTTGTAAGACTATAGGACAATATCATAACCAGGATATTGATATTGAAACAGTCAGGATATAGAACATTTCTATCACCACAAGGATCTCTCCTGTTGTTCTTTTATAGCTGCACCCACCTCCTTCTCCCCACCACTCCCAACTCTGACCCCTGGCAACCCCTAATTTGTTCCTCATTTTTATAAATTTTTCATTTCAAGAATGTCATATAAATAGAATCATATAGTATGTCACCTTTTGGAACTGGCTTTCTCCACTTAGAAAACTTTTTGGAGCTTCATCTATGTTGCTGTGTTTATCAATCAATAGTTCATTCATTTATTTTTATTTCTGAATAGTAATGCACGGTATGGATTTACCAGTTTATCTGACCATTCACTTATTGAAAGACATTTGGGTTGTTTCCAGAATTTGCTATTATGAATAAAAGTTGATATGAATGTTTGTCTACAATTTTTTAAGTGAAAATAAGTCTTCCTTTCTCTGGGATAAAAGTCCAGAAGTGCAATTGCTGAGTCATATAGTAGTTACACATTTATTTTAACAAGAAATTGTTTTGCAGAGGGCCAGTACCATTTCACATTCCAGCAGTGTATGAATGGTCAGGTTTTTTTGTATCCTCACCAGTATTTTGTGCTGCCTCTATTTTTTATCTGGCATTCTGATAGATGTGGATCTATCTATATTCTGATTGATATATTATTGTTGTTTCAGTTTGCATTTCCTTAATTACCAGTGATGTTGAGCATCTTTTTATGTGTTTTTTTTTTTTGTTGTTCCATCTGTATATGCTCTATACTGAAATTTCTGTTCATATCTTTTGCCCATTCTTTAATTGGATTGTTTGCTTTTTACTGTTAATTTTTGAGAGGTCTTCATATATTCCAGATACTACTCCTTCATCAGCTTTGTGATGTAAAAATATTTTCCTTCACTCTGTAGCTTGTCTTTTTATCCCATTAACAGAATCTTTCTCAGTGAAAAAATTTTTAATTTTGATGGAGTTCAATTTATAAATTTTCCCTTTTATGGATTGTGCTTCGATGTCAAGTCTAAAATACTTTTTCCTAGGACTAGACTGAAGATTTTCTCCTGTTCATTCTAAACATTTTGTAATTTCATGTTTACATTTAAGTTAATGATCCATTTTGAGTTATTTTAGTATATATATATAGTGTGAGGTTTTAGGTTGAGGTATTTTTTGTTTTGTTCTTTTTAGTCTGTGAATGTCCAGTTGATCAACACCATTTGTTGAAAAGGCTATTCTTTCCCCATTGAGTTGCTTTAACATCCTCATGAAAAAATCATTTGGGCACATTTGTATAGATTTATCTGTTTTTTCTGTTCTGTTCACTTGATCTATGTGTTTCTCCCTCTCCCAGTGCCACACAGTGTGGATTACCCTAGCTAGTTAATGTCTTGAATGTGGGTAGAATATTTCCTCCGATGTTAGCAAAATTGTTTTAGCTTTTCTAGTTTGGAATGAATGAACTTCACTTCACAGTGAAGTGACTTGATTTACACTTTAAGATTACATTTTTTCCTACTGTGTGGAATCTGAACTGTATGGGAAAGATATCAGTTAGGAGTTGGTTGTGATTGTTTTAACATAGATGAATAAAGGTGAAAGCAGTAATGATGGACAAAGCAGGGCAGATGTAAGATGTATGTTGGAGATAGAACTGACAAGAGTTATTGATGGAATGGACACTCTGAGGAGGAAACAGAGGAAAAAGAATGGGTCAATGACTCAAAGATGTCTTCCTTTAGTAACTAAGTGGATGTTGGTGATGTTTATTGAGATGATGGACATTGGGGAAGAAATTATTATTTTTTTTTGGTGAGGGGGAAACCAAAAGTTTCTTTGAACCTGCTAGTTCTGAGATGGCTGTCAGTCATTCAGTTAGACATGCCAAAAAAGCCCATGGTTATATAAGGCTGAGCTCTTTCAGATGACAGATTTTGAATAGAGAGGCTCATGTTAAAATAAGTAATGTCACGATAAACATCAGTCTAGATAAATCAGTGAGCATCCCAGAAATAAAAGTGAAGAATTCATGGCTATTTGGGGTCTTTTGTGTTTCCATTCAAATTGTGAAATTTTTTGTTCTAGTTCTGTGAAAAATGCCAGTGGTAGTTTGATAGGGACTGCATTGAATCTATAGATTGCCTTGCGTAGTAGAGTCATTTTCACAATGTTGATTCTTCCAATCCAAGAACATGGTATATCTCTCCATCTATTTGTATCATCTTTAATTTCTTTCATCAGTGTCTTATAATTTTCTGCATACGGTTCTTTTGTCTCCTTAGGTAGGTTTATTCCTAGATATTTTATTCTTTTTGTTGCAATGGTAAATGGGAGTGTTTTCATGATTTCAATTTCAGATTTTTCATCATTAGTATATAGGAATGCCAGAGATTTCTGTGTATTAATTTTGTATCCTGCTACTTTACCAAATTCATTGATTAGCTTTAGTAGTTTTCTGGTAGCATCTTTAGGATTCTCTATGTATAGTATCATGTCATCTTTAGGATTCTCTATGTATAGTATCATGTCATCTGCAAACAGTGACAGCTTTACTTCTTCTTTTCTGATTTGGATTCCTTTTATTTCCTTTTCTTCTCTGATTACTGTGGCTAAAACTTCCAAAACTATGTTGAATAAGAGTGGTGAGAGTGCGCAACCTTGTCTTGTTCCTGATCTTAGTGGAAATGCTTTCAGTTTTTCACCATTGAGGATCATGTTGGCTGTGGGCTTGTAATATATGGCCTTTATTATTTTGAGGAAAGTTCCCTCTATGCCTACTTTCTGCAGGGTTTTTATCATAAATGGGTGTTGAATTTTGTCAAAAGCTTTCTCTGCATCTATTGGGATGATGATATGGTTTTTCTCCTTCAATTTGTTAATGTGGTTTATCACATTGATTGATCTGCGTATATTGAAGAATCCTTGCATTCCTGGAATAAACCCCACTTGATCATGGTGTATGATCCTTTTAATGTGCTGTTGGATTCTGTTTGCTAGTATTTTGTTGAGGATTTTTGCATCTATTTTCATCAGTGATATTGGCTTGTAGTTTTCTTTCTTCGTGACATCCTTGTCTGGTTTTGGTATCAAGGTGATGGTGACCTCGTAGAAGGAAATTGGGAGTGTTCCTCCCTCTGCTATATTTTGGAAGAGCTTGAGAAGGATAGGTGTTAGCTCTTCTCTAAGTGTTTGATAGAATTCGCCTGTGGAGCCATCTGGTCCTGGGCGTTTGTTTGTTGGAAGATTTTTAATCACAGTTTCAAGTTCAGTGCTTGTGATTGGTCTGTTCACATTTTCTATTTCTTCCTGATTCAGTGTTGGCAGGTTGTGCATTTCTAAGCATTTGTCCATTTCTTCCAGATTGTCCATTTTATTGGCATAGAGTTGCTTGTAGTAATCTCTCATGATCATTTTTATTTCTGCAGTGTCAGTTGTTACTTCTCCTTTTTCATTTCTTATCCTATTGATTTGTCTCTTCTCCCTTATTTTCTTGATGAGTCTGGCTACTGGTTTATCTATTTTGTTTATCTTCTCAAAGAACCAGCTTTTAGTTTTATTGATCCCTGCTATTGTTTCCTTCATTTCTTTTTCATTTATTTCTGGTCTGGTTTTTATGATTTCTTTCCTTCTGCTAGCTTTGGGGGTTTTTTTGTTCTGCTTTCTCTAATTGCTTGAGGTGCAAGGTTAGGTTGTTTATTCGAGATGTTTCCTGCTTCTTAAGGTGGGCTTATATTGTTATAAACTTCCCCCTTAAAACTGCTTTTGCTGCATCCCATAGGTTTTGGGTGGTTGTGTCTCCATTGTCATTTGTTTCTAGGTATTTTTTTATTTCCTCTTTGATTTCTTCAGTGATCACTTCATTATTAAGCAGTGTACTGTTTAGCCTCCATGTGTTTGTATTTTTTACAGATCTTTTCCTGTAATTGATATCTAGTCTCATGGCGTCGTGGTCAGAAAAGATACTTGATACAATTTCAATTTTCGTAAATTTACCAAGGCTTGATTTCTGACCCAAGATATGATCTATCCTGGAGAATGTTCCATGAGCACTTGAGAAAAATGTGTATTCTGTTGTTTTTGGATGGAGTGTCCTATAAATATCAATTAAGTCCATCTTGTTTAATGTATCATTTAAAGCTTGTGTTTCCTTATTTATTTTCATTTTGGATGATCTGTCCATTGGTGAAAGTGGGGTGTTAAAGTTCCCTAATATGAATATGTTACTGTCAATTTCACCTTTAATGGCTGTTAGCATTTGCCTTATGTATTGAGGTGCTCCTATGTTGGGTGCATAAATATTTATAATTGTTATATCTTCTTCTTGGATCAATCCCTTGATCATTATGTAGTGTCCTTCTTTGTCTCTTTTAGTAGTCCTTATTTTAAAGTCTATTTTGTCTGATACAAGAATTGCTACTCCAGCTTTCTTTTGGTTTTCATTTGCATGGAATATCTTTTTCCATCCCCTTACTTTCATTCTGTATGTGCCTCTAGGTCTGAAGTGGGTCTCTTGTAGACAGCATATATAAGGGTCTTGTTTTTGTATCCATTCAGCCAATCTATGTCTTTTGGTGGGAGCATTTATTCCATTTACATTTAAGGTAATTATCGATATGTATGTTCCTATTCCCATTTTCTAAATTGCTTTGGGTTCATTATTATAGGTCTTTTCCTTCTCTTGTGTTTCTTGTCTAGAGAAGTTCCTTTAGCATTTGTTGCAAAGCTGGTTTGGTGGTGCTGAACTCTCTCAGCTTTTGCTTGTCTGTAAAGGTTTTAATTTCTCCAACAAATCTGAATGAGATCCTTGCTGGGTAGAGTAGTCTTGGTTGCAGGTTTTTCTCCTTCATCACTTTCAGTATGTCCTGCCACTCCCTTCTGGCTTGTAGGGTTTCTGCTGAGAGATCAGCTGTTAACCGTATGGGGATTCCCTTGTGTGTTATTTGTTGTTTTTCCCTTTCTGCTTTTAATATGCTTTCTTTGTATTTAATTTTTGACAGTTTGATTAATATGTGTCTTGGCGTATTTCTCCTTGTATTTATCCTGTATGGGACTCTCTGTGCCTCCTGGACTTGATTAACTATTTTCTTTCCCATATTAGGGAAGTTTTCAACTATAATCTCTTCAAATATTTTCTCAGTCCCTTTCTTTTTCTCTTCTTCTTCTGGAACCCCTATAATTTGAATGTTGGTGCGTTTAATGTTTCCCCAGAGGTCTCTGAGACTGTCCTCAGTTCTTTTCATTCTTTTTTCTTTATTTCACTATTATATCTTCCAGGTCACTTATCCATTCTTCTGCCTTAGTTATTCTGCTATTGATCCCATCTAGAGTACTTTTAACTTCATTTATTGTGTTGTTCATCATTGCTTGTTTCATCTTTATTTCTTCTAGGTGCTTGTTAACGGTTTCTTGCATTTTGTCCATTCTATTTCCAAGATTTCGGATCATCCGTGCTATCATTATTCTGAATTCTTTTTCAGGTAGACTGCCTATTTCCTGTTCATTTGTTAGGTCTGGTGAATTTTTATCTTGCTCCTTTATCTGCTGTGTGTTTTTCTATCTTCTCATTTTGCTTATCTTACTGTGTTTGGGGTCTCCGTTTTGCAGGCTGCAGGTTCGTAGTTCCTGCTGTTTTTGATGTCTGTCTCCAGTGGCTAATGTTGGTTCTGTGGGTTGTGTAGGCTTCCTGATTGAGGGGACTAGTGCCTGTGTTGTGGTGGATGAGGCTGGATCTTGTCTCTCTAGTGGGCAGGTTCACGTCTGGTGGTGTGTTTCGGGGTGTCTGTGGCCTTATTATGATTTTAGGCAGCCTTTCTGCTAATGGGTGGGGTTGTGTTCCTGTTTTGCTAGTTGTTTAGCATAGGTTGTCCAGCACTGTAGCTTGCTGGTTGTTGAGTGAAGCTGAGTGCTGGTGTTAAGATGGAGGTCTCTGGGAGGTTTTCGCCATTTGATATTATGTGGAGCTGGGAGGTCTCTTGTTGACCAGTGTCCTGAAGTTGGCTCTCCTACCTAAGAGGCAGAGCCCTGCCTCCTGGCTGGAGCACAAAGAGCCTTTCATCCACATGGCTCAGAATAAAAGTGAGAAATAGTAGAGAGGATTAGTAGAAGTATGAGGAGAGAAAGAAGGAAAGGAGGGCAGGAAGGAAGGAAGGAAGGAAGGAAGAAAGAAAGAAACAAACAAACAAAGAAGGAAAGAAGGCGAGAAGGAATAAAAGAAGGGAGGGAGGAAGGAAGGAAGGAGGGAAAGAAGGAAAAAAGACAGAAAGAAAGAAGATACAGTAAAATAAAATAAAGTATACTAAAGTTATTGAATTAAAAAATATTTAGAAAAGAAAAAAGAAAAAAAAGGGACAGATAGAACCTTAGGACAAATGTTGGAAGCAAAGCTATACAGACAAAATCTTACACAGAAGCATACACATACACCCTGACAAAAAGAGGTAAAGGGGGAAAAATCATAAATCTTGCTCTCAGAGACCACCTCCTCAATTTGGGATGATTCGTTGTCTAAAGGAGGGAAGGAAGGAAAGAAAGAAAGAAACAAAGAAACAAAGAAAGAACGAAGGTAAAGTATAATAAAGTTATTAAAATTAAAATTAATTATTAAGAAAAAAATGTTTTTTAAAAACATGGATGGATAGGACCCTAGGACAAATGGTGGAAGCAGGATTATACAGACAAGATCTCACACAGAAGCATACACATACACATTCACAAAAAGAGAAAAAGGGAAAAAAATCATGGATCTTGCTCCTAAAGTCCACCTCCTCAATTTGGGATCATTCCTTGTCTATTCAGGCATTCCACAGATGCAGGGTACATCAAGTTGATTGTGGAGCTTTAATCCGCTGCTTCTGAGGCTGCTGGGAGAGATTTCCCTTTCTCTTCTTTGTTCTCACAGCTCACAGGGGCTCAGCTTTGGATTTGGCCCTGCCTCTGCGTGTAGGTCGCTGGAGGGCGTGTGTTTTTTGCTCAGACAGGATGGGGTTAAAGGAGCTGCTGATTCGGGGGCTCTGGCGCACTCAGGCGGGGGGGGGGGGTGTGGGGAGGGGCACTGCGTGCGGGGCGGGCCTGTGGCGGCAGAGGCCGGCGTGACGTTGCACCAGCCTGAGACCCGCCGTGCGTTCTCCCGGGGAAGTTGTCCCTGCATCCCGGGAACCTGGCAGTGGCGGGCTGCACAGGCTCCGCGGAAGATAGGTGTGGAGAGTGACCTGTGCTCGCACACAGACCCCTTGGTGGTGGCAGCAGCAGCCTTAGCGTCTCCAGCCCGTCTCTGGGGTCCGTGCTTTTAGCCGCGGCTCGCGCCCGTCTCTGGAGTTCCTTTAGGCAGCGCTCTGAAACCCCTCTCCTCACGCACCAGGAAACAAAGAGGGAAGAAAAAGTCTCTTGCCTCTTTGGCAGATGCAGACTTTTCCCCAGACTCCCATCCGGCTAGCCTTGGTGCACTAACCCCTTCAGGCTATGTTCAAGCCGCCAACCCCAGTCCTCTCCCTGCACTCCGTGTGAAACCGAAACCTGAGCTTCAGCTCGCAGCCCCGCTCACCCTGGCAGGTGAGCAGACAAGACTCTCTGGCTGGTGAGTGCCGGTCAGCACCGGTCCTCTGTGCAGGAATCTCCCCGCTTTGCCCTCCGCACCCGTTGCTGTGCACTCCTTCCCGGCCCCGAAGCTCCCCGCTCTGCCTCCCGCAGTCTCCGCTCGTGAAGGGGCTTCCTAGAGTGTGGAAACTTTTCCTCCTTCACAGCTCCCTCTCACTGGTGCAGGTGCCGTCCCTATTCTTTTGTCTGTTTTTTCTTTTTTCTTTTGCCCTACCCAGGTACGTGGGGAGTTTCTTGCCTTTTGGTAGGTCTGAGGTCTTCTGCCAGCCTTCAGTAGGTGTTCTGTAGGAGTTGTTCCACGTGTAGATGTATTTCTGGTGTATGTGTGGGGAGGAAGGTGATCTCCGCGTGTTACTCTTCCACCATCTTCCTGTCAGTCCCCACTTTGGTTTTTAAATACAGCTGTAGGCTGCCTTTTAAATTGTACCTGTATACTTGTAATTTCCTGTGAACTAAGAAAATAATGATAATTTTCCATTATTGCCGATATAGTAGTCAGTAGTTAATCAGCTCACTTGCCTTCTTCAGGGTGATAACAGAATAAATGAATCTGGAAATGTGTGCTGCTTGATGCTTTTTAATAATACTCTACTGATCATTGATGACAAGGATTAACTTGCAACAGAAATAATGAATCCATTAATATGGGCTCAAGAGCCCTGAGGCAAACTCTGTGTATGTATGTATATTTGTGGGGCTGTGCTTTTGATCACTGGTTTAATAAAGTAATGGCCAGAAAGTCTGCTATAATCTTCTTAAAGTAAGCAGGTATCTAATTACAGTTACATCTTATTAGATAAGTATTCATTGAGTATACAAAGTTTTAGTAGTGATGATAGAAAAAGACAATGATTCGTTCAATACCTTTATGGTGATTTTAAGATAGAACCAGATTTAAAGTAACTGCTGTGGTCAAATACAGAAATTTGATGGTGAAGAAGTGACTTAAAGTGTCAAATGCCTGATGCATTCAAAGGAATGCTATTGTCCACATCAACATATACCTTCTTCTTCCCTGCTTTTGCAGGGGCAGGAGAACTCCAGATAAAACCCTGCTTAGAAAAATCCCATCAACTCATTAACATTAAAAGATGTCTAACTCACTACTTTGTCTCTCCCAGCGATATTTGCAGCTGAAAATATGCCTATAAGCAGCAGGTGATATTTGACCCAAAGGAACAAATGTATTGATTACAACTCCAGAAATCAGTGATAGCAGAAGTATGCCTAGAAAGAGGTCATGATCAGGGTAAAGTGTTCCATATATTGCCTTCCTTTCTGCTTTAATAATTTATATAAGTGATTTTGTTCTAGACAGCCCCATACATACTAGATAGCCCTATACATGCTAATTTGATATACTGTATATGTAAAATGGCTTGTATAGATGTAAGAGAGTCTCATAACTAACTGCAAGACACCATAGAAAAAGAAGAGATTATTATCATATTGAATGTATATCTTAGGTCTTTTGGCACAGCGTGTAGCATTAATCCCTTCTCCCCAAGTATGTGCTTCCCATAAGCTATTAGGAATTGATCTCAGAGATAGATTAGGGCCTCCCAAGGCACAGGGAACACTTTTAATTTGTCATGCCTAAAGAACATTTCTGAGACAAAGAATTTTTGTGTCTGTCTGTTTACATGTATGCTGTATGTGGAGTGGGTAGGGGTGGTGAAGTAGAGGTATTACTTACTCTCTTAATTGCATACCATACAGATACCTTCCCATTCTAACAACCAGTATTAAGAGTTAATATATTTTAGTGCTTACTCTGTTCTAGGCACTGTGATAAATACACATCTATCTCAAGCAACTCTTCCATCAAACCCTTTGAGTTGGGGCCATTGAATGCTAGTTTCACAGGTGGGCAATCTGAGATTCATAGAAGTCAAATAGTGTACCAAGGATCACACAGCTGGTGAGTGTTGGAACTGAGATGCAAACCCAAGTATGTCTGACGTCTGAGCCTCCACAATTAATCAATATACTAAATTGTGTCCACTCATAGTGAATAATGAGATATTTCATACTATTAGGAAGAGCTAACTTTTATGGAATACTACAATGTTCTAGGCACTATGCTGGATGCTTAACTTGTATCATCTCATTTAATTCTGACAGTAGCTGAATGATGTTGCTACTACTTCAATTACCATTTTACAAATGAGAATACTGAAATTTAGGCAGGTTAAGTAATATTTCAAAGTCTGGTAAATATGGAGTTGAATTTACCACTGGATTTGTCAATTCCAGAAACCTAACTTTTAACAATTATATGTTTCCCCGTCATAAAACACAGTTCAGTATCCGTAGATACTATAATGAAATGACAAGCAGAATTCTATTTTGGTCTACATATAACTTACTGTTAAAAATGTATGGGCAATTGAATCTCTGTGTTTCTATGGTAAAAATTGACATTGAATACCGATTCACAAATTTTCAGTAATTGTTCCTTTGGTATAGTGCACATTATTTATTCATAAAAAATGTTTATTTAGTACTCACTCTGTTTCAAGTACTGTTTTGGAATCAGACGAAAGTGGCCACAAATCCTTCCTCTCATGTAAATTATATTCTGGTCGTGGAGAGGTAGGCAATCAACAAGTGTATGCTGATAGTGCCTATGGAATAAAATAAAGCAAGAAAGATAAATGGTGTGCTGGGTGAAATGTGGGTTGATTGCCATTTTAATTCCCATGGTGAGGTAAGATGACAATTGAAGGCAATATCTGAACAAAGTCCTATAGGATACATGAAGATATCTGTAGAAAGAACATTCCAGGCAGAGGAAACACAAGTGCAAAAGTTCTGAAAGAGGAGGATCCTTGTTTGAGCAAAAACAAGTAAAACAAGGCCAGTAAAAAGACAAGTGGGAGGAGTAATATATGAGATCAGAAACATAATGAGAGTCAAATTTTGTAGAATAAAATAAGCCATTATAGGGGATTTTGTATTTATTCTTAGTGAATTAGAGTGCTATTGCAGGATTCTGAGTAGAAGGCACATTTTCTACTTAAGTTTTAAAAAGATTACTGGTTCCTGTATAGTGAATAAACTGCTGAGGAATGAATGGAGCAAGGGAGCCCAGTTAGAATGCTATTGCAGGAGTGGAGAGATCTGATGATGGATAGGGGATGACGGTGGTATGTAGCAGTAGGGGAGGTGGTGAGAAATGGTCAGAGCCTAGATTTACTTTGAAGGCAGAAATGGAAAGATTTGATGATAGATTTAGAAAAGTTTATTTATTTGGATTAAGTAATTAATTTGTATCACCATATATAAAATAATCTAACATTAATGATTGCAGAAAAAAATTTCTTCACTTTAAACAATTATAGATAAATGTTATTTCATTGGCATTTGAAATAAGCATATTTAATGTCTCAGTGTCCTTTTAGGAAGGTTCATATTTATACTGTAATGACATTTCTATTGACTTAAATGTCATTATAATATAACCCATTTTCCAGAGATGAGATAACTCCTATTTACCTAAGCGACATTTAAAAACCTAATTCTTATATTTTATAGAAATATCCTATACTACAATGTGAGTTGTATTTATACTCACATAATCTACTTCTCTTTGGGGAACAATAAAGGCTTATAAAACATAAGGGTTTTAGTATTATAAAGCAGTTTTATATAAAAGTATCCAATGTAATCTGAACAATAAATTGGGAAATAGTTCTATTCTCAAAGATAGATAAGTTGAATGGTGTTATATTGTGATGAAAGTATCAAGTATTGAGAAGAGGACTTGACGTTGTTAGTTATGTAACTACAGTGCAGTGAATAATACATACCAGGTGTTTAATAATGTATAGTGAATGACTGTGCTCGGCTTAACTCATTAACAACATTGTATTGTTCTACTTCAATATTTTATTTTAAAATTTTCATCTTGTCTCATAAACCATTGTATTTTCAAAAGTTTATAAGCATTCTCTAGAAATTGACTGAGTTTTCTACTCAAGATGCTTTGCACTGTTCACAATTTGATATACTCCTGGCATACATTAGTTATCTATTGTGGCTTAAAAATATTATCACACACTTAACAGCTTCAAACATGTTTAACATTTCAGTTTCTGTCTGCCAACAGTCTGTACATGGCTTAGTTTATTCCTCTGCAAGGTTTCAATCAAGGTGTCAGTTGGGGCTGGGCTCTCATCTAAGACAAGACAGAAGAATCCACTTCCAAGTTCACATAGTGGCTGGCAGAATCCAGTTCCCTACAGGCTCTCAGGCTAGGGTTTCAGTTTCTTGCTGGTTGTCAGAGTTGTCTTTAGTTCTTTACCATGTGGTCCTCTCCATAGGGCAGCTCAAAACATGGCAACTTTCTTCTTCAAATCCAGCAGAAAGAAAGTCTGTTAGAAAGACAGGTTGCAACCTTATGTAATGATATTCATGGATGTGATATCCCATCACCTTTGTTGTTCTATTGGATAGGAGTAATTCACAGTTTGTGGCAATGATCAAGGGGAACATTACAGAATAATAATAGGAGATGAGGATCATGAGGCCCATGCCCTGACATGGTACAAATGCATATGAATAATGAAAAAATATAAAAATAGAAGTTAAAAAATATAAACCTGAACATTTTTAAAAGTCTGTGGATGAGAAACAAAACTGAAATTCAAACTCAAAGAAATAAACAGGGCTAAAGTCACAGACCTTTTAGAGTCACCATCAGAAGACAAGCCATGATGGATTAGATCTTAGCTCAAGTGGGATAAAAGGAACTGAAATTGTTCTGCAAAAGAAGAGGGACTAGAGTAATAATCAATTTTTGAAGCTGGCTCCTGGAGGAATGGCCAAACTCCCCAACTGAAAAAGAACCTGAGAAAATAAATTGTTACACATCACTTCCCAAAATGTAAAGCACGGGTATCATGCAAACTGCAGTCTCAGGAATGAGGAGTATATATGCATAGTCTTAGAACGACTGAGTGGCTGACTTCGTGATTGAATCTGCTGTATTCCAAATATCACTTTAAGAAGAAGACCTTGAAATTTCTATATGAGTCCAATTTCTGAGGATGTTCCACATCTTTTTTTATTAAGTAATTGAAAATTAAACAATATTGAGATATCACTATGCACCAATTAGAATGGCTAAAATCCAAAAAATTGGCACTATCAAATGCTAATTAGGATGTGGAGCAACAGGAACTCACATTTATTGATGGGAGGATTGTAAAATGGTGCAGCCACTTTTGGAGACAGTCTGGCAGTTCCTTACAAAGTTAAATAATCCAGTGACAGTGCTCTTAGTTATTTACCCAATTTATTGGAAAATTTATGTCCACAAAAACCCTACATATGAATGTTTATAGTAGCTTTATTTATAAACAATGGATGAACTGATAAACAGTGGTATATCCATATGATGAAATATTATTCAGCAATAAAAAGAAATGAATTATCAAGCCACAAATAAAAAAATGTATGAATCTTAAGTGCATATTACTAAGTGAAAGGAGACAGTCTGTAAAGACTACGCACTGATTCCCATTATATAGCAGTATGGAAAAGGTAAAATTCTAGAGACTGTAAAAATTAGTGCTTAACAGGGGCTTGGCAGGAGAAGGAGAGGTTTGAATAGATAAAGCATATTGCATTTTTTAAGGAAGGGAAACTTTTGTATTATACAGTCAAGGTGCATATATGACAACATGCATTTGTCAAAATCCATGCAAATTACAGCATGAAGTGAAATATTATGTATGAAAATTTTAAAAAATCTTTTAAGAGGTTGGGGGAATCCCAGAACAGAATGAAGGATGTGACAAAATAATCTAACTGTATTACAGATATATGAAACAACCTCACTGAGAGGGGTGAGAGAAGATGTGTTGACTTAAGTAATGTTAGAAATAAGTGGAGTCTGGAAACTAAAGGCAAATAAACTGCATATAAGCACTATATACTAGTTGATAAAGTTGTTTCCCTTGGAAGTAGGCGTTAACAATTCTAATAATACTGTACATGTATAATGAAATTGAGCCATTAAGCTAGTGGGAGCCAAGTTTCTCACTGTTGATGTAGGAGAAAAATATAAGGAAGGATGGGAGGCTAGAAATATGCATGTGTTAATGGATTAGAATTAGAACCATCAGTATGAGCTCATGTTTAGGTTACAATAAATACAGATGGCTATGTATGGAAATATTTGTAAATTATATAAATATGTGTATATACAGAGGTTCATGTACACACATATATTTCCTTGCATCTTATAATACTATAAAGTAAGAAAGAACTAAGAACAATCACACAAACAAACAAAAGCCCAAAGCCCTCATATTTATGAAGAACAGTCAAAGGGATACAAGACCCATCTGAAAAAGTTCCCAATGGCCAAAGCTGGGACAACTTGAGCAACAAAATGAAGATGTATTGAATTATAACCAAAAGTATAAAATAAGTATCAAAGAGTTCATACTGATGTGAATAAAAAAGCAAGTAAATAAATAAATGGGAGAGAATAGACAACTATCCATTGCAGAAGAACTCCAAATAATTTATGTAGATACTCCCCCCTCAAGAAAGTGAAAGATAACTCTCCACTCCTTAAATTTAGGCTGCAAATAATGACATCCCTCCAAAAAGTACAGTATAGAGGAGGGAGAAAAAAGACTGCTGTTTAATGGAGAAACTGAATAAACTTTACTTCAGCCAGGTAATCAGGGTAAACATCAACAGTAATAAATCATGTTGAGAGCATGTTCCCTTTATATGATGTGATGAGAATAGCACTTTATCATCTCTGTGGTTTTCCTCACCAGAACTCATAAAATCAGTTTAGTCATGAAAAAAAAATCAAACAAATCTCAGTTGAGGGAGGCTTTACAAATCCTCTGACCAGTACTTCTCAAAACCATCAAGATCATCAAAAGGAATCAGAGGAACTGCCACAAACAATGACAACTAAGCATAATGTGGCATCCTGGATGGGATTCTGGAAGAGATAAAGACATTAGCAAAAAACTGAAGAAGTCTGAATAAAGTATGCACATTAGTTAATAATAATATATCAATATTGTTTCAATAGATCCTATCAAATAGAATGCCTGAAGGGTAAAACAACAAAGACAGTAAATAACTAATTGAAAAAAAACTAGCTACAAATTTTCCAGAACTGAGAAAAGACATGAGCACTCAGACTCAAATAAGTAAGATAAAAAGATAAACATACATTTGGTCATATAATATTGAAACAACAGTACAAGCTAATAGGAAAAAATACAGAGATTACTGAAAAACCAAAATAAATAATCCAAAATATATGGTTATATTTCAAAAAATGGAGTAAATTATTTGAAAAAAATTATATTCATAATAAGCTATCTTATAAACTAGGAATAAGAATGATCTTTGTCTACATGACAAAAGGTACCTATTCAAATCAATGTAAGATGTATATAGTACTGGCTAAGATAAATCCTGAAGCCAGACCACACTGAAATTCTGTCTCTGCTTCTGAAAGGCTATTCATGACTTTAATACGTCACGTCTTCCTTTATTTCAGAAATAATAATATTTACCCATGAAATTTGATGGAAGAGATAGGGGTATATGCAAAATGCTTAAAATATTTCCTGACACATAACAATAATCCAATTAATATTGTTGATGTTATTATTATTGTTATTATTAATGATAAGACTTGAGTTAGAAATGAGAACAAGTTGTCATCTGTTACCTAAAAGTGATGTTATACAAGCTTGCAAGAGGAAGGGACAAAATTTTCATTAAATTTAGAAAATATAATATTCCTAAAATTCTCAAGAGAATCAAGAAACTTTAAAAGTAATTATGGAGTGAATAAGATTGCTGGAAACAAGATAAGCTTATAGGGGCTTCCCTGGTGGTGCAGTGGTTGAGAGTCCGCCTGCCAATGCAGGGGACATGGGTTCGTGCCCCGGTCCGGGAAGAGACCACATGCCACAGAGCAGCTAGGCCCATGAGCCATGGCCACTGAGCCCGTGTGTCCGGAGCCTGTGCTCCACAACAGAAGAGGCCACAGCAGTGAGACGCCCGTGTACTGCAAAATAAAAAGAAAAAAATGATAAGCTTATAAAAAATAACCAGCATTCCAATAATTAGTAATTAGGAAATTTAATAGAGAAAATAATGTCAGAATAATTTGCAAGTTTTCTAGTTTTCTTTGTGTAATTAATTTCTATTTCATACCATCGTGGTCAGAAAAAATTACTTCATAGGATAATTTAATATAATCATTTTAAATTTATTAAGACTTGTTTTGTGGCCCAGCATATGATCTATTTTCAAAAATATTCCATGTGCACTCGAAAAGAATGTATATTCTTTTGCTTTTGAACAGAATGTTCTATATATATCTATTAAGTTTATCTGCTGTTTAAGGTCAATATTTTCTTATAAATTTCTATCTGGATGAATTATTCATTGATGTAATTGGGGTATTAAAATCCCTTACTCTTATTGCACTGCTGTCTATTTCTCCCTTAAGGCCAGTTAAATTTAACTTAAACTAAGTTTTTACATGTAAACTTTTCTAATTCACTTCTAAAGTACTTGAAAATTGGCTCTGCTCAATCATTCTAACCTTGTGTAATAACGATAAAGGTTATATGCATAATATTTGTTAAGCTCTATGCAATGTGCTTTGAAAACAATATCTTATTCAATTCATATATAATGTTCATTGATTCATTTTGTTAAAGCACTGATAGTTTCATTCAATTTCATTTCTCAGAAACTCTCAGTGTTGGATTTCTGTTTACATAATAAATATTCACACTTAGTCTATTATTCAACACCCCCCATGATCAGATCCCTATTAATAGGTTAGTTGTTAAGAGAGTAAAGTGAGTGATTATAGGAGACCTGGGGCTTCAAGTAAGATTACATCTGCCTGCAAGAATCTGTCACTTGCCTTTATTCAGGTTTCTGGGGGTAATAAATCTTAAGAGTCCATAAGCCATCAGAACATCAAGGGTGAAAAAATCTGTCAGGCAGGGAAGGAACTAGAAAATTAGTTATAATTAATGTAGAAATCAAGTTGGAGACTGATATAACCTCAGATGGATAAAAGGGTAAAATTCAATGAGTATCCATAGTGTCTGTGGACTCAACAGATTGATTCACTCTTCATGGAAGTCTGCGTATTTCAGAAAATATGAGTGGAAAACCTAGATTCACTATAAGCTGCTAAAATTAGGGCACTGTTTTCTTTAATTACTTTTCCAGAGTTCCACTAGACTAATGTGAAGTTGCCATTTTTATATAAATAAATGTGGTGCTTTTAGTTGAACTAAGTCAATTCATATTTATTTTTAATTATGAATATGTAACAAAAGGCACAATTCTAATGTATACACGATAAACTGATCTCTCGAATTTCTTTTCCTTCTCTCACAACAAATTCCATATAAATGAGGTTGCAAAGCTAAATCAACTCTTTTTCAAACCAATATTTTAATTTTTCACCCATTGAGTATGACCTTCATGCTGCCAAATAACTTCCCATTTGGTCTAGTCACAGTGACTGAAAATTTCCATTACTGAAAACATGGAAAAATTATTAAGGAGGGTACAATCAAGCTCATTAGCACTTTGATTACAATTAAGCATCTATCTTTCTCAAGTTTATACCACTAATAAATGACTAAACATAAAGTTTAACTCCTTTGTACTATATAAATTCTCTTACTTCCAACTTTCAGTGCCACGGTTTCAGCTTAATCAAGGAATAAACAGCAAATATTGCCCTTCTAGTCTAGCTCTGAACTCAGGAAAGCAGTGAGTATAAGACATATAATTATACACTAATAAATAAGAATCAAACACTAAAATTCTGTTAGCCGGGATCAAAGATCTGTTCAGGCGTATGATTGCTGCAAACTATTTCAACAACTGGATGGGGAAGAGAAATATACACTCATCTTCATGATAATGTAAGTCCCTCTGGAACTAACGTGTAAACGATTGATGTGTAAGGTAAAGCAGAGCAATTATTGAATATTCATTAGTATATATAGATATAGAAATAGGCTTTGGCACACCAGTACTAATTTTCTCCTTCTCCTGATCTATAAACAGGGGTAAATATTCCTTGATTGAGTGAAAATCAATCAGGACTTCTAGGGATTTCCGTTTTAGTGCAGATTAAAAGTTTTATACTTGTGGTCATCATGGATTGACTGCTGAGGCCTTTATCATCACCAGATTATGGATGGCTATACCCTCTATAATCTATGAGTAAGAATATCATCTTTGGTTATCTGAAAGGGAAATGACCTTCCTAGTATGAATCCACCATCTCACTGAAAATAAATATCTTGTGGTGTGTGTGTGTGTGTGTGTGTGTGCACATGTGTGTGTATAAATGACTAGACTATTTCAGAAGACAATGTTTGTCCAACTCATATACTGCTTTATAGTGTATGGGATTTTAAATGTAATTCTTTCAAACCAAATGTAAATGCTTAAAAATAAAATAAATTCCCTATCTTTACTTGTTTATCTCTAGTAAAGTAATTTCATGGAATTGATTTTTTTTTCTGATCTTTTATCCCACAAGAAGTGAGTAAACATATAATTTTTGCTTTCTCTTTGAAAACTCTTTATGTTCCCTTCTCTGAAGACAATATATTGGCAGAAAATTGTTCAATAAATTTGCTCCCTAACATTACATTACATTCTCTTCCTTATGCTTTGGTCTATTTCCAGTGGATTTTAGAAAATTTACAGCATTTAATCTTTCAATAACAGGTTGATCAATTAAAAATGATATATTTGTATTCATTTTGTTATATCTGTCACTTTTATTTGACTTTAATATAAAGTTCCTTTTTCTCTGCTTTTGTCAACATCTTGGTATTCTGCATACTACTTCTCCAGAATTGTCCTTATATTTTAAATTTTTGAATATTTCTGTCACTTCCCAGTCTAGACCTTGTACATTTAGAGGGACAATTTTGTTTAACCATGGGAGAACAGAGTAATTACTGATAGTTTTGATGACTTCATATTATTTGCTTTATCAAAACCTAGAGACAATTTTCTTTGTCATAGAAATCATTTCATTCAAATATGACAGTGGAGGAAAATCTCCAACCATAAAATTGTAGGCGCAGAAGTCCTCTTTAGATTTTAAACATAAACATAAGTAGCTCTGCAGTTTTGTAACTCACTATATTTTTGAAATCTCTTTTACAAGCCTCATTTCTCTCTAACTTATTTAATTTACTAGGAGAATAAAAACTTCCTGAAAGAGAATCCAAATTTGATCCATGTGTATAAGCCCTACAGTGCCTTACATACAGTAAATGTACAATAAATGATTTTAATGCATAAATATGAAAATTAAAATAGGTGCCTGTGAAAGGACCTTAATGATTAGATATTCAGTCCCATGTACTGTATCATAAGACCTCATCCTATGAGAGACGCTGTAGTGAATGCAAAAAAAGTCAACAATAAATCTTGTTAGGAAAGTAAGTTCATGTAAGAAATACAAAATAAAATTAGGCATGTGTCAAGTTATACTTCTAGACAAGATGGAGTTACAAGAGCCAACTATATAACACCTGAAATAACAACAACAACAAACTAACAAAATATAAAAAAATATTTCGCAAGACACTGTACATCAGGCAACAAAGGATGGTGATCAGTGAGATAAGGAACATAAAGAAAATGAAACTAAGATTGTTCTAGTTACTGTCTTGAATGAGTTTCCTGATCACAGCACAGGGAGGATGAATCCAGAACAAACACAGCAGATTGACTGAGGTGAAAAGAAAATCCATTGAGGCTAAAGTAGCCCATTTTATCCACACCAAGTACTGGAGAGGAGAAAGCTGCAAGGAAAGAGAACTTCAAACATATACAGATATTTCCCCTTGAATAGTCAGCTGACTATTGGCATTCTTGGAAGGAAACTATCTAAAGGTTGGAAAACAACAGCCTGAAAGAAATAGAGAGAACTGCTCTCGTGGTCACATGGGGCTAGAAATAGTCCTTGTTTTCACTAACTAGGCAAGAAAATATCAAGATTCATGGGGAATTTGGTACAGTACTCAGTAGTGTCTTGCCTGCATCATGGGAAATAACCCTAGGCTGAGCAATGCTCTGGACCTGCCTAATAAACCTTAAAAACAAGACCTCAAAGGATCAAACTGTTTTCAAGTATCTTAACAGTGCCCCAGAACAAAGCTCAAGAATGCTTGTAAGAATACATAAATATTTAGCACCAACAAGGTAAAATTCACAATGTATAGTTAACATCCAATCAAAAACTTCTAGACATGCAAAGAAACAAGGCAATATAAAACCCATGATAAAAAGATTAATTAATTAACTGAAACTGACCCAGAGTTGCCACAGATTTTATTTTTATATTTTTTGGAGTTACTATTAAATTTAGTAGTTATTCAATAAATTTGTGACACAAACACTACAGTCATGTATTTTAAAAGACCTTATCAGTTATATGCACTAAAACAGGACAAAAGACATGTCCAAGATTTGTTTAAAATACAATAAAAAAACAGTTGAAGCTGGGTTATGCATTTATCTTGGAGGGTTATTTATTTAATCATTTATTTATTTTATGTCCCCATGTTTGTTTTTTTCCTTAATTTTTGAATTTTATTTTACTTATTCCTTATACAGCAGGTTCTTATTCATCATCAGTTTTATACACATCAGTGTATACATGTCAATCCCAATTGCCCAATTCATCATACCACCCCCCACCACCACCTCACCACTTTCCCCACTTGGTGTCCATACGTTTGTTCTCTACATCTGTGTCTCTATTTCTGCCATGCAAACTGGTTCATCTGTACCATTTTCTAGGTTCCACATATATGTGTTAATATACAATATTTGTTTTGCTCTTTCTGACTTACTTCACTCTGTATGACAGTCTCTAGATTCATCCACGTCTCAACAAATGACCCAGTTTAGTTCCTTTTTATGGCTGAGTAATATTCCATTGTAAATATGTACCACATCTTCTTTATCCATTCATTTGTCAATGGACATTTAGGTTGCTTCCATGACCTCACTATTGTAAATAGTGCTGCAATGAACAATGGGGTGCATGTGCTTTTTTGAATTATGGTTTTCTCTGGGTATATGCCCAGTAGTGAGATTGCTAGATCATATGGTAATTCTATTTTTAGTTTTTTAAGGAACCTCCATACTGTTCTCCATAGTCACTGTATCAATTTACATTCCTACCAACAGTGCAAGAGGGTTCTCTTTTCTCCACACCCTCTCAAGCATTTGTTGTTTGTAGATTTTCTGATGATGCCCATTCTAAATGGTGTGAGGTGATATCTCATGTAGTTTTGATTGGCATTTCTCTAATAATTAGTGATGTTGAGCAGCTTTTCATGTGCTTCTTAGCCATCTGTATCTCTTCTTTGGAGAAATGTCTATTTAGGTCTTCTACCCGCTTTTTGGACTGGGTAGTTTGTTTTTCTTTAATATTGAGCTGAATGAGCTGTTTATATATTTTGGAGATTAATCCTTTGTCCATTGATTCATTTGTAAATATTTTATCCCATTCTGAGGGTTGTCTTTTCATCTTGTTTATGGTTTCCTTTGCTGTGCAAAAGCTTTGAAGTTTCATTAGGTCCCATTTGTTTGTTTTTGTTTTTATTTCCATTACTCTAGGAAGTGGATCAAAAAAGATCTTCCTATGATTTATGTCAAAGAGTGTTCTTCCTATGTTTTCCTCTAAGTGTTTTATAGTGTCCAGTCTAACATTTAGGTCTCTAATCTATTTTGAGTTTATTTTTGTGTATGGCGTTATGGAGTGTTCTAATTTCATTATTTTACATGTAACTGTCCAGTTTTGCCAGCACCAATTATTGAAGAGTGTCTTTTCTCCATTGTATATCCGTGCCTCCTTTGTCATAGATTAGTTTACCATAAGTGCGTGGGCTTTCTATCTTTTTCCATTGATCTATGCTTCTTTTTTGTGCCAGTACCATATTGTCTTGATTACTGCAGCTTTATAATTTAGTCTTAAGTCAGGGAGTGTGATTCCTCCAGCTCTGTTTTTTTCCCTCAAGACTGCTTTGACTATTTGGGGTCTTTTGTGTCTCCATACAAGTTTTAAGATTTTTTGTTCTAGCTCTGTAAAAAATGCCATTGGTAATTTGATACGGATTGCACTGAATCTGTAGATTGCTTTGGGTAGTATAGTCATTTTCACAATATTGATTCTTCCAATCCAAGAACTTGGTATATCTCTCCGTCTGTTGGTATCATCTTTAATTTCTTTCATCAGTGTCTTATAGTTTTCTGCATACAGGTCCTTTGTCTCCCTAGGTAGATTTATTCCTAGGTATTTTATTCTTTTTGTTGCAATGGTAAATGGGAGTGTTTCCTTAATTTCTCTTTCAGATTTTTCATCATTAGTGTATAGGAATGCAAGAGTTTTCTGTGCATTAATTTTGTATCCTGCAACTTTACCAAATTCATTGATTAGCTCTAGTAGTTTTCTGGTGGCATCTTTAGGATTCTCTATGTATAGTATCATGACACAGATTTTAGAATGATCAGGGAAGGACATTAAAGTAAATGTTACAGGATATATAGGGACCAAAATGGCAACATATAAGGCTTCTGAACTCCCCTCTCCAATGAAGACACCAAAGATACTATTAGGCATGGAGAAAATATCTCTGAAAGAAATCCCGAAACTAGCTGAGTGACTCCTACACATCAGGCAAATGAGAAAGTACATACATATAAATAGGCAGTAAAGATTGAGACACACTCTCTCCATAAACCCCACCCTTGGCAAAACACCATACATTCAGGAGGGAACTCTTAACTCCCAGCTTCTGCTTGATAAGTGAAGTGTTTGAACTCCACATGTAGCACCTACTTTTAAGACTTCTATCCAGTAAATGGGTTCCCCAAACACCTTGCTCTGAGGTCAATGAGTCTTGGTTAATGAGATCTACAAGAAGTCATTAATTGGCTTATGTCACTCTCTGCAGCTAACCCCATAATGCTCAGTGCAGAGAGAGCAGGCAAAAATGCTCATCTCTCAATCTTTCCCTGAGACACGTTCATCTGCACATTTTGAAAACTGATGCCTGAAGGTCAGGCTTCTAATTCGGCATGAATCTAGAGTCTGGCTGTGATTTTCTTCAGAGATCGGGGAAGCTGGTGGACACCTCCCATGTTTTCTCTCTCTCTCCCACTCTAAGGCACCAGTTTCTCCCTGGAAGGAGCTTGTACACATGTCTGTTGCCCTGTCTTTTGCAGCTATTCCCCAAGTAGTGGGCCCCTGGATCACCTGCCTCCATTAACCAATAGGGTTTGCATTCACAGGTCCCACAGGACTGTAACAAATAAAGGAGGAGCTCTTAACAGGCAGAGGAACATCCCTCCCTTGTGGCTGTACACCCAGATCCAGAGCAGATTGCACAGGAAAAAGTACTCATCTCCAAATTTCTCCATCAAAGGGACTTAACTACATAATTTTACAGCTGCTCCCTGAAGGTCTGGCTTCCAATCAGCCTGTATGTAGATGTTGAATGCAACTCGCCCCTCCCTTTTTGGACACTGATGGGTCTTGATCCGCCATCAACTATTGAGAGACTATTACAAAGAAGGAAGTTTGGACATCACAAGGGTTTAAGAGACAGCAATGAGCTCAGAGTGGGCTGATTGACAAGGTACATCTCCTACTCAAGACCACTCTGTCAAGAATTGGAGAGGTGGCTGTATAATCTAATATGCAGAAACCAACACAGAGGGTCAAGGAAAATGAAGAAACAGAAGAATATATTTCAAATAAACAAACAAAAAACAAAATAAATCTCCCAAAACAAATCTTAATAAGATGGAAATTAGTGATTTACCTGATAGAAAATTCAAAATAACAGTCATAAAGAAGTCACCGAGATTAGGAGAGCAATGAATGGAAAAAAGGAGAATTTCAACAAGGATATAGAAAATACCTAAAAAGTACCAAAGGGAAATCATAGAGCTGAAGAATACAATAACTCAACTGAAAATTCAATAGTGGAGTTCAACATCAAACTAGATGAAGTGGAAGAAAGAGCCAGTGAAGTACAAGAAAGAGCAGTGGAATACTTCCAGTTAAAGGATCCAAAAAAAAAAAAAAGTGAGGATAGTTTAAAAGAATATGGGGCAATCATGGAGCATCATCCAAGAGATATTATGGGAATCCCAGAAGGAGAAGAAAGAGAGAAAGGGGCAGAAATCTTTTTCAAAGAATAATGTAAAAAAAAATCACTAAACTGTATGGAAAAATACATTCAGATCCAGGTATCCCCCAGAGCTCCAAACAAAAAGAATCCGAGGAAACATGAAAAGAGGCACATTATAACTAAACCGTCAAAAGTTAAAGACATGGAATCTTAAAAGTAGTAAGAGAAAAACAACTTGTTATGTAGAAGGAACCTCTAAGAGTATTGTTCAGCAAAAAGTTTTGCAGGCCAGAAGAGAGTAGAATGATTTATATAAAGTGATGGAAGATTCAAAACTGCCAAGCAAGAATATTCTACCCAGCAAAGTTGTTTTCAGAACTGAAGGAGAAATAAAGAGCTTTCCAGACAAACAAAAACTGTAGGAGTTCATCATCACTAGACTGGCCTTATGAAAATGATTTAAGGGACTTTGTCAAGCTGAAGAAAAGGGATACTATCTAGTAACAGAAAAACATATACAAGTATAAAACTCAGAAGTAAAAGGAAATATAAAGTTAACTTTATAATATGCATGCTGTAATGGTTGTGAGTAAATCTGTTATAAATCTAGTATGAAGATTAAAAGACAAAAGTGTTAAAAATAACATTACAATAATTTGTTAATAGATATAGAACATAAAAGCTGTAAACAGTAACATCAAAAACATTGTATGGGGGGAGTGTAAAAATGTATAGCTTTTGTATGACTTTGAAGTTAAGTTTTTATAATCTTAAAATAGACTCTTATAAACATGTTTTATGTAAAACCCATGGTAGTAACAAGCAAAAAATTTGTAGTAGATACACTAAAATTAATGAGAATGGAATCAAAGCATTCCACTACAGAAAATCAAATTACAAAGGAAGAGAGCAAGAGGTACTAGAACTTAAATGTTTTCACCAAGATAAAGTAAATATGTGAAGTAATGGATGCATTATTAGCTCCATGGGGGGCATCCTTTCACATGTCTATGTACATCAAGTCATCTTGTACACTATAAATACATTACAATTTTATTTGTCAATTATACCTCAATAAAACTGAAAAAAATAATATAGTTATTACAACTTTCTTCTATATAGACGTGGACGATATTAGAAAAACCCACATCAAACTTGTAGATATAACAAATAAAATACTATCTTAAATGAACAGAAGAAAAGTAAAAAGAACAGAGTATCAATGAGCTATAGGAAAATTTCAAGTGACTTAATGTGTATATAATTGGAGTTCTCAAAGCAGAAGGGCAGGAATGGGTTAGAATTTTTTTGAAAAAGTAATGGATGAAAATTTAACATATTTGAGGTAAACTACAAAATTATAAGTTCAAAAACAAGAAAAATAAATATGAAGAAAACTATACTGTGGTATATGTATTACTAATGCATCACCACATTAAAAGTTACCCCTCCAAATAACAATTTAAAATAGCAAATGTTTATTGTCTCAGAGTTTTGGGGGGTTAGGATTCCATGTGCAGTTTACCTTGGTGCTTCTGACTCAGGGTTTTCTTAGGTTGCAATCAAGGTGTCAATAGGGCTGTAGTAATCTTATAGTTCAAATGGGGATTGTTCCTCTCCCAAGCTTATTCACATGGCTTTTGGCAGGCCTCAGGTCATTGCTGACTGTTGGCCTGAAACATAAGCTCCTACTATACATGCTTTTCTATAGGGCCATTAACAACGTGGTAACTGTCTTCCCTCACAGCAAATGAGTGAGTTATCAAGAGAGAGAATCACCAAAGATAGAAGGCATTCTTTATGTAACTTCATCTCAAAAGAAATAACATATCAGTGTTGCCATATTCAGTTTGTTAGAAGTGACTCATTAGGTCTAGTTCACACTCAAGAGGAGGGAATTACAAAAGAACATGAATACCAGCAACAGAAACCATTGAGAGCCATCCTTAGAGGGCTGCCTACCAATTGAGACATAAGTTCCTGGAAGCTGCATCAAATTGCTTAAACATCAGTGACAAAGTGAAAACCTTAAAGGCAGCCAGAGGGAAAAAAAATTACACATTGCATACAAAGGGACAAAGATAAGAATTACAACTGAGCTCTTGCTATAAAAAATTAAAGCAAGAAGAGAGTGGAACAATGTATTTAAAGGCCAGGAGGGAGAAACTGAAATGTACTAATATAAAATTCTTATACTATACATGAAGTAGTATCATATTATTGGTGGCTTAATATTGTAAGAGCAATAAATTTATTTTACTGTATTAAGAAGCTAACAAACAATTAAAATGAAAAAATACAGTAAAAAAGAGAAGCCATATGATCATCTCAATAGAAATAAATAAAGAATTTGGCAATCAAAGGGAAATACCCAGTAAAAAGTTAGAACATCAAGTGAATGTTTCCAATCACAGTTTGTAATGATAATTGACTGCAAAGTTTAAGGGGAAGTTCTAAAAATGAATAGATTCTTTGAGGAATTGTTATTATCTACTTTTCAGAAATTTTTACTTCTCTGCTTAGTATTGAATAGTGGCCTTGACAATGTTTTAGTGCTTCTTCAGATTCTGTCCTTACTATGCTGGAATTGGTTCAGGCTATACGTAAATTATATAATTATCTTGAAATTGAAGAAGAAAACTGCTACTTAGATTGTTTCTGTGAGACTGAAATGTGGCTTGCTTCTTTGTTCTTTATCTCAAAACACATTGTCAATTTCTCAATCAAATGCTTTCATCTTTGCATTACTTTAAGGCCAATTCAAGATCTTCATATTGTGAAAAGCTGAAAGCATTCCTTGTAAGATCAGGAACAAGGCAAGGATGTCCACTGTTGTCATTTTATTCAACATAGATTTGGAAATCCTAGCCATGGCAATCAGAGAAGAAATAGAAATTAAAGGAATCCAAATTAGAAAAGAATAAATAAAACTGTCATTGTTTGCAGATGACGTGATACTATACATATAAAATCCTAAAGATACCACCAGAAAAAGACTAGAACTCATCAATGGATTTGGTAAAGTTGTAGAATACAAAATTAATATACAGAAATCTCTTGTATTCTTACATACTAACAATGAAAAGTCATAAAGAGAAATTAAGGAAACAATCCCATTTACCACCATATCAAAAAGAATGAAATATCTAGGAATAAACCTGCCTAAGGAGACAAAAGACCTGTACTCTGAAAACTATAAGATGCTGATGAAAGAAAGCAAAGATGACACAAACAGATGGAAAGATATAACATGTTCTTGGATTGGAAGAATCAATATTGTCAAATTGACTATACAACCCAAGGCAATCTACAGATTCAATCCAATCCTTATCTAATTACCAATGGCATTTTTCACAGAACTAGAACAAAAAAAAATAATTTGTATGGAAACACAAAAGAGTCCAAATATACAAAGCAATCTGGAAAAAGAAAAATGGAGCTGGAGGAATCAGACTCCTTGACATCAGACTAAACTACTAAAGCTACAGTAATCAAAACTGTATGGTACTGGCACAAAAACAGAAATATAAGTCAACGGAACACGATAGAAAGCCCAGAAATAAACCCACACATATATGTCACTTAATCTATGACAAAAAAGGCAAGAGTATACAATAGAGAAGAGACAATCTCTTCAATAAGTGGTGCTGGGAAAACTGGACAGCTACATGTAAAAGAATTAAATTAGAACATTCTCTAACACCATACACAAAGATAAATCCAAATAGATCAGAGACCTAAATGTAAGGCCAGACACTATAAAACTCTTAGAGGAAAACATAGGCAGAAAACTCTTTGACATAAACCACAGCAATATTTTTTTTTGATCCACCTCCTAGTGTAATGAAAATAAAAATAAACAAATGGTACCTAATTAAACTCACAGTCTTCTGCACAGCAAAGGAAATCTTAAACAAAATTAAAAGACAACCTACAGAATGGAAGAAAGTATTTGCAAATGAAGTGGCTGACAAGGGATGAATCTCCAAAATATACAAATGACCATGTGGGTCAATATCAAAAGAGCAAACAACCCAATCAAAAATTCGTCAGAAGATCTAAATAGACATTTTTCCAAAGAAGACATACAGATGGACAAAAAGCACATGAAAAGCCACTCAACATCACTAATTATTAGAGAAATGCAAATCAAAACTACAATGAGTAGTTTTAGGCAGTTAGAATGGACATCATCAGAAAATCTTCAAGCAACAAATGCTGGAGAGGGTTTGGAGAAAAGGGAACCCTCTTGAACTGTTGGTAGGAATATAAACTGATACAGCCACTATGGAGAACAGTATGGAGGTTCCTTTAAAAAACTAAAAATAGAAATACCATATGACCCAGCAATCCCACTACTGGGCATATACACTGAGAAAACCATAATTCAAAAAGATACATGTACCACAATGTTCACTGCAACACTATTTACAATAGCCAAGGCATGGAAGCTAACTAAATGTCCATAAACAGAAGAATGGATAAAGAAGATATGGTACATATATACAGTGGAATATTACTCAGCCATTAAAGGAAGAAAATGGCTCCATTTGCAGCAACATGGATGGACTTAGAGATTATCATACTAAGTGAAGTATGCAAAGACAAATATCATATGATATCATTCATATGTGAAATCTATTTTCTTTTAATTATATAAATGAACTTACTACAAAACAGAAACAGACTCAGAGATATCAAAAACAAACTTATGGTTACCAAGGAGAAATGTGGGGAGGGGGATAAATTAGGAATTTGGTATTAACATACACACACTACTATATATGATAGATAACGAACAAGGACCTACTGTATAGCCCAGGGAACATTACCCAATATTCTGTGATAACCTATATGAGAAAATAAACTGAAATAGAATGTATATATGTATATGTATAACTGAATCATTTTGCTGTACACCTGAAACTAATGGCATTGTAAATCAACTATAATCCAATAAATTAAAAAAAAAGGATCTTCATATTGGAATCATCTTCAAGACAGTTGAGTCACTATGTATTGTGGCTTGTCCAAGCTATTTATTTATTTATATTATTTTTCCATTTGGTTGGTGATGACCGTCAAAGCTATAGTTGTCCTTCCAGTTGCTCATCTATTGCTATTTTGACTCCCACATTCTTAATGTGACTTACTTTTTCTATTATTTGCCTAACTTGCTTACTTTAGGACCCCAGCATCACTTGCCCCAAAATTTGAACAGTTTACAGAGGTAATTGACCTTAAATACACAGAAATCCTTGTTTATTTTTTCTTGCCCTATCCACCCTTATGCACATCCTTACCTATTATGGCAAGGAAGAGACTTAGAGATACATAAAACTGTGAAGTAAAACAAACAAACAGAAAATAATGTTCATGAGGGGTTCTACATTAAAAGTCAAAACATAAGGTCATTGCCCAGGCTTAAAAACTACCATCAATTAACAAGTTTGACGGTACCTCAAATCATCCCTAGTTATAAACTTTTCACATTTGAATGCTGTATTTATTTTAATATACTTTATTTTTTAGAAAAGTTTTAGATTTATAGCAAATTGAGGTAGTACAAAGAGTTCCCTTACACCCCTGTGCAGAGTCTTTCCTATGATTAACATCTTGTTTTAACATTATAAATAGGTTACAATAGATGAACCAATATTAATACATTATTTTTAACTAAATTCCATAGTTTGTTCATATTTTGTTAGTTTTTTCATACTCTAGTTTTATTATTAACAGCTTTTTCGAAATGTATTCACACACCATACAATTCATTCATTTA
The DNA here is from genome assembly GCF_008692025.1 of Phocoena sinus. Lineage (NCBI taxonomy): Eukaryota > Metazoa > Chordata > Mammalia > Artiodactyla > Phocoenidae > Phocoena > Phocoena sinus. The sequence continues at coordinate 76,143,976 of NC_045784.1, read as the reverse complement.
AATTGTGATATTCAATGTCTTTTAGTGTATTCAGAGTTGTGATTTCATCACCACAATCAATTTTAGGACATTTGATTACCACAAAAGAAGGTCCTCATACCTTAGCTATCATCCATCAATTCCCCATCCTCCCTAGTCCTAACCAACCACTGATCTACTTTCTATCTCCATAGGTTTGTCTTTTATAGATGTTTTATATAAATTTTATCATATAATATGTGGTCTTTTGTGACTGGCTTCTTTCATTTAGCATAATGTTTTTAAGATTCATCTGTTGTAGTATGTACCAGTACTTGATTTATCTTTACTTTTGAATAATATTCCATTGCACTGATATACCACATTTTATTTATACAGTTATTAGAACATTGAGTTATTTATAATTTTTGGCCATTATTAATACTGCTATGAATATTTGACTAAAAGTTTTATATGGTATTATGGTTAGTTTTATGTGCCAACTTGGCTAGTTTATTCAATCAAACACTAAGCTAGGTATTTCTGTGAACATATTTTGCAGATGTGGTTAATTCATACAAGCAGTTGAGCTTAAGTAGAGGACATCTCTCTCTATAATGTGGGTAGGCCTCATCCAATGAATTGAAATTCCTTAAAAACAACCCTGAGATTTCTCTGAAGAATAAATTCTAATATTCTTATACATGTTTATACACACACACACACACACACACACACACACACACATAATCTTTTCAGAATCTACCTGCAGTACCTCTTTTAGCTTCTAGAACTATAACTACACTCAAGTCCCACTAGATCCTAAAGAGTGAGCTTTAAAATGTGGCTCACAAGGAGGCACATTGCACTTCAAAATAACTTCCTGATATTTCCCATTTATACAGACAGAAATCTGAGGAAAGTAAGTGGAAATGAATATTAGTGGTATGAGATAATCGTGAAAGGAATATAAAATTAGATCAGGCTGAATTTGTTGACACAGACCCACTAAGCAGTGATTCAAGATTTAGTGTAGCTTGACTTAGAAAGGGAGCTAACAGCTTGGTTGTTTGGTTGACTAAAACATAAGACCAAGAGGTGGCCTGCCTTAAATAAAGTTGAAATGCCAGAACTACCTAGATATATTCTAGAGGAAGGACTCCAAAGTCATGGAAATTGAAAAGTTAGAGTAGATTTATTACATAAGACTGGCTCACCCAACGAAGATCCAGAGGACAAACCTTCACCATGACTGTAAAAGATAAATATGTGTGTGTAGCCTCAGAATCCTTGAACAACTCTGTGGTCACTCTTCTCTATAGGTCAGGAATTACAGTGGTAACTGTTGTAATTGAATTGGGAAACCTAAATGAAATGGGAGTAATTGGATCCAAGGGTGACAAGGGCCAGTGACAGTATTTAAGTGCCAAAGGCAAAGTGGACATAATTACCATAATGGAGAATAGAGTCAAAGTAATAATCAGGATAGTACAACTCACAGAGAACTATGGCATTGGCTAGTTGGCAATGGTGTCCCTAGAAGAGAAATGCAGGAGGAATCTACTAAATTTTTACTTTATCTGTTTAAGTGGAAGTTTTCTAGGTTAAGTGAACAGAAGTCTAACTTTTATCACCAAAACAAAAGTCATGGTGCCTGAACTATTTCCCAGACTTGATCTGATTTACAGACTGAAAACCCCTCAAATGGAGGAGATGCAAGGGCCCTTTGAGGAAGAAACCCATTGCATTGCCAAAAAGTTATACTGTTAATATTTCTCCCAGCCTTCCCCAAATAAAGTTACATGGCCTTTTACTAGGGTAACTGCATTGGGAAGAAAGAAATAACTAGGCTTTTCAGTGATTATTGTACACTGGCTCTGACTGACACTAATTCCCTGAGACCCAAACATCATTGTGCTCCACCAGTCAGAGTGGAGGCTTACAGAGGTCAGATGATCCATGAAGTTTTACCTCACATCCATTTCACAGTGGATACAGTGGCTGCCCAAGCCCATTCTGTGCCTATTTCCCCAGTCCTAGAATGCATGATTGGAATAAACATACTCAGTAACTGGCAGAATCACCACAGTTGTTTCCTGATCTGTGAAGTGAGAATTATGGAAGGAAAGGCCAGGTAGAAGCCACTAGAACTGCCTCTATCTTGGAAAATAGTGAGCCAAGAGGAACATCCTATTCCTGGAGTGGCATTGACATATATACACGTAAAATAGATAGCTAGTGGGAAGCAGCCGCATAGAACAGTGATTGAATATCTCTATTCAACTTACCTATTTCTCCTGTGAGAAAGCAAATGGATTTTGAAGAATGACAGTAGACTATAGTAAACTTAACCAGATGGTGGCTCCAATTCCAGCTGCTGTTACAGATGTGGTTTAATTGCTTGAGCAAATTAACACATGCCCTGCTGACTGGTAAGCAATTATTTATTTGGCAAATGATTTTATTCTAAATTTCTTTTAATAAGGATCAACAGAATCAGTTTTTTTTGTTTTCAGTCTGGCAAGGAAACTTTCACTCTCCTGCCTCAGAGGTATATGAACTCTCCAACCCTATGCCATAATTTAGTGAGCAAGTACCTTGATCGACATTCCTTTCCACATCACATCACACTGATCCATTACATTGATGACATTTGGCTGATTGGACCTAGTAGCAAAAAGTAACAACTATTTTAGATTATCATAAAATATCTGAGTGTCAGATGATGGGAAATACACCCAACAAAAATTCAGGGGCCTTATATCTCAGTGAAATTTTTAGGGGTTTACTGGTGTGGGGCTGGTGAGATATCCTTTCTAAGGTAGAGCATAAGTTCCTTCATATGAACCCTCCTAAAAACCAAAAACAAAGAAAAGAAAAAGAGGAAAAATGAGCCTCTAGTGAGCCTCTCTTGATTTGAAGACAACATATCTCATTAGGGATTGATAATCCCTGTTGATCTATATTCATTTATTCTGAATTTTGTTTTGCTAGTTCAAATCTAATTTTGAGTTCCTACAATGAATTTTTCACTATGGTTGTTGTAATTTTTAACTCCTGAATTTCCATTTGGTTTATTTAAAAAAATAATTTCTACTTCTTCATTGATAGTCTCTATTTGGGGAGACATTCTTTTCATATCTTACTGAACCTCTTTATTTATTTATTTATTTATTTATTATTTTTCCCCCTCTTTCCACTCCCTCCCTCCCACCCTCCCTATCCCACCCCTCTATGTGATCACAAAGCACCAAACTGAACTCCCTGTTCTATGCGGCTGCTTCCCACTAGCTATCTATTTTACGTGTATATATGTCAATGCCACTGTCTTGCTTTGTCACAGCTTACCCTTCCCCCTCCCCATATCCTCAAGTCCATTCTCTAGTAGGTCTGTGTCTTTATTCCTGTCTTACCTCTAGGTTCTTCATGACATTATTTTCTTAATTTCCATATATATGTGTTAGCATACGGTATTTGTCTTTTTCTTTCTGACTTACTTCACTCTGTATGACAGACTCTAGGTCCATCCACCTCATTACAAATAGCTCAATTTCCTTTCTTTTTATGGCTGAGTAATGTTCCATTGTATATATGTGTCACATCTTCTTTATCCATTCATCTGATGATGGACAATTATGTTCTTTCCATCTCCGGGCTATTGTAAATAGAGCTGCAATGAACATTTTGGTACATGACTATTTTTGAATTATGGATTTCTCAGGGTATATGCCCAGGAGTGGGATTGCTAGGTCATATAGTAGTTCTCTTTGTAGTTTTTTAAGGAACCTCCATACTGTTCTCCATAGTGGCTGTACCAATTCACATTCCCACCAGCAGTGCAAGAATGTTACTGAACCTCTTTAATATCACAACCTTTAATTCTTTGAACATATTATAATGGCGTCTTTGAAATTGTTCTCTGTTAAATTTGAATACTGGTTATACTCACAGGCAGTTTCTATTGCCTGATTTTTCCCCCGTGTATGGGTTACATAATCATGTTTCTTTAAAGTCTCAACATTTTTGGTACAAAACTAAAAATTTTAAGAAATATCAATATATTATAGCAATTCTGGAAATTGATTCCTCTCTCCACTTTCTGGGGCTTGTTGCTTGTTATTTATTTGCATTGTGACTTGGTTAGGCTATTTTAGTGAAGTCTATTTCTGCCCACAATATGATGCCTTCAGTGTTACTCTACAGAGAGTACAGCCTTATGCATGTACGCAGTTTCCCAAGGATGACTGTGGTTTTAGTGGGCCCCTCTTTGACTGTCTCATTCACTCATCACTGTTAAGCTGTCTGCTACATTTGGTATTAATACCTCATCCTCCAGGTTACACTATTTACAATATACTAGTTCTATTATTTTTGACAATGCCATGAACATAAATTGCTCAGCAGTCTGCTCCAATTAAATTTGGACAAGCATAATGTTTGAGGCAAAGCATCAAAGTTTTTTTTCTTATTCAATGAGGGTTCTTCTTACCTCCTTCCCTCTGTTGGATGTGTTGGCTATGGGTAAGCCTGTTTCTCATAATTAAGATGAACTATTATTTTTGAGAATGCCCTTTGACTTGAACTTCTCCACACTCTGTTTTATATAAAGTCAGTTCCTTATGGGAGAGCCGTGGAGCTCTTTTCTGTTATTTGACTACCTCTCCCCTTCAGAAAAATTTTTGAGTGACTACTCTGGGCACTGAGCAAGTCAGTAGCATCTAGTCCTTTCAGGTTACCTCTCCCTGCATAAAACCTTTTACCTACCTGAGAAGTGGATCAAGGGCATCGTGATTCAAAGTATTATTAGCCTGATGTGTCTGGGAAAGAGCCCCTGTCCTATGGATAGGTGTTATGTGGAGGAAATGAGTACTGACCTCTTGTCCAAAAACACAGGAGATTTAGCTTTTTCAATTTGGAATTGAAGGAGATGATAAATGCTACCATTTTGCCCCATCTGGTAATATATAGTAACACTTGAAAGGAAGCTGGACCTATCTTAGCCATGCCTGCTGAGATGGAGGTTACATCAAGCTGAGCTCGAGGGATGGGAGGGAGTAGGTCACAAATCAAATGCCACAGATTCTCATTGTTTATATAAAATTATATTTTACTTTTTAAATAAATATTTCTTCATTTGTTGTTTGCCCTTAGGACAACTTTAAAAGTTGCATTTTATCATTTTCACAAGATTTTCTTGCTTCATTATGGAGTGGATCCACAGAGCTTCACACTCATACCAGTTGAAGAATAATTCTTTACTTTTTACCTTATGTGTTTTTCTCTTCCAGTATCCTATCCAGAATACCACATTATATTTTGTTGCCATGTTTCCTTAGGCTCCTCTAGGCTGTGACACTTTGTCCGAATTTCCTTGTTATTGGTGACCTCGATGGTTTTTAAGGAGTCAGATATATTGTAGGATGCCCCCCTACTGCAATTTGGCTGATGTTTTTCTCATGATTAGATTAGGACTATGGACTTTGGTAAGGAAGACAACAGAGGTAAAGTGTCATTTTCATCACATCATAACACATCTTGCAGGACACAGAATTCTGAGTTGGTAGACATTTTATTTCAAAGCTTTAAAATTTCATTCCATTCTCTTCTTTTTTACTGGTCTCTGACAAGAGGCACAATGTAATTCCTAACCTTATACTTCTGTCACTTTTTAAGCATTTCACTTTATCTTTGGTTACCTGCAATTTGAATATGATATGTATAGCTGTACATTTTTTAGTATTTATATTTTTGATGTTCTTTGAGCTTACTGAATATATGATTTTTTTGTTTATTTTATTTCAAGTGTATTTTTATTTAATTTTTATTGGAGTATAGTTGCTTTACAATGTTGTGTTAGTTTCTACTGTACAGGAAAGTGAATCAGCAATAGTTGTACATATATTCACTCATTTTTGGATTTGCTTCCCATTTAGGTCACCACAGAGCACTGAGTAGAGTTCCCTGTGTTATACAGTAGGTTCTCATTAGTTATCTATTTTACACATAGTATCAATAGTGTACATATGTCAATCCCAATCTCCCAATTCATCCCACCCCTCCCCCACCCTGTCCACACATGCATTCTCTGTCTGCATCTATATCCCTGCCTGCAAATAGGTTCATCTGCACTATTTTTCTAGATTCCACATATGTGTTAATATACGATATCTGTTTTTCTAACTTACTTCACTATGTATGACAGAGTCTAGGTCCATCCACATCTGTACAAATGACCCAATTTCATTCTATTTTGTGGCTGAGAAACATTCCATTGTATACATGTACCACATCTTCTTTACGCATTCACCTGTCAATGGACACTTAGGTTGCTTCCATGTCCTGGCTATTGTAAAAAATGCTGCAATGAACATTGGTGTGCATGTGTCTTTTTGAATTATGGTTTTCTCAGGGTATATGCCCAGTAGTGGGATTGCTGGGTCATATGGTAGTTCTATTTTTAGATTTTTAAGGGATCTCCATACTGTTCTCTTTAGTGTAGTGGCTCTATCAATTTACATTCCCACTAACAGTGCCAGAGGACTCCCTTTTTTCCACACCCTCTCTAGAATTTATTGTTTGTAGATTTTTTTGGTGATGGCCATTCTGACTGGTGTGAAGTAATACCTAACTGGAGTTTTGATTTACATTTCTCTAATAATTAATGATGTTGAACATGTTTCATGTGCTTTTTGGCCCTCTGTATGTCTTCTTTGGAGAAATGTCTATTTAGATCTTCTTCCCAGTTTGTGATTTTTTTTATATTGAGCTGCATGAGCTGTTTATATATTTTGGAGATTAATCCTTTGTGAGTTGCTTCATTTGCAAATATTTTCTCCCATTCTGAGGGTTGTCTTCTTGTTTTGTTTATGGTTTTGTTTACTGTGTAAAAGCATTTAAGTTTAATTAGGTCTCATTTGTTTATTTTTGTTTTTATTCTAAAATATAGGAGGTGGGTCAAAAAAGGTCTTACTGAAATTTATGTCAAAGAGTATTATGTCAAAGAGTATTCTGCCTATGTTTCCCTCTAAGAGTTTTATAGTGTATGGCCTATGGTCTTACATTATGTCTTTAATCCATTTTGAGCTTACCTTTATTTATGGTATTAGGGAGTGTTCTAATCTCATTATTTTACATGTAGCTGTCCAGTTTTCCCAGCAACAATTATTGAAGAGGCTGTCTTTGTGCCATTGCATATTCTGGCCTCCTTTTTCATAGATTAGGTGACCATAGGTTCATGGGTTTATCTCTGGGCTATCTATCCTGTTCCATTGATTTATATTTCTGTTTTTGTGCCAGTACCATGCTGTCTTGATTACTGTAGCCCTGTATAATAGTCTGAAGTCAGGGAGCCTGATTCCTCTAGCTTCGTTTATTTTTTTTTTCTTCAAGATTGTTTTTGCTATTCGAGGTCTTTTGTATTCTGACACAAATTGTAAGATTTTTTTGTTCTAGATCTGTGAAAAATGACATTGGTACTATGATAGGGATTAAATTCAGTCTGTAGATTGCTTTTTGTAGTATAGGCATTTGGGCAATATTGATTCATCCAATCCAAGATCATGGTATATCACTCTATCTTTTTGCGTCATCTTTGATTTTTTTTATCAGTATCTTACAGTTTTCTGATAAAACTGTATCAGTATCTTATCTGTACACAGAAGTATACACATACACAGAAGTATACACATACATATGTATGTATACATACTTATGTAAGTATACACATACATAAGATAAGATAAACATATCTTATCTTATCTTAAAACTTATCAGTACCTTACAGTTTTTGCAGGTCTTTTGCCTCCTTAGGTAGGTTTATTTCCTAGGTCTATCATTATTTTGTTACAATGGTAAATGTGATTCTTTCCTTAATTTCTTTTTCTGATTATTCGTTGTTAGTGTATAAGAATGCAAAAGACTTCTGTGTATTAATTTTGCATCCTGCAACTTTACCAAATTCATTGATGAGCTCTAGTAATTTTCTGGTGGCATCTTTAGGATTTTCTATGTGTAGTATCATGTCATCTTCAAACAGTGACAGTTATACTTCATCTTTTCCAATTTGGATTCCTTTTATTTCTTTTTCTTCTCTGATAGCTGTGGTTAGGACTTCCAAAATTCTGTTGAATAATAGTGACAAGAATAGACACCCTTGTCTTGTTACTGATTTTAGAGGAAATGCTTTCAGATTTTCACCATTGAGAATAATGTTTGCTGTGGGTTTGTCATATATGGCCTTTATTATGTTGAGGTAGGTTCCCTCTGTGCCCACTTTCTGGAGAGTTTTATCATAAATGGATGATGAATTTTGTCAAAAGCTTTCTTGGCATCTATTGAGATGATCATATAATTTTTATTCTTCAGTTAGTTAATATGGTGTATCACATTGACTGATTTGTATATATTGAATATTCCTTGCATCCCAGAGATAAATTCCACTTGATCATGGTATATGATCTTTTAATGTGTTGTTGGATTCAGTTTGCTAGTATTTTGTTGAGGATTTTTGTGTCTATGTTCATCTGTGATATTGGCCTGTAATTTTGTTATTTTGTTATATATTTGTCTAGTTTTGGTATCAGGGTGATGATAGCATTGTAGAATAAGTTTTGTTGTGCTCCTCCCTCTGCAATTTTTTGGAAGAGTTTGAGAAGGCTAGGTATTAGCTGCTCTCTCAATGTTTGATAGAATTCACCTGTGAAGCCATTTGGTGGTGGACTTTTGTTTGTTAGAATATTTTTAATCACAGTTGCAATTTCATTACTTGTGATTGCTCTGTTTGTATTTTCCATTTCTTCCTGATTCAGTCTTGGCACGTTGTGCATTTCTAAGAATTTTTCCATTTCTTCCAGGTTGTTCATTTTATTGGCATATAGTTGCTTGTAATAGTCTCTTATGCTCCTTTGTATTTCTGCAGCGTCACTTGTAACTCCTCCTTCTTCATTTCTAATTTTATTGATTTGAGTCCTCTTCCTTTTTTCCTTGATGAGTCTGGCTAAAAGTTTAACAATTTTGTTTATCTTCTCAAAGAAATAGCTTCTAGTGTGATTTATGTTTGCTTTTTTTCTTTCATTTCTATTTCATTTATTTCTGCTCTGATCTCTATAATTTCTTTCCTTCTACTAACTATGGGGTTTTTTCTTCTACTTTCTCTAGTTGTTTAGGTGTAAGGTTAGGTTGTTTATTTGAGATTTTTCTTGTTTATTGAGGTAGGATTTTATTGCTGTAAACTTTCCTCTTAGAACTGCTTTTGCTGTATCCCATAGGTTTTGGGTCACCATGTTTCACTGTAATTTTTTTCGAGGTATTTTTTTATTTCCTCTCTGTTTTCTTCAGTTATCTCTTGGTTATTTAGTAGCATATTGTTTAGGCTCCATATGTTTGTGATTTTTTCAGTTTTATTTTTTCCTGTAATTGATTTCTAATCTCATAGCTTTGTGGTCAGAAAAGATGCTTGATACAATTTCAATTTTTTCTTAAATTTCATATGGCTTGATTTGCAACCCAAGATGTGATCTATCTTAGAGAATGCTCCATGTGCACTTCAGAAGAAAGTGTATTCTTCCGCTTTTGCATGCAATGTCCTATAAATATCAGCTAAGTCTATCTGGTCTAATGTGTCACTTAAGGCTTGTGTTTCCTTATTAATATTCTTTCTGGATGATCTTTCCATTGGTGTCAGTGGAGTGTTAAACTCCCTACTATTATTGTGTTACTGGAAATTTCCACTTATATGGATGCTAACATTTGCCTTATGTATTGTGGTGCTCCTATGTTGGGTGCATAAATATTTACAATTGTTATATTTCCTCTTGGATTGATCCTTTGAACATTATGTTGTGTCCTTCCTTGTCTCTTGTGAAAGTCTTTACTTTAAAGTTTATTTTGTCATATGATATTGCTATCCCAGCTTTCTTTGATTTTGATTTGCATTGAACATCTGTTTCCAGCCCTCCCTTTCAGTCTGTATGTGTCCCTAGGTCTGAAGTGAGTCTCCTGTAGACAACATATATATATATATATATATATATATATATATATATATATATATATATATATCTTGTTTTTGTATCCATTCAGCCAGTCTATGTCTTTTGGTTGGAGCATTTAATACACTTACATTCAAGGTAATTATCAATTTGTATGTTCCTATTACAATTTTCTTAATTGTTTGGGGTTTGTTTTTGTAGGTCTTTTCCTTCTCTTGTGTTTCCTGCCTAGAGAAGTTCCTTTAGCATTTGTTTCAAAGCTGGTCTTGTGGTGCTGAATTCTCTTAGCTTTTGCTTAATTGTAAAGCTTTTGATTTTCCTGTCAAATCTGAATGAGATCCTTGATGGATAGAGTAATCTCAGTTGTATTTTTCTCTTTCATGACTTTAAATATATCCTGCTACTCCCTTCTGGCCTGTAGAGTTTCTGGTGAAAGATCAGCTGATAATCTTATGGGGATTCCTTTGTATGCTATTTGTTGTTTTCCATTGCTGCTTTTAATATTCTTTGTATTTAATTTTTGATAGTTTCATTAGTATGTGTCTTGGTATGTTTCTCTTTGGGTTTATCCTCTTAGGACTTTCTGTGCTTCCTGGACTTGATTAACCATTTCCTTTCCCATGTTAAGGAAGTTTTCGACTATAATCTCTTCAAATATTTTCTCAGACCCTTTCTCTTTCTTTTCTTCTTCTAGGACCCCTATAATTCAAATGTTGGTGTGTTTAAAGTTGTTCCAGATGTCTCTGTGGCTCTCCTCAATTATTTTGATTCTTTATTCTTATTCTGCTCTGTGGCCTTTATTTCCATCTTTCTATCTTCCAGCTCCCTTATCCATTCTTCCTCCTCAGTTATTCTGCTATTGATTCTTTCTAGTGTATTTTTAATTTCAGTTATTGTGTTGTTAATCACTGTTTGTGTGTTCTTTATTTCTTGTATGTCTTTGTTAAATGTTTCTTGTATTTTCTTCATTCTGTTTCCGAGATTTTGAATCATGTTTACTTTCATTACTCTGAATTCTTTTTCAAGTAGATTGCCTGAAAAAGAATTTATTTATTTAATCTTCATTTATCTGGTCTTGTAGGTTTTTATGTTGCTCCTCATTTATTTGGTCTTGTGGAACTTTACATTGCTCCTTCATCTGCAACATATTTCTCTGTCTTCTCATTGTGTCTAACTTACTGTGTTTGAGGTCTCCTTTCTTTAGGCTACAGGGTCATAGTCCCTCTTGCTTCTTGTGTCTGCCCTCAGTGCGTGAAGTTGGTCCTGTGGCTTGTGTAGGCTTCCTGGTGGGAGGGGCTGTTGCCTGCATTCTGGTGGGTGCAGCTGGATTTTTTCCTCTGATGGGCAGGGCTGCATAAGGTGGTGTGTCTTGGGTTGTCTGTGGACCTAGTACGACTTGGGCAGCCTGTCTGCTGATGGGTGGGTTTGTGTTCCTGTCTTGCTTGTTTTCTAGCATGGTGAATTTAGCTCTGGAGCCTGCAGGCAGTTGGGTGGGGCTAGGTCTTGAAGTTGAGATGGAGACCTCTGAGAGAACACTCACCAATTAATATTCCCTGGAGCCAGGAATTCTCTGGCATTCAAGCATCCTGCACTTGGCACTCCAACCACATAAACTCACATCCAATCCCCGGCCTGGGAACCAGGACCCCAGAAGTCACTCATTTTGACAAAAATGGAAAAAAAAAAAGAAAAGAAAAAATAAAGCAGGAATAAAACGAACATACATACATAACCCAAGACAAATAACAAAAAAAGCAAACAGCAATAGCAACAATTTTAAACAAACAAACAAAGAAACAAATAAAACCCCAGTCAAATGGTAAAAGCAAAACCAAACAAAAACTAAAAAAAGTAGAAACACACACATACAAACTAAGAGACAAAAATAAAAACAGAGAAAACAGAAAACAAGAGAAGAGCCAGAGAAACAAAAGAATCCCAAACAAAATCAGACAATTAAAAAAAAAAAACTAACAAAAACAAAAAATAAGGAAAACAAGAAAAAAGCAGAATGCAAAATGAAGGAAAAATCAAAGAAAACACAACAAACAAAAATGATAAAAAAGAGGCGGAGGGGAAGATGGCGGAAGAGTAAGATGTGGTGATTACCTTCCTCACCACAGATACACCAGAAATACATCTACACGTGGAGTAACTCCTACAGAACACTAACTGAATGCTGGCAGAAGACCTCAGACCTCCCAAAAGGCAAGAAACTCCTGACGTACCTGGGTAGGGCAAAAGAAAAAAAGAAAAAACAGAGACAAAAGAATAGGGACAGGACCTGCACCAGTGGGAGGGAGCTGTGAAGGAGGAAAGGTTTCCACACACTAGGAAGCCCCTTCATGGGCAGACTGCAGGAGGTGGAAGGGAGAGCTTCGGAGCCGCGGAGGAGAGCACAGCAAGAGGGGTGCGGAGGGCAAAGCAGGGAGATTCCCGCACAGAGGATCGGTGCCGACTGGCACTCACCAGCCCAAGAGGCTTGTCTGCTCACCCGCCGGGGCGGGCGGTGCTGCGAGCTGAGGCTTGGGGTTTGGTCGGAGTGCAGGGAGAGGACTGGGGATGGTTGCGTGAACACAGCCTGAAGGGGTTAGTGCACCATGGCTAGCCAGGAGGGAGTCCGGGAAAAGGTCTGGAGCTGCCAAAGAGGGAAGAGACTTCCTGGTGCGCAAGGAGAGGGGTTTAAGAGTGCTGCTTAAATGAACTCCAGAGACGGGTGCGAGCCACGGCGAAAGGCACGGACCCCAGAGATGGACGCAAGCCGCAGGTAAAAACATGGACCCCAGAGACGGGTGAGAGACGCTAAGGCTGCTGCTGCCACCACCAAGGGGCCTGTGTGTGAGCACAGGCCACTGTCCACACCCCTCTTCCGGGTAGACTGTGCAGCCCGCCACTGCCAGGTTCCTGGGATCCAGGGACAATTTCCCTGGGAGAACGCACGGCGGACCTCAGGCTGGTGCAACGTCATGCCGGCCTCTGCCACCGCAGGCTCGCCCTGCACTCCGCACCTCTCCCTCCCCCTGGCCTGAGTGTGCCAGAGCCCCAAATCAGCGGCTCCTTTAACCCCGACCTGTCTGAGCAAAAAACAGATGCCCTCCGGCGACCTACATGCAGAGGCGGGGCCAAATCCAAAGCTGAGCCCCTGTGAGCTGTGAGAACAAAGAAGCGAAATGGAAATCTCTCCCAGCAGCCTCAGAAGCAGTGGATTAAAGCTCCACAATCAACTTGATGTACCCTGCATCTGTGGAATACATGAATAGAGAGTGAATCATCCCAAATTGAGGATGTGGACTTCAAGAGCAAGATTTATGAATTTTTCCCCTTTTCCTCTTTTTGTGAGGGTGTATGTGTATACTTCTGTGTATGATTTTGTCTGTATAGTTTTGCCTCCACCATTTGTCCTAAGGTTCTATCCATCCCTATTTTTTTTGATAAATAATTACTTTTTAATTTAATAACTTTATTATATATTATTTTATTTTACTCTATCTTCTTTCTTTCTTTTTTCCTTCCTTCCCTCCTTCCTTCCTTCCTCCCTCCCTCCCTCCATTCTTCCCCTTTCCTTCTTTAACTCTTTCCTTCTTGTCTTCTTTCTTCCTCCCTCCCTTCCTTCCTTCCTTCCTTCCTCCCTTCCTCCCTTCCCTCCTTTCTTTCTTTTTTCTTTTTTTCTTTCTTTCTTTCTTTCTTCCTACTTCTACTAATTCTTTCTCTCTATATTTTCTCCCTTTTATTCTGAGCCATGTGGATGAGAGGATCTTGGTGCTAGAGCCAGGAGTCAGTGCTGTGCCTCTGAGGTGGGAGAGCCAACTTCAGGACACTGGTCCACAACAGACCTCCCAGCTCCACATAATATCAAATGGCAAAAATCTCCCAGAGATCTCCATCTCAACACAATCAGCTTCACTCAACGACCTGCAAGCTACAGTGCTGGACAACATATGTCAAACAACTAGCAAAACAGGAACACAACCCCACCCATTAGCAGAGAGGCTGCCTAAAATCATAATAGCTCCACAGACACCCCAAAACACACTACCAGACGTGGACCTGCCCACTAGAGAGAGAAGATCCAGCCTCATCCACCAGAACACAGGCACTAGTCTCCTCCACCAGGAAGCCTACACAACACCTTAGCCACTGGGGACAGACATCAAAAACAATGGGAAAAACAAACCTACAAAAAGAAGAACACAAAAACAGTAAGATAAGCAACATGAGAAGACAGAAAAACACACAGCAGATGAAGGAGCAAGATAAAAACGCACCAGACCTAACAAATAAAGAGGAAATAAGCAGTCTAACTGAAAAAGAATTCAGAATAATGATAGTAAAGATGATCCAACATCTTTGAAATAGAATGGACAAAATAAAAGAAACATTTTACAAGGACCTAGAAGAACTAAAGATGAAAAAACACAATGATGTACAACACAATAAATGAAATGAAAAAGACTCTAGATGGAATCAATAACAGAATAACTGAGGCAGAAGAATGGATAAGTGACCTGGAAGATAAAATAGTGGAAATAACTACTGCAAAGCAGAATAAAAAAAAAAAAGAATGAAACTAACTGAAGACAGTCTCAGAGGCCTCTGGGACAACATTAAACACACCAGCATTCAAATTATAGGGGTCCCAGGAGAAGAAGAGAAAAAGAAATGGACTGAGAAAATATTTGAAGAGATTATAATTGAAAACTTCCCTAATATGGGAAAGGAAATAGTTAATCAAGTCCAGGAAGCACAGAGAGTCCCATACAGGAAAAATCCAAGGAGAAATATGCCAAGACACATATTAATCAAACTGTCAAAAATTAAATACAAAGAAAGCATATTAAAAGCAGCAAGGGAAAAACAACAAATAACACACAAGGGAATCCCCGTAAGTTTAACAGCTGATCTCTCAGCAGAAACTCTGCAAGCCAGAAGGGAGTGGCAGGACATACTGAAAGTGATGAAGGAGAAGAACCTTCAGCCAAGATTACTCTACCCAGCAAGGATCTCATTCAGATTTGATGGAGAAATTAAAACCTTTACAGACAAGCAAAAGCTTAGAGAGTTCAGCACCACCAAACCAGCTTTACAACAAATGCTAAAGGAACTTCTCTAGGCAAGAAACACAAGAGAAGGAAAAGACCTATAATAACGAACCCAAAACAATTTAGAAAATGGGAATAGAAACATACGTATTGATAATTACCTTAAATGTAAATGGAATAAATGCTCCCACCAAAAGACACAGATTGGCTGAATGGATACAAAAACAAGACCCATATATATGCTGTCTACAAGAGACCCACTTCAGACCTAGAGACAGATAAAGACTGAAAGTAAGAGGATGGAAAAAGGTATTTCATGCAAATGGAAACCGAAAGAAAGCTGGAGTAGCAAATCTCATATCAGAGAGAATAGACTTTAAAATAAAGACGATTAGAAGGGACAAAGATGGACACTACCTAATGATCAAGGATCTATCCAAGAAGAAGATATAACAATCGTAAATATTTATGCACCCAACATAGGAGCACCTCAATACATAAGGCAAATACTAACAGCCATAAAAGGGGACATCGACAGTAACAAATTCAGACTAGTGAACTTTAACACCCCACTTAAACCAATGGACAGATCATCCAAAGTGAAAATAAATAAGGAAAAACAAGCTTTAACAGAATACACATCTTTCTCAAGTGCTCATGGAACATTCTCCAGGATAGATCATATCTTGGGTCACAAATCAAGCCTTGGTAAATTTAAGAAAATTGAAATTGTATCAAGTATCTTTTCTGACCACAACGCCATGAGACTAGATAACAAGTACAGGAAAAGACCTGTAAAAACTATAAACACATGGAGGCTAAACAATACACTACTTAATAATGAAGTGATCACTGAAGAAATCAAAGAGGATATAAAAAAATTACCTAGAAACAAATGACAATTGAGACACAATGACCCAAAACCTATAGGATGCAGCAAAGCAGTTCTAAGAGGGAAGTTTATAGCAATACAAGCCCACCTTAAGAAGCAGGAAACATAACGAATAAACAACCAAACCTTGCACCTCAAGCAATTAGAGAAAGAAGAACAAAGAAACCCCAATGTTAGCAGAAGGAAACAAATCATAAAAATCAAATCAGAAATAAATGAAAAAGAAATGAAGGAAACAATAGCAAAGATCAATAAAACTAAAAGCTGTTTCTTTGAGAAGATAAGCAAAATAGATAACCCATTAGCCAGACTCATCAAGAAAAAATGGGAGAAGACTCAAATCAATAGAATTAGAAATGAAAAAGGAGAAGTAACAACTGACACTGCAGAAATAAAAAAGATCATGAGAGATTACTACAAGCAACTCTATGCCAATAAAATGGGCAAACTGGAAGAAATGGACAAATTCTTAGAAATGCACAACCTGCCAACACTGAATCAGGAAGAAATAGAAAATATGAACAGACCAATCACAAGCACTGAACTTGAAACTGTGATTAAAAAGCTTCCAACAAACTAAAGCCCAGGACCAGATGACTTCACAGGTGAATTCTATCAAACGTTAAGAGAAGAGCTAACACCTATCCTTCTCAAAGTCTTCCAAAATATAGCAGAGGGAGGAACACTCCCAAATTCCTTCTACGAGGCCACCATCACCTTGATACCAAAACCAGAGAAGGATGTCACAAAGAAAGAAAACTACAGGCCAATATCACTGATGAACATAGATGCAAAAATCCTCAACAAAATACTAGCAAACAGAATCCAACAGCACATTAAAAGGATCATACAGCGTGATCAAGTGGGGTTTATTCCAGGAATGCAAGGATTCTTCAATATACGCAAATCTATCAATGTGATTAACCATATTAACAAATTGACGGAGAAAAACCATATGATCATCTCAACAGATACAGAGAAAGCTTTTGACAAAATTCAGCACCCAGTTATGATAAAAAACCCTGCAGAAAGTAGGCATAGAGGGAACTTTCCTTAACATAATAAAGGCCATATATGACAAGCCCACAGCAAACATCATCCTCAATGGTGAAAAACTGAAAGCATTTCCACTAAGATCAGGAACAAGACAAGGTTGCCCACTCTCACCACTCTTATTCAACATAGTTTTGGAAGTTTTAGCCACAGCAATCAGAGAAGAAAAGGAAATAAAAGGAATCCAAATCGCAAAAGAAGAAGTAAAGCTGTGACTGCTTGCAGATGACATGATACTATACATAGAGAATCCTAAAGGTGCTAACAGAAAACTACTAGAGCTAATCAATGAATTTGGTAAAGTTGCAGGATACAAAATTAATGCACAGAAATCTCTGGCATTCCTATATACTAATGATGAAAAATCTGAAAGTGAAATCAAGAAAACACTCCCATTTACCATTGCAACAAAAAGAATAAAATATCTAGGAATAAACCTACCTAAGGAGCCAAAGACCTGTATGCAGAAAATTATAAGACACTGATGAAAGAAATTAAAGATGATACAAATAGATGGAGAGATATACCATGTTCTTGGATGGGAAGTATCAACATTTGGAAAATGACTCTACTACCCAAAGCAATCTACAGATTCAATGCAATCCCTATCAAACTACCACTGGCATTTTTCACAGAACTAGAACAAAACATTTCGCAATTTGTATGGAAACACAAAAGACCCCGAATAGCCAAAGCAATCTTGAGAACGAAAAAAGGAGCTGGAAGAATCAGGTTCCCTGACTTCAGACTATACTACAAAGCTACAGTAATCAACAGAGTATGGTACTGGCACAAAACCAGAAAGATAGATCAATGGAACAGGATAGAAAGCCCAGAGATAAACCCACGCACGTATGGACACCTTATCTTTGATAAAGGTGGCAGGAAAGTACAGTGGAGAAAGGACAGCCTCTTCAATAAATGGTGCTGGGAAAACTGGACAGGTACATGTAAAAGTATGAGATTAGATCACTCCCTAACACCATACACAAAAATAAGCTCAAAATGGATTAAAGACCTAAATGTAATGCCAGAAACTATCAAACTGTTAGAGGAAAACATAGGCAGAACAATCTATGACATAAATCACAGCAAGATCCTTTCTGACCCACCTCCTAGAGTAATGGAAATAAAAACAAAAATAAACAAATGGGACCTAATGAAACTTCAAAGCTTTTGCACATCAAAGGAAACCATAAACAAGACCAAAAGACAACCCTCAGAATGGGAGAAAATATTTGCCAATGAAGCAACTGACAAAGGATTAATCTCCAAAATTTACAAGCAGCTCATGCAGCTCAATAACAAAAAAACAAACAACCCAATCCAAAAATGGGCAGAAGCCCTAAATAGACACTTCTCCAAAGAAGATATACAGAATGCCAACAAACACATGAAAGAATGCTCCACATCATTAATCATTAGAGAAATGCAAATCAAAACTACAATGAGATATCATCTCACACCTGTCAGAATGGCCATCATCAAAAAATCTAGAAACAATAAATGCTGGAGAGGGTGTGGAGAAAAGGGAACACTCTTGCACTGCTGGTGGGAATGTGAAATGGTTCAGCCACTATGGAGAACAGTATGGAGGTTCCTTAAAAAACTACAAATAGAATTACCATATGACCCAGCAATCCCACTACTGGGCATATACCCTGAGAAAACCAAAATTCAAAAAGAGTCATGTACCAAAATGTTCATTGCAGCTCTATTTACAATAGCCCGGAGATAGAAACAACCTAAGTGCCCATCATCGGATGAATGGATAAAGAAGATGTGGCACATATATGCAATGGAATATTACTCAGCCTTAAAAAGAAATGAAATTGAGCTATTTGTAATGAGATGGATAGACCTAGAGTCTGTCATACAGAGTGAAGTAAGTCAGAAAGAAAAAGACAAATACCGTATGCTAACACATATATATGGAATTTAAGAAAAATAATGTCACGAAGAACCTAGGGGTAAGACAGGAATAAAGACGCAGACCTACTGGAGAACTGACTTGAGGATATGCAGAGGGGGAAGGGTGAGCTTTGACAGGGCGAGAGAGAGTCATGGACATACACACACTAACAAACGTAGTAAGGTAGATAGCTAGTGGGAAGCAGCTGCATGGCACAGGGATATTAGCTCGGTGCTTTGTGACAGCCTGGAGGGGTGGGATAGGGAGAGTGGGAGGGAGGGAGATGCAAGAGGGAAGACATATGGGAACATATGTATATGTATAATTGATTCACTTTGTTATAAAGCAGAAACTAACACACCATTGTAAAGCAATTATACCCCAATAAAGGTGTTAAAAAAAATTAAGAAAAAAAAAAAACCCAATCCAAAAATGGGCAGAAGACCTAAATTGACATTTCACCAAAGAAGATATACAGACTGCCAACAAACACATGAAAGAATGCTCAACATCATTAATCATTAGAGAAATGCAAATCAAAACTACAATGAGATATCATCTCACACCTGTCAGAATGGCCATCATCAAAAAATCTAGAAACAATAAATGCTGGAGAGGGTGTGGAGAAAAGGGAACACTCTTGCACTGCTGGTGGGAATGTGAAATGGTTCAGCCACTATGGAGAACAGTATGGAGGTTCCTTAAAAAACTACAAATAGAATTACCATATGACCCAGCAATCCCACTACTGGGCATATACCCTGAGAAAACCAAAATTCAAAAAGAGTCATGTACCAAAATGTTCATTGCAGCTCTATTTACAATAGCCCGGAGATAGAAACAACCTAAGTGCCCATCATCGGATGAATGGATAAAGAAGATGTGGCACATATATGCAATGGAATATTACTCAGCCTTAAAAAGAAATGAAATTGAGCTATTTGTAATGAGATGGATAGACCTAGAGTCTGTCATACAGAGTGAAGTAAGTCAGAAAGAAAAAGACAAATACCGTATGCTAACACATATATATGGAATTTAAGAAAAATAATGTCACGAAGAACCTAGGGGTAAGACAGGAATAAAGACGCAGACCTACTGGAGAACTGACTTGAGGATATGCAGAGGGGGAAGGGTGAGCTTTGACAGGGCGAGAGAGAGTCATGGACATACACACACTAACAAACGTAGTAAGGTAGATAGCTAGTGGGAAGCAGCTGCATGGCACAGGGATATTAGCTCGGTGCTTTGTGACAGCCTGGAGGGGTGGGATAGGGAGAGTGGGAGGGAGGGAGATGCAAGAGGGAAGACATATGGGAACATATGTATATGTATAATTGATTCACTTTGTTATAAAGCAGAAACTAACACACCATTGTAAAGCAATTATACCCCAATAAAGGTGTTAAAAAAAATTAAGAAAAAAAAAAACCCAATCCAAAAATGGGCAGAAGACCTAAATTGACATTTCACCAAAGAAGATATACAGACTGCCAACAAACACATGAAAGAATGCTCAACATCATTAATCATTAGAGAAATGCAAATCAAAACTACAATGAGATATCATCTCACACCAGTCAGAATGGCCATCATCAAAAAATCTAGAAACAATAAATGCTGGAAAGGGTGTGGAGAAAAGGGAACACTCTTGCACTGCTGGTGGGAATGTGAATTGGTTCAGCCACTATGGAGAACCATATGGAGGTTCCTTAGAAAACTACAAATAGAACTACCGTATGACCTAGCAATCCCACTACTGGGCATATATCCTGAGAAAACCGTAATTCACAAAGTGTCATGTACCAAAATATTCATTGCAGCTCTATTTACAATAGCCCATAGATGGAAACAACCTAAGTGCCCATCATTGGATGAATGGATAAGAAGATGTGGCACATATATACAATGGAATATTACTCAGCCGTAAAAGGGAATTAAAATGAGCTATTTGTAATGAGGTGGATAGACCTAGAATCTGTCCTACAGAGTGAAGTAAATCAGAAAAAGAAAGCCAATACAGTATGCTAACACATATATATGGAATTTAAGAAAAAAAATGTCATGAAGAACCTAGGGGTAAAACAGGAATAAAGACACAGACCTATTGGAGAACGGACTTGACGATATGGGGAGGGGAAAGGGTGAGCTGTGACAAAGCGAGAGAGAGGTATAGACATATATACACTAACAAACGTAAGGTAGATAGCTAGTGGGAAGCAGCTGCATAGCACAGGGAGATCAGCTCGGTGTTTTGTGACCGCCTGGAGGGGTGGGATAGGGAAGGTGGGAGGGAGACGCAAGAGGGAAGAGATATGGGAACATATGTATATATATAACTGATTCACTTTGTTATAAGGCAGAAACTAACACACCATTGTAAAGCAATTATACCCCAATAAAGGTGTTTAAAAAAATGATAAAAGAGAATAAAATGAAAAATAGAAGAAATAGAAGAAAGAAAGAAAAGATAAAAATCAAAATAGAACAAAGAAAATATAAAGGAAAAAGCACAGAACAACAAAATGGTAACATAGAAATAGAAATATTAAAATTTTTAAAATATTTTAAACATTATTTAAAAAACTAAAAAATAAAAATTAGAAATATATAATAGTAAAAAAAGAACAAAACAAATCATTAAAAAATAGTAATAATTATATTTTCCTGGGGTCTCAGCTGTCAGTGTCCTCACCCCTGCCATGAGTCACAGCCAACCTCCTCTTCCCCAAGAGGCCCTCCAACACCTCTAGGTAGGTCTCTGGTCCGTCTGTGGGCATTATGTAGGCACCTCAGACTCTGACTTGGCTCTACTCCCATGTGTACACATCCTCAAATTCCACAGCTGCTAGAGCTAGATTGGTTTCAGTTTTGGGAACACTTACTGTCCATTCACATATTCCATAGATGCAGGGTTAACCAAGCCAATCACAGGGATTTAATCTTTCTTTTTTTTCAGCTGCACAGAAAGATTTGTGTTCCTCTTCCTTAGTCACCCTACCCCTGGGGCTCAGCTGTGGTTTTAGTCCCACCTCTGTGTGTGGCCAACCAAAGGAGTCTGCTCCTGATGCTGTCCTGGAGAACTCAGGTCTGCCCCCGTGAGGATAGTGTTTGGAGGTGGCACAACTGCCTGGATCACAGGGTCCCCAGTGGCAACAGGTGTGTGGGAAAGCTGGCTGTCACAGGCATGAGAAATCCGGCCCTAGGGGAAGGCTTTCCTAGTGCTTGGTGGCTGGCGTGAGAATTTCAGCTCTCATGGTGGGTTTTCCTAGTGCCTGGTGGGGCAGATAGGTGGCATGTGGGGAGAGAGAGGCTGCAATGGCGGCTCCATCCCCTGCATATTGCTCAACAGTGGTGCCTTGCTTCTGTGGCAGTCTGGCTTTCCTCCACAAGTATTCCCTGTTTTGGATTTCCTCCGTCCTGTCCCCTCAGTCTGTCTCCTCACAGACAAGAGCAGTCATCCCTCCAGGTTTGCTCTCCAATCCCCACATTCCATCTCTCAGCCCCTGTGTGCACCAGCATACACACGTCCCTGTCTGGGATGTGCAGGGCTGTGGCACAGACTGTCTGTGTAGGTCTCACTCTATCCTGTCTGACACAGACTGTCAATTTCACCCTCCTCCAACAGCCTCAGATGCTTCCCTTCTGTCCCATCCAATTTCCCCATCAGTGAGGGGCTTCCCCAGATACAGGAACCTCTCCTCTGCTTCAGCTTCCTGCCAGGGAACAGATCCTGTCCCTCTTCCTCTCCTCTCTCTGTCCCTTATTTCTTTCATCCTACCCAGTTATGTGTGGATCTTTCTTGTCCTTTCTGGTGTCCAAGTTCTTCTGCTAGTGTTCAGCTGGTGTTCTGTGAGAATTCTATCTGTAGATGTATTCTTTTTTTTTTTTTTTTTTCTGTACGCAGGCCTCTCACTCTTGTGGCCTCTCCCATTGTGTAGCACAGGCTCCGGACATGTAGGCTCAGCAGCCATGGCTCATGGGCCCAGCCGCTCTGTGGCATGTGGGATCTTCCCGGACTGGGGCACGAACCCGTGTCCCCTGCATCAGAAGGCAGACTCTCAACGACTGCGCCACCTGGGAAGCCCTGTAGATGTATTCTTGATGCATTTGTGGATAGAGATGAACACATCCTTCTACTCCTCCACCATCTTGGTTTCCCCTGAATCTATGATTTAGTGTCTGCCTGTTATTTTCGAAAATTTTCAGCCATTATTACTTCAAATATTTTTTTCTGTTCTGTTCTCTCTTCCTTCTGTTATTCCATTTATGAGTGTGTTACATGTTTTGAAATTGCCAAATGATTTTGGTATGTTAAATTCTGGTTCTTCATTTTGTTTTCTCTTTGCTTTTCAGGTTGGGAAATTTCTACTGACATATCTTCACACCCACTTGTTCTTCCCTCAGCACTAATGGACTGATGAGCCCACCTAAGGCATTATTCATTTTGTTTTTATTAGACATTTTGTTTTGATTCTTTCTTAGAGATTCCATTCTCTACTTAAATTTCCCATCTGGCCTAGCACATCATTTACATTTCAATTACAGCTCTTAATATATTAATCATAGTGGTTTTAAATTCCCTATCTGAAAATTCCAAAATCTGTGTTATATCTGAGTCTGATTTACATGTTTGCTTTTTCTGTTTGCTTATAACTGTTAGTATAATTTGTAATTTTTTAAAAGCTGGACAGAATTTATTGGGTAACAGAAACTTACTTAAATATGCTTTTAATGTAATGTTTTATGTTAATCTGTCTAGGAGTTATGCTGTGTTTAATATTTCCTGTAAATGTAGGTACCAGAATCTTCAATTTTCTCTAATGTCCTTGTTGTTCTCTCTTGTTGTTTTTGCATTTCCCTATAAACTCCTTTTTAAATATTGTCAGTGTACTGCAATTCTTTCACCTGTAATTAATTATTATTATATGGGAACCCTGTTTACATTGCAGTAAGGTATGGGGGAGAGGGAGTATTCTATAATCTTATGATTGCATTTCAATCTTTTAGTGAGGTTATGTCTTTAGGCTGTGATTTGACAGTAAGGTAAGAGGGGCCTGTAGTTGAATAATTGCCCAGTTACCCAGTTGAATAGTTGTTCAAACAATTTGGAAGAGGCACTGATGAAGTATTTTTCTTTTTAGAATAAGCCTTTATTATGGATAACATTCTGGACATATTTCAAAATGATTATATTTCTCCTCCCACCACCAGAAACACAAATAGATTTTCTTAAGCTCTTCACCATGAGAATCTGCTGATGTTACCAGCAGTAAAAGCCATGAAAGTGTGTGGATGATCCCAATACTGAATACCCAGGATTTTCTCACTTTCAGATTTTTCTACATTCAGTCTCCAGTAGTTTATTAAAATTGCAATTTAAATGCTCCTAAAAGTTTTAGCTACTTCTCCTCCAGGTAAGCTGATATCAGCTGTGATACCTTGTACTCTCCCATCTCTCCAGATTTCAGGATGACAGTCTTCTATGTGAACTCAGTTATTTGTGAAGTCATTGACTTCCAGGTTGTTTGGCTTTTTTTTGTTGAAGGGAGAATAGTGACAATATCCAAGATCTTTATAAGTTAGAGCTAAAGAGGGAATTCTGCATTGATTTTTTTGTCACTGTAATATACTAAATAATAGTATACCTGAATAGTTACCTGAATGAATTAAGAGAGACTCCACAGTGGCTAAATATAAATATCAAAATAAACTTATTTCAATTTAAATATATTATTTTAAAAGGTTATCTGCAGACTGCTACCTCATTTCTGTGCTTCAACAGCATAATTAATTTTTAACTAAGGAAATATATATATATTTAATGATATTAAGAATCATGAGAATTAAAGCCAGTTCTATTTTAATGATGTGTAAATTCCACTGAGGTTCAGAATATAGAATCTTTCATAAATTAATTTTATTTAGTACTGAGGAAAACATGGTTCTTATGTCAAACAAAAATGACACTTCAAGGGTAATAAAGGTGTGATTTAATAAATATTTGTACAGGTCATTATTTTGAGAAAAGAGGCATAATTTGGAAACACTGGTTACATCTTTAACTAATATATCTCAAACAGGAATCTATGCTTTATATACTCTATAGAAATCTATCTAAGGTGTATTTAATTACAGAAAAAAATTTTCACTGTCAAATATTACCATGTTCTACCTACTACGTGCATGTAGTACACATGAAGTTGAGTATAACATGATTAAATAACATTGCTTCTGAGCTTTTCTTACTGTGGCTAGGGGTGGACTTCAATGTTATTGAAAAGGATTTATGATGTTTCCCTGGTTATTCAATAATAATCTGTTTCCTGTCCAGAAAACAGGCATAAAGTACTTCTTTTCATTAAAAGTGAGGTAAATTTCCCTCTCATTGTCCTTTCTCAAGAGAAAACAACTCTCACTGACCAAAAAACTAATAGAAAGAATAGAGATACTTACAAAAGTATAAAATTAGATTCTCACCTCATCTCTTACACCAAAACTTTAAACATTGAAACATTAAGCATAAGAACATATGTAAAGCTATTAGAACACTGCCTGCCACATATACACTCAGTAAATATGAGTTATTAGCTGTGATAGTAGTATTATTCAGTTCAACAACTTTTCAGAATATTTAGCCAATATGTATAAAAATTAAAATGCCTCTTTGAGGCAGCCATTTCATATCTAGGAATGTATACTAGACAAATAACATTAATACAATTTATATTTGTGATATATACAAACAGACATACCTCCCCAAGAGTTTTTCCTGCTCTGTTGGTGTATATTAAAATCCTTAAAGCAACCTAAATCACTGTTAACAACATATCATTAAATACTTTGGTAGGCAGGATTCTAGTGTTCCACCCCAACATATTCCCACTTCCTGATACATATAACCTATATAATTCCCTCTCTTTGAGTGTCTCTGGAATATGTGAATACAATGGGATATTACTCCCATTATTAGGTTAATACTCAGTTGACTAAGAGTTAAGCAAAATAAAGATTATCCTGAGAAGGCATCACCTAATCAGTTGAATCCTTAAAAGGGACTGAGCTTTTCCTAAAAGAATTGACTTGAAGCATAAGAGTGATACTCTTACCTGTACCACAATGTTCATTGCAGCACTATTTACAATAGCCAGGGCATGGAAGCAACCTAATTGTCCATCAACAGATGAATGGATAAAGAGGATGTGACAAATATATACAATGGAATATTACTCAGCCATAAAAATAAATGAAATTGAGTTATTTGTAATGAGGTGGATGGACCTAGAGTCTGTCATACAGAGTGAAGTAAGTCGGAAAGAGAAAAACAAATACCGTATGCTAACACATATATAGGGAATCTAAAAGGAAAAAAAAAGGTTCTGAAGAACCTAAGGGCAGGACAGGAATAAAGATGCAGATGTAGAGAATGGACTTGTGGACCTGGGGAGGGAGAAGAGTAAGCTGGGACGAAGTGAGAGAGTAGCATTGGCATATATACACTACCAAATGTAAAATAGATAGCTAGTGGGAAGCAGCTGCATAGCACAGGGAGATCAGCTCAGTGCTTTGTGATCACCTAGAGGGGTGGGATAGGGTGGGTGGGAGGGAGACACAAGAGGGAGGGCATATGGGGATATTTGTATACATATAGCTGATTCACTTTGTTATAGAGCAGAAACTAACACAACATTGTAAAGAAATTATACTCCAATAAAGATGTTAAAAAATAAAAGTGATACTCTTGCTTGACTTGAAGGAACAAATGGCCAGGATGTAGAGAAGTTGATATGGCAAGGAATGGCTAGATGCTGAAAATAGCCTTTTGGTGATAGCCAATAAGAAAGTAGGAATTACAGTCTTACAAGCACAGAGAGTTAAATTCATCTAACAATCAGTGATGAGAACATCAGTGAAAATGTTGGAGTAAAAACCTCAAAAATAAACTGACAATTCTTTCCAGAACCACATGTTTCAGAATGCTGGGAATTACCCCGAAAATTGCACCAATCCTGAGACTATGTATTCAATATAAATTGGCCAAATTTTATTAGAATAGTGATCTTTGTAGTGTTTTAACTTTCCTTGTCCACACCCCTTGCTCTCCAACACTGTAGTTACATTGAAAATTAACTGCCCATATTTATGATGAAGTTCCATTTCCTAACAGAAATCATAATTGGCAAAATAGTGCTGAAGCTCCTGCAAAGCCCCTTTCATAAAGAACTATCAGTGTTTGGTCTGTCTGGTAGTTTTCTGGAAGACCTGAGATGGAATGTTACATACATTTGACCTAATTCAGAGATTGTCCAGCACAAGAAACCTTTTCTCTGGGAACATTTGTTCAAAAATAATTGCAGGCAATTGTTTAAGTTCATGGCTACCTGAGGTGGTAGACCAATAATGAGGCAAATACGCAAATCAAAAACTTAAAGTTAAAAGTTGTAGCATGATGTTTCCACAGAGATTTGAAATGTTCTAACATATTTCTGGAATCTAGAAGACCAAGCATATGCATAGCACTATGCACATGCCCAAGGCTGTATGCATGCTTAGAAAAAACCTGAGAAGGCTCAATGTTTTCAAGTCTGTCAAATGTTTAGGTTCTACACATGGAGGAAGTAAAGTATAAGGGTGAAATCTCAGTTGCCCATCTGAGGGTTGAAGGTATGTCCTAATATGCACACATAGCCTCTTAGCAAAAACTGGGAGATCTATTAGTTCCTGGTGGCCCAGAAAATCTCTACCCAATTGTTAGGTGATCACTAACCTAACTCATCATATAGGTCAGTGATGACAAATGACAGAGAATAGTCTTCATAGAATTAGTTGTGGATAACTAAACAAAAAACAACAACTATAACAAACATCACCAATAACAAATCCTGGGGAGAGTAATAAACTGATATCAAGAGTTACCACATTATATTATTTAAAATGCCTATTTTAAACAAAAATGAGAAAGAGTCAAAAAAAGAAATGAAAACACAATAACAAGAAAGTTGGGGCTTCCCTGGTGGCACAGTGGTTGAGAGTCTGTCTGCCGATGCAGGAGACATGGGTTCATGCCCTGGTCCGGGAAGATCCCACATGCCATGGAGCAGCTAGACCCATGAGCCATAGCCGCTGAGCCTGCGCGTCCGGAGCCTGTGCTCTGCAACAGAAGAGGCCACAGCAGTGAGAGGCCCACGTACCACACACAAAAAAAAAAACTAAAACAAAATAAGTTGGAGTGGCTATCAGACAAAATAAACTTTAAGACAAAAATTATTGTTAAAGGAAAACAAAAATATTTTATAATTTTTCAATCCATGAAAAAAATGTAACAATTATAAAAAGATAAGCATGCAATAATAAAGTCCTAATGTATATAAAGCAAAGGTAATAGCATTGAAATAATTGAAGGGCAAAAAGGTTAATTGAACAATAATAATTGGAGACTTCAATAATAGATAGAAAAAAATAGACAAAAGATACAAAGAAAATAGAGAACTTGAAAAACACATGAATCCAATAGACCAGATATTTATACAATACTCCTTCCAAAACAACAGAATATACTGTATTCAAGTATATACGAAACATTTTGCAGGATAGACCATATGGTAAGCTATAAAACAAGTTGGAATAAATGTAAAATGATTAAAATCATACAAAATATATTCTACAATGAAAAATGGAATCAAAATAGACATTTTAAAAATACAGAAGAAAATTTGTAAATTCACCAATATGTAGAAAATAAATAACATACTAATAAATAAACAATAGATCTAAAAAGAAAACAAAATGAAACTGGGAAATATTTTTAGATTAATGGAAATAAAAATAAAATGTGTCCAAACTTATGTGAAGCAGTGAGAAAAGTGTTAGAAGGAACTACATATATATACACTTCTATATAAAAAGGAAGAAAGATCTCAAAACAATAACCTAAACTACCACCTTAAGAAATCTGGAAAAGAAGAGTAAACTAAACTCAAAGCAAGCAGAAGGAAGAAAATAATAAATATTATAGCAGAAAAAATGAAATACAGAATTAAAACTTAATAGAGAAAAAGTTGTTAAAACAAGTTAGCTCTTTTATTTATTTTTAATTTTATTTTAATTAATTAATTTTTTTTTTTTTTGCTGTATGTGGGCCTCTCACTATTGTGGCCTCTCCCATTGTGGAGCACAGGCTCCAGACGCACAGGCTTAGCGACAATGGCTCACGAGCCCAGCCACTCCATGGCATGTGGAATCTTCCTGGACCAGGGCACAAACCTGTGTCCCCTAGCATCGGCAGGTGGACTCTCAACCACTGGGCCACCAGGGAAGCCCCAAGTTAGCTCTTTTAAAAACTGAAAAAAAACACAAAACTGATAAAACCTTAGCAACAATGACCAAGAAAAACAGAGAAGACAAATTATTAGAGTCAAGAAGGAAAATAAGACTTTCATACAGCCCTTACAAAAATAAAAACATATGCATAATTATAAGTAAACAATTGTATATAAACAAATTTGATAACTTACATGAAATAAACAAATTCTTAGAAAAATACAAACACAAATAACCAAAAGTTACTCCAAAAGAAATAGAAAATCTGAATCTACCTAAAACAAGAGATTGAATTAGTAATCAAAACACTTCCTGCAAAGAAAGGAGCCCAGGACCAAATGGCTTCACTGGTGCATTCCACCAATCATTTTAGAATTTACAGGAATTCTTCAGAAAATTATCCAAAAAGTAGAAGTGTGATCACTTCCTAAACCATTCTATGAGGCCAGTATTAACTTCTATGATACCAATCTGAAAAAACATCACAAATCCCTTATGAATACTGACATAAAAATATTCAGAAATATACAAGCCAACCAATTCCAGCAGCCTACAAACTAGGATGATTTATCCCAGGATTATCCCAGATGGGTTTACTGTAAGAAAATCAGTCAAAATAATTCAACATGTTAATAGAATAAAAAGAAGAAAATCCACATGATTATCTCAGTAAACACAGAAAAGAAGCTTTTGATCAATTCCAACACACTGTCACGATAAAAAAAAAAAAAAAAACTCAAGAAACTAGGAATAGGGCTTCCCTGGTGGCGCAGTGGTTGAGAGTCCGCCTGCCGATGCAGGGGACACGGGTTTGTGCCCCGGTCCAGGAGGATCCCATATGCTGCGGAGTGGCTGGGTCCATGAGCCATGGCTGCCATGCCTGCTCATCTGGAGCCTGTGCTCCACAACAGGAGAGGGCATAACAGTGAGAGGCTCACGTACTGCAAAAAAAAAAAAAAAAAGAAAGAAACTAGGAATAGAAGGGAACTTCCTTAATTTAATAGAGTGTATCTATGAAAAATTTACAGTTAACATACTTAATAATGAAAGAGTAAATCTTTCCAACACTTAAGATCAAGAACAAGACAAAAATATCCACTCTCATCATTTTTACTGAAAGCCCTAGGTGAATCAATTAGGCAAGAAAA
Organism: Phocoena sinus; assembly: GCF_008692025.1. Classification (NCBI taxonomy): domain Eukaryota; kingdom Metazoa; phylum Chordata; class Mammalia; order Artiodactyla; family Phocoenidae; genus Phocoena; species Phocoena sinus. The sequence goes on along the minus strand of NC_045784.1, from coordinate 76,113,665 downwards.
TGAAATAAAGTACATCTAGATTAAAAACAAAGAGTGAAACTATATCTTTGCAGATGGCATGATCTTGTATGTGTAAAATCCTAAGGAATCCACTACTAGAGCTAATAAACAAGTTCCAAAAGTGTGAAAGAATCAATACTCTAGCAATTAACAATCAAATATGAAATTGTGAAGCAATTTAATTTACAACAGCACTAAAAAGAATAAAGTACATAATAACAAAATTTAAAAATTAGCAGAAGATCTCTAAAATGTATACACTGAAAACTGTAAAACATCATTGAAAGAAATTAAAGGTTAAATAAACAGAAAGATATCTCTGTGTTAATGGATTGGAATACTTAATATTGTTCAGATGGCAATACTTCCCAAGGCAATTTACAGATTCAATGCAAAGCTTATCCAAATTCCAACAGCATTTTTGTACAAATTGACAAGCTAATGCTAAAATCAATATGGAAATTCAAGGAACCCAGAAACCAGAATTGTCAAAACAATCCTGTATAAGAAACAAATTTGGAGGTCCCACATTTCCCAATATCAAATTTTCCTACAAAGGTACAGTAATCAAGGCAGTTTGGTATTGCAAAGGAAGGGACATAAATGGGCATAAATGGAATAAAATTGAGATTCTAGAAATAAATCCAGAATTCTACAGGCAATTGATTTTTGACAAGAATGGCAAGATAATTCAATGTATAAAGAATAATATTTTCAACAAGTGCTCTTGAACTCCTTCCTTACAACATAGAAATAATTACTCCAGTGTTAATCAAAGAGTTACATATAAATGATAAAACTATAAAACTTGTCAATGAAAGCATAGGTGTAAATTTTCATGACTTTGGGTTCTGCAAAACCTTCTTAGATATGACAACCAAAGTACAAGTGATAAAAGAATAGATAACCTGGACTCCATTGAAATTGAAGCCTATGTGATCCAAAGAATGCTACTGACAAAGTGAAAAACTAATCACAGAATGGGAGAAAATATTTGCAAATCGTACATCTGACAAGTAAAATATCCACAATATGTAATTTTTAACAATAAAAAGACAGATAATTTAATTTAAATGGACAAATAATTTAAATAAATATTCCCCCAAAGAAGTCATAAAAATGTCCAATTAGCACAGGAAATATGCTCAACATTGTTAATCATTGGAGAAATTCAAATGAAAACCATAATGAGATTATACTTCACACCCAATGGGATGACCATAATAATAATAATTTTTAAATGTCAATAACAAATATTGGCAAGGATGTGGAAAAATTAGCACTCTCATAACATTGTTGGTGGAAGTATAAAATAATGAAGCCACTGTAGAATACAGTTTGTCAATTCTTTAAGAAAGTTACCATAGTCTAGTTGACATAGAAACTCCACTCATAGGTATATACCAAAAAGAATTGCAAGCATATGCCTACACCAAAACTTGTACATAAATGTTCATAGCAACATTATTACAGTAGCCAAAAAGTAAAAAAAAAAAATTGTTTTCATAGATGAATGGATAGACATAAGGTGACATAAATATACAATGGAATATTATCAAGCCATAAAAAGGACTGAAATACTGATATATGGTACAACATGGATGAACCTTGCAACATTATGCTAAGGGAAATAATGAAACATAAAAGACCACATATAGCATAACTTGATTAACAAGAAATGTCCAGACAAGGCAAATCTATATATAGAATATGTAAATTAGTGGAAGCCAGGGGCTGTGGCCAGGGGAAAATGGGGAGTGACTGTAAGTAGTTATGTAGCTACTTGTGGAGGGTGATGAAAATGTTCTGGATTTAGATAGTGATGATTATCTTACAAATCTTGTGAATGTACTAAAAATCATGATATTCTATACTTTAATGAATTCAATGGTATGTGCATTTTATGTTAAATAAAAAGCTACAAAAGATCTTTGAAGATAATCGAGAACATTTAGGTTTGGCTAACTATTAGACAATAATAGAGAATAATTGCCAATTTCCTTAACGTGAAAATATTATGGCTATAAAAAGATGTCATTATTTTTTGGTGATGTGTTCTGAATTTTTAGGCATAAAACTTGTGATATTTTCAACTTACTTTTGTATGGTTTAGCAAAAATTATTTTTTGCATGTATACATATAAAATGCTGTTAACAAAATATTAATTGTTCAATCTAGGTGGTGGCTACCAGACAGTTCAATGTATTTCCTTTTACTTTATTTTGAAAAAAGTTATAAAATAATGTTGGGTATAAAAAGATTAAAATTCTCACTACTATCACCATAATTTCTTGTTTAATTTTTCTCATAATTATGGAGAGACATTCAAATATTATATATCTCTTGATTTGATATGAAATGAACTATACTACTCATCTATGATGTATTCTATACAAAACTGTATAGCTTAAAATTATCAAGTCTTTGGGGCAAAATTCCAGCTTAGAAGATTGAGTACCCTTATAAAGAACACCATTAGGAAGCAATAAGAAAAATCCAAAAAATGCTGTTCTGCAGGACAGCTGGCCTGGTCATTACAATAAATCTGTGTCCAGAGAAAGGGAATGTTTTAGCTTAAAAGAGATTTAAAAGATATAACCAGATGCAGCCTTTGTTCCTAGAGTAAACACTGGTATAGGCAAACAAATTATAAAGGACATTTCTTAGATAATTGGAATGATTTGAAAGTAGACTGAATAATAGACGGGATATAATTTTATTGCTTTGGAAAGGTAGAGATTGTTAAGAAAAAAACATTGCAAAGTCATATATAAATGTGATGGAAGTACATACATATATAAAATGATTTTATATATAGATACAGATGATACAGGTATATATACATACATTTATATATATATATATATATATATATATAGAGAGAGAGAGAGAGAGAGAGAGACAGAGAGAGAGAGACAGAGAGAGATCCACTAAAATGTTATCATCTGTGTTTTCTGGGTTGTGGGAAAATGTTCTTTTAGTTTTTTCATTAAAAAATAATTTTGCTGTACTTAAATTTTTCTACACTTTATATACAGCAATTACAATTTTAAAAAGTAATGTCTTAATAAGTGTCAACCTGAAAAAAAAACCAGCAACAATAACTCTGAGCTTGGAAGATTTCAAATGTCAGATTGGATCAGTTTCTGCTGGCACCTTGATTTCAATTTCAGCTTTTTGAGACTGAGGAGAGAAGTTGGTCGACCTCTGCTTGGACTCCTGACCTACAGAAAATTTGAAATAATAAAATTTTTTAAGCTGCTAAGCTTGTGACATTTTCTTATTCAATAATAGAAAAATAATATAAATGTATTTTATATAACCATACAATGGAATAGTAAACAGTAGAATGAGGTAAATATGCATGTAAGTGATCAAAAAGAGATCTAAGATAAAATATTTTGGGAAAAAGATGAGACATGAAACATATTTGTAGAACACTTTCATTTAAGTAAAACATAAATGGATATATATGTATACTTCTGGCTATAAATTATAGAAATATTAATTCCAAATAAATAATAAGTTCACTTATTATATCACATGATAAGATATCCAGAGGTCATGTGGACTTCAATTTAGTTGAATCAATAGCTCAGTATTGTCAATAACTACCATTATTATATCCATGCTGTACAAAAGGAAACTAAAGTTGAGAAAAGTTATATAATTTGTCCAAATTTACACAGCTGGTAAGCAACCTGGTATTCACACACAGGAAATCTAGATCCAGAGTCCATTCTCTTCACCACTTTCTTTTTTTAAATATTTTTTAACATCTTTATTGGACTATAATTGCTTTACAATGTTGTGTTAGTTTCTGCTGTATAACAAAGTGAATCAGCTATATGTATACATATATCCCCATATACCCTCCCTGTTGCATCTCCCTCTCATGCTCCCTATCCCACCCCTCGAGGTAGTCACTAAGTACCAAGCTGATCTCCCTGTGCTATGCAGCTGCTTCCCACTAGCTATCTATTTTACATTTGGTAGTGTATATATTTCCATGCCACTCTCTCTCTTTGTCCCAGCTTACACTTCCCCCTCCCTGTGTCCTCAAGTCCATTCTCTAAGTCTGCATCTTTATTCCTGTCCTGAATGTAGGTTCTTCAGAAACTTCTTTTTGTGTGTGTGTGTTTTTTTTTTTTTTATTCCATATATATGTGTTAGCATACGGTATTTTTTTCTCTCTTTCAGACTTACTTCACTCTGTATGACAGACTCTTGGTCCATCCACCTCACTATAAATAACTCAATTTCGTTTCTTTTTATGGCTGACTAATATTCCATTGTATATATGTGCCACATCTTCTTTATCCATTCATCTGTTGGTGGGCACTTTGGTTGCTTCCATGTCCTGGCTATTGTAAATAGAGCTGCAATGAATATTGTGGTACATGACTCTTTTTGAATTATGGTTTACTCAGGGTATATGCCCAGTAGTGGGATTGCTGGGTGGTATGGTAGTTCCATTTTTATTTTTTTAAGGAAGCTCCATATTGTTCTCCATAGTGGCTGTATCAATTTATATTCCCACCAACAGTGCAAGAGGGTTCCCTTTTCTCCACACACTCTCCAGCATTTATTGTTTGTAGATTTTTTGATGATGGCCATTCTGACTGGTGTGAGGTGATACCTCATTGTAGTTTTGATTTGCATTTCTCTAATGATTAGTGATGTTAGGCATCCTTTCATGTGTTTGTTAGCAATCTGTATATCTTCTTTGGAGAAATGTCAATTTAGGTCTTCTGCCCATTTTTGGATTGGGTTGTTTGTATTTTTGATATTGAGCTGCATGAGCTGCTTGCAAATTTGGAGATTAATCCTTTGTTATGGCTTCATTTGCAAATATTTTCTCCCATTCTGAGGGTTATCTTTTTGCTTTGTTTATAGTTTCCTTTGCTGTACAAAAGCTTTGAAGTTTCATTAGGTTCCATATGTTTATTTTTGTTTTTATTTCCATTTCTCTAGGAGGTGAGTCAAAAAGTATCTTGCTGTGATATATAGCATAGACTGTTCTGTCTGTGTTTTCCCCGAAGAGTTTTATAGTGTCTGGCCTTACATTTAGGTCTTTAATTCATTTTGAGTTTATTTTTGTGTATAGTGCTAGGGAGTGTTCTAATTTCATTCTTTTACATGTAGCTGTCCAGTTTTCCCAGCACCACTTATTGAAGAGGCTGTCTTTTCTCCATTGTATATTCTTGCCTCCTTTATCAAAAATAAGGTGACCATATGTGCATGGGTTTATCTCTGGGCTTTCTATCCTGTTCCATTGATCTCTATTTCTGTTTTTGTGTCAGTACCATACTGTCTTGATTACTGTAGCTTTGTAGAGTAATATGAAGTTAGGGAGCCTGATTCTTCCAGCTCCGGTTTTCGTTCTCAAGATTGCTTTGGGTATTCGGGATCTTTTGTGTTTCCATATCTACTAGAGCTAATCAATGAATTTGGTAAGGTAGCAGGATACAAAATTAATGCACAGAAGTCTCTTGCATTCCTATGCACTAATGATGAAAAATCTGAAAGAGAAATTAAGGAAACACTCCTACTTACCACTGCAACAAAAAGAATAAAATACCTAGGAATGAACCTACCTAAGGAGACAAAAGACCTGTATGCAGAAAACTATATGACACTGATGAAAGGAATTTAAGATGATACAAATAGATGGAGAGATATACCACGTTCTTGGATAGGAAGAGTCAACATTGTGAAAATGACTATACTACCGAAAGCAATGAACAGATACAATACAATCCCTATCAAATTACCAGTGGCATTTTCCACAGAACTAGAACTCTTCACCACTTTCTTAAGGCCAGCTCCCAAACAGTCATAAAATGCCTGGCAGCACTGAGTGTGGCATCATGCTTCTTTCTTCAAATCTAGTAAGAGCAAAAGTGTTTCCTCTTACAAGAGATTAAAAGTGTATTCCTGCATTCTGATCGGGCCAATGAGATCAAGTGCTCATTCCTGGATCTTTAATAGTGATCAGGGGAATGCCATATTCCATGTTTTGATTATTATAAGGCACACCTGGAGACAGAGGTGAAGCCAGCTTTCTCTGATTTCATAGGAAAAAAGCCAGAAGTAATGAATATTTTTGTGTGCAATCAACAGTATAAAAATGTGTGTATGTGTCTATAAATGAACAATTTCTAGAGGAGTAAAAAGAGGGTTATTTCTTTCTTTTTTTTTTTTTTAAGAGGGTTATTTCTTCGAAGGAATGGAATTATATGGATTTGTGGAGAAATTAAATTTTCATTATATAATACCATTTTTGTTCCTTGAATTTTTATTGTAGGTATCAGTTATTTTCATAACTTAAAAATATTATAGAATAACATTTAGGGTATAACCCCATTTCTTTTAAAACATTTGAATGCTTATATGATCATATAAGTTTGCATATGCAAAACAAATGCTTTGCCAGGGTACATGTCATGGTTTACAAACAGCTACCTAAAAGCTCTGACATAATGTTATGAGGAAAGACTGCATAATATGTTAAAACACAGTTTCTTTCAGTACTAGTTGCTTTTTAATCCAATCCTTTGTTGAGTGTGTGTGTTGAGGGAGGGGGAGTTTGACATTGTCACTGTGCATTCAGCAGCATCTCTCTCCTCTCCCGTTAGATACTAGTAGCACTTTCATCATTTTGTGACAACCAAAAAGGCTCTAGGTATTGCCAAAAGACCCTTGGGACAAATCTCAAATCTCTCCAGTTAAGAACACATCTATATAGATTATAGTAAATAATATATAGATTATAACAAACGTGTTTTGTTTAAATAACTGAGATAATTTTAGCAAGAGTGGGTGAATTCAGCAAATTATATTATGCTCTTTCACCACATACATCTTTAGATATCTACCATAATCTTGTAATACAACCTCATGTTTTATTTTTGCCTTCACTGTGACTATTTATATCTTGCTCATGCCTTTAAATATTCCCATTAAAGAAATCCACTTTCAAAAAATATTGTTGACTAAATTTTGTGTTTGCCAAATGATAATTATATAACTTTTTTTGGGGGGTGCTGTGTTGGGTCTTCGTTTCTGTGTGTGGGCTTTCTCTAGTTGTGGCGAGTGGGGGCCACTCTTCATCGCGGTGCATGGACCTTTCACTGTCATGGCCTCTCTTGTTGTGGAGCACAACCTCCAGACATGCAGGCTCAGCAGTTGTGGCTCATGGGCCTAGTTGCTCCGTGGCATGTGGGATCTTCCCAGACCAGGGCTCGAACCTGTGTCGCCTGCATTGGCAGGCAGATTCTCAACCACTGTGCCACCAGGGAAGCCCAGAACTTTTAACTACATAATTTTAAAGAATCTCATGATTCTCAAAATAGCAATTAGAGTCTAATTGCAAATTTATTTTCTATAAAACAGAATGACATTAATTTAAGAGAGAAATAATCACAAGACTGTTGTAATTGTTTTTACAGACATCAGTTTTAGGTACATATCATTAAAATTGTCCAACTAGAGAAAAATAACAAAATAAATTGTTAAAAATAAAATATATGATAAACATAATGGTAAAGGTGAAAATGTTTTCTCACACCTTATTTAATCAAGACTCACTCTCAGTTTTTAGTTTTTATTTGTTCTTTACTTAACATTCACCTTAGAATCCTTAGACCACTTTCCTGTTGATTTACAAAATTTTCAGCAGTGACAAAGGAAAAACACAATTGTGGTATAAAAAGGTCATAGCATTTAATAAATGTTCTTTAGCATTTTAACAAAGGTTAAGCCCAGCAAGGTGCTGAAATTTGAGAGTAAATGGAATTTGATATTTTTGAAAGATTTTACTTGAGCATAGGAAAGAATTTTAAGCAAGATAAGATGTAATAACAAAATATTTAACATTTATGGAACTATTAATATACTCTAGGCAATGTTCTAAATACCTTCATTAGATTTTGTAATTAATCTTCACAATAATCTGGTGGAACAAATACTATTATTATTCCCATTTTACAGATGAGCTGTAAAGAGAAGTTATATAAATGGATAAGTCACAGGATTAATAAATTACAGATCCAAGGTTTAAATTCCAGAGTTTGTACTTCTAAATGCTATGCTTTATTGATAAGAGTAATTTAAATTTGCAATTGGGGATGGCAGAGGAAGGGGAAAATTTTTCCAGTGCAGTTTGATTAAAATAATTTAATTGGGTATGATGTACATTGTACTGATATTTTGGATTGACATATTGCTTTTAAAACTAGTTTATAGTTGATATTCTAAAATGTTATTCTATCATAAATGTTATTCCATCATAAATTTTTAGTATGGATTAAAGTAATATAAAGTAATCTAAATTGCTAATGATTTAATCATCTTCTCGTCCTTGACTTCAACCACAGTTATTTCTTTAGACAAAATAAAAGTGAATATTTCCTACATATATTATTAATACTTTATATTTATATGTAAATAAAGGTAGTAATTTGACAATTATATTTCCATCAGTTAGTTCATTTATATGTCATATTAACTCAATACGACAGAAAGTAAAGTTAATTATCATGCCCATTTTACCAACATATTAGCACTAAATCAGAGGGAATTAATGATTGCTCAGGATCCATTGCATGCTGATAGATGCAGTATTAGAATTCATGCTTCCTAATCTTACTACTGTCTTCTTAAAACACATTGCTTCCCAATACACACTCATATAAACATGTATAGGATAGCTAGGGGTGGCACAGTATTTCAGCCAGTTTTGCCATGAGCCAGTCTGGCAATCTTAAGTGTGTTGGTCAAAAGGAGAAACTGAATTGACCTTTTATTCATGGGAAACACTGATTTTGTATTGAGATATTCCCAGAAGGCTAGTGACACATGTGCCTAACAGAAGCAAACTTATATCCTCTTTGGAAAAATATATGACCATTCTGAAACTCAAAACAATTCTACAGTTTTGAAATACAATAATATCAAGACAATCTAAAATAATCAGGTGTTTAGAAACATGAACAAAAACAAAAAGAATAGAGACTATTCAAACAGATCCCTAAGGGGGGTCTATGTATTGGATTCATAAAATACAACTTAAAGATAAATATATTTACAATTTTCAAGAAGTGAAATAAATTGAAAACTATTCTCTCAAAGAGAGTAGGGGTGGAAATTGACTGGGAAGAATCAAGAAGGACCTATCTTGTGTAATTGTAATTTCTGTATTTTAATAGATTTCTGCATGGACCAGAACTCATAAGTAGTGTACTTAAAATTTGTGTATTTTATTACGTATGGTACTGTCCACAAATGAAAATGAAAATAAATAAATAATATGTATTTATTGAACTCTATGTAATTATAAGTGTGATGAAATATTTGGAGATAAGTGTAGTGATGTCTTTAAAATGAATCACAAATAAAGTAGATTGATGAATGGCTATAGAGATGGATAGAAGGATAGTTACATGACTAGCAATTTTAGTAAAATATTAATTGAGGAATGTAGGTAGTGCATTAAGGTTGTTTATGATAAAATTCTTTCAGCTTTCTGTACGTTTGAAAAATCTTTATAAGAAAATGTTGGGGAAATATAAAATTCTATGAATATAATTCATCACATTAGAAGTTCATCAGTTTTACCTAATAGATGCAAAGAAAAATTTTGATAAAATTTGCATGAATTCATGGTAAAAACGCTAAGCAAAAAGAAAATCAAAGGAAACTATTAATTTGGTTTAAAATATCTACAACTAATATTTTAATAAACTATTTGCATATTAATAAAATGTTTAAAGCTTTCCCGTAGAGGGCAAGAATAAGACAAGGATGCCTGAAATCACAAGTTTTATTACCCATTTTACTTGGAAGTATTGCCAGTACAGATATATATATATATATATATATATATATATATATATATATATATACACACACACATATATCTAATTAAATATATAATAAAATTATTTATTAAATATATAATATTAAATATATAATATATAACGTTAAAATTGAGAAAAAAACAGATACTGTTTTCAAATGATATGGTTTTGTACATAAAGTGTACAAAAGGTAAATTATTAGAATCAATTGTTAAATTATTAATTATCCTTGAATTATTCCTTAATATTATCTAGAAGATAATATAGCATAATATTTAAATAACCTTGGGGTAGGTAAGGTTTTTTTAAACAGTACATAAAATGAACTAATCATAAACGACAAGGTTTATATAGTGTCCTTAAATAAAAGTAAGAAGATATTCATTAAGAGAATGAAGATATGTCAAAGAGTGGGAGAAGATATTTGTAATACAAATAATTGAAAAGATGCTTTATAAATACTTATAATTCAAAAACAAAAAAGACAAACAGCCCAAAAGTAAAAAGGTAAGTACGTAGAATAGATATTTTCAAAAGAAGCTATTTGAATTGCTCAGGGTTCTCCAGAGGAACAGAACCACAGAACTAATAGGGTATATGTATATATTGTATATATATTCTCTCTCTCTCCCTCTCTATCTATCTATCATCTGTCTATCTATCTATCTATCATCTATATGAGAGAGGTGGAAAGAGAAAGAGAAAGTGATTTATTTTAAGGGATTTTCACACACAATTGTAGAGTTGTAGAGGCTGACTAATCCAAGATCTGCCAGGTGAACTGGCAAGCTGAAGACCCAAGCAAGAGTTGATGCTGCACTTTAAGTCCAAACAAAGTCTAGTGACAGCAAATCTCCTTCTGGGGTTAAGTCAATATTTTTCTATTAAAGCCATCAGTTGATTGGATGAGGCTCATCCACATTATATAGGGTAATCTGTGTTACTCAAAGTCTACTGATTTAAATGTTAATCTAATCTAAAAAATATCATCACAGAAACATCTAGAATAATGTTGGAAGAAATATCTGGGTACCATGAATTATTCAATTTGACACATAAATTAACCATTGCACTATCCAAGTGGCCAATGAACATATGCATCCTGCTACTAATAGGGAAAAAGCTAATTTAAATGACAATGAGAAACTAACACACACCACAATGACTAAAATTCGGGGGAAGATGTGGAATTGTGAATACATACAATTTGCGGAAAAAAGGTATTATCTACTGAAGGTAAATTGTATATTCCCCATGAGCTAGAAATTCCACTTCTAAGTGTGTACCCAACTGAAATGTGTGTACCAAGAGAAACATACAAAAGTGTTCAAAATACTGTTATCCTTAATACATCCAAACTGGAAATGACCCAAAAGCCCATCATCAAGAAAAGGGATAAACTAATTGTGGTATATTTCTACAATGAAGTTTTACAGAACAATTAAAATGATTGAATAATAGTTAATGCAACAACATGTTTGAATCTTAACAATGTAACTTTAAGCAAAAGAATCTAGTCACAAAAAATGTATTCTACATCATTGAATCCAGTTATATAAATTTCAAGCAACAGGCAAACTAAAGCTACACTATTATGTTTAGAAGTACATGCTTAGAAAAACAAGGAAGAAAAACAAGGAAGTGATTCATATACAAGTGAGCATAGTTATTATATTTGAGAGAATGGAGGGAGTACTAATGAGGGGGCAGGATTTAGGGGAGATTCTGTGGAGACGTCAATACATTTTTTTTTGACCTGGTTGTATTCTACACAGATGTCTTAAATTGGTAATGAAATCAAATGTATCTCATCCATTTTTTCTCTTCTTTCTTACCTTTCCTCTTCCATTACCTTCTCCAGCTAAATACTCCAATAATTGAGCTATAATTTATATGCACTACTCTATTTTTAGGCACTCTTCAGGATATTCAGATGTCTTCAGTTTCTGAGAAAGTAAGTTATAATTGTCCACGCCAGTTGTAGTTGCTAAAATGTTTCTCATTGAAAAACATGCTTTTAGCACATTGTAAATCAGCCTAATTTTCTTTCTCAATGCACAGACTCATATCCATACCTATAGTAACTTATTAAATGAACTTTGGCTCCTGATCCCCCTGCCCCCTTCATGCTGTCACATAGATTATCAGAACATGACACAAGTTCAAGTAGCCCAACAGTCCTCTACTGGAAAGTAGGCAGAGCTATTTATTCCAAGCACTGTACATTCATGACTACTCCAAAACACTAAAAAAAAGTATATTAAGAATTCATCCTCATAGTTTAATTTCCTTAGTTCATTTTTCCTTTAGATTCTCATTTCTTTTTACTGAGTCTTCACCATATGTACAGTTTCCTTTTATTTATATTTTCTATTATCAACAAGATGTTAGAACTGATAGTTCTGTGAACTTTCTTTCCACCATTTTTAAAAAAGGTTTTGAATTTGGAATGTGCAACACAAACTTCCATTTCTTTGTTAGATGAGGTTGTATTCTTCTCATATTCCATCTGTTAGCTGAAAAAAAGTATTCCTTATCTTCCTCTTTCAGAGGGATCAGAAGTATATTATCTTTGAAAAATTATGGTAATAATTCAGAGAATCAGAAAGTATATAGAGAAGCTAAAGTTTATATTATGATTGCAAATTAAGTAAGAATCCACAGCAGTATTGACATGGTGGGAGAAAGGCATCAGTATATGAATGAAAAAATAAGAAATATTTTTTAATATACAAGCTCAAAATTTCCAAGAATACCATGCCTAACTTGTAGTTAGTTTTGTAAAGCTTTTGGTTAGTTAAATAATGGGTAATGATACCTATAACTTTTGAATTTTTGTGAGGATTATTGGAATAACATATAGAAAATACCTGGCACAACACTTAGCATTCAGTAGTGGCTTAATAAATATTTGCCTCTCTTCCATTAGAACTGTTAATTTGGACAAATTATACTGATTGAGGTCAAAGAACCTCTCTTGGTTCAAAAGTGGGAATCCACATTTGAAAATTATAGTGATTTTCAGTTATCTTTTGCATGTTATGTAAGATAGTAAAACATTAAAGATGGATGTTTATGTGGAAGGCAAGAAAATGACTGTAAGTGAATATTTCCAGATTCCAAATAAATTTTTGAGGCTTAGGAAGGAGAAATCAGAATTCCTGGGAATTCTTAAAATCATGAGTTACGTATTTTTTGTCAGCTTGATACTATGTATCTCAGAGTGTTCCTCCTTGGGTTTATCCTGCCTGGGACTCTGCATATCCTGGACTTGAGTGACTGTTTCCTTTCCCATGTTAGAGAAGTTTTCAGCTATTTATATTATCTCTTCAAATATTTTCTTGGGTCCCTTCTTTATCTTCTTCTTCTGGGACCCCTATGATGTGAATGTTGGTATGTTTAATGTTGTCCCAGAGGTCTCTTAGGCTGTCTTCATTTCTTTTCATTCTTTTTCTTTATTCTGCTCTGCAGCAATGATTTCCAGTATTCTGGCTTCCAGCTTCCTTATCTGTTCTTCTGCCTCAGTTATTCTGCTACTGATTCCTTCTAGTATATTTTTCATTTCAGTTATTGTGTTGTTCATCTCTGTTTGTTTGGTTTTAGTTCTTCTAGGTCTTTGTTAAACATTTCTTGAATCTTCTCGATCCTTGCCTCCATTCTTTGTCAAGATCCTGGATCATCTTCACTATCATTATTCTGAATTCCTTTTGGAGAAGGTTGCTTATCTCCACTTCATTTAGTTGTTTTTCTAGGGTTTTATCTTTTTCCTTCATCTGGGACATAATCTTCTGCCTTTTCATTTTGTCTAACTTTCCCTGATTGTGGTTTTTGTTCTGTAGGCCACAGGGTTGTAGCTCTTATTGCTTCTGCTGCCTGCCCTCTGGTGGACGAGGCTATCTAAGAGGCTTGTGCAAGCTTCCTGATGGGAGTGGCTGGTGGTTTATAGGGCTGGGTCTTGTCACTCTCATGGGCAGGGCCCACCAGTAAAACTTTAATCCTTTTGTCTGCTGATGGGTGGGGCTATGTTCCCTATATATCAGTTGTTTGGCCTGAGGCAACCCAGCACTGGAGCCTACAGGCTGTTTGCTGGGGTTAATGGTGGCCTCTGGGAGGCCAATGAGTAATTCTCAGAACTGCTGTTGCCAGTGTCCCTGTGCCTTCAGTGAGACACAGCCACACCCCTGCCTCTGCAAGAGACATTCCAGTACTAGCAGGTAGGTCTGGCCCAGTCTCTTATGAGGTTTAGGCAGGAGATAGATGGGCCCCAGGCTGAACAGTTTCTCCCCTGGGGATGGAAAATCCATAATAGCAGAAACTCCATAAAAGCAGGATGATGGAGGAGGCTGGGTCCTCCCCAGATAAGAGATAAAAACCACATATTCCTCATTCTTGAAGTCAAGGCAACCTCCTCAACTTCACATGCACAGAGAGGCTCCTTGGAGGTCAAAAATTGAGAGGGTGCCACCCCATAGTAAGTGATGTCAACTACCCATAGTCCTCTTCTCTAGAATCCATCTTGGCTAAGAGATGCACATGCACACATGGGAGGACTCTGAGATATACCATATATGGCTTCAGAATCATGAATCATGAAAAGCAAGATGACTGGCCAAAGGAAACCCTGAAGAAATGCTCCACAAAAGTGATTCAATCTATCATGAGGGTGCAAATCTCTCTCTTAGCCCACCTGTGTGTCTATCCACACATACTGTATGCTTTTCCCTCCTAATAAACACTTTACTTGCTTCATTACTTTCCATCTTTATGTGGAAATTCTTTTCTACACAGCTGATGGGCCAGGGGCCTTGTCACTGATGGTCTGGTGGCTAGGATTCGGCACTCTCACTGCCACAGCCTGACCTCAGTTTCTGGCCAGAAACCGAAATCCTGCTTTAAGCTGCTGCAGGACGAGGCCACCTGAGATCAAGGTTACTGCTCCCTCCCCCTGGGTCCTGGTGTGCACAAGACTTTGTGTGTACCCTCCAAGAGAGGAGCCTCTGTTTTCCCCAGTCCTGTGGATGTCCTGTAATCAAATCCCACTGGCCTTCAAAGCCAGATTCTCTGGGGATTCCTCCTCCCATTGCCAGATCCCCAGGCTGGGAAGGTTGGCATGGGGCTCAGAACCTTCAGTCCAGTGGGAGAACTTTTGTGGTATAATTATTCTCCAGTTTGTGGGTCGCCCACCTGGCTGTTATGGGATTTGATTTTATCTCGATTGTGCCCCTCCTACCTTCTCACTGTGGCTTCTACTTTGTCTTTGGATGTAGGGTATCTTTTTTGGTGTGTTCTAACATCTTCCTGCAGATGGTTTTTCAACAGTTAGTTGTAAGTCCAGTGCTCTTGCAAGAAGGGGTGACTGCACATCCTTCTACTCAGCCATCTTGAACCAATCTCTCATGAGTTATGTATGTCTTATAACATTTTACTTACATGTTTTTAAATAATAATTAGTGATCTTAAGAATAAACAGGGAGTCATTTTTTTTCCTATGATAGTGTTACAGTAAAAGTTCCCGACACACTTTTCATAGAAAAAGATAAAACTATAAATGCATGTGTTACTATTATCATGAGCCAATGTAATATGAAAATATTATACACCTCAATAACATGTAAAAATATCTTCCTAATATAGACATGTGTTTCTTCTTTTTTCATATTTTAATACTAAATAAATGCCAAATAAAAAAATTTTGACATTCAAAATGTCAAAAATCATATAGAAAACATTAAATATTTAAAAGTAATTCATAATATTAAATTTTAAAATACACAAAGCATGCATTGCTCTGTTTTATATACTTGATTTTTGTAACATTGCAAACATTCCAGATAGAAAATTTTATTTCATTCTGCATTGACATCGGTTGAATTGTTAAGAATACATTTGAAATATCCTCCAGTTAGTGATTAGGATTCATGTTCCTTCAGATTTTGTTTGTTTGCACTGATTTTGGTTTTGTAATTGATATTAATATAGCTATTTCTAATTCAGATTTAATCAGTTTCTGATCTTTTTATAAAGTATCCTACAACAACACTCATATCTTCTCTTGGCATCTCTTCTGATAAAGCATTTACAAGGAACTGTGGCCTATTGAAAATATTCAAACACTGGAAAACATCAGCAAATATTATTGGGTAATATTAAAATAACTGAAAATTCAAATCTGCTGGCAAGGTTAATAGCACTATGTGGAATCATTTGTCAAAATTGCCAATTTAAAGACTTACTTTGCTTCCAAAACTTATTTTTGGAAATCCACTTATAAGACTTGTATAAGGTATATTATGCACATACATTTATTTTCTTTTCAAAAATTATTCACTCTTAGCAACAGACAAGGCAAGAGGTACACATTTATAACATAATAACAGCAACAAGAAAGTCTGACTGAATAGATTATGACCGCTTCCTTCCTGTGTGTTCTGTGTCCCTGGAAATGTTAAACTTAACATTGATTCAGCAAGTCAGTGTTGCCTCTTCTTGCCTTCAATTTTATGTTAGTGGATACCATAGAACCTGTAACATTTCTATGTTAATTCCTAAGCTTTACTTCTCACAGGAGATTTATAATATTTTTTCCTGTTTTCCAATCTGTCAAACATTTTTTCTATGTGTTCAGTAGTTAGAAAAACATCAAGAAATGCTTAGAGAGAATTATTTCATAGAATCACTAATTACGGTGACCAATGAAGCTGAGCTTGGATTACATTTTGTATTTAATATGACCCCAAGAAATAACACTTGTATTACATACTTGAGTAAATGTAGAGTATAAGTGCATATTACTTGGGTTGCCAGTTCAGTTGGGCAATGGAGCAAAAAAAAAAAAAAAAAAGTATTTGATCACACTCTCTTCTAAATAAGTGGTAAAACCACTCTGATCTCATAAATCAAGTTTCCAATCCCAAGAACTGACTCTATGTGAGAACAGAAAATACTGGAGCAGAACTGTCAAAAGTTCATTGTGTATAATACTTCTGCTTTCAGACTGAATGTTTTATCTGGTCTCATTCTAATGTTAGTTGAATATTGTACATTTTTATACCTAGATAAGTAGTTGTTCATATGAAAGTTAGAAAGTGACTATCTTTTTTGCTAAATATCCTTCTATTGCATTTGTTCAAAAAGCTTTGTAAATTAAAACCAGAAAACTATTGATATTATTGTTTCAGCCCCAAGATACCACTAAATATTTCCAGACTCCTTTCTATGTACAGTCAACATTCTTTCTTTCTATATCTGAACCTCCTACACACACTCTTTTGATGTAAAAACTGAAGGCAAAAAAAAATCTCATTTCATGCATGTTTGTTTTAAACCTTTTAAAAATGAATGATATAGGTCAAAAGAAGCTGTATAGGGGAGTTCCGGGAAGATGGCGGAAGAGTAAGACACGGAGATCACCTTCCTCCCCACACATACGCCAGAAATACATCTACACGTGGAACAACTCCTACAGAACACCTACTGAACGCTGGCAGAAGACCTCAGACCTCCCAAAAGGCAAGAAACTCCCCACATACCTGGGTACAGTGAAAGAAAAAAGGATAAACAGAGACAAAAGGATAGGGAAGGGACCTGCACCAGTGGGAGGGAGCTGTGAAGGAGGAAAGGTTTCCACACAGTAGGAAGTCCCTTCGTGGGCGGAGACTGCGGGTGGCGGAGGGGGGAAGTTTCAGAGCCATGGAGGAGAGCGCAGCAACAGGGGTGTGGAGGGGAAAGCAGAGAGATTCCCGCAGAGAGGATCAGTGCCGACTGGCACACACCAGCCCGAGAGGTTTGTCTGCTCACCTGCCAGGGTGGGCGGGGCTGGGAGCTGAGGCTCTGGCTTTGGTCAGAGAGCAGGGAGAGGACTGGGGTTGGCTGCCTGAACACAGCCTGAAGGGGTTAGTGCACCACGGCTAGCTGGGAGGGAGTCTGGGGAAAAGTCTGGACCTGCCGAAGAGGCAAGAGACATTTTCTTCCCTCTTTGTTTTCTGAGGCGCGAGGAGGGGGGTTAAGAGCGCTAATTAAAGGAGCTCCAGAGACGGGCGTGAGCCACGGCTAAAAGTGCAGACCAGAGAGATGGGCATAAGGTACTAAGTCTGCTGCTGACACCACCAAGAAGCCTGTGTGTAAGCACAGGTTACTATCCACACCCACCTTCCGGGGAGCCTGTGCAGCCCGCCACTGCCAGGATCCTGGGATCCAGGGACAACTTCCCCAGGAGAGAATGGAGCGCCTCAGGCTGGTGTAAAGTCACGCTGGCCTCTGCCACCGCAGGCTCGTCCCACACTCCGAGCCCCTCCCTTCGCTCGGCCTGAGTGAGCCAGAGTCCCCAAAGCAGCTGCTCCTTTAAACCCGTCCAGTCTGAGCGAAGAACAGACGCCCTCTGACGACCTACATGCAGAGCCAGGGCCAAATCCAAAGCTGAGCCCCAGGAGCTGTGAGAACAAAGAAGAGAAAGGGAAATCTCTCCCAGCAGCCTCAGAAGCAGCGGATTAAATCTCCACAATCAACTTGATGTACCCAGCATCTGTGGAATACATGAATAGACAACAAATCATCCCAAATTGAGGAGGTGGACTTTGAGAACAAGATTTATGATTTTTTCCCCTTTTCCTCTTTTTGTGAATGTGTATGTGTATACTTCTGTGTGAGATTTTGTCTTTATAGATTTGCTTCCACCATTTTTCCTAGGGTCCTATCCGTCCATTTTTTGTTGTTTTTTAACTTTTTTCTTAAAAATTATTTTTTATTTTAATAAATTTATTATATTTTATCTTATTTTATTTTATTTTACTTTATCTTCTTTCTTTCTTTTTTCCTTCCTTCCCTTCTTCCTTGCTTTCATCCTCCCACCCTCCTTCTCTCCCTCCCTCCCTCCCTCCTTTCGTTCTTTCTACTTCTACTAATTCTTTCTTTCTGCTTTTTCTCCCTTTTATTCTAAGCTGTGTGGATGACAGGCTCTTGGTGCTGCAGCCGGGAGTCAGTGCTATGCCTCTGAGGTGGGACAGCCAACTTCAGGACACTGCTCCACAAGAGACCTCCCAGCTCCACATAATATCAAATGGCAGATATCTCCCAGAGAGCTCCATCTCAACACCAGCAGCCAGCTTCACTCAACGACCAGCAATCTACAGTACAGGACACCCTATGCCAAACAACCAGCAAAAGAGGAAAACAAACCCACCCATTAGCAGAAAGGCTGCCTAAAATCATAATGAGTGCACAGAAACCCCAAAACACACCAACAGATGTGGACTTGCCCACCAGAAAGACAAGATCCAGAATCACCCACAAGAACACAGGCACTAGTCTCCTCCACCAGGAAACCTACACACCCCAATGAACCAACATTAGCCACTGGGGGCAGACACCAAAAACAATGGGAACTACGAACCCATAGCCTGCCAAAAGGAGACCCCAAACTCAGTAAGGTAAGCAAAATGAGAAGACAGGAAAACACACAGCAGTTGAAGGAGCAAGATAAAAACCCACCAGACCTAACAAATGAAGAGGAAATAGGCAGTCTACCTGAAAAAGAATTCAGAATAATGATCGTAAAGATGATCCAAAATCTGGGAAATAGAATAGGCAAAATGCAAGAAACATTTAACAAGGACCTAGAACAACTAAAGATGAAACAAGCAAGGATGAACAAAAAAATAAATGAAATTAAAAATACTCTAGATGGGATCAATAGCAGAATAACTTAGGCAGAAGAAAGGATAAGTGACATGGAAGATAAAATAGTGGAAATAATTACTGGAGAGCAGAATAAAAAACAAAAGAATGAAAAGAACTGAGGACAGTCAGAGAGACCTCTGGGACAATATTAAATGCACCAACATTCAAATTATAGGGGATCCAGAAGAAGAAGAGAAAAAGAAATGGACTGAGAAAATATTTGAAGAGATTATAGTTGAAAGCTTACCTAATATGGGAAAGGAAATGGATAATCAATCCAGGAAGCACAGAGAGTCCCATACAGGATAAATCCAAGGAGAAATATGCCAAGGCACATATTTATCAAACTATCAAAAATTAAGTACAAAGAAAACATATTAAAAGCAGAAAGGGAAAGACAACAAATAACACACAAGGGAATCCCCATAAGGTAAACACTGACTTCTCTGTAGGAACTCTGCAAGCCAGAGGGTACTGGCAGGACATATTTAAAGTGACTAAGGAGAAAAACCTGCAACCAAGATTACTCTACCCAACAAGGATCTCATTCGGACTTGATGGAGAAATTAAAACCTTTACAGACAAGTAAAAGCTGAGAGAGTTCAACACCAGCAAACGAGTTTTACAACAAATACTAAAGGAACTTCTATAGGCAAGAAACACAAAAGAAGGAAAAGACTTACAATAACGAACCCAAAACAATTAAGAAAATGGGAATAGGAACATACATATCGATAATTACCTTAACTGTAAATGGACTAAATGCTCCCACCAAAAGACACAGATTGGCTGAATGGATACAAAAACAAGACCCATATATATGCTGTCTACAAGAGACCCACTTCAGACCTAGAGACACATACAGACTGAAAGTAAGGGGATAGAAAAAGGTATTCCATGCAAATGGAAACCAAAAGAAACATGGAGTAGCAATTCTCATATAAGACAAAATAAACTTTAAAATAAAGATTATTAGAAGGACACTACATAATGATCAAGGGATTGATCCAAGAAGAAGATATAACAATTGTAAGTATTTTTGCACCCAACATAGGAGCACCTCAATACATAAGGCAAATACTAACAGCCATAAAAGGGGACATTGACAGTAACACATTCATAGTAGTGGACTTTATCACCCCACTTTCACCAATGGACAGATCATCCAAAATGAAAATAAAAAAGGAAACACAAGCTTTAAATGGTACATTAAACAAGCTGAACCTAATTGATATTTGTAGGATATTCCATCCAAAAACAACAAAATACACATTTTTCTCAAGTGCTCACGGAACATTCTCCAGGATAGATCATATCTTGGGTCACAAATCAAGCCTTGGTAAATTTAAGAAAATTGAAATTGTATCAAGTATCTTTTCTGACCACAATGCTATGAGACTAGATATCAACTACAGGAAAAGATCTGTAAAAAGTAGAAACACATGGAGGCTAGACAATACACTATTTAATAAAGAAGTGATCACTGAAGAAATCAAAGAGGAAATTTTAAAAATACCTAGAAACAAATGATAATGGAAACACGACTACCCAAAACCTATGGGATGCAGCAAAAGCATTTCTAAGAAGGAAGCTTACAGCAATACAATCCTACCTTAAGAAACAGGAAACGTCTCGAATAAACAACCTAATCTTTTACCTCAAGCAATTAGAGAAAGAAGAACAAAAAAACCCTAAAATTAGCAGAAGGATAGAAATCATAAAAATCAGATCAGAAATAAATGAAAAAGAAATGAAGGAAATGATAGCAAAGATGAATAAAACTAAAAGTTGGATATTTGAGAAGATAAACAAAAGTGATAAACCATTAGCTGGATTCATCAAGAAAAAAAGGGAGAAGACTCAAATCAATAGAATTAGAAATGAAAAAGGAGAAGTAACAACTGACACTGCAGAAATAAAAAAGATCATGAAAGACTACTACAAGCAACTCTATGCCAATAAAATGGACAACCTGGAAGAAATGCACAAATTCTTAGAAATGCACAACCTGCCAAGACTGAATCAGGAAGAAATAGAAAATATGAACAAACCAATCACAAGCACTGAAATTGAAACTGTGATTAAAAATCTTCCAACAAACAAAAGCCCAGGACCAGATGTCTTCACAGGCAAATTCTATCAAACATTTAGAGAAGAGCTAACACCCATCTTTCGCAAAGTCTTCCAAATTATAGCAGAGGGAGGAACACTCCCAAATTCCTTCTACGAAGCTACCATCACCTTGACCAAAACCAGAGAAGGATGTCACAAAGAAAGGAAACTACACGTCGATATCACTGATGAACATAGATGCAAAAATCCTCAACAAAATACTAGCAAACAGAATCCAACAGCATATTAAAAATCATATACCATGTTCAGTTTGGGTTTATTCCAGGAATGCAAGGATTCTTCAATATAAGCAAATCAGTCAATGTGATACACCATATTAACAAAGTGAAGGAGAAAAAATATATAGATGCAGAGAAAGCTTTTGACAAAATTCAACACCCATTTATGATAAAAACCCTGAAGAAAGTAGGCATAGAGGGAACTTTCCTCAACATAATAAAGGCTGTATATGAGAAACCCACAGCCAACATCGTCCTCAATTGTGAAAAACTGAAAGCATTTCCACTAAGATCAGGAACAAGACAAGGTTGCCCACTCTCACCACTCTTATTCAACATAGTTTTGGAAGTTTTAGCCCTAACAATCAGATAAGTAAAGGAAATAAACGGAATCCAAATCAGAAAAGAAGAAGTAATACTATCACTGTTTGCAGATGACATGATACTACACAGAGTATCCTAGCAATGCTACCAGAAAACTACTTGCGCTAATCAATGAATTTGGTAAAGTAGCAGGATACAAAATTAATGCACAGAAATATCTGGCATTCCTATACACTAATGATGAAGAATCTGAAAGTGAAATCAAGAAAACACTCCCATTTACCATTGCAACAAAAAGAATAAAATATCTAGGAATAAACCTACCTAAACAGAGAAAAGACCTACTTGCAGAAAATTATAACAAACTGATGAAAGAAATTAAAGATGATACAAATAGATGGAGAGATACACCATGTTCTTGGATTGGAAGAATCAACATTGTGAAAATGGCTCTACTACCCAAAGCAATCTACAGATTCAATGCAATCCATATCAAACTACCACTGGCATTTTTCACAGAGCTAGAACAAGGAATTTCACAACTTGCATGGAAACAAAAAAGACCCCAAATAGCCAAAGCAATCTTGAGAACGAAAAACGGAGCTGGAGGAATCAGGCTCCCTGACTTCAGACTATACTACAAAGCTACAGTAATCAAGACAGTATGGTACTGGCACAAAACCAGAAAGATAGATCAATGGAACAGGATAGCAAGCCCAGAGATAAACCCACATGCATATGGCCACCTTATCTTTGATAAAGGAGGCAGGAATGTACAGTGGAGAAAGGACAGCCTCTTAACTAAATGGTGCTGGGAAAACTGGACAGGTACACGTAAAAGTATGAGGTTAGATCACTCCCTAACACCATTCACAAAAATAAGCTCAAAATGGATTAAAGACCTAAATGTAAGGCCCGAAACTATCAAACTCTTAGAGGAAAACATAGGCAGAACGATCTATGACATAAATCACAGCAAGATCCTTTTTGACCCACCTCCTAAAGAAATGGAAATTAAAAGAAAAATAAACAAATGGGACCTAATGAAACTTCAAAGCTTTTGCACAGCAAAGAAAACCACAAACAGGACCAAAAGACAAACCTCAGAATGGGAGAAAATATCTGCAATTGAAGCAACTGACAAAGGATTAATCTTCAAAATTTATAAGCAACACATGCAGCTCAATAACAAAAAAACAAACAACCCAATCCAGAAATGGACAGACAACCTAAATAGACATTTCTCCAAAGAAGATATACAGATTGCCAACAAACACATGAAAGAATGCTCAACATCATTAATCATTAGAGAAATGCAAATGAAAACTACAATGAGATATCATCTCCCACCAGTCAGAATGGCCATCATCAAAAAATCTAGAAACAATAAATCCTGGAGAGGTTGTGGAGAAAAGGGCACACTGTTGCACTGCTGGTTGGAATGTAGATTAATAGAGCTACTAAGGAAAACAGTATGGAGGGTCCTTAAAAATCTAAAAATAGAACTACCATATGACCCAGCAATCCCACTACTGGGCATATACCCTGAGAAAACCATAATTCAAAGAGTCACGTATCAAAATGTTCATTGCATCTCTATTTACAATAGCCCA
This sequence comes from Phocoena sinus, assembly GCF_008692025.1. Taxonomy (NCBI): domain Eukaryota; kingdom Metazoa; phylum Chordata; class Mammalia; order Artiodactyla; family Phocoenidae; genus Phocoena; species Phocoena sinus. Next base: position 76,089,841 of record NC_045784.1, on the reverse strand, counting down.
GAGATGGCAACAACCGAAGTGCCCATCATCGGATGAATAGATAAAGATGATGTGGCACATATATGCAATAGAATATTACTCGGCCATAAAAAGAAACAAAATTGAGCTATTTGTAATGAGGTGGATAGACTTAGAGTGTGTCATACAGAGTGAAGTAAGTCAGAAAGAAAAAGACAAATACCGTATGCTAACACATATATATGGAATTTAAGTAAAAAATGTCATGAAGAACCTAAGGGTAAGACAGGAATAAAGACACAGACCTACTACAGAATGGACTTGAGGATATGGGGAGGGGGAAGGGTAAGCTGTTACAAAGCGAGAGAGAGGCATGGACATATTTACACTACCAAACGTAAGGTAGATAGCTAGTAGGAAGCAGCCGCATAGCACAGGGAGATCAACTCGCTGCTTTGTGACCACCTGGGGGGGTGGGATAGGGAGGGTGGGAGGGAGGGTGACGCAAGAGGGAAGAGATATGGGAACATTTGTATATGTATAACTGATTCACTTTGTTATAAAGCAGAAACTAACACACCATTGTAAAGCAACTATACTCCATTAAAGATGTAAAAAAAAAGAAAAAAGAAAGCCGTATATCAAGGGAATGGGGTGCATGTATGAAAAAAGACTAGAAAAAAATGAATGCAACATTTCATACCCAGTTATTACTCCCCACGAATTCACTTCTATTGTTAATAATTTCTGATTAAAACGACTTAATACAATTGCAAGTTAAAACTGCAATTTTTTTGTCTTACAGTTATAATAGTTAGTTTTGCAATATAATCAAATATTGTTATTCTTTGTTTATAAAATTAGTCAATTTGGTATCCTGGAGGTTGAAGTAGATTTAATATGTAATTTTTTTTTCGGTACCTGGGCCTCTCACTGTTGTGGCCCCTCCCGTTGCAGAGCACAGGCTCCAGACGTGCAGGCCCAGCGGCCATTACTAATGGGCCCAGCCGCTCCATGGCATGTGGGATCCTCCCGACCGGGGCACGAGCCCATGTCCCCTGCATCGGCAGGCGGACTCTCACTCCGCCACCAGGGAATCCCTAATATGTACTTTTTGTACAGAAGTAGATTTAATATGTATTTTCTGTACAGACACAAAGTGCAATTATTTCTACTCTACTACAAAATGGTCTATGATTTCTTTGTGATGATTGAAAAATTATTTTTAGATCAGTTAACCAAATTTGTTCTTGGTTAGAGCCTTAGTCATGTGTTTCAGAGGAAATCTATAAAAAGTTGAAATAGTAATGCTTAGACAATTAATTATTTTCACATCCCTCCATCCAATCATTTAGTTCAGAAAAAGAAACATTTATTTTGTGCCTCCTACATATCAGATATTGTGCTAAGCATAATGTATAAGGAAATTTTTCTGTGAGAGAAAACTCTGTCAAGGAAACTGAGGACTTTGACTTACATTTTTATAATACCAAAAGAGGAGGAAAATCAGGTGCAAAAATTTACCAGACGGTTGTATGGTAGTGGTGGCAGTGGAGGTACTGATAGGTATGAGAGAGAGTGTTTAGGAATCGATTACAACATGCTGATTATTTAAGTATGAAAAGTGATTACTTAGTCAATAAACACTTTGTTCTATAAAGAAGATATCAAGACAAACAAAAAAAACAAAAAGTAAACATGTTTTTTTCTTCATTGAAATAAGCCATTTTTGGGGGGGAGGTATCACCAAGGTGCAGATGAAGACAAAGGAGAATTTTGTTTTGTTTCTTTAAATAAGTTTTTTCCTTATCTTCCTGCTTTCTCACCTGATGTAAAGATAACAATAAAATAAAACAAGGGCCTATGTTTTCTAAAAACAGTCAAAATAATTTATTTAAAAAATCAAAAGTTTATAGTCTAAATTGCTTTTTAGTCTCATGCATTGGAGATGGATGATTTTAAAAGAAAGTCATACACATAACACTGAATTCTCTTTAGTTTACAATTGATGAGTATGACAAGGCACACTCATCTATTACCTTTCTGCATTTCTCCCATAACACTGTGCCTAGGCACCAGTTTCTGATCACCATCAAATTGGTGTGATGAATTGGGAGATTGGAATTGACATATATACACTAATATGTATAAAATGGATAACTAATAAAAGCATGCTGTATAAAAAAAATAAATAACATAAAATTTAAAAAGTGCCATTCAGTGCCACATAGAGTGTTTTCTGGGTCTACACCTACCCTAGCATTTTTTAAAGATGACATTTAATTTTTGTAGTATCCAAAAATTAATACATTCTTCATCATTTGTTTTGCATACACAACACCATCTGCTTCTTTGATTCCCAAATGTCTGCTTGATATGTTTTGCCTCCCATTCCAGAAAAGTACCACTTGTGCTACCGGGTCTCTGGAGCAGAAACACACAATTTTTACCAGTAATGGCATAATGAAATACATCACTCACTTTACTAAAAACAGGGACACTTGTCTGCCATTCCAAGTTGATGTATGCTACCAGAAACAGCCAAGCACCTGATATTTACAGATTCTATTCTCATCATGACCCCTTCCTAGAAGACTAGTAGGAAAAAAAAAAATAGTCAGGTGCCACCACCTTTTCTTAATTGTTTGAAAATGTACCATTTCTACATAACTCGACTGTGACAGAATGGTTCTTTCTCAGAAAGGGATCTTGAGCCATTTCAGTCTAACATCGTAAATAACCCAAGGTAACTTGGAATAAGCATTGTTAGTAGTACATGAAAGAAAGCTCCAAACTCTATAAGGTATAGCTATCCCTCTGGCGTATGCTGGATTACTCATTCATGTACTTGCATAGCAATAAAACTGAGGAAATAAAGGGGGCAATATGAAAACCTCTTGATAATAAAGAAGTGCTCTTAATCCAAAGTATCTCTATAATTTTATTTTTTATTTATTTATTTATATATTTTTAAAACATCTTTATTGGAGTATAATTGCTGTACAATGGTATGTTAGTTTCTGCTTTATACATTTAGAAACACATATAAAGGTGAAAGAAGGTCATCAGTGTTAATGTTAAAGAGGCACTGATTCATTTAATAAAAAAACAGAAAAGAAAGAAATCTAATGAAAATGATAAAATTAAGTTTATCAGTGACAAGGGGAACAAAATGTGTCTTTTTGTATGGAGACTCAAAGAGCACAGCTATAGTTATGGCAGATATACCTAGAATGTAGGCAATTTAAAAGTTGCAACCCCCTGAGAGAACTGAGTGGATCAGGAAAGAAAGTGTAGCCAGACCAGAATTTCAGATACTTACATAGTTGACTCCAGGCTCTACTAGATTAGAGTATGAATACAGAATCCAAGAAAGGAGGCATCAAATTTCATTGCACTCTGGTAGTGGCCTAGGATAGAAGACTAGAAATAGAGAATGCTTGGGCCTGAATTTACTCTAACAAGGGATTTTAAGCGACTCGAATCTGCATTTCGGTTGCTTCCCAATCTTCTGCAAGCTGCACACCCACTCTGTGCCTTTGTTTTCCCTTTCTATTGACAGACTCCTTAACCAAACTTTAGTCAGTCTTCTCTGAGCCCTCTCTGACTAGATCTCAATCTTGGTCCCCTTCCTTTCTTTGCCCTGCATAACCCAATTTTAACAAGAATCCTGCTAAGTCAATTTACCAAGAATACCTCACCCTTGATATCTGATTATCTTAGATATCTGAAAAAATCCCTCATCCCCCACTCTCAGATATTTGTTCATACTGGCCTGCCTTAAGCAAGAATCCTATTAAGTCACTTTAGCAAGAATCCCCCTACCCTTGATGTCCTTTTATTAATTTCCATCCACCAACAGACCGACATCCCCTACCCCACCAGTCTTCACAGGTATTGCAATAGTCCTGAATAAAGTCCTCCTTACCATTTTAACAAGTGTCAAAATATTTTTAACACTGTAAAGAGAGAGCTTGGAATAAGTGTAAAATACATTTCCAATTTTTGGTTATCGTATTATTATTATTTTTTTTGGTTATCGTATTATTTTGAAAACTGATTTTTTCCTTGTGCCTATTAACTGGGTTGTATAAAAGTTCTGTCTTCTATTGCTTATCCTGGATCTTTCAGAGTGTAAAATTGGCACCTACTTATTGAGTTTTCTAAGTTTCTGAATTGTGGAAGGAAAATCAAAATCGAGTGGTTATTGCTAAGAGAGCTCTCTAAAGTGGAGCCGGGAGGCCATTGAGAAAGTACGACTTATGCACGTCTCAGCCTGGATGGAATCTGACTTTCTGGAATCTGTTCTTCTAATGAAGGTATCCAGAACATCTGTCAGAAACTCAAGATATTTATCGGGCCCTAACCCTAAAATAACTCTTGATAACCTATCTCCTTATAGCACAGTTACCCTAAAACTGCATGTAACAGCCATCTCTTAAAAACAAATATTTCCTTTCTCATGTAAGAGAACAGCCTCATGGCTTTTACCTTTAGAATTCCCTGACTCTTCTTATTCCCTTGACACTTTGGTTTTACTCAAATCTGTGTCTCCTAAATTGCAATTCTTAAAACCGCAAATAAACTCTTTTCTTATTTGCAGTCTCCTATATTTGTGGATTTTCTTTGTTTTGTTGTTGTTGACTGAATGAGGGTAATACTAATTCAAATTTTATACCCTAAAACAACAACAAAGTCTTCAAAACCATTAATTCTCAGAAACAAAATTTACATGTTCTTTAACTAGCATATAGTCTCCCTACCTTCTTTTCTTTGTAGATATCTGAAAAACGTTCCATGGATCCAACCTATTTTGTTGGAAAGAACTGCTTTTCATGTAACAAAATTCTACTTTACATAATCCCTAGTGGGAGAGTGGCAACAAAAGTATGTTAGTGAACCTGCATCAACTGAATGAGTGTTTCCAGGCTGTTTCAATTACCACCTTGTTTTAAATTCAAGAATTTAGTAACATTAGAAAGTCACTGAATGCTTCTGAACGGAAAAAGAAGCGTGGCTCCAAGACTGATGACCGTGATTACAGATACTCAAGAGAGTGATTAGCTTATGTGCAAATCACATATGGAGAACAGTTTCTGGAAATGGTAATTAAATTCTTATAAAATGCATGCTGCCACTTTTACAATTATAATTTAATTAAGCATTTGATATTGTAAAAATACAAAAGAGGACCAGAAGGAAATAGCCACCTTTTTCTAGCCTGTTTATTAAGATATTGAACAAACATGAGATAAAATAACACTGAGGAGGCAAATCTTTGCATACCTTAAGACAAAGAAGAATCTCACCTAGAAGTTTCTAAAAGGCAAAAAATGATCACACACAGATGCATCTGGTTTAGTTCCACTGCTGTTTGTGAAATAAAGGAATTTTGTTTCAATGAATTCTTCTAACATAATGGAAATATAGATATATTTATATAGATAGATATAGATAGATGAAGGCAGAAATGCAGAAAATAAACAAGATTCAACTTCTAATGATAACTAAGTACTCTATTTGAGGTAATCTGTGCAAAAGTGTGGTGTTTTAGATATAGTTCTGTAAATTATGTCATTTGTTCCTTAAAAAATTATATGTCTGGGGCTTCCCTGGTGGCGCAGTGGTTGAGAGTCCGCCTGCCGATGCAGGGGACGCGGGTTCGTGCCCCGGTCTGGGAAGATCCCACGTGCCGCGGAGCGGCTGGGCCCGCGAGCCATGGCCGCTGGGCCTGCGCGTCCGGAGCCTGTCCTCCGCAACGGGAGAGGCCACAACAGTGAGAGGCCCGCGTAACGCATAAAAAAAAAAAAAAAAAAAAAAAAAAAAAAAAAAAAAATTATATGTCTTGTTTCCAGTTCTCACAGAGCTTCAATAGTATGGTTGAGATAACAGGTTGGGAAGGAATAACTATGATCATCATAGTATAGATGTGAAAATACAGAATGGACCTTCCATTTAAGAAATTACCACTTAATTAGAATAGTACAGAATATATGTAGAATGTGCATTTAGGCACATTCAACTCGCTATTATATGGCTCACTTTTCTTTCCCCAGTAAAGTTTTCTTCACAAATAGTTACTGGCCCTCCCTCCAATTTTGGGTGTAATAATTTGTAGACAACAATTTCTAACATGGAAAGAAATCCTGATGGCTCCTATGTGTGTGCTTGATTTAGTCCTAAAGGGCTAGATTTACTGTCCTGTAGGCTTGATTCAGTCCTTTAAAGGAATATCACAAGTTTGATGTTTGCTTGCTTATTTGTTTTTCTCCCTTGCTTGTTTCCTCTACTAAAGCTATTTGTTCTATTTAAGCTGTTTAATGAGATACTGCAGTAATTGCTTTACATTTATAATTATAAATACTTGCAGGCTGCCACTGTTTCATCTTCATATATGTTTTCATTCCAAAAACACCCTTTTAATATATTTATTGAAAAGCTCAGTTTACAAAGAGAGGACATGATATCCATATCATGGTCTATAACTGAGCCAATCACTTCATATACTATTCTAATATTTCTCAAATACATACTTTTTCATAATGAATAGTGTGAATGCTAAATCAAAATAATTTTAAAAATTATTTTTGCTTTTCCAGTGAAGCTAGAAATATGTTAAAGAAGTGTTGGTTTTATAGTCTTTTCAGTCTTGCACACTGTCTAAAAACAAATATGCATTTAGCAACAGACACATTCCACTCCTTCATTCCATTCAATCTGAGAAATAATTATGATGAGACAAAATGCTAAATATTTTTTGAAATATGTAATTGCACATTTCAAACACAGCACTGAAATTTGATTATAATTTACAGAAAAGTTTTAGCTCTGGCAAATTGTTTAATCTTTTCTAAAGGGTATATTCCTGAGTCATTTTAAAGTTTCACTTCTTATAAGTAAGGGAGAACATGCTTTCCAGTTATTCACAGTTAGATTTACTTGTGATTAAATCACATATCAAAAAGTAGTCTGAAATTAAAAGGGCTTTGCCAGTAAGTTTAATGTGGGGAAATATAATCTAATAACTTATCACTCTATCAGAAATTGAACTTTTTAGATTAATTACAGGATGAAGTGGGTGGGGTGAAGGAGGAATAGGAAGAAAATGGAATTTAATCAGTGAGGAGTGCTTGCTGCATCAAGAGCAAAATAAAAATTTTGATGATACTAGAAAATCTGGAAAAGATATCGGATGGTCTTTAAAATCAAGCCTTTAGTGATACCATATGCTCTTTAGAACATATTGAAAGGTATATTAAATTGAGAAAAATTAAAACAGATAAATAGAATTAAAATCAGAGTAAAGGAAAGCAGTCATTAATTGATTCAATATTTCATCTGAAAAGATAATACAGTAAAATATATTGTTAGGGTTACCATATAGCATGAGCTATACCAAATAGTGATTAGGCTGATTTTTTTTGGATGTGTATTTGGTTACAAGTATATGTTTGTTGTGTATGTTTATCTTCAGAACACATTAACTTCAAACTTTTCACACACTTGTATTCATTTAAAAATTTAATATATATGCACACACATACACATACAACACATATTTTGAGTGTGGCAACTGAATTTGTAGGTGCCAGGAATACATTAGAGAGTAGTAGACACACTCCATTTTTCTCATAGAAAATACATTCTTGTAAGAGAAATAATTTTTAAATTATGACACAGACAAATGGATAAGCACACTAGGTAATTGTTGTAAAGGGAAAATAAGTTGTCCTGTGAGATTAAATAATAGGGGACATAATCTCCAAGTTGTCATTGAAGGTTTTCACACAAAAGTGAAAGTTAGCTGACACCTGAAGAATGTGTCAGCATTAATTTGACAAAGATGGAAAGGAAAGGTCATTCCAGCTAGATAGATTAGCAAACACAGAAAGGAAAGGGACATGTATGAGAAAATGAAAGAAGACTACAGATAAAGCAAAAAGTTACAAACTTAGGCTACAGAAGTAGTCTGGGAACATTATAAAAGTTAGCTAAACTCTAAGGCTGGTAAAAAACAACAGAATGGGATGACATTTTAAGGTTTACATTTTGAAAAGATCACTTTGCCTACAGTATGAATTGTTCATTTAAAAGGCACAAGAATGTATGAGATGTAACCTATTTATTTATTTATTTTAAATTGTACAATTTTCTTTTTTTAATTAATTTATTTTATTGTTGGCTGCCTTGGGTCTTCGTCGCTGTGCGTGGGCTTTCTCTAGTTGCAGCGAGTGGGGCTACTCTTCATTGCTGTGCACAAGCTTCTCATTGCAGTGGCTTTTGTTGCAGAGCATGGGCTCCAGGCTCGTGGGCTTCAGTAGTTGTGGTGCTTAGGCTCAGTAGTTGTGGCTCACCGGCTCTAGAATGCAGGCTTAGTAGTTGTGGTGCATGGGGTTACTTGCTCTACGGCATGTGCGATCTTCCCGGACCAGGGATCGAACCCATGTCCCCTGCATTGGCAGGCAGATTCTTAACCACTGCACCACCAGGGAAGCCCAATGTAACCTATTTAGAGGTTTATTGATATGTCTTCCAGTCAAGAGGTTATGATAGCTCAGACTAAGATGATAACTAAAGAGATAGAGAAAAGTATCAGATTAATAAATATTAAAGTGGGAGGAGTTTTGTTTCCCTAGAATATAGTGAGCTAGATATTTTAGATGGCTACCTTCCAAAAAAACATTAAATTATGCATTAAAATAGGTTTTGAAATGTTGTTGGACTTGTGGGATAGAGGCTGACGAAGAGGAAAAATAATCCATATCTGAAATATGAACTAACAAAGATCACACACATCAGCACTGCAGGCAGAGACTAGCCCTTAACCTCATATCAAAGAAGAGAAGCTCAACAACTGACACTTATTAAGGTCGGAAAACTATAAATGGATTGAATTGACCAAATGGCTATAGAATCCTTTTGATTCTTATAGATACATAGGCAAGTCGTCTGAGGGAAAAGGAATTATCTAATTTTGCATCCCTGTATTTTCAACAGACTAATAGCAACAAATATGTGTTCATAGAAAGCACATTAGTGGTTGCCAGTGGCTGAGGGGAGTAGAGAATGAGGAATGACTCCTTAATGGGAATGAGGTTTCCTTTTGGAGTAATGAAAATAGTCTGGAACTAGATAGTAGTAATGATTGCACAACACTGTAAATGTAGATTTTATTTTATAAATATATATACTTTTTGGCCACACAGCATGGCTTGCAGGATCTTAGTTCCCCCACCAGGGATTGAACCTGTGGCCCCTTCAGTGGAAGCATGGAACCCTAACCACTGGACTGCCAGGGAATTCTAGGCCTAAATTTTATTTATTTATTTATTTATTTTTAAATTTTGGCTGTGTTGAGTCTTTGTTGCAGCACACGGGATCCTCCTTGCAGCATGTGGGCTTCTCTCTAGTTGTGACGCACAGGTTCCAGAGTGCATGGACTCAGTAGTTGCAGTGTGTGGGTTCTCTAGTTGTGGTGCACAGGCTCTAGAGCATGTGGGCTTAGTTGCCCTATGGCGTGTGAGATCTTACTCCCCCAACCAGGAATTGAATCCATATCCTCTGCATTGGAAGGTGGATTCTTAACCACTAGACCACCAGGGAAGACCCTGAATTGTAGATTTTAAAGTGGTGAATTTTATGGGAAATTTTCCTCAATTAAAAATCATGAATGGGTTAAATAATCCAATCAAAAGTCTGAGGTCCTCAGAATGGGGTATTAAATTTCCCTACTACTATTATATTATTGTCAGTTTCTCCCTTTATATCTGTTAGTATTTACTTTATATATTTAGGTGCACCTGTATCAGGTTCATATATGTTAACTAGTATAATTTCCTCTTCTTGTATTGATCCATTTATTATTTGAAATATGCTTTTTAAAAATATCATGCAATCCTATTGGATTTGTACTTAATTGGCAGGAACAGATATAAAGTGCTTTCAACCCTACTGAAATTTGCATAATTTACTTTTTCCAATTATTCCAATGACAAAAATTTTCAAAGAAAACTGTATCTTGAAGTCATTATTAGTTACATTAAAATTGGCATTTATGTACAACTCTATTCTTACTGATAGAAATGAAAATTCACAGTGAAGTTACTTTAAGTATTGAATCTTTGTTACTTATTTTCCCCTGTAAATTTCTAGGAAAAAGGCCAGCTCAAGTGGCATTATTCCTTTTGGAGTTAATCCTTTAAAATTTGTTTTGGACCTCCTAAAATGACTGATTTTGTGTGATTTTTATTAGAGCAGACTTTAGGGATTTTGAATTTCCCCTATTTACTTGTTTTGTTATTGTTGTGAATAAAATAAGCCTATCATTTTAGTATAAATTAGAATTATCTGACAGACTATGAAAAATAGAAAATTTTGGCCTATCCCAGAGATTCTAATTCAGTAGGTCTAAAGAATTTTTATGTTTAGTAAACATGCCTGGAGGTTCAGATACAGATGGTCTACTGATGGATGAAAGATCACTTAAAGTATTTGAGAATAGAAATGAAATCACTCTTCTCACCCTAGTACTTTTTAGCATGCCTAGAGAAAGACGTATTACTCTTTCTTTAAGAAGGTTAGTAAGGTTCTTTCACAAATTTTGAATTTGCTGACTGGATCTAATTTGTTGTTATGGCTGAGTTTTATGAATCTCTCAGGTGATCAATTATAAACTCATTCATAAAGTAACCAAAGAGGTCATGAAATAATTACTGTTCAAGAAATTGTTATGATTATAATTATTTGACTACCGACGTGACTGATTCGCCTGTTATATATTGTCTAAACTGTATAATGTGGTTCCAATCTATGAGGCAGTTATTATTTATAATACTTGTTCTCTAACTTGGATGCACATTGGTGAGTTTAAAGAAAAAAAAAACACTTATACCTGAGTCCCAGGGATTTTGATTTGTGAAACTAAAGTCTGTTAACAATTTTTAAAGCTCCCCAGATGATACTAATGTGTAGTCAAGACTGAGAACCACTCCTTTGAAAGACTGGAAGAATACAAACTCAGAATTGCTGCAACCTGGGCTTAGTATGTTTCCATGTAAGTGCCTATGGTACTAGGATTCTATTCAGTAGACCAATTTAATGCAATGCCATGAATTCATTTCTCAGATGCTGTTTCTCTGAGTTTTTAATTCCTAATAGTTGCAATTTCAAAGAGCATTGGATCCATACTTTAGAATATAAGCTTCTCAAGGATGCAAAGTTTGCCTTATTTCTATATACCTTGAATAGGCCTCAGGTCTTAGCTAAAAGCTTGACCCCTCTGCTTCCTATGGGCACTTAACAAATGTTATAAATAAAGATTAAACTCTTTTCCTTGAGCTAAGGACAATTAACAGGGATCTGCCTTTCCTGCAGGGACTACAACTGAATGTAGTTTGAAAGAAAAAGGAAAAAGTTCAGCTGTGGATGAAAGCTCCTTCAGGAGAGAGAAAAACTGATGATTAGCTCTGTAGTGTCATGTTCATGCTGAGAAGTTAACCTCTCATAAGAACCAAACTCTGTTTGAGATAGAATTGTCTTCTGGAAGAACTCCAACTAACAAGAGCCCTTCACCCTCTGCACTTTAAAGAATGCAATGCTATTTGTATTCTGTATGTATTTTTAAGGCTGACAACAGGGAGTCAAATTCAGTGTTCAAAAACAGGACTCTACTTAAATTCTGAAAGGCACCAGCTATAAGAAGCTTCTTTCTCTTCTTTACTTCTTTTTCTTCCTTTCTACATAGACCACCAGAAGGCTCTTACATTGATTTCTTTTTCTCATTCAGCTCCTAAAATCTCTGTTTCTAGTATGAAAAGAATGTTATCAGAGCAATCATTAAGATAAGATTATCTCTTCTTCAAAATTTGAGTGAATCTTTTGCACAATTAAATGTACCTTAAAAAAATACATATGAAACTTGTACTGTTAACTTTATCAGAATTTTGCATAATTGATTCATATATTTTTTTCAAATGCAGAGGGTCTTTTATACTTAAAAAAATCTATAATTTCATATTCTTTTGGAGGATATCCAAATGTTGAAAAGAACAAGATATTGTTGAAAGAGTAAATTGGTTTTATTACCAACTATATTATGATATAATTGACATATAACATTGTGTAAGTTTAACATGTACAAAGTAATATATGTACATATTGTGAAATGTTTACCACAGTAAGGTTAGTTAAGACATCCATCACCTCACATAGTTACAATTATTATTATTATTAATATTAGTATTATTGTTATTTTGGTGAGAAGTTTTTAAGATCTCTCTTAGCAGCTTTCAAATATACAATATTGTATTGTAAACTATAGTCACCATGGTGTACTTTACATCCTCCAAACTTATTCATCTTATAACTGGAAGTTTCTACCCTTTGACCAGCTTCACACATTTCTCCCACCATCCCTGGCTCCCACCCTGGCAACCACCAATCTGCTCTCTGATTCTATGTTAGATTTTTTATACTCCACATAAGAATGATATCCTACAGTATTTATATTTCTCTATATGACTTATTTTACTAAGCATAATGATCTCAAGGTTATCCAATTACCACAAGTGGCAGTATTTCCTTTTTCTTTAATAGCCGAATAGTATTCCAGTGGTGTCCGTGTGTGTGGGTGTGTTGTGTCTATTCATCCATCAATAGACACATCCATCAGTAGACATCATCAATAGACACATTGTTTCCACGTATTGACTATTGTGAATAATGCTACACTGAACATTGAAGCGCAGATATCTCTCTGAGATAGTGATTTCATTTCCTTCAGATATATATCCAGAAGTGGAATTGCTGGATCATAAGGTAGTTCTATTTTTAATGTTATAAAGAATTTCCATACTGTTTTGCACAGTGGCTATACCAATTTGCATTCCCACCAACAGTGTACAGGGTTTTCTTAACTCCAAACCCTCATCTCACTTATTACTTCTAATCTATTTATAGTAGGCATTCTAACAGGTGTGAGGTGATATATTAATTTCCTTGATGATTAGCGATGTTCAGAACCTTTTAATATACCTTTTGACCACTTGACTATCTTATTTGGAAAAATGTGTATTCAGGTTCTTTGCCCATATTTTATTCAGATTATTTGGTTTTTTGCTATTGAATTATATGATTTCCTTATCTATTTTTCATGTTAACCTTTGTCTGATATATGATTTAAAATTTTTTTCTCCTATTCTATAGGTTGCCTTTTCATTTTCTTGATCATTTGTTTTACTATGCAAAAGCTTTTTAGTTTGATGTAGAACTACTTGTTCATTTTATCTTTTGTTGCTTGTGTGTTTGGTGTCTTATCCATAGAATGAATGCCAAGATCCATCTCAAGGTGTTTTTTCTCTATGTTTTCTTCTAGGACTTTTATGGTTTTAGGTCTTCATTTAAGTCTTTAATCCATTTTGAGTTAATTTTTGTGAATGGTGTAAGATATGGATCCCATTTGATTATTCTGCATGTAAATATACAGTAGTTGCAGTACCATTTACTGAAGAAAATATATTTTCCCCTTTGAGTATTCTGGTTTCCCTTTCTGACCATATATGTATGGTTTTATTTCTGGGCTTTCAATTCTGTTTCACTGGACTACATGTCTGTTTTTTGTTTGTTTGTTTTTTGGTTTTTTGGGGGTTCATGGGCCTCTCACTGTTGTGGCCTCTCCCATTGCGGAGCACAAGCTCAGGACGTGCAGTCTCAGTGGCCATGGCTCATGGGCCTAGCTGCTCCGTGGCATGTGGGATCTTTCCGGACCGGGGCACAAACCTGTGTCCCCTGCATCAGCAGGCAGACTCTCAACCACTGCACCACCAGAGAAGCCCTGCATGTCTGTTTTTATGCAAGTACCATACTATTTTGATTACTATAACTTTGTAATATACTTTGAAATCAGAAAGTATGATGCCTCCATCTTTGATATTCATTCTCAGGATTGTTTTGGCTCTTCAGTTCTTTTATGATTCCATAGAAATTCTAGGATTGTTTTCTGTACTTTTGTAAAAAAATGCCCTTGGTATTTTGATAGGGATTGCGTTGAATCTGTACATGGCTTTGGTTAGTATGGGCATTTTAACAATATTAATTCTTCCAATCCATGAACATAAGACCTGTTAATTTACTTATTTTCATCAGTTTCTTTTGTTAATGTCTTAGTTTTCAGTATACAAATCTTTCACCTCCTTGGTTAAACTTATTCCTAAGTATTCAAGTGTTTTTAATGCTATTGTGAGTGAGATTTAAATATTTTTTTCAGATTCTTTTTTAGTTTACAGAAACAAAACTGATTTTTGTATTTTCTAGTAATTTACTGAGAATTTTTGCATCTATATTCATCAAGGGTCTTGGCTGGTAGTTTTCTTTTTCTTTCCTTATAGTGTCCTTACCTGGCTTTGGTATCAGGGTAATGTTGGTCTCACAAAATGAGTTTGGAGATGTTCCTTCCTCTTTTATTTTTTGGAAGAGTTTGAGAAGGATTGGTGTTAATTCTTCTGTAAATGTTTGGTAGAATTTACCAGTGAAACTATTGGTTCCTGGACTTTTCTTGTTGGGAGACTTTATATTACTTATTCAATCTTCTTTCTTGTAATTGGTCTGTTCCGATTTTCTATTTCTTCATGATTTGGTCTTGATAGATTGTATTTTTCTAGGAATGTATCAATTTGTTGGTGTATAATTGTTCATAGTAGTCTCTTATGATGCTTTTTCTTTCTGTGGTTCAGTTGTAATGTCTCCTCTTTCCTGTACAAGTTTATTTCTTTGGGCTGTCTCTCTCCTTTCTTTGTTAGTCTCGCTAAAGTTTTGCCACTTTACCTTAAAAAAAAAACTCAGCTTTGTTAATTTTTCCATGGTTTTCTTATTCTCTATTTCATGTATTTCAGTTCTAAGCTTTATTATTTTCCTCTTTCTGCTAGCTTTGGGATTAGTTTGTTCTTCTTTTCCAACTTCCTTCATATGTAAAGCTGGGTTGTTTACTTAAGAACTCTCTTTTTTCTTAAATATGAATTTATCACTACAAACTTTCCTCTTAGAACTGCTTTTGCTGCATCCCATAAATTTTGTTAAATTGTGTTTCCATTTTTGTTTGCTTCAAGGTATTTTTTCCCATTGATTTCTTCTTTGATCCATCAGTTTTTCAGGAGTGTGACATTTAATTTTCATGTATTTGTGATATGTCCAGCTTTCCTCCTGTTATTGATTTCTAGTTTTATAAATTTGTGTTCTGAAAAAAAAAATTTTGGCATAATTTGCATATTCTTGAATTTGTTGAGTCTTGTTTCATGGCCTAAAGTATAATATATCCCAGAAAATTTTTCATGTGGGATTAGGAAGAATATGTACTGTGGTGCTATTGGATCGAATACACTGTATACAGCTGTATGGTCTATTTGGTCTACAGTGTTGTTCAAATTCCTCATTTCATTATTTATTCTCCATTTGGATATATTTACTCTTGAGTTTGGGGTATTAAAGCCCTCAAGTATTATTGTCTTGTTGCCTATTACTCACTGCCAATATATGTTTAGATAGATGTTGGGTGTGTATATATTTAAGATGTTGGGTGTGTATATATTTAAGATTGTTTTAAATTGTTGATGAATTAACCTCTTTATTAGTGTTTAATGACCTTATGTATCTTTTGTTACCATTTTGGCTTAAACTATATATTTTTCTGATTGAAGGATAGCTACTCTTGCTTTCCTTGGGTTACCATTTGCTTGAAATATATTCTTCCATCCTTTCACTCTCAGTCTATGTCTTTCCTTAGAGCTAAAGTGATTCTTTTATAAGCAGCATATCCTGGATATTATTTTTTTGTCTATTCAGATATGCCTCATCTTTTGATAGGAAAATTCTATCAATTTGCACATAAAGTAATTATTGATAAGTAAGCACTTACTATTGACATTTTGCTAATTTTTTTTTTTTTTCTGACTGTGTTGTAGATTCATTGATCTTGCTTTCTTTCCTGATGACTTTTTGATTTGGTGACTCTGTGACCACATGCTTTGAATCCTTTATCATAATCTTTTGTGTATCTACTACAGGTTTTTCCTTTGTGTTTACAATGAGGTGTACATAAAATATCTAATAATTATTTAATCCTATTTTAAGCTGATAACAACTTATTTTAGATAGCATACAAAAACTTTACATTTTTGTCTCTCCCCCACATCTTTTAGGTTATTGATATGACAATTTACATCTTTTAAAAAAGTGTATCCAACAAAAATTAATGTAATTTTTTATATGTATATAAATAGAAAGACAGATGGAGGTATTGGGATAGACATATAATGTATTACTGTTTATTATGATCCCAAACGTTTGAAAGCCACTGACTTTCAACAAGGTTGACAAATATTTTCTATAAAGGACCACATAGTAAATACAATAGGCCCTGCAGGTTACATATAGTCTATAAGTATACTCTTCATTGCTTTTTTAATAACCTTTTAAAAATTTAGCAACTATTTTTTAGCTCATGGGCCATGCTAAAATCAGCTATGGGCCAGATTTGGCTCATAAACCATATTTTACCAACCCTTGTGTTAGAAAGTAGATTTAAGTTGCTATATTACAGTAATACTAAGAACTAAGTGTGTGGTTAAGTTTTTAAGAAACTGTAAATCTCTTTCCCAAAGTGATTGTACCATTTCACAGTTTCAAAAGCAATGTATGAGAATTCAAGTTCCTCCTCATCATTGCTAACACTTGATATTGTCAGTCTTTTTTTAATACCAGCCATTACAAATGGTATGTTGTAGTATCTCATTGTAGTTTTAATTTGCATTAGCAATATCTTTTCATGTCAAGCATATTTTCCTGTGATTTTTGCTTTTCTGGAAGCATATATTCAAATCTCTTTTGTTTCCTTCTATTTTTTTTTTTTGGATTGTCTTCTTATCATTGAGTTGTATGAGAGCTTTATAAATTCTAGTTACAAGATGGTCCTGGTCCACTTCATTCTGGCCTCCATGGTTTTTGATGAGAAATTCACAGTCATTTGGATCATTATTCCCTTCTAAATAATCCATTGCTTTTTTTCTGAGAGCTTTCAACCTTTTTTTCTCTGTTTTTAGTTTTCAGCAGTTGTTTTATGATGTTTGAGTTCATCCTGTTGGGGTTCACTGAGCTTCTTGAATCTGTAGGTTTATAACATTTGCTAAATTTGAGAAGTTTTCAACCATTATTTCTTCAGACATTTTTCTGCATTCACCTCTTTCTCCTCTCCTTCTGAGTCTTCAATGACACAAATAGTGCCCTTTATTATTGTCCCACAGGTCTCTGAGGCTCTGGCTATTTATTTTTTTGATCTTTTCTTCTTCTTGTTATTCAAATTGAATAATTTTTATTTATCTATCTTTAAGTTCACTAATTCTTTCTTTTGTCATCTCTATTCTGGTATTGAGCCTATCCAGGGTAAGTTTGTTTTTTGTAATTGTATTTTTCAGTTTGAAAATTTCTCTTTGGTTCTTTATATCTTTTATTTCTTTGCTGAGTCATTCTGCCTTTCCATTCATTTCACAAGTGTTCATCCTTACTTGTTGAAAGATTTTTATAATATCTAATAAATAATTTAAGTAATTCCAACATCTATGCCATACTGACATTGGCATCTGTTGATTGTCTTTTTCCTATAAGTTGAGATTTTTCTTTGATTATTTGTATGCCAAGTATTTTTTTATTGTATTCTGGAAGTTTTGAATATTGTCTTAAATCTTATAGACAATGTAATATTTTTATTTTAGTAAGCAATTGGCCTAGTTGGTTTCATGCAGAAAGTTCAATCTAACTTTCCATTAGTGTGGTTTTAATGTTAGTTTTGTTTTCAGAGCGACTGCAATGCTTTTCAGATCTGTCCTCCATGTGCTCCACCTAGCGGCACATCTGGGCTGTGGCCTATTTCTTAGCTCACTTCTCAAACTCTTTTTGCATAATGTTTCAGATCAAATCCATGCAAGGACAGCTTGGGAGTGAGAGAGGTTCATCATAAACAACTTTATAGGGTTGTTTTCCTGAGCTCCTCCCTCTCCATGATCTACCCATTACCTTGGAGTTTTCTCAGGAGTGGCTTTCCTGGGCTTCCCTTGTGGCACAGTGGTTAAGAATCTGCCTGCCAATGGAGAGGACACAGGTTTGAACCCTGGTCCAGGAAGATCCCACATGCTGTGGAGCAACTATGCCTGTGCACCACAACTACTGAGCCTGTGCTTTAGAGACCCCAAGCCACAACTACTGAAGCCTGCTCATTTAGAGACCATGCTCCACAACAAGAGAAGCCACCACAATGAGAAACCTGTGCATTGCAATGAAGAGTAACCCCTGCTTGCCACAACCAGAGAAGAGCCTGCATGCAGTAACAAAGACCCAATGCAGCCAAAGATAAAATAAATTAATTTTTTTAAAAAGTAGCTTCCCTTTTTAATCCTGTAGCTTGAAAAGTGGAGCTTTATTTTTCCTGCTCTGGCAGATAATTTCTGCAATGACAGTTGTGTTCAGAGCCAAACAATGGATATTTACATTACTCTCTTGGAACCACAGCTCTTCCAGTTAGAAAAATTTTATTCCCTCAGAATTTTTAGTGCTTGTGGTCGAGTTGATGCCACACCATCACTACCAAAAGATCCCAAGTTTTCTCCTCAAGACTAAACTGCAGGACTTCTGGTGTTCTCTTTACCTGTAGCAATGACCATTACCAGGTTCTCCCTCCAGGCTGAGGAATTAAAGAGAAAAAAATTGGTAAAATCCCCACTGGTTAGACAGTACATAAAATTTTGTTCTTTCTCAATACTGTGCCTTCCAATTCATGAACACTATATATCTCTCTATTTATTTAGATCTTATTTAATTTTTCTCAGCAATAGTTTGTATTTTCCATACACATATATTGCACATACTTTGTTAAATTTGTCACTAAATAGTTCTAAGTAAATTTTTTTAAACTTTGATCTTTCACCCATTTCTCCCACCTCTAAATTCTCCTGCCTCTGGCAACCATCAATTTGTCCTCTGTCTATGAGCTTGTTTTTGTTCTGTGTTTTATTATTTTTTTATATATCACATATAAGAGAGATCATATAGTATTTGTTCTCTGTCTGACTTATTTCACTTAGCATAACACCCTCAAGGTCCATCCATGTTATCACAAATGGTAAGATTTCTTTTTTTTTTATGGCTGAATAATATTCCACATTTCTTTATCCATTCATCCATTGATGGACACTTGTTTCATACCTTGGCTATTGTAAATAATGCTGCAATAAACATAGAGGTGCATATATCTTATTGAGCTAGTGTTTTTATTTTCTTCAGTTAAATAATCAGAAGTGGAATTGCTGGATCATATGGTAGTTTTATTTTTAATTTTTTTCCATATTGTTTTCCACAATGGATGCATCAATTTACATTCCCATCAACAGTCCACAAGTGTTCCCGTTTCTCCACTTCCTCACCAACACTTATTATTTTTAGACTTTTAGTAATAGCTATTCTAATGGGTGTAAGGTAATATCTCATTGTGGGTTTCATTTATATTACTCTGATGATTAACAATGTAGAGCATCTTTTCATGTATCTATTGACCATCTGTAGATCTCTTTTGGAAAAATATCTATTCAGATCTGCCCATGTTTTAATCAGGTTGTATGGGTTTCATTTGTTTGTTTGTTTTTTGCTATTGAGTTGTATTTACATCTTTTAAAAAATGTATACCAAGTAAAAAGTTGTTGTAATTAGGATTATTTTTAATAAGTTTATTTTTAACTCTTAAGCTAAGGCTATAAGTGAATTACACACCAACATTACAGTTTTATTGAATATGATTTTGACTATATATGAGCCATTACAAGTGAGTTTTACATATTCATATGTTTATAAGAATGTGATTGCCATCTTTTTCTTTTTTTTTTTTCTTTGCTGTACATGGGTCTCTCACTGTTGTGGCCTCTCCCATTGTGGAGCACAGACTCTGGACACACAGGCTAAGTGGCCATGGCTCACGGGCCCAGCTGCTCCATGGCATGTGGGATCCTCCCAGACCGGGGCACGAACCCACGTCCCCTGCATCGGCAGACAGACTCTCAACCACTGCACCACCAGGGAAGCCCTGCCATCCTTTTATTTCAGCTTGAAATGCCTGTTAACATTTCTTAGGAAGCAGTTCTAGTGGTAATGAACTCTCCAGCTTTTGTTTGTTGGGGAAAGTTTTCTCTCTCCTTCATTTCTGAAGGACAGCCTTGCTGGGTATAATATTATTGGTTGATAGTCTTTTTTCCCCACTATTTTGAATATTGTCATCCCATTCTCTCCTAGCCTGCAATGTTCTGTTGAGAAATCTCTTTATAGTTTAATGGGAGCTCCTTTGTATGTAATGAGTCATTTTCCTCTTGCTGCTTTCAAAAATCTCTCTTTGTCTTTTATATATGACAATTTAACTTTGTGTCTTGGTGTAGCCATTTTTGGGTTCAACCCCAAAACAGACCTCGTGAATCTGGATGTATATTTCTCTCCTTAAGTTTGGGAAATTTCAGCCATTATTGCTTCAAAAGATTTTTTTTTCTCATTTCTTTCTCTTCTCCTTCTTGGATTCCTATAATGCATATTTTGTTTCTTTGATGGTATTTCATCATTCCCATAGGCTTCCTTCACTCTTTCCATTCTTTTTTTTTTCTGTTTGCTTCTCAGACTGAATAATTTCAAATGACTGATCTTCTAGTTCACAAATTCTGTCTTCTTCTTGGTCAAATCTGTTATTGATGCTCTCTATTGAATTCTCCAATTAAATTACTATATACTTACACTCTAGGATTTATATTTGTTTGTTTGTGATTTTCTTGGATGATTTTTATTTCTTTGTTGAATTTCTCATTTTTAATACCTTGTTTTTCTAATTTTGTTTAGCTGTATGTGTGTTCTTATAGTTCACTAAACTACTTTAAGAGGATTATTTTGAATTCTTTGCCAAAAATTCATACATCTCAATTTCTTTAGGTTCAGTTATCGGAAATTTGTTAGTTTTCTCTTGTGGTTTCATATGTACCTAATTTTTCATGATCCTTCATTTTTTGCATTGGTATATGTGCATTTGAGAAAGCAGTCTCCTCTTCCAAACTTGACAGGTTTACTTTGGCAGGGAAAGACCTTCACCTGTCATCACAGTTTGGGGTACTGGATGAATCTGCTAGTAGAGTCCAAAAACAGGCAAGTCTTTCTATTATGGTCTTTCATTGCATGAGATCACTGCATGGGCTCTAAGGTCAGGGGCAGTGTCATTGGCTGTGCTCCACATTGAGCGATCCTGCAGGTTGAGCCCCAGATTCAATTGGGGTCACTGTGTTCCCTGATTGTGTGGGGTTGCTGGTTATGCTCATGGTCAGGTGGGGTCACTAGTTGGGCTCTGCAATCACCTCTGGTCAGGAGATATCACAGGATATTTTTCCTGTCAGGGTGGTGCCACTTGCACAGTCCAGGATTGGGCAGTGATATAGGTTGTGCTTCACAGTTGCTCATGGTTCTATGAGGTTCAAGCTATGAACTTTTAACAGATGGTTCCACTGGCTAGATTTTATATTCAGAAGGGGCCACAGGAAGAGCTTCATATCACATAGGGCTTTAGCTTGTGTTCTGCTATTGGGTGGTGCTACAGGCTGTACCCCAAAGTTGGGAAAGATTGCAGGCTGGGCTTCATGATCAGATTGGCTGCTAGCTTTACTCCACTGATATGAAAATTCACTGGGCAGGCTGTCTGGTCAGGAGTGGCTTCCAGTTGTATCCTGCTATTGGGTGGGGCTACAGACTGTGTTCTGGAGTCAGGCTGGGCTGTAGGCTGGGCTCCATGGTTGGGTAGTACCATAGGTGGGCTCTGAAGCTACCCCATATCACTGTTTGAGTTTCCTCATTATGCATGCCCAAAGGCTGTACTTAATAGTTGGGTAGCATTACTGGTTTAGCACCCTGCCCAGGAAGGACTGTAAGATGGGTTCTATAGCTGCCCAGGTTCCCTGGTTTAGCTTCTTTTTTGAGCAGAACTGGAGACTATATTCAGCAGTTGAGTGAGGCTGCAATTTTGCTTTCCTCCCTAGGCTGGGCCATAAAATGGACTCCATGCTTAGTACAGCTATTTGGCTTGGGACCCAAATCTCAGACCAAACTGTCAACCAGGTTACCTGGCCAGTTGGGACCACAGACTTGACTCTGCAGATGGCAGAACTGCTTCCTGACATCTCTGTTGGGGTGCCATTGCAAGCAGAAATGTTGTCTGTCAAGATCTGTGCTCTGATTGCTGTAAGCTCCACCCCCATTCTCCATCTTGATTTGATTCCCAGTGGTTGAGTCCACAGATTCCTCCTATGATCCTGTGTGGTGTGACTTGAGTGGGCATCCTGGGAAATGTCCTTTAACTCTAATGGAGCTGGATTTTCACCTTGGGTTTCTTTCCCACTGGAGAAACCATAGGATGAGGGGTTCCCTCTTGGTGCAGTGCTGTGCCAGCCTAAGGAAGGGGTACTGTGGTAAGAGTATAGCCACTCCTCTTACCTTTATAATGTGGTTTTTCTCAGTCTTTGTGGTCCAGGGGGTGCTTCAGCCTCATTCCTGAGTTCTGGGATTTTCACAATGGTGTCTTGTCTATGGATGGTTGCTAATTGGTGTTCTTGTGAGAGGGATTGAAGTTAGGAATTACCTATGTCATCATCTTGATGACATCACACTCAAGAGAAAATTGTATACATGACAAAGAAATTAGGTGTTCTAATCAAATAATTTTGGGATGTTTCTCTCTCTCTCTTTCCCTCATATGTGTATGTATACAGATACGTATGTACATACAACTGCTCATTCATTCATTCTTCCATTATCAACTATTTATCAAGCCACTACTCTATTCCAGATATTCTTCTAATCAAGAGTTTGGATGCATTAGAAAACAAAACAGAGAACCTTGCCTTCATGAAGCTTCTATTTATGCAAAAAGAAGTGGAAAATAAACAATATTTGAGTGTAAAAGAGTCTACAAAATAAGTCAGTACTGAATATGAATATAAAAATTTGGGCATTGTCAGTATACAGATGTTATATAAATGCATGATGCTAGATAACATTTCTGAGGATATTAATGCATATAAAGAAGGAAAGGAGTCCACAGACTGAGCACTATGGCACTGAAGAGTACAAAAATCAGCATGGAATTCTGAGGAGCAACAATTGGGTAAGAGGAAAATGAAGAATGAGTTGTGTCTTGGAAACCAAATAAGTAAAATATAACAATTGTGTTAAATGCTGCTAATAATTTGGTAGGATGAGGACTGAGCCATTGGAATTAGCAATGTTAAGATGATTGGCAGTCTTGACAAGAGCAATTTCAGTGAAGTGGTTGTATTAAAAGGTAGATTGGAGTGGGTTTAAGAGATAAGTTTAGGACAAGAAATGAAGAAGTGAGTATATACAACCATTCTGAAATATTTAAAATAAAACTTACAAAAATATATACTAAGATTGTATATTTATATTTATTATTTGACTTAGGAAGTTTTGGGGCTTTTATACTTCTTCAGAATAATCATTAGAAATGCTGAGTAATAGAGTAAGAGATAGCAAAACACTTACTGTTTTAAGAATCTGGTTGAAATTTCATTTTAATAAAGATATTTATCATGGTACGTTGAAGCCATGCAACAAAACTTAGTTTTCTGTGAAACATAGATCTCACAAGGAATTCCGTAGAATAAAATAAAACTCAAAGAAATTATTCCTTTTGGGAAATACACTTTACTTCCTATTCAATAATTTGTCAATAGTTTTATGTAATTACTTTTTATGCCATAAAACCGTATTGGAAATGCTGTCAAAGGGAATACATACTTACCCACTAAATTTAAATATTTTTTCTTGTGAAATGGTCTTTTTAAAAACTATGCAAAGAACTAAACTATTCAAATGATTTGTTTAATTCAAACAGGAAGAAAAATGTGTCAGTATCATTGTTCAAGCTAAAGCTATAATCAGTATCAAACTAATATAGCTCTTCAGCTTCAGATTCGCATGACTGTGTCTAAGTTCTCCAAAATATTATTTTTTCAGAAATGACGTAGTAAACAAACAATAAACAGCAAAGCAAAACTATTCAAAGTACCATTAAAAAGAATCACAATGGCCCTTAAAAGTATTTAAAGTTAAGCATAATATCCTAGTAGGCAATGGTTCATGTTCTACCATACACTGCTTTAAATAGATGCAATGGCACAACCAGCCATCCCCAAACTGGTTCAGCTAATTTAAGAACAGAGATACATGTAATAGTAAGATAAAATTGACTTGAAATTGTGGTCCACCATTGTTATATGAGATATTATTTAGCAGTGGTTAATAGCTCAGGCTCTGTTGCCAGACTATATAGACTGGCCCTGACATTTGAAGATTGAGTATGGAGAAATACAAGGATGTTTAATATACCTCCATCTTCAAGATATTTCAAGCTGGTTGAAGGGATAATAAATATGGAGAGGGATTAAGATTATTCACAGTATAGTTTGGGGCCATGATGAGTAATGTGAGTTTTGCAGGAAAAGTTCACCATTTTACTAAATATATTTTTTAAATATAAAATAAACAAATACTGTAAATTGAATCAAATATTCTCATTATAGCTTGTAGGTGTTTTAGGTTGCACTGTTTACTGAACATAAAGGAGACCATTCTCTCTATATTCAGTACTTCACAATTACTTTTTCCATTCAGTATTTTTTCTGTTTTGCAGGAAATTAAAACTACAATTGCAATGATTGATATTCTCATGAACTCACCTATTTGCACCATTATAAAACTTTGCAGGTTTCAAGGTATATGTTTGGAGTAGAATAAAATTAAGGAGGAAAGATAATATGTGATGTTGCTAACATATTTTTGCTGAGTCTTTTCATTTAAGGTTGCCAGCTAAAATACAGGACACAGTTAAATTTGAATTCCATATAAACAATAAATAATTTTTAGCAAAAGTTTGTCCCAAATATACATGGGCACATTTTCTTGGTGATTCATAGTACTTTCAGTTTGTGTACAAATTACAAATTCATAGTACTTTCACTATTATTATTTTTCACCACTGTAAATTCTGTAGGTCATAAAATTTTATTTGGTTAACCTAGAGCTAATTGTATGTCTTTCACTTTGATGGTGTTGGGAAGGCCAGGCACAACAGTCAGTGGATACTGTAGAACTAACAATATATCTTCCAATTTTATGACTGACATCTTCAAGAAAGAAATTATATTGGAAAGATTTTGCATTAATTTTTGCAACTCAAAAAACACAAAAGTACATTTCACACATGTACTAACATTCTTATGAACTAAATATATTAAAATTAAAATATTCACATATGGTCAACTAATCTATGAGAAAGGAGGCAAGAATATACAATGGAGAAAAGACAGTCTCTTCAATAAGTGGTGCAAGGAAAAGTGGACGGCTATATACAGAAGGATGAAATTAGAACACTCCCTAACACCATAAACACACACACAAAAACTCAAAATGGATTAAAGACCTAAATATAAGACCAGACACTATAAAACTCTTAGAGGAAAACATAGAAAGAACACTCTTTGACATAAATCTCAGCAAGATCTTTTTTGATCCACCTCCTAGAGTAATGAAAATAAAAACAAAAGTAAACAAATGGGACCTAATGAAACTTAAAAACTTTTGCAAAGCAAAGGAAACTACAAACAAGACCAAAAGACAACCCTCAGAATGGGAGAAAATATTTGCAAATGAATCAACAGACAAAGGATTAATCTCCAAAATATATAAACAGCTCACGCAACTCAATATTAAAAAAAAAAAAAAAACCCAATCAAAAAATGGGCAGAAGACTTAAATAGACATTACTCCAAAGAAGACATACAGACGGCCAAGAAACACATGAAAAGCTGCTCAACATCACTAATTGTTAGAGAAATGCAAATCAAAACTACAATGAGGTATCACCTCATACCAGTTAGAAGGGGCATCATCAGAAAATCTACAAACAACAAATGCTGGAGAGGGTGTGGAGAAAAGGGAACCCTCTTGCACTCTTGGTGGGAATGTAAATTGTTACAGCCACTATGGAGAACAATATGGAGGTTCCTTAGAAAACTAAAAATAGAATTAGCATACGACCCAAAAATCCCACTACTGGGCATATACCCAGAGAAAGCCATAATTCAAAAAGACACATGAACCCCAATGTTCATTGCAGCACTATTTACAATAGCCAGGTCATGGAAGCAACCTAAATGCCCATCGACAGACAAATGGTTAAAGAAGATGTGGTATATATATATATATATATATATGATGGAATATTACTCAGCCATAAAAAGGAATGAAATTGGGTCATTTGTAGAGACGTGGATGGATCTAGAGACTGTCATACAGAGTGAAGTAAGTCAGAAAGAGAAAAACAAGTATCGTATATTAACGCATATATGGGGAACCTAGAAAAATGGTACAGATGAACCAGTTTGCAAGGCTTCTGAGACACAGATGTAGAGAACAAACGTATGGACACCAAGGGGGGAAAGTGGTGGGGGGTTTGTGGTGGTGGGATGAATTGGGAGATTGGACTTGACATATATACACTAATATATACATATATATATATATATATATAATAGATAACTAATAAGAACCTGCTGTATAAAAAATAAAATTAAATTTAATTTAAAAAATCAAAATATTTATACATAAATTTTATCATACTACTGATGATAGTTTTACAAAAAATATATATGTCTGTATGTTTACTTCCTTTTAAACAGATTTTTCACTAAAATAGATTATCAGTAACTCATTTTAAATATCATAGTACAGTGTGTAAAGCAATAAAGGAGTTAAGAAGCTAAAATTAGAGCAGAGATAGTATTTGGATGTGATATGTGTACAGTTTGGTTGTCAGACAAAAAGAGCTTTGAAAATTATTCACCACACTCTGGATATTAAAAAAAAAAAAAACCTCTTAGAATGTGTGCCAAACAGTGTTTCATTTTTGACAGTATATATTACTTGACAAATGAAGAAGTGATTACAATTAGCTACGCAACAAATAAATCTTTTCTAATGGCAGTCATCCAGAACTAATGTAGATGGTTGTGGTAAGCAGAATTCCAAAATGACTTCCTAACAACCTCCACTCAAATCTCTTGGACTGTGAATGTGATAACATGCTCATGATTATTTTACATGGCAAAAGAAATTTGCAGATGCAACTAAGTTTACTAATTATTGTCTTTGAGTTAATCTAAAGACCTAATCTAATCACATGAGCCCTTTAAAAGGAAAAAAAGTTTTCTCTAGCTGGTAGCAGAAAGGAAAGCCAGAGGGATGGAAAACATGAAGATGCAACACATCATTGCTGCCTTTGAAGGTGGAGGGACCACATACAAGAACCTGAGAGTAGTCTCTAGGAACTGAGAGTCTTCCTCTAGCCAACAGCCAGCAACCAAATGGGGACTTTGGTTCTACAGCCACAGGAAAAAATTCCACCAACAACCTGAATGATACTAGAGACAGATTTTTCTTCAAAATTCAAGTAAGGATTACATCTCTGCCAACATCTTGATTTCAGCCTTGTGAGACCCTGAGCAAAGGACAAAGATATGTTGTGTCTGAAATTCTGACTTACTGAACTGTGTGCAAAACAGGTCTTGTTTTAAGCTATTGCATTTTTGATAGTTTGTTAAACTGTTATATTAAATTAATACAATGGCCAACTAAGAAAAACTAATGAGGTTATTGAAAAAGAAGTATTTTGTCTATTATTCCTGTTTTCTGAATCTGTCAGTTTACATAGGTTATGCCTTTCCTTTGAGGGAAGCAGAGACAAGGAAATTTTTTCATTTTTCCTTCAGAGGAAAATTATCTGTACATTCTTGAAACCAGAGCTACCGTGAAACATGATGTATGATTTTGTTAGACCAATTGTCACCTTTTTGCCATGATCCCCCCATGCTAAATTTATAGTTTGTCTAGAAAAAGCCAAAAGGAAAAGCCATTTTGGAGAGCACTTCTAGGTCTTGGGTCCATGCTGAAGATTATAGAACTGCTGCCAAATTTTTAAACTCTTCAGAGCTTCTTAAGATTAAAATATGGCAGATTGTAAGTAAGCACGTCTCAGTCTTCTGTCCTAATATAAAACTTACAAGCCAACTTCTGTCTGCATGTATAATCACTAAATCTAGATTTAGTCATCCCTCTGAATTTCTCTTAGGGCTTCCTTAGTCAAAGCACAGACGGGAAGTCTCTCTGACTCATGCCCTCTAGGTGGCCCAAGAGCCTAGGGCATAATAGGATTATAAAAAGAACACTTCTTCCAGCAAACACCATGATGTAACCATCTTTAATAAATTATGACAAAATAACTACTTCTAAAGTCTGTGCAGTATTGACTATAGGCCATTGACAAGAAGGAGGGATTGAAGGGGAATTTTTTTTACTTCCATATGTGGAATTTCCTATTTTAAAAAATTTGAGGAATTTCTTAGTCATACTTAATAGCTACATCAGCAAGTTTTGTCTAAAAGTACCTCAATTTAATGAAGAGTATCTGTTCTGAATAAAGAGACAACTGTTACATTTAGGGCACATCCACACTTTGAATTAATAAGGGTTAATTTAGGCAATTAAACTGCCAATCTGAAGTTATAACATAGACCTTCTAGTTAAAAGAAGCTATGGGTATTCTGCCAAAGGACATATGATCATTTAAACTAATAATTAGGATGTAGGCTCTCGTGTTAAATTGTCTGCCTTAGTAGGTAGAAGCTGGGGGAAGGGACAGGAATGAGAAGTAAAAAATATATATATCAACAACAACAACAAAAAAACAAAACTCTTATTCTTAAAGGTAGAGCAAATATAAAAACAAACAAGTCTTTCTTTGTTTAGCTCTGTGACTAAAACTCCAAAGATTGAATGATTTAATGAATATTTAGTAAGCTACTATTATGTATCTAGCACTCAGAGATAAAATTATAATTTTGACTCAATATGCAGAATTAGCTCTCTGCACCTTTTTATCCTTTCTAGTCTTTTGCTAGAAAGGTTACTGTTCTTTCTTTTACTCTTTTGCTATAATTATTGTTACCAGGTTGGCATGAATTGCGTTAAATAGCTTCAACTGAGGAGGTCAGTAGAAGACCCAGACAAGCAATCTCAGTCCTTGTGATAGCAAGCAAAGAATCGCAGACTACCACTTGGGGTTTAAGCACAAAGAAAAGTTTATTAAAGCATATTTACACTCTCCCAGGGAGAGCGGGCTGTTTCTGTGAAGTGAAACCAGCACTCCTGTACAGGCTTAAGGGTGTTTATAAGGAGCATTCTGCGAGGAGGAGGAGGGGATCATTATTTGATTGACAGTCCTGAGTTATGTAACAAATTCATTATTGCACATGCCCTTACCCTTGATTCACTAAGAAATGCCCATCCAGGCAGGTGTGCAAAACCATGTGCAGGTTTTATTATAATGATGGTATAATAAGTTTGGGTTTACTATAGGTTATACACCTGTCTGGTCTGGGTGTGCACATCCTGGGGAAGTTCCCTTGTGTTACTGTGCTCCCTCTTTATCAGGAAAAGTTGTTCACCACCTAACTATAGTTTTGCCCATTCTAGGTGGGGTCAGGGGAGGGTCCCCAGATGGTTGGGGTATAACTTGACTACTCCCCACTTGTCTTTTCACCACTGTCAACTCCTCACTGCTAATGTCAGGGAAGGGTCCCCTTATGGTTGGGGTGTGGCTTGATTATTCCCCTCTTGTCTTTTCGCCACTGTCACCTTGCTGCTAATGTCTGACTGACTACCTAACACACCTCCCTTAAGGATATGGCACCCAATTCTTTGGGACATGAGTGATGACTGCTCTGGCTGCTTCCTGCTGGTAAGGGGTGGAGTTTTGATTGGGTCCCTCCTCTTGCTCTCTTTCAGCTCAGAGGTAGGCAGGAGTGATGACCATCAAGGAGTCCCATGTAGATCTCAGTCTCAGGGCCAGGCTGAATGGGCTGGTAGCCACCTCACAGAACCATTTGGAATCGAACAGCCTGTATGCATTCTGAAATGAGTCAAATAAGCAGGTTAATGATAAAAGGGTCTAACAACAAAACAAAGGCTATCAGGACTAATGGTCCCAACAAGAGCAACATCCATGTCCATTTCTAGGTCTCCATAGATGGGAGGAGGATAGAAAGCCAGCTAGGGCCCTGTCCTGCTCTCTCTTTTAGATCTTCTATAAGTTTGATGTTTTTCTTTAAAACCAGAAGGTTTTCTTCAACCTGGCTAGAGGTATTAACATAGAAGCAGCACATTTCATTTAGCAGGGCACAGATATCCCGGCCTCAGCTGTTATAACATCAAGGGTGGTTTTGTAAAACCACCTCAGCCAGAAAATCTAGGGCTGAGTATTGTTCCTCAATGGCAGCTACCATAGCCTTCCAGGATTCCTGGACCATTATGGTAAGATTGAGAATGCACCTCTCTAAGAGGGGTATACCCACAAACCAGAAGATTCCTTTAAAGACACCTGTGGATCACTTCAGGCCAATCAAGAATTGGGTTATCATGAGCATGTCCCTCCCAATCAGTTTTTGTCTCTTTTGGACAAGTTTCAAGGCTTCTTTGAGGAATGGCTCAAGGTTGGGAATGCCTCCTGAGGAAGCGAAATCCTTTGTAGTCATAATGGTTGCCTCCAGGACATCAACAATGATCATGCAGTTGCCCCTCTAAAGTGTGGGAAGATCTAGATATACCAGGTACCACATAGAAATGAAAATCCAGTGCCCCTCAAGGATACCCCCGTTGTGAGCCCCAAGAGCCAGGCCTTGACTTGTTTGTAGTTTTCCTTCAGAAAAAAGCTAGGGTCCCATGGCTTAGGATTATATTCAGAAGGCCAAACACCGAGGAAGTAATCTTCTATACACAGAGGGGAGAATCCAGGTTCTGACTGATTATGAGTGTGATGGGGGTATTGACATAACAAATTTCTGAATATTAACTGTATTATATTATATTTTGGAGGAGGAGCTTGCAGGGAGGTTAGGTTAAGTAGGTTTCCAGTTGTCACACCAATCCCTACATATTCAGTTCCCAGGGCTGAGCTGTTTATGTGGATATGGTCCTCATTAATATATATTTTTAGTTTCAGTCTTCCTTGAGTTTTCCCAATACAAAGTGAAATTACCTTCATGTACATTGCATTCATTCTCTTCTGACCAGGGATCCCACCACAGGTTAGTCTGATTAAAGTTGAGGGTATAGTTACAAAAGGAATTATTTAACCAACCCAAGGTGGGTCCCTTCGTAAGGAAGGCTTACCATACAGCATTTCATAAGGGCTAAGGTTAAGGCCTTTGGGGCTCTGTTCTGATCCTTAAAAGAGCAAAAGGGAAGGCTTCCTTCCAACTGAGGGAAGTCTCTTGGGTTATTTTTATGAAGGTATTCTTTAAGTGTCAGTTGGCTCTTTCTACCTTTCCTGAGGACTGGGATCTCCAAGAAGAACGAATATCTAGAACTCAATATCTAGAACCTTGGATACCTGCTGAGTAATGTGGGAAACAAAGGCAGGACCATTATTACTCTAAAGAGACAATGGGAGGCCAAATCTAGGGATGATTTCAGTTAAAAGCTTTTGGTCTACCTCCGAAGCTTTTTCTGTCTTAGTGGGGAAAGCTTCCACCCAGCCAGTAAAGGTGTCCATGAACACCAAAATGTACTAATATCCTCAGTAGGGAGAAACCATTGTAAAGTCTATTTACCAGTCTTCCCCTGGATATGTTCCATGTCTCTGACCCAGAAGGGCCAACGGGGGTGGCTTAGTTCCCTGAGGATTGTTAGTCAGACAAATAGAGCATGATGAGGTTACCTTATTAACTACATTGTAAAGTCCCTTCCCACAGAAGATAGGAGAAACAATCTGGTATAAGGCATCTCTCCCTAGGTGACAGGTCTCATACAAAGATTTAATAATTTTCCATTGGATCGATTGGGGCAGGTGTGTTAAGCTCTCTCTCTGGTACCATCTGTCTGGGTAAAGGTGCTACCCATGATTTATTTGATCTCCTCAGGCAGGTAAGATGGGGAAGGGAGAGAACTAAGTGAAGGAACTAAGGTTCCCTCTATCACAAAGGGCTGAAGTGCTGCCTGTTGGGCAGCCTGATTGGCTAGCCGATTTCCTTTTGGTATTTCATTGTCACACTTCTGGTGACTTCTGCAATGAATCACTGTTACCTGGGAGGGCTTGAGGACTGCCTCCAAGAGGGAGAGAATTTGAGGTCCATACTTAATTGGGCTGTTTCTGGCCAGCAGGTAGCCAAGTTCCTTCCAGATAGCAGCATGAGCATGCAGAACCAAAAAAGCATATTTAGCGTCAGTATATACATTAAAGGCCTTATTTTCACTCAGGGATATGGCTTGGGTTAAAGCAATTATTTCTGCCAATTGGGCTGAGGTCCTTGGGGGAAGAGTTCAGGCCTCAATAACCTGTGTCAAGGAGACCATCACATACCCTGCCCTTCTACATCCTTCAGAAATAAAACTACTTCCATCAGTGAACCAAACCTCCTCAGGGTTTTGTAGTGGAATATCAGTTAGATACGGTTGGGGCAACAAGGAATGACATATTATATCTTCACATTGGTGAACTGGTAGACCTTCTTCAGGTAGGGGCAGCAGGGTAGCTGTATTTAAAGAGGAGCAGACCATGACACGTAGGTCTGGATTCTCCAACAGTAATACCTGATATTCGAGGATCTTGTTATCTGTGAGCCAGAAATGGCCTTTCCCTTCCAAAAGAAAGGTAACCTGATGGGAGGTATATACAGTCAGGGGTTGCCCCAACATAAGCTTGGAGGCTTCTTCCTCCAATAAGGCCAAAGCAGCAGCTACCCTAAGACAACTGGGCCATCCAGTGACCACTGGGTCCAGTCTCTTTGACAGATAACTTACAAGTCTCCGGACAGGGAGAAGTTCCTAAATTAAGACTCCTAAAACCACCCCTTGTTTTCCTTCCACAAATAGTTGGAAAGGTCTATCAGTTCTTGGGATTCCCAAGGCTGCGTCCTGAGATAGTAATGTCTTTAGCTGTTGGAAAACTTGAGTTCCTAGGGCCCCAGAGCAGAGGTTTAGAGTCAGATTTTCCTTTCAGGGCCTTATAAGGAGGTTGTGCTTTTAGTCTATAGTTAGGAATCCATAGTCTGCAATACACTGTGGGGCCTAAAAAGGCTCTGTTTTAGGGTAGTTGGTTCTGGCAGATCTAAAATCCCTTGTATTCTATCAGGGGAGATACTTCATTCCCCTGGGGAGAGGATTGCTCTCAGATATTTGACTTCCTGCTGTGCCAATTGGACCTTGGACTTAGAGACTTTACATCCTTGTTTGGCAAAAAAAACTGAAGGGTTGGATAGCATGAGTTAAGGCTCTCTTGTGGTCTGGGGAACAAATAAGAAGGTCATCCACATACTGGATGACAGTCCTTTCCTCCAGGTGTAGATCTTGGAGGTCCTTGGCCAGGGCCTGGCCAAAAAAGTGGGGACTGTCTCAGAATCCTTGGGGTAGGATGGTCCAGGTGAGTTGTTGTCCTCTATTCCCTTCCTCATGCCACTCAAAAGCAAAGAGGTAGTAGGACCAGGGGTCCAGAGGTATGGAAAAGAAGGTATCTTTTAGGTCTAATGCAGTAAACCAGGAGGCTGTGCCTGAGATAGTCTCCAACAAGTTGTACGGGTTGGGGACTACTGGATGGAGTGGGACAACTGCATCATTGATAGCTCTTAAGTCTTGGACCAGTCTATATTCTCCATTTGACTTCTTAACAGGTAAGATAGTGGTGTTGCAGGGAGAACTGTAAGGAATAAGTAGCCAGTGTTGTAAAAATTTGGATATGAGAGGCTTCAGTCCCCTCTGGGCTTCTGGGTGAATTGGATATTGTTTCTGATTGGGAAGAGAGGTTGGATCCTTTAAGCACTTGGAGATGGTTATAGCTCTTTCCAGCTTTCCATCTGGCCAGACCTGGGGGTCTACTGTTAACTCAGCTAAGGCTGGTGTGACAGTACTCAGAAGGGGCTGTGTCTCTAAGACCAAAAACTGGAGGGGCGTTACCGGGGTGGTTCCCCCAAGTACCAGTCTGGTTCCCAGCTTGTTCATGATGTCCCTACCTAATAGCAGGAAGGGGCATTCAGGTATGACTTGGAAGGAATGAGAGAAGGTATATCCTTCCCAGTAACAACACAAAGGGACAGTAAAAGGCCTAGTAGTAAGTTTACCTGAGACTCCTATAACCTGACAAGAGTTGGGGGAGAAGGGTCCAGAGAAGGAAACTAGGACAGAATAGGCGGCCCCGTATCCAATAATAAAGACATGGTTCTACCTGCTACATCCAGGTTTGCCCTCGGCTCCAGTCCCTTAATACTGACATTAAACAAGGCGGCCATCTGGAGCAGAGGGTCCTATAAATTCAGGGCCATCCGAAGGGCTGACCCTGGCCCCTGGGCCCTTTGACCCAGGGGGCAGTTGGCTCCACAATGGCCACATTTTTGGCATTTTGGACAGGACATCTTAGGAGTCTTGTCCTTGTTTAGGCATCTCCTCACCAAGCGACCAGGCTTTCTGCAGACCCAGCATCAATCTTGGCTTCTGTTGGGATGGGTCAGGGTTTCTCTGGATGGCGGTTGTCCCCAGAGGGCTGCCAATAATTGGGTCTGCCTATTTTCTGTCCTCTTTTCCCTCTCCCGAGTCTTGGCCTCCTCCTCCTGGTCCATGTTATAAAAGGCAGTGGTGGCTGTAGCTAGAAGTTCATCTAGATTAATATTGGACTCCTGTGTAAGTTTTTGGAGCTTCCTCCTGATGTCCAGTATGGACTGGGTAAGGAACCTATCTTTTTTTAATTTTTTTTTATGGAACCTATCTTTTAAAATATTTTTTCCTTCAAGGGAGTCCAGGTCTAGGTTGGTATATTGAATTATTGCCTCCTTGAGCCTTTCCAGGAAGGATGTAGGGTCTTCACTATGTTCCTGG
Source organism: Phocoena sinus (assembly GCF_008692025.1). NCBI lineage: Eukaryota > Metazoa > Chordata > Mammalia > Artiodactyla > Phocoenidae > Phocoena > Phocoena sinus. Next base: position 76,054,834 of record NC_045784.1, on the reverse strand, counting down.
TTGATGGCCAAAACCTTTGAGTAATTAATGGGTTTCCTTCTGCTTGTTTTGAGTCCAGCTTTTATACAGATTATAACATGTTCCTTTTCCCATTGCTCATTGGGGTAATTGTAATTGCAATGAGAGTCCATATGGCAAATGGCGGTTTCCCCCACAGGGTATTTTGAGCTGGATAAGTGGAGTCTGTCCACAAAGTTGTGGGCCTCCTTCAGGACTTTTTCCTTCTCAGTATCTAATAGAGTTTGCCCCAGGATTATCATGACATCATTCCAGACTAAGTCAAAAGCCAAGGTTAAGTGCTGGAAGTTGTCAATGTAGTGGTAGGATCATAAGAAAATTTACCTAGTTCCTCTTTGGTCTGTTTCAACTCTAGAAGAGTGAAAGGCTTCTGAATAAGTTTTGGTCCGAATTTGCCCATTGCCTCCACCAAAGGGAAAATTTTAGGGGGAGGCCTTGTGGGAGTCAGATCTCCCGGGTAAAGCAGTAAGGGGGCTGTCAGTAGCAAAAGGGTATAGATGGAGGATGGGGTGGTTTTAGTGCTATACCCAGCTTTAAAGATTTTCTCCTTTTGGCTCTTACCTGGCTCAGGTTCCCTTTTGGCATTGCCCCACTCAGATGGATCCTCTCTAGGAGAGGATGGGGACTGTCCCATCAGGGCCAGCGCAGCAGAGTCAATTTTACAAGTCTTTAAGAGGTCTTCCCTCTCTCTAAGAGATAAAAAGGCTTGAACATAGGGAATCTCTCTCCATTTTCCTTGTCATTTGCAGAATAGATAGTTGAAGGATGGTATTATAGTTAATGCTACCATTTAAGAGCCACTTTTCTTGGTACCCCAGCTTATACTAGGACCAAGTGATGTTGCAGAAAAAGATTATTCTTTTTCTTTAGGGTGTCAGGGTCAAAGGCCAACCAGGTATTGAGGACGCAGCCCAAGGGAGTGTCAGGCAGTGGGAGGCCAGAGGTTTGGTTACTGATCTGTAAAGAAAGAATACACAACACTGAAGTCAGGGGAGTCTCAGCATCCTAATATCCCTGACTGCCTGTGAGAGAGGGTGTCCCCTCTTCCTGGTACCAGGGAGGACCCTGGCCATAGACCTCCAGGACTATTGTCTGTTCCCTCTGGCCCCAAAGGCAGTGTCAGCAATAGAGATCCCCCTGCCTTACTGGCAGTGAGGACATACAACATTCAGGGAAAGTAACAGACCATGTGCCAATGGTTGTGTCACCTATAGAGATTCTCTCAGCTGGATGAGCAATTTGTCTGGTAGAAGGAATACACAGTGTTGAGGCTTTGTCACCAGTAGAAATTCCCTCACCTTAATGAGAAGTTTGTTTGTACTCTCTGGCTCCTCAATCTCACAATAACGTGGTTATTCCTCCTTTGCCATTTCCAGTGGGCTAGGGCTCCTATGTGGGTGATCAGGACCGTAAAGGCAAGTCCCTGGAGATTCCTGACAGGCTGGCAGTTAGCAAGGTCTGGGTAGTGATGGGAATTGTTCTGGGTGGCCAAGTGGAGGAAGAGTTGGTTCCCCTTAGGGACCATGCAAAGCAGATGTTTGAGACCACAAGAGAAAAATGAGGGGGTCTCAAATAAGACTGGTCTGACCAAAAAGGGGTCTCTCCTCAAGGTTGGGGCACATGGAACTGCTGAGAGGTCTCACAAATACAACAGATTGGGTGTTTCGGGTGGCTGCCAGACTGATCTGTCAACAGAAGAAAACTCCTTTGTGTCTCAAAAGAGGGAAGAAGGGCCCAGAAAAGAAAGTGAAAAAACCTCCCAGAGTCCCACAATTGATCTCGGTTCTAGCCAGTGATAGAAAAAGTGATTAGGAAGTCCCTGTAAGTTGAGCTGGAGAGAGGTTTGAAGTCTTCTCAATAGCCATAATTCAAGGAATCTTGTCAAGGAGGGTGGTTTGACAAGAGAGGTGTAAATATTTAACAGAGTCTGAAGGTGGCAGTTTGTCCAATGTCACTGCCAGCAGTGGCGAAAGACACAAGTGAGAGACCAGAGAGGAGAGTTGTGGGTAGGAAAATAATGGGTATATATCTCCGGGGAAGAGCATTTGGGTGTCTCAGGTTAGCACCGGCACACACACAGCAGCCCTTTCTCAGGCCTATTAAGCAAGGAGCGGAGGCATGTAAGACAGAGGCGATAAAGCCAGGTGGGCAATTGTCATGCAATGGTCGAAAGCAGGAGGAAGCTGCAAGGTGGGCGGCTCAAGCATACCTTTAGCTATCTGAGTCACAGCACCAAAGATATTACCGGGTTGGCTTTCGTTGTGTCAAATAGCTTCAACCAAGGAGGGCAACGGATGACTCAGGCCAGCAATCTCAGTCCTTGTGATAGGAAGCAAAGAATCGCAGACTACTACTTCGGACTTAAATGCAAAGCAAAGTTTCTTAAAGCATAGTTACACTCGCAGAGGGAGAGCGGGCTGTTTCCGAGAAGTGAAACTAGTGCTCCTGTACAGGTTTAAGGGTGTTTATAAGGAGCGTTCTGCGAGGAGGCAGGGTGAGTGACAGGGGATCGTTATTTGATTGACAGTACCAAGTTATGTAACAAGTTCTTTATTGTGCATGCTCTTACCCTTGATTCGCTAAGAAATGGCCATGGTTGGGGGGGCGGTGTTTAGTAAAACTTCAGGCAGATTTTATTATAATGATGGTATAATGAGTTTGGGTTTACTATAGGTTATACATCTGTCTAGTCTGGGTATGCACAGCCTGGGGAAGTTCCCTCCTGCTCCCTCTTTATCAGGAATAGTTGCACACCACCTGACCATAGTTTCTCCCATTCTGGGTGGGGTAAGGGGAGGGTACCCAGATGGTTGGGGTATAACTTGACTACACCCCCTTGTCTTTTCACCACTGTCACCTCCTTTCTACTAATGTCTAACTACCTAATATTATGATCTGATGTATATTACAGAGGACTCGAAATGGAATTATTTCCAGATTTTACTGTGGTAATAATTTTTAAGGCATGCTTCCAGTGAATTGAGTTCAAAATTATAATATTTAAATCTCAGATCTTTTTCACAGACTTTGATCCTTCCATCCTTCTCTATCCAACTTTGGGTCAGTGGTATCACAGGCACTTAAGGACTCTTAGGCTTCCTTTTTAGGAACTAATCAGGGTAACTCTCTCCCCACTGCTCAACATTCATCAATTTAGGCAAAAAGATAAGAAGGAGTGGGGAGAATAGAAAGGCTACAATTATGTTTTTGTTATAATTTTCAGTCTCATAAATTCCTGGATCCATCTCAGGAGAGCTATGACTCTCATTTGATTCAGTGTTTGCACACAGCAACCCAGCTGTTATTTGGTTCCTCTGGCTTAACTTTCTTCAACAGCAGCAAAAACAAAAGCTTTTTCTTTTGGAGAAATTCTGTTGTGATGATTGAGTTACTTTTTTCTTTCAGTATCCAACTGCTGTTTTCCTTTTTCCTCAAGGATCTCTAGCTATTAAATGCCCTCAAATTCAGTTCCCAGAATTACTTCTATACTGCCTCCCACCTGGTTTTTAGTAACTGCAAATTTATCTCTCTTTATTATAGTACCCTTTTACTAATAGCCCCAAATTTATCAGAAATTCTTAGATGCCATACATGCCTGGAAAACCTACATTGCTTCCACTCACATTTTTGAAACGTGTCTCTTCATTTCCTAATATTTTCATGCTTCCAATATTTCATTCATATTTTTTCTCCTCAATTTATTTTTTGCCATAGTCCATGACAAGTCCTAAGAAAGAGTACACTTTACAGATAAGCCTTTGCCCTGGAGATCCAATGCATGGCTAATATCTCACTGTACTTATTTATTGATTGATGTAAGTTGTGCAGAATTAATCATAGCTTCTTTTTCATGCGACTCTCATCATTGATCTGTGGTATGATTTTCTTTTATTTCACATCTATGTATATATGTATGTATGCATATATGTATGTATGTATCATCTACCTCTGTACATATTTCATTTTGATAAAATGAAAAACTGTGAATTCACTACAAACATGAGATGTAAAATAGAAACAATATCTTTCATCTAGCTATATGCATCCCTTAACATCTCTTTGATTCCTGCAAAAGAGATACTTTCATAATTTCATATTTATCATTCCATCATTTCCTTGCTTTTATTAAAAATATATTTTCATATCTACATATTTAGATATCCATATCTATATATTTTCCTACAGAATACACTGTTTTTTTCTTTTTAAAACAATGATGCCCTCCATTAAATTCTTTGTTAAATATTTTTAAAATAAACCTATTTTAGCAAAGTTTAGATTTACAAGTAATTTGTGAAAGTAATGCAGAGAGGATCCATATTCTCCAAATTCATTTCCCCTCATTATTAACATCTTATTTATCACAATTAATGAATCTACATTGATACATTATTACTTTACTTAGATTTCTTCATCTTTTTCCTAATATCCTTTTTCTTTACTTCCAGGATCCCATCTAGGATACTAATTACATTTAATTATCATGTCTCCTTAGACTTCTTTTGGCTGTGATTATTTCCAGGTGTTTCTTGTTTTGATAACATTGACAATTTTAAGAGTACTGATCAGACATTTTATAGGCTTTCCCTCAATTGGAATTTGTCTGATGTTTTTCTTATGATTACATTGGAATAATGTGTTTGGGGGGAGATAACAGAGATAAAATGTCATTGTTATCACATATTGTATCAAAGGTAGATACTATCAACATAGTTTATGACTGTTGATGCTGATCTTGATCATCTGGCTGAAGTAGTATTTGTTAGTTTTCTCCACTTTAGTCTCTACCCCCTTCCATACTGTATTCTTCAGAAAGAAGTCATTATGCATAGCCCACTTTTAGGGAGTAAGTAGATATATTCTCATTTAGGGTGGATCATCAGAATACTTTATTTGGAATTTATCTGTGTTGAAGATTTGTCTCATCTCCTCCATTTATTAATTTATTTAATCATTTATTTATATTAGTTTGGAATCATGGAGACTTCTTTTATACCTTAAGTTACAATCTAATACTACTTTGTTGTGTTATTCAACTTGTTCCATCATTGGTGATTGAAAACTCTTTCAATTAGCTTGTTTGTCCCTTTGGTATATTCCCATTAATGTGTTTTTTTTTCTATTAAGCAAATCTTTACTTTTTGGCCCTGCAAGATGCTCCAGACTCATCTTGTATTTTTCCTTCTCCAGTCATAGAATCAGCCAATTCTCCAAGGATCCTTTGTCCTTTTATTGGAGAATGGTATTAGAAACCAAGATCTTGGCACTAAGCATGATCTTTGCTATTGGAGTATCACTTCTTCTAGGCCCCATCAGCTGCAAAAGCAAAAGAATATATATGTGTGTAATCTAACCTGTTCATACACACACACACACACACACACATATATATATATATATAAATATTTCTGTATATAATCATCTGTATCTATATTAAGTTACACATGAGTTCATACTGATGTTTCCAACTCTATTACCACATGGATCATTATAGACTCCACCTCTTGGTTATCTATAAATCCACTCTAACAAGGAGAAATTTGGTTCCCACCAGTTGCTATCCATTTAATTAATTGTTATTTCCAGAATACATTTATAGCAGTATCACAACTGTTAACCCATATCCCTGAGTGAAGCCATTTTATCAACTACAGTACAGTGCTTATGTACACTTTTTTTCCTTAAACATTATAGATTCCACTAATTTCCATGGTTATATAGGTCAGTACATTTTCCTCCATTACCCTTAATGTGGTGGTACCATCTATGTATAATACAGTTAGGTTATTTTGCCATATTCTGTATTTCATCATGGGATATCCTGACCTCCTCTATAATTTTAAAATTTGCATTCCTTACTGATTACTCTTCATAAAAAGGTGTAAAATTCTATGGGCTTTGATAAATGCATATGTCATTTACTCACCATTACTGTATTGTTCTCTTTCATCCCCAGCAGCGTAGACTACATTTCAGTTCTGACACTAACTACGTGGAGTAAGTGTTGAACTCCACATATTTAAGGACTCAGTCATCCACAAAACTGCCCTTACTTCTGACAACAGGAACACTTCAGGGGGTCCCCAGGTCACATGCATTTCTGATTAACTGGTTACAAATGCACAGGTTCTCATAACTTCCTTAAAAATTCACTATAACTAACAGGACTCAGGAAAGTTCTATACTTAAGGATTACAGTTTTATTACAAAGGACACAGATCAGAAACACTCAAATGAAGACACACATGGAATAAAGTCTGGGAAGGAATTTAGAACTTCTTTGTACTCTCCTCAAAAATCTGAGTATATTAACCTCTTAGCATATTAATGTATTTTCCAGCCAGGAAGCTCCATTGAGCCTAGATGTCCAGAGGTTTTATTGGGGTTTACTTTCATATGTGTGATTGATTAAATCATTGACCATGCAATTAAATTAAAAATGCTCCTCTTCTTCTGCCTTCCCTAGATGTCATGCTGGCCCAAGTTTCCAATCTTCTAATCAAGCAGTTGGTCTTTCTAATGACCAGACCCATCCTGAAGCTATCTAGGGGCCTACTCTAAATCACATCATTAGCATAACAAGGATATTTTTACTAGGTAGAGAATTCCAGGAACTGGAACAAACACTGAATGTATATTTTATATACCACAAATATTATACAGAATAGTTTCACTGTCTTAAAAATTACCCAAAGTTCGACCTATTCAACCATCCGTCTTTTCTCCTGAAATGATCTTTTTACAATCTCTAGAAGTTGTTTTGGGACTGACTTCTTTCACTTAACAATGCACTTTTAAGATTAAGCCACATTTTTCATGGCTTGATAGCTCATTTTTCTTTCTCATTGGATAATATTTCATTGTATGAATGTATGAGAGTTTGTTTACATATTCACCTGTTGAATAAATTATTAGTTGCTTCCATTTTTTTGTCATTATAAATAATGCTGTGATAAACATCTGCTTGCAGGTTTTTTTTTTTATATATGGGCATGCATTTTCAAATTAGGTGAGTAAATACATAAGAGCACAATTACTAGATTGGATGGTAAGACTATGTTTAGCTTTGTGAGAAACTGCCAAATTCTATACACCATATACTGACAATGAACAATCAGAAAGAGAAATTAAGGAAAGAACCCCATTTACCATCACATCAAAAAGAATAAAATACCTAGGAATAAACCTACCTAAAGAGATAAAAGACCGGTAATGAGTAAATAATAATACACTGATGAAAGAAATTGAGAACAACACAGGTGAAAAGATATAATGCACTCATCAATTGGAAGAATTAATATTGTTAAAATGACCATACCATCCAAGGCAATCTAAAGATTCAATGCAATCTCCATCGAAATACTAAGGGCATTTTTCACAGAACTAGAACAAATAATTTTAAAATTTGTGTGGAAATACAAAAATCCCTGAGAGCCAAAACAATCTTGAGAAAGAAGAACAAAAGTGGAGGTATCACACTCTCTGACTTCAAACTATGCTACAAAGGTACAGTAATCTAAACAGTATGGTACTGGCACAAAAACGGATACATAGATCAACGGAACAGAATAGAGAGCCCAGAAATAAATCCACACTTATATGGGCATTTAATGTACAACAAAAGAAGCAGGAATATATAATGGGGAAGAGACAGCTACTTCAATAAATGGTGTTGGGAAAACTGTACGGCTTCATGCAAAAGAATCAAACTGAACTAATCTCTCACACTGTGCATGCACAAAAATAAATTCAAAATGGGTTAGAGAATTAAATGTAAGACATGAAATCATAAAACTAGAAGAAAGCATAAGAAGTAAGGTCTTTGATATCAGTCTTAGTCATATATTTTTGGATCTGTTTCCTCAGGGAAGGGAAACAAAGGTAAAATTCTTTAAATGGGACTACAACAAACTTAAAAGCTATTGCACAGTGAAGGAAACTATCAACCAAGTGGAAATACCAAGTAATGAATGGGAGAAAATACTTGCAAATGATATATTCATTAGAGGGTTAGTATAGAAAATATACAAAGAGCTCATGCAACTCAACATCAAAAAAATAAACAACCCAATGAAAAAATGGGCAGAAGTCCTGAATAGATATTTTTTCTGAAGAAGACATACAGATGGCCAACAAACACATGAAAAGATGTTCAACATCACTAATCATCAGGGAAATGCAAATCAAAAGCATAATGAGGTATCATATCACAACTGTCAGAATGACTACTATCAAAAAGACAACAAATAACAAGTGCTGGTGAGGATGTAGGGAAAAGGGAACATTTGTGCAGTTTTGGTGGGAGAGTAAATTGATGTAGCCAGTCACTATGGGAAATGGTATGGCGTTTCCTCAGAAAGTTAAACATAGGGCTTCTTTGGTGGCGCAGTTCTTGAGAGTCCGCCTGCCGATGCAGGGGACACAGGTTCGTGCCCCGGTCTGGGAAGATCCCACATGCCGTGGAGCGGCTAGGCCCATGGGCCATGGTCGCTGAGCCTGAGCGTCCAGAGCCTGTGCTCCGCAACGGGAGAGGCCTGAGAGGCCCGTGTACTACAAAAAAAAAAAAAAAAAAAAAAAAAAGGTAAAGATAGAAGTATCATATGATCCAGCAATTTCACTCCCAGGTATTTATCCAGAAAAACCCAAAAATACTAATTAGAAAAAATATATGCATCCCTATGTTCATTGCAGCATTATTTATGATAGTCAATATGTGGAAGCAACCTAAGTGCCCATCAATAAATGAATGGATAAAAAAGATGTGATACAATCTTATTAATCAACTATACTCCAATATAAAATAAAAAGTTAAAAAAAAAAGATGTGAGATACATATATATATATATATTCCAGTGTGTGTGTATATATATATATATATATATATATATATATATATTCCAGTGTATATATATACACTGGAATATTACTCAGTCATTTACAAAAAAGAAATCTTGCCATTTACAACAATATGGACCTAGAAAGTATTATGCTAAGTGAAATAAGTCAGACAAAGAAAGACAAATACTGTATGATTTCACTTATATGTGGAATCTAAAAAACAAAGCAAATGTGCAAACACAACAAAACAGAAACAGAACTATAGATACAGAGAACAAAGAGATGATTGCCAGTGGGGAGGGCTGTGAGAGGAGGAAAAAATAGGTGAGGGAGATTAAGAGGTACAAAATTCCATTGCAAAATAAATGAGTCATGAATATGAAGTGTGCAGTGTGGGGATTATAGTCACTAGGTAGTATCTTTGTATGGTGACCTCTTGTAACTAGATTTATCAAGGTGATCATCTTGAAATGTATAGAAATATCAAATTACTATGTTGTGTAATAGGAACTAACCAAGGGTTTCAGGTCAATTATACTTCAGAAACAAACAAATTAGTAGAAAAAGAGATCAGATTAGTGGTTAACAGAGGTGGGGGTGGTGGAGAGGGAATCTAAATGAAGGCAGTCAAAGGGTACAAATTTTCAGTTATGAGATAAGTGAGTACTAGGGCTATAATGTACAACAAGATGAAACATAATTAACACTGCTGTATGTATGTTACCTATGAAGGTTGTTAAGAGAGTAAATCCTAAGAGTTCTCACCACAAGGAAAAATGTTCTTTTTCTATTTCTTATACTTTGTATTGATATGAGAAGATGGATGTTCACTAAAATTATTGTGATAATCATTTCATGATGTATGTAAATCATTATGTTGTACACCATAAACTTATACAGTGTTATACATCAATTATACCTCAATAAGATTGGAAGTATAAAAATGTTATTTGTAAAAATATATATATATTTTATTGAGGTATAGTTGCTTTACAATGTTGTGTTAATTTCTGCTGTACAACGAACTGAATCAGCTATATGTATAGATATATATCCCTTCCCATTTGGACCTCACTCCCACCCCCACCATCCCACCCATCTAGGTCACCACGAAAAATCATGCTGAGCTTCCTGCACTATACAGCAGGTTCCCATTAGTTATCTGTTTTACACATGGTAGTGTATATTCTTCAATCCTAATCTCCCAATTCATTTCACTTCCCCTTCCCCACCATGTCCACATGTCCATTTTCTATGTCTGAATCTATATTGCTGCCTGCAAATAGGTTCATCTATACTATTTTTCTAGATTCCACATATATGTGTTAATATATGATATCTGTTTTTCTCTTTCTCTCTTACTTCACTATGTAAGACAGAGTCTAGTTCCAAATGACCCAATGTCATTCCATTTTATGGCTGAGAAATATTCCATTGTATATGTGTACCACATCTTCTTCATGCATTCATCTCTCAATGGACACTTAGGTTGCTTCCATGACCTGGCTATTACAAATAGTGCTGCAATGAACATTGGGGTGCATGTGTCTTTTTGAATTATGGTTTTCTCAGGGTATATGCCCAGTAATGGGATTGCTGGATCATATGGTAGTTCTATTTTTAGTTCCTTAAGGAACCTCCATACTGTTCTCCATAGTGGCTGTATCAATTTACATCCCCACCAACAGTGCAGAAGGATTCCCTTTTCTCCACAACCTCTCCAGCATTTATTATTTATAGATGTTTTGATGATAGTCATTCTGAACAGTGTGAGGTGATACCTCATTGTACTTTTGATCTGCATTTCTCTAATAATTAGTGATGTTGAGAACCTTTTCATGTGCCTGTTGGCCATCTGTATGTCTTCTTTGGAGAAGTGTCTATTTAGGTCTTCTGTCCATTTTTGGATTGGGTTTCTTGGTTTTTTTTTAATATCGAGCTGCATGAGCTGCTTGTATATTTTGGAGATTAATCCCTTGTCAATTGAATCATTTGCAAATATTTTCTTTCATTCTGAGGGTTGTCTTTTCATCTTGTTTATGGTTTCCTTTGCTATGCAAAAGGTTTTAAGTTTCATTAGGTCCCATTTCTTTATTTTTGTTCATATTTTCATTAATCTAGGAGGTGGATCAAAAAAGATGTTGCTGTGATTTATGTCAGAGTGTTCTTCCATGTTTTCCTCTTAGAGTTGTATAGAGTCTGGAGTTATGTATAGGTCTTTATTCCATATTGCGTTTATTTTTGTGTGTGGTGTTAGGGAGTGCTCTAATTTCATTCTTTTAAATGTAACCCTCCAGTTATCCCAGCACCACTTACTGAAGAAACTGTCTTTTTTCATTGTATATTCTAGCCTCCTTTGTCATAGATTAGATGGCTATAGGTGCATGGGGTTGTCTCTGGGCTTTCTATCATGCTCCAGTGATCTATATTTCTGTTTTTGTGCCAGTACCATACTGTCCTGATGACTGTAGCTTTGTAGTATACTCTGAAGTCAGAGAGCCTGATTCCTCCATCTCCATTTTCCTTTCTCAAGATGGCTTTTCCTATTTGGAGTCTTTTGTGTGTCTATGAAAATTATAGAATTTTTTGTTCTAATACTGTGAAAAATGCCATTGGTAGTTTGATACAGATTGCATTGAATCTGTAGATTGCTTTGGGTAGTATAGTCATTTTGAATGATATTGATTCCTCCAATTGTAGAACATGGTATATCTCTCCATCTGTTTGTGTCATATTTGATTTATTTATCAGTGTCTATAGTTTTCTGAGTACAGGTCTTTTATCTCCTTATGTAGGTTTATTCCCAGGTATTTTATTCTTTTTGTTGCAATGGTAAATGGGATTGGTCCCTTAATCTCTCTTTCTGGTATTTCATTGTTAATGTATAGGAATGCAAGAGATTTCTGTGCATTAATTTTGTATCCTGCAATTTTACTGTATTCATTGATGAGATCTACTCATTTTCTGGTAGCATCATTAGCATTTTCTAAGTATAGTATCATGTCATCTGCAAACAGTGACAGTTTAACTTCTTTTCCAATTTGGATTCCTTTTATTTCTTTTTTTTTTCTCTGATTGATGTGGCTAGGACTTCCAAAACTATGTTGAATAATAGTGGTGAGAGTGGACACCCTTGTCTTGTTAGTGATTCTAGAGGAAATGCTTTCAGTTTTTCACCATTGAGGATGATGTTTGCTGTGGGTTTGTCATATATGGCCTTTATTATGTTGAGGTAGGTTCCTTCTATGCCCACTTTCTCAAGAGTTTTTATCTTAAATGGGTGTTGAATTTTGTCAAAAGCTTTTGCTGCATCTACTGAGATGATCATATTGCTTTTATTTTTTAATTTGTTAATATGGTGTATCACATTGATTGATTTGTGTATATTGAAGAATACTTGCATCCCTGGGATAAATCTCACTTGATCATGGCGTATGAGCCTTTTAATGTGTTGCTGTATTGGTTAGCTAGGATTTTGTTGGAGATTTTTACATCTATGTTCATCAGTGATATTGGCCTATAGTTTTCTTTTTTGTGATATGTTTTACTGGTTTTGGTGTCAGGGTGATGGTGGTCTCATAGAATGAGCTTCTGATTATTCCTTCCACTACAATATTTGGAAGAGTTTGAGAAGGATGTGTGTTGTTCGGTCTTCTCTAAATATTTGATAGAATTCACCTGTGCATCCATCTGGTCCTGGACTTTTGTTTGCCGGAAGATTTTTTTTTTTTTTTTTTTTTGCGGTACACAGGCCTCTCACTGTTGTGGCCTCTCCTGTTGCAGAGCCCAGGCTCTGGATGCACAGGCTCAGCGGCCATGGCTCATGGGACTAGCCACTTTGTGGCATGTGAGATCTTCCCAGACTGGGACACGGACCTGTGTCCCCTACATCAGCAGGCAGACTCTCAACCACTGCACCACCAGGGAAGCCCTGCTGGAACATTTTTAATTGCAGTTTCAATTTCATTACTTGTGATAAGTCTGTTTATATTTTCTGTTTCTTCCTTGTTCTGTCTTGGAAGGTTGTACCTTTCCAAGAATTTGTCCATTTCTTCCCGGTTGTCCATTTTTTTGGCATATAGTTGCTTGTAGTAGTCTTTATAATCCTTTGTATTTCTGCGAGGTCAGCTGTAATTTCTCCTTTTACATTTCTAATTTTATTGATTTGAATAATGTCCCTTTTTTTTTTTTTTTTTTGCGCGGTATGCGGGTCTCTCACTGTTGGGGCCTCTCCCATTGCGGGGCACAGGCTCCGGACGCGCAGGCTCAGCGGCCATAGCTCGTGGGCCCAGCCGCTCCGCGGCATGTGGGATCCTCCTGGACCGGGGCACGAACCCATGTCCCCTGCATCGGCAGGCGGGCTCTCAACCACTGCGCCACCAGGGAAGCCCTCCCTTTTTTTACTGATGGGTCTGGTTAAAGTTTTATCAATTTTGTTTATCTTTTCAAAGAACCCACTTTTAGTTTCGTTGATCTTTGCTCTAGTTTTCTTTGTGTCTATTTCATTTATTTCTGCTCTTATCTTTATGATTTCTTTCCTTCTACTAACTTTAGGTTTTGCGTGTTCCTCCTTGTCTATTTGCTTTAGGTGTAAGTTTAGGTTGTTTATTTGAGATTCTTGTTTCTTATGGTAGGATTGAATCGCTGTAATATTCCCTCTTAGGACTGTTTTTGCTGCATTACATAGATTTTGGGTCATTGTGTTTTTATGGTCATTTGTTTCTATATTTTGATTTCCTCTATGATTTGTTGATTATTTTTTAGCATATTGTTTAGCCTCCATGTGTTTGTGTTTTTACATTTTTTTCCTGTAATTGATTTCTAATCTCATAGTGTTGTGTTCAGAAAAGATGCTTGATATGATTTCAATTTTCTTAAATTTACTGATGCTTGATTTGTGACCCAACCTGTGATTTATCCTGGAGAATGTTATGTGTACACTTGAGAAGAAACTGGAATCTGCTGTTTTCGGATGGAATGTCCTATAAATATCAATTAAGTCTTTCTGGTCTATTGTGTCATTTAAAGCTTGTGTTTCCTTATTTATTTTCTGTCTGGATTACCTGGTCATTGGTGTAAGTGGGGTGTTATTGTCCCCCACTATTATTGTGTTACTGTCAATTTCCCCTTTTATGCCTGTTAGCATTTTCCTTGTACATTGAGGTGGTCCAATTTTGGGTGCATATATATTTACAATTGATATAACTTCTTCTTGTATAAACCCATTGATGGTTATATAGTGCCTTTATTTTAAATTCTAGTTTATCTGATGTGAGTATTGCTACTCCAGCTTTCTTTTGATTTCCATTTGCATGGAATATCTTTTTCCATCCCCTTACTTTCAGTCTGTATGTGTCCCTAGGTCTGAAGTGGGTCTCCTGAAGACAGCATGTATATGGTGTTGCTTTTGTATCCATTCAGCCAGTCTGTGTCTTTTGGTTGGAGCATTTTATCCATTTACATTTAAGGTAATTATCAATATGTATTCCTTTTGCCATTTTCTTAATTGTTTTGGGTTTGATTTTGTAGGTCCTTTTCTTCTCTTGTGTTTCCTGACTAGAGAAGCTCCTTTAGCATTTGTTGTAGAGCTGGTTTGGTGGTGCTGAATTCTCTTAGCTTTTTCTTTTCTATAAAGTTTTTGATTTCTCTGTTGAATCTGAATGAATTCCTTGCTGGATAAAGTAATCTTGGTTGTAGGATTTTCTCTTTCATTACTTTAAATATATCCTGCCACTCCCTTCTGGCCTGCAGAGCTTCTGCCAAGAAATCAGCTTATAACCTTATGGGGATTCCCATGTAGGTTGTTTCTTTTCCCTTGCTGCTTTTAATATTTTTTTTCTTTGAGTTTAATTTTTGTTAGTTTGATTAATGTGTGTCTCAGCATTTTTCTCCTTGTGTTTATCATGTGTGGGACTCTCTGTACTTCCTGGACTTGGGTGGCTATTTCTTTTCCCATGTTAGGGAAGTTTTTGACTATAATCTCTTCAAATATTTTCTCATACCCTTTTTTTTTCTTTTCTTCTTCTGGGACCCCTATAATTCGAATGTTGGTGTGTTCAATATTGTTCCAGAGGTCTCTGAGACTGTCCTCAATCCTTTTCATTCTTTTGTCTTTATTCTGCTTTGTGGCAGTTATTTCCACCATCCTATTTTCCAGCTCACTTCTTTGTTCCTCTGCCTCAGTTATTCTACTATTGTTTCCTTCTAGTTTATTTTTCATTTCAGTTATTGTGTTGTTCATCACTGTTTGCTTGTTCTTTAGTTCTTCTTGGTCCTTGTTAAGCATTTCTTGTCTTTTCTCAATCCGTGTCTCCATTCTATTTCTGAGAATTTGGATCATCTTTACTACCATTACTCTGAATTCTTTTTCAGGTCGGTTGCTTATTTTCTCTTCATTTATTTGCTTTTGTAGGTTTTTACATTGCTCCATTGTCTGTAACAGATTTTTTGTTGTCTCATTTTTTTTGATGGGTGAGGCTGTGTTCTTTTCTTGCTGGCTGTTTGGCCTGAGGCTCCCAGCACTGGTGTATGCAGGCAGTTGAGTGGAACCATGTATTGGTGCTGAGATGAGGACCTCTGGGAGACCTCACACTGATTAATATTCCCTGGGACATGTAGTTCTCTGTTAGTCCAGAGGCCTGGACTCAGCACTCCCAACACAGGAGCTCAGGCCTGACCCCTGACCTGGGAACCAAGACCACACAAGCTGTGTGGTGTGACAAAAAAAAAGCAACAAACAGAAAGAGCAGAACAATAACAAATAATGAAAAATAAAATAAAATTAGAAAAATAAAAATATATTAGAAAAAATAACAATAAAAATGAAACAGCAAAACAAAATAGAACCACAACAAAAATATAAAATAAAATTAAATTTAAAATAAATAAAAAATTTTAAGTAAGAATAAAAATAAAAGATAAAAAAATAAGTAAAAAATTAAAAAAAAATCCTGGTACCTCCTCTATCAGTATCCTTGCCCCCACAGTGAGCTACAGCCTACCCCCACTTCCCCACTAGGCCTCCAAGTCCTCTAGGTAGGTCTCTAGATTCTCTGTGTCATCCCTACCTCTTCATGTGCTCCTCTCACCAGTTTCTGTTTCTGGAGCTGGCCCGGAGCATATATGCCTGTGTAGGCCAGCTGGGGTACAGGCCTCAACAGGCACACCCACAGGGGCCAATGCAGCAGGCAGAGGCCTTGGAAGGTGGCAGCACTCTGCCCACCTGGATCTGCTTGGTCAGAGGTGGTCCTATCAGGGGTGGCGACTGCAGGGGCAGGCACAGTTGGAGGAGGTCTTGGAGGGGGTTGGTGCTTGGCCCACCTGGACCATGTGGCCAGAGGAGGCCCCTTCAGGTGGCACTTGGGCTGCCAGGACCCACTTGGCCAGTGGAGGCTTTGGTGTAGGTGGGGCTTAAGGCTGCAACCCACACAGCCCTCGGAGGCTTTGGTAGATATGGGGCTAGGCCCAGGACCCATGCATTTGGAGGGGGTCCATGCGCGGAGGCTCAGGCCCGGGACCAGAGTGGCCAGAAGACGCCTTGGCGGAAGGAGCTCAGGCCCAAGACCCCCATGGCCAGAGGGTGCCACAGGGTGTGGGGGGTTCAGGCCCAGGACCTCAACAGGCTTGCTGGGGCCTGAGAAACATGGAGAGATGCTGGCCGCATTCCCCTCCAATTCCCCAATCCCCTGAAGGTTCCTCTCTGTCCCCACTGATCCACTCGCCATGAGTGGGCCCCTCCGAGCATAGGAAGCTCCACCCTCTCCCAGCCCCCCTTCAGGGGTGCCAGTCTTGTCCAGCCTCCACCTTCCTTCCCCCACTCCTTCCATCCCACATCCTACCTGGTCAAGTGGGGATTCCTCCCATCCCCTTAGGTGTCCAAGGTCACCCACCAGCGCCTAGTACATGCCTTAGTTGTAAGGAGATGTGAACTCCATGTCCTCCTACTCCATCATCTTACTCCACCCCTGTAAGAATATTTTGGATACAAACACTTTATTGGATAAGTGTTTTGCAAATATTTTTTCTCAGTCTGTGGCTTGCCTTTTCATTCTCTTAAAAGTATCTTTTATAGAGAAGCTTTACATTTCACATAAATTATGCTTTTTGTTTTTGGATATAAAAATGTATCACTAAACTCAAGGTTTTTCTTTTTTTGGACATGCAACTTGTGGGATCTTAGTTCCCTGACCAGCGATTGAACCCATGCCCCTGGCAATGAATGTGTGGTGTCCTAACCCCCGGACCACCAGGGAATTCCCTAAACTCAAGGTTATATATATATTTTTTCCTATGTTTTCTTCTAGAGTTTTTATAGTTTTGTATTTTACTTTTCAGTCTATAATCCATTTTGAGTTGGCTTTGACTTACTGTCTAGCATCCTTTCATTTCCACCTGAAGGATTCCTTTCAGCATTTCTTGTAAAGCAGATCTAGTGGTAAAGAACTCCCTCAGATTTCATTTATCTAGGAGTGCATTAGTTTCTCCCTCATTTTTGATGGACAGTTTTGTCAAATATAGAATTATTGGTTAATATTTTTCTGTTTCAGCACTTTAAATATATCATCCCACTGCCTTGTGTTCTCCACAATTTTGCTAAGTAATCCAATAGTAGTCTTATAAAGAACGCCTTGTTCATGATGACTCACTTTATTCTTGATGCTTTCAAGATTCTCTTTGTCTTTGCCTTTTGACTGTTTAATTATAATGTGCCTCAGTGTGGGTCTTCTTGGGTTTATGCTGCTTAGAATTCATTAAGCTTGTTGGATTTGTGGATTCATGTATTTTCTCAAATTTGGGAACACTTTGGTCATTATTTCTTCAAATAATTTCCACGTTTTTTCCTTTTTCTCTTCTCTTTATTGGACTCCTATGATGCATATATTGTTCCACTTGATATATCACATAAGTCATTTAGGCTCTGTTCTCTCTTCTTCATTCTTTCTTATTTTTGCACCTCACACCCAATAATTTCAAATGACCCATATTTAGTTTACTAATTCTTTCTTCTGCTTGATTGAACTTGATCTTGAACTCCTTTTGCAAATTTTTTGATTCAGTGATTGTATTTTTCAGCATCAACATTTCTGTTTGATTTCCATTTATAATTTATATGTCTGTTGATATTCATATTTATTCATATATTGCTTTCTTAATTTTCTTTAGTTCTTTGTGTTCTCCTTTAGCTGTTTGAGCACATTTAAGACAGTTCTTTAAAAGTTGAATCTAGTAAATTGATGCCTGTGTTTCTCCAGGGATAGTTTCTGCCACTTTACTTTCTACCCTTGAATGGGCCATATTTTCCTGTTTCATTGTATGTCTTGTGATTTCGTTGTTGAAAATTGAGCATTTGGAAAAACTGCCTCCCCTCCCTGTCTTTGCAGACTTGCTCTGGGCCAGGGAAGTCCTTAACTAATCAGCAGGACATTTTTTGAGCCTTGGAATCAGCCCAAGACAAAGGTTCAATGTCTTCTTAGGGCTTTTCTGAGCAAAAGTCTTGCCTTGGCCTATGTGGTTTTTTTTGTTTGTTTTCTTTTGTTCTGATTTTTTTATCCTCTTTTATACAGAGCTCCTTTTAAATGTTGTTATTTCCCAAAGAGTCTCATCCTAGCTTATCCTTGGGACTTTAAATTCTCTGTTGTTTGTTTCCATTCATGTTCTCTTACTCTAGGTACTCAGAGTTATTTGTCTTTCTGCAGCATTTAAGAGCAGTGTCCACCTCTTTCAGCTGCATTTCTCCAGCTGAGCTTTAAGGTTGGCTAAAGAGAGAACATTCCTTCAGGCAGCTACCCAAACACGTTAGAACATTGCAAATAATGTCTTCTCTCTGCTTCCTAGAGACTTAGGGAGGGAATTTGGAACTAGGCTGCCACCTCTTACAGACCATGATGTGCCAGGGAAGGGGTGGGCAATGGTAAACAAAAGCATTATAAAATTTCCTATTTTGAATAAACTTTTTTCTTGATAGGGTGTTTGCTAGTTTGCTGTAAATATTTGACTGTTTTGAAAGTTGTCACAAGGTCATATTAACCAGCTTTTGATTACATTTTGATGTTTACATAGAAGAACAAGGTATTGTTCTTCTTCTGAGTCTACCATTTTTCTGATGTCACTATCAGACTTTGATCTATTTTTATAAATGTTACATGTCTATAAGACTGTGTTGAAATTTCCTACAAAGAAAATGGACATTTTATTTTTCCTTGTACAGTTCACCCTTAAACAATGGGGAGTTAATCCACATATAACTTGTTCTTGGCCCTCTATATCTAAGGTTCCTCTGCATTCACCGATTCAACCAACTATGGACTATGTAGTACTGTAGTATTTACTATTGAAAAATATCAGAGTGTAAATGGACCCATGCAGTTCAAACTCATGTTGTTCAAGAGCCAATTGTACTATCAATTTTTCTATGCATCTTTTGATGTTTTTTTTATACTGTAATAGGGTTCGCCAGAGAAACAGGGTCAATAGGGCATATATAAATATGTATTAGAAGAGTGTCCCAGAGAAAGGCTGTGGTGCTTCAACTGTCCATTTTTGCTAGGGACTGTATATCAGGCAGAACAATATGTAAAACAGGTCTGAATCTTTTCTTCCTCTGTTAACTGATTGTAAAAAACTTTCTTTGAGACCATAAGTGCAGGCTGGAAGAGAGCAGGCTGTGTAGCAGGGGTGGGGATTGTGGGCTTTTGGGCCACTTCTTCATGTAACTTACTTGTGCTTTCAGGCATGATTGGGACTGATAATGAATATACAACCATCATTTTGATAATGGAGTGTTGCTACACATACCAAACTTCATGGCGTGGTTGATCAGACAAAACCCAATTCATGATGGGTAGCTCTGGTCACATGGTAATTTGGTGGTCCATGGTAAAGCATTCAGTCTCTACTAAGGCCCAGTAGCAGGCCAACAGTTGTTTCTCAAAGAAAGGTAGTTAACTGTGGATGATGTCAGGACCTTGCTCCAAAATCCTAAAAGCCTGAGCTGTGAATACCTATAGAGGCCTACCAAAGCATTTTTTATCTACCACTGCCACTTCAAACACTAATGAATCTGGTGGATTATATGGCCCAAATAGCAGAGCAGCTTGAACAACATCCTGGACCTGCTACAGAACCACTTTTTTCTGGACCCGGTTCAAAATTAACAAATTTTGGGGATGTCACCTGGTAAATGGGCCAGAGTAACACATCCGAACGAAGACTGTGTTGCCTCCTAAAACCAAGGAAGCCCACAAGGCATTGTGCCTCTTTTTTGGTTGTAATAATGGCCAGATGTAGCAACTTATCCTTCACCTTAGAAGAGACATGTTGATATGCCCCACATCACTGGACCCCTAGAAATTTCACTGAGGTAGAAGGGTCCTGAATTTAAGTCAGTTTTATTTACCACCCTCTGATATGAAAATGTCTTACCAATAAGTCTAGAATAGTTACTACTTTCACTCACTAGTTCCAATCAGCATAATGTGCTCAATATAAAGGACCAGTGTAATATATTGTGAGAGGAAAATGTGATCAAGATACCTGTGAATTATGACATAGGACTGCAGAGTTGATATACCCCTGAGGTAGGAGAGTGAAGGTATATTAATGGCCTTGCCAGCTTAAAAGCAAACTGATTCTGGTAGACCTTATGACAGAAATGGAAGAAAAGGCATTTGTTAGATCAATAGCTGCATACCAGGTACAAAGAATGTGTTACTTTGCTCGAACAATGAAACCACATCTGGTATAGCAGTTGCAATTGTCACCACCTGGTTAAGATTATGAGAATCTACTGTCATTCTCCAAGATCCATCTGTTTTCTGCACAGGCCAAATAGAAGAGTTGAATCAGAGAAGTAGTAAGAATCAACACCCCTGCATTTTCCAAGTCCTAGATGGTGGCACTAATCTCTGCAGTCCTTCCAGAGATGGTGGGCTTTTTTTTAATTAATTAATTTTTAAAAAAATATTTGGCCGTGTTGGGTCTTTGTTGCTGCACGTGGGCTTTCTATGGTTGCAGAGAGCTCGGGCTACTCTTCGTTGCAGTGTGTGGGCTTCTCATTGCAGTGGCTTCTCTTGTTGTGGAGCACTGGCTCTAGGCATGCAGACTTCAGTAGTTGTGGCTCACAGGTTCAGTAGCTGTAGTGCACAGGCTTAGTTGCTCCATGGCCTGTGGGATCTTCCCAGACCAGAGATCGAACCCATGTCCCCTGTATTGGAAGGAGGATTCTTAACCACTGTGCCACCAGGGAAGCCCAATGGTGGGCTTTTGATGTACTATTTTATTAGGTTCCAGCAGTTCTAATGGCTTCTACCTTGGCCTTTCCCACTATAATAGCCCTTATCCTACAGGTCAGGGAACCAGTATGGGATTCTGCCAGTTACTAAGCATATCTATTTCAATAGTGTATTCTGGAACTGGGAAAATAATGACAGGATGGACTCAGGGACCCACTGGAACCACTGTGAGACACATGAGAGCTAAATCTCTATTAATCACCTGATGTCCATAAGCCCAGACTCTGACTGGAGAGCTACAGTGACATTTTGAATCTCCTGCTATCAGTGCCAATTCAGAGTTAGTGTCAGTACTCCCTGAAAGGTCTGATTATTTCCTTTCTCCTATGTCCAGTTCAAATTCAAATTTGTTCTGGGTCTGTGAAATGACTCAAGTCTGGAAATTGATTGAGGGGCCATGACTCTCTGTTTTTATGATTTGAGTTACATTTTTGTTCCCTTTACCTAGATCCTTTCCACTTATACAGATCAAGTAAGACTTTACTAGGCTTTCCTATCTATTTCACTCCTAGGTACACCATGATTAGCCAGTCAATACCCTAGATCTGTGCAAGTCACTATTCTGATTGCTTCTTTGACTTTGTTGTCCATCACAGTAACCATATCCAACCCAATTTACCTTTGGTGGTTGAATACAGCCACTTAGCCCCTGCCATCTCAGGGTACAATTACTGCCATTGCATTTAGGTTTTCCATTGATTGGCTGTGGTTTGCTCTGTTAAGGTCTGACCTACAAAGAAAAGCAATCACTGAGATCTTCAAGGATATTGGAGCTCTGTTCACAAATTTATTTCTCAAAGTATTGGTGAAGTTAGTCATTTGGACCCTCTTAGTGTGGGTGAGTAGGTCTTAAATGACAACCCCACTCTAAGATCCCAAACTCCCTAAGCTGAAATCAAGCAGGACCCTGTGGGGTCCTCCTGGGTACAAATTCTTTCCATGTTCCCCATTTTTTGTTTGTAGGAAATAGGCTTCATTCAACCTCCTTGACCTTCCCTGATTTCCAAAGGTCAGATTCAAACAGTTGCTAATCAAGGAAGGAGGGGAATGCAGAAACAAAGGAGGAGCAGTCAATAAACAATAGTGAAGCCATTAAAGCAGGGTCCTGGTTCCTCTTCAAGGAATATACATAACAATATCTTTCAGTTCTTCCGTAGGAACTAAGTCCTCCCCCAGGTGGAAGATGGTAACTTCAAGCTGAGAACAAGATTCCTGGAGCACGGCCCTGTTATCTCATCACCAACCAAAAAGAAGAAAGTCTTCACACAGTGGAAGATAATGACTCTGAACCCCTCCCCAAATAATTCTCCCTTTAAAGTTTTTCATGGTTGAGAGAATCTTCTGAGTTGGTTTCTGGACATGAATCTGCCTTCTCCCCAAGTTTCTGGTCTCCAGAATAAAGCAACTTTCCTTTTCCAAACAACACTTGTCTCTCAAGTATTGGCTTTCAAGCAGCGAGCAGCCAAACCTGAGTTCAGTAACAAATCCATATAAGTAAATTTGGACTCTTGCAATTGTATGTTCCTCCCTCCATAATGCCAGTTTCTTAGTATCAATTTCCACACATGTTCCCAGGATTTATGCCTGTATAAATTAGAAAATTCAAGGAGTTTTTATTGTTTGGTGTGTAGCACATTTCATGGGTTACACTTTGTATCTCAGCTTCAGGAACTTGAATCTAGTTAAAGGTCTAGAAGCCAAGATGGGTAGTAGGGGTGTCTCTTAAGAAGAATCAGCATTGTCTTGCAGAACAACTGCCTCAGGGGAGGCAATTACATTTTCCTCAGGTAGTTCAAGGTTAATCACCTCAGATGGAGGTGGAGAGGTCTCTCCCATTAGAGGTGGAAAGGCTGCTCCAAATGGGAGGTGGAACGGGGTGGGTTAGCCTCTTTTACGGCAAAGAAAACTCAACTGAATGTAGGGGATCAATATTCCAAACTTCATTAAGGTCTTCCCACACATTATCATCCACATTATTTTTCATTCAGCACCCTCATTTTAACAGTAGACACCCTGTGAATGTGGGAGTTCAACTTTTGTTGTAATTCAGTCAATCCCTAAATGAAGTTCTGCATTTGATTTTTAGCAATTTTAGCTCTACAACTACAGGAAATAAAGGCACACCTAGAAGTTCTTACGTCATTTATGCAGAGCTTGAGCTATCTGGACATCCCTTAGCCCAGCCAAGTTGGGATACATTTAATTAACCATCACAGTACCCACATAATTAAAATCGTAAGATTATCTTGGTGAACTGAATCTTTTATCATTATGTAATTAATCTCTCTTTTCCTAATGATGCTTTTTAAAAAAATATCTCTGTCATGTATTATAAAGAGGATACACAAAATTTTGTATTTTTATGATGTGTTGATTACCATTATTTTGTTCTCAACCTTCTGTGTCTTTTTTTTTTTTGGATGTGGTTTCCATGTATGAAATATAAAAATGGTTTTCATTATTTTTGTTATTATTATTACTAATGTTACTCAATCTGTAAATCATTATCTTTTAAATGGTCAATTTAGTCTATTTATTGTAAATATTTGCAATTGTTTATACTATCTTAGTTTTTTATTTGAATTTGACTCAATGTGTTTTCATCTTTTTATTACTAATCACTCATACATACACTTTCACAAATAAACAAAAAAGCACAGATATCCATATCAGATATTCATGCCTTCTTCCTAACTGAAGATCAATGTTAGACATTGTCATACCCCTTGATCTCACAACAACCCATGCCCCTAATATCATGTCATTATTTTGTATTATTGACATTAGGTAATTAGGGATACAACATTTTTTCCCTTCTCTTTGTTATTAGCTATATTTTTTAGAAAACATTGTCAAGGTGTTTAATCCATGTTATCTTGCATATCTCTTTCTGCATCTCCTTTATGTATTTCTCCTATTATTTTATTAGCTCCTCCAAAACTGTTTTAAAATTGTGTCTTTTAATTGCAAACTGTCTGAGGCCTCTGTGCCTGTGTGTATTTTTTTTATTACACTCACATTTTCATGGTAATTTGGCTAGGTTTAAGCATTCTACCTACAAAACTATCTTCTTACATGGCTTTACAAAATATTATTCCATTGTCTTCTTTTTATCTAGTGCTGATTTTGAAAAGTCTGTTAAGCTGATTCTTGTGCCGTTTGTAAGTAATCTCTATTTGGAAGTTTTTTGGTTTTTCTCTTTGTCTTTTATATTCTTAAATTTATCTAATTATCTAGGAGATATTACTGTTGTTGTTTCTCCTATTTTTCTTTTTTAATGGGCTATTTTTCAGTATATTTTACTTACGAGCTATTAAATTTTCTAAAACATTTTTTTCCAACATATATATTTTTTTTCCATTTTAGTTTTTCTCTTTCTGGGACTCAGATTACAAAAAAACATACCAGTCAGAAAGCTTGGTCTCTGAAGATTAAACATCTGAGTTCACATCCTTGTTTTCCCATGTACTAGCAAATTACTTAATCACTTTGTACCTCAGTTCCTTTACTTAAATGAAAATGATGACAGTAGATCTGACCTCATAAGATTTTTGTACTGACTTTTCCTGGCCCATATTTAGCAGTTATATGTGTGTTTGCTACTGTTCTCCTAGCTTTTGCCTTTTGTTTGTTATGCATTTTCTATTTCTTCTGCCATTTTTGTTTCCCTCTGGAAATTTTGTCAGTCTGCTTTCCCAACTCTCTAATTCATTTTACATCCATAACTATTTCAACAATTATATTTTTCATGACTACAATTTCTACTTATTTATGAATTTTTGTTCTTGTTTCCTATTACTACAATTTTTCCTTATAATTTTCAGTATGTTATTAGGCTTATTAAATTTAAATATTCATGTTAAATAAATAATATGGTCTAATACCTCTGCCTTCTAGAATATTTATAATCCAATTATTTTTCTAAAATTGTTGTAATTTGTCAAAACAAGCAAACAAATATCCTATCAGAACTTCTCAGATTTCCATTTTGGCTTGTGACACTTGCATAAGTCTGAATGACAACACTTATCGTATATCAAAGGTTGGCCAAACTCTGGTCTGTGTCAGCCACATGCTTCCTCTAGTGTTAAACTCAAAGAGAAGGAAGGAGTGAGTCCTTGAGTAAAGAGTTCTGAGTAGATAAACCTCTCATTATCATATCAGTTTTATATCCTCCTTCCAGGCAATTTTTAAAGACAGTACCTGGACTTTGGAACCTGAGGGAAAAATCAACATGCGGACTAGGTATGCCCTAGATCAGTAGTCTGAAAACAAATACACAAACAAACAAATAAAACAGTGAGACAAATTCACCCCAGACCTAACCTGATTTTGTACGTGCCTTTATCTAAGAATTGTTTATACATTAAAAAAAAAGAAAAAGAAAATATATGTAGACATTTATGTGAATCCCAAAACCTAAAGTATTTGCTATCTGGCCCATTACAGAAAAAGTTTCCTAACTCCTGCTTTAGATTATAATAAAAATATCCTGAGAGTTTGGAGCAGGAACAGAGGAGTAAATGCTCAGGGCTAGTCAAACTCCTCCCTGGAACAGTTTTTGTACTGTCTTACCCACATGAACACCTGAGCTATGGGTTTCGAACTTTGCCACGGTGTGGCATAGTGAAGAAGCAGGTGTTGATTAACCTAAGGCAATGGCAAGAGATACTGAAGAGTGAAATTCAACTTTTTTTCTAATATATTCAACTTTACACCCACCATACACATACACCAAAAAATACACTCCCATGAATTCAAAATGATTTCCATTTTCTTAGGAAGTTTTTCACAATTGATATTTCTCTTCCCAGAAAAATTCTTACAACTATTTTGGTTATTTCTTCTGAGTTTCTCTTGAGGGATTGAGACAGTAGCTCACACAAATTCACCATCTTGAAAGGAATAGAATTGAGAATAGTGATTTTTTAAACTGTCTGAATCCTTCTGTTTTTCTTTTTTCTATAGCACTAAATGTAATTCAAACAGGTGCTTTTATCACAAACTAGAGATATTTTCCAGCTTGCTCTCAGTTACCAAGGAAAGGAATATTAGAGACATTCTTAGCACCCAGTTAAGGACTCCAACACCTGTATGCTTGGGTTCTGTCACTGTTCATCTGTGTGATCTTGGGCAAGTTACTTAAACAGTTATCTGTAAAATGGGAGTAATGATAGTAACTACTTCATTGGGTTGTCATAAATATTAAATAAATGAATATTTGTAAGGCACTAAAAATAGCACATGACATACTGTAGGCACTATTAAAATGTTTATTAAATAAGAATAAGGAAAATGTAAAAAAATATATAGGAGCCAGTATAGTTATCAGTATTATAGTACTACAGTATTGCATGTGCTTGAAGTGTATTTGCATTTCAATATAATGTTTATACAATATAATCTGGTACTTCAAGAGTTTTGATAAGACTATTTACATTGTGATAATCCAAATATTTACGATCTTATTCCTTCTTTTATTCTGTCTTCTTTGGGAAGTCAAAATCTGACTTCTGGTCTGCAAATATGAATATTCATAAAACACTGAATTTATGATCATGTCATATTTTTCATTGCACAAAATACATTATTTTGTGATTTCTAGTGTTCAAGAACATAATTCTTTACTAAAGTTTGGATTGTAATTTGTCAAAACAAACAAACAAATATCCTATCAGAACTTGGAAAGAGTGTTTAATATAATTGTTATTGATATTTCTTGAAGTAAGAAGGTTCAGAACAAAAGAGCTATTTGCAGATGTCCATAACATGGTTCTGATAACTTGTACTGTAGGGAAGGGAACATTTTCCCTTCTTCCTTTCTAGGTTTGTTGGCTGGCTTAATAATTAAATTAACATAAATCAGATAAATAAGAGAAAAACAAATTTAATCTCATACAGATGGAAGTCCCATAAAAATATAAGACTCAAAGAAATAACAAAAGCTCCAATTTTTTAAATATTTTTTTAGACAAAGAAACAATAGATGTGTGAAGAATTGATAAGACAAAGGGGTTTAGCTTTGAGTTAGTAATTAGTGAAGTAGCAAGATTTGTTTAATATAGGCTTCTTGGCCCTAAGTTCCTTATTTCTGGTTATAAAGAAGCCTTCTACCCTCCTGGTACAGGGAGGGTATCTTTCTTATGGGAAATTTATCTCCTGCTTTCCTGGGGACAAAAGAGGGTTAGAGTGTCCTTGCACTGGCTAGTTCTCAAGTAACTTTAATTCAAAATGATCAGTATGCTAAAGTGGCATATTTTGGGAAAGCATACTCTACTCCTCTTTAGGACTGAAGTGGAAGTAATTTCTAAGCCTCTTTAAAAAATCTCTGCATAATCTCATTGTATGATCCTGTTTCTGATAATAGTTTTTCTGTCTGTAATACTTATAAGTGTAGATATACTTGTATATCTAAAGGTGTTCAAGAAATCATATATTTAAAAATTTCCAAAAACTTATGATAATTTCCCAGTACTTACTACTTTGTACAGCAGGGACATATTTGGCTAATTCCTTTAAATAATAATTAAATAGCATACAGGATGTAAAGCCAAGAATTATGGTAAAATAAATAAACATAAGAAGCAATGATCATTCAATAGGGAATATAAAATATTATATTTCCTAAAAGTCTCTGATTACTTCTTGGAAGAATATAATCTTGGTTCCACAGGGACCATTGTGATTTAAAATCAAAAGAGAATATTTAATTTTGAAAAAGTAAAATCTGGAAATTTTGGATTTAGTAGCAAGACTCTATTTTATGACAAATGTGTCAATACATATCTTACAACAACAAAAAACAATAAAGCTGGTGTTGGTACTTTAGTATTTCGTTAACCTTGAAAATGTGTCTTTTCAGTACTCAGTATTTACAAGGTAGGATATATTCCAAAAGCGCTTTTTGATCTTTAATTAGTTAATCCTTATGACATTCTTGTGACATAGGTCAGTACTTCGAAGGGGAGAGGATTTATCTTTACAAAAGAACACTCTGAGGGTGCTCAATAGGAAACTATACAAGTTCAGATGGTGGGTGGCTAAAAATTATTAAATCATTGAGATAACATTGAAGCTAGCCATGCTCTTTTAGTGCTTTTTTTTCTTCTTAAATACTACATTTCTATCAAGACTATTAAAAGCAAAATAAAAACCAATTACTGTGAAGCCATTTGTTTCAAATTTAGAAAATTAACAAAAACTAAGCAAAGCCTGTGAGTTAAAGTAATCTGGTCTTGAATCCATACTCCATCCCTTTCTCAAATATACTAACAAGGACACAATATTTAACTTCTCTGACTGATAGTCATTTCTGATTTTTAAAGTTAGTTAATATTGTATATTTCTAGGAGTATAGAGAGACTGGATGAAATTATATCTGAAGTAAGTAAAAAATACTTAGCACTCGATAACTGTTAGCTATTATTTCTGTTGGATTGATGATATGAAAAAATGATAAAGAAGAAGAGGAGAAGAGGAGGAGAATTGTGCCACAAATACAATTTATGTTTACTTGGTTTAAACCTTTAACTGTTAAATTTGAGCTTTCATAAACTTCAGATGTTTACAAAAGAATAATGTCTATAATAAGCATTGAAGTCAACAACACATAAACTTCTGTGATACCCTGGAGTTGTATCTATACTGATAGAGAGAGAGGAACTATAAGTCAATGCCTGGTAACAGATGATATAGTGAGAAAATCCCACCTCATAAGCACAATCTTCTTAGGGCATAGTGGAGATCAGGAATGAGGCACTCTGTGCATTTTAAAAATTATATAGATGCAAGGAAAGAAGGATAACCAAGACATCTTCAAGAAGGACAAAATTGGGAATATGCTCTACCAGAAATAATATTTGTTTAAAATCAGATCATTAGGACAGCATGGAACTAGCCAGAAAGACAAACCAACACACCAAATAAGAAAACTCAGAAATAGACCAAGCATATACATAAACTTTACATATGACAGAGCCAACATGGCAGATGAGCACTAAATGCACTATTTGACAAATGCTGCTAGACAAATGGTCATCTATTTTGAAAAATAAAATCAGTTATTTACCTGAAGCCAAATACAGATACCAATTCCAGATGGAATAATGACTTACATCTATGAAACTAAATTTTAAAGCTTTTAAAAGAAAAACAAAAGTACCTGTATGACCTTGTGATGAAGAAAGTTTCATAAACAAGACACAAAAAGGACTAACCATAAGAGAAAATTTAAGTAAATTGTATCTTAAAATTAAAATACCAAAATAAAAAATAAAGTGACAGCCAGAAAGTATATATTTCCAACAAATTATGAGCCACAAGATTATATTAATATTAATAATTTGTGTATATTATTTTTCTAATTGACTCAGAAATTTAGCACTAACTGGTCTTAAACCTCCTTTTGACTCTCTACATTCTCTTCTCTACATAGCAACCTGAATAGTATTTTAAATATATGTCAGGTCATGTTACACTTCCAGTAAAACTGCAATTACTAATCATTTCAGTCAGAGTAAATGCCAAAGTCCTGTTCTCAAAACTCATCTACTACTACTCTCCCTCTTGCTCACTTTGACTCTGGCCATACTGGCATCCTTGCTCTTCCTTGAATATGTCAGGTACACACTGCCCTCTAGGATCCTTTCCTGACTTTTTACTGTGACTGAAACTTTTCCCTATCAGGTATTCTCATGAAATTTATTTTCTGTAGGTCATTGGTCAAATAATCCCTACTTAATGCAATGTACCCTGACCACCCTATTTAAAATTGTACTCATTCCCTTTCTGGGCACATCCACCTTACCTTGCTCTTTTTTTTTATACAACTGTTTATTTGCTAGGATTGTCATAACAAAATACCTTAGATTGGATGGCTTAAACAACAGAAATTTATTTTCTCACAGTTCTGGATGCTGGAAGTCCAATATCAAAGTGTCAGCAAGTGTGGTTTCTCCTGAAGCCTCTCTCCTTGGCTTCCAAATGGCTACTTCTTGCTGGCCATTTGTCTTTGCACATGTACTCTTGGTGTCTCTAGGTATGTCCTAATCTCCTCTTTTTATATGGACACCAGTCAGATTGGATTAGGGTCATTTTAATTACTCCTTTAAAAGCCCTTTCTCCATATACAGGCATATTCTGAGGTAATGGGAGTTAAGACTTCAACATATAAATTTGAGGAGGCACACAACCAGTCTATGACACACACTTATCATTTTACAACATAAAATGTATTCATTATTTAAACAGTTTTTGTATTTTACTCCTCAGAATAACAGCAATATTGTTATTTTTATCCTGTTTTGTTCCCTGAAGGATCCTAAGTACCTATTTTAATGCCTGGCATGTAATTGGTACACAATAAATAGTTTTTGAATGAATAAAATAAATTTTTGTATAGTAAATAAAAGGTAATCAACCAAATATTCATAGATAGGTTAATGGATAAATATATTGTGCTATGATCAAGCAATACAATTATTCCTAATTTTTAGCATATGACTCTCCTGGAGATCCTGTTAAATGCAAGTTCTAATTCAGGAATTCTGTAGTGCAGCCCAAGAGTCTGCATTTCTGACAAACTTCCAGGTGATTCCAATGCTGTTGTTCAGGGAATGACAGGAAGACATTGTGTAGCTAGTTTATACACAAGGAAGGTGAATGAATCTCAACAATTTTAGAATGAAATGAAACTTTAAGTGAAACGATAAAGTTACAAAAGAATATATATAGTATGACTCTATTTATGAAACTAAATTAAGCAAAATGAAACAATATATGGTATAAGGATGAATTTATATGTGGAAAAACTATAAAGAAAAGCAATGAATAATACAAAATTTACAGTAATGTTATAGCAGAGGGTTGTCAACTACAAATTGACACTTGTCATGGGCATTTGCCATCTACCTCTACAAGGATTAAATCAGTTGCTGCTGCAGCTGCTGACCTTCAACACCCCCTTAAAGGAATTCAGGGTGGAGATCAGGAATGAGGCACTCTGTGCTCTGGAAAAACTGGCAGAGCAGGTCTTCAGATAGTTAGATATTTTCAGGAGCTGATTTTACGAACCCAATTCTTGTATCCCTTATATCTAGAAAAGCACTAAATTCCTTCATGGTGAAGTCTGCTCCTCATGACTAGCAGTAACCCTCATCAGATCTTCTGCAAAAATATGTGCTTGATTGCATGTACTCCCTCTTCACCAAAATCATATATATTGACCTCCCCCCCAACTCATTGGAGCAGTTTTTCAGAGCTATCTGAAATGCTTTCTCCTATGCTATAGTCCTCATTTCGCCCCAAATAAAAATGAACGTTGGACATTTTTTTTTTAAGTCAGTAAGGTGCAGAAAGGGGATCAGTTTGGGAGGGGCATCCAGGGATTTTTAGATTTACTAGTTCATCTTATATTTTGCTCATTGATAAGTAATTTTTTATTTGTGCTTTTAAAAATCGTTGCATATATAATGAGCACTTCTGTGTGTCTGGGACATGTTTTACAAAGAAAAGAGGAAGCAGTAATAAGAGGTCAAAGAGAAGAAGAGAGAACTAAAAAGAGAATGAACGCACAGAAACAAAATATCTTGCCCTTGTGTTCCAAACATTAATCAGACTCTAATCAATGCTGTGTCACAGAGAGAAATTAGAATTAGTTTCTGCCCATAAGTAGCTCTTGGCCTAGTGGAGAAAAATTTTGAAAACATGTGAAAAAAGAAGCAATGTCTCTGTATTTTCTAACAAAGATTAAAATGGCACATAAATTTTTCATAGAAAAATAAACTCAGATTTTTCCTTTTAAAAATTTGCATCATAAATTATTTTTGACTGCTCACACACTGGCTTTAACTCCTTTCAGTCATGGTTACTGTAGGTGGTGTCAATATCTTGTGACTGGTATGCAGTAGAGATATCTTAAAGTACCTAGTTAAAAAACACACTTTTAACATTAAAATATTAAAAGTTAGCTTTAATATCTTTCTGTATTTTTGTGATTTGGCTTCTCAGGTATCCTTGTGGCTTTTAAAAACATTTGATGTTGGAAATGCCATTTACAGGACCCCTTAGGGAAGCTTATGAACATGAGAAATTGGCAGAGAGAAATAACACTATACCCCTGAAGTTATTTCTTTAATTTAAACCATTTCAAAACATGAATTTTGTCATTAAACAAAACTCACTATCTGTTCCCAAACATTACATTAGTTAGACAGGAAGAGTGTAATACAAGCTTTCATAGCATTTACAATTCAGGAAAACTTTTCTTGGAGTAATGTAGTATATTTAGATGGACATTGATTGGATGATTGTCTTCATAAAAGATGCAGCCATAAATGGGGCATTTTCAGTGCATAAAAGTGATTAATATGGGCCTTGAAAGAGCTTCTGTACTGTGTACTGATTCAGTAGCTTCACTCACAGGAAGAGTAGAATTTGGGGGTTTGCAGATAACATGTTGGCTTCATTTCTCTAACTCTTTAAAAGGCACATATTTTGCATTGTCAAATAAAAAAATGCAGACTGAATAAGGAGAGACTTTTATTCAAAAAGATTATTGAAAGATGGGGGGAACTACTGTGATAGGGATGATGTTGTGACTGTAAGATCTGCAAACTCATGAGTCAGGCAGAAAGATTTCTTTTTATAAAGAAGAGTAAACAAGGTTAAAATTAACTCGGTGTAGATCAAGTGGTAAGAAAGTGTGGCATGACTGGATAATAGATGAGAAAATATTGCACATGAGGACAGACTCTTTTCAAGAGGGACTTTGGGACTTCCCTGGTTGGGCGGTGGTTAAGAATCTGCCTGCCATTGCAGAGGACATGGGTTCGATCCCTACTTTGGGAAGAGCCCACATGCTGTGGAGTAACTAATCCCCGTGCGCCATGACTCCTGAGCCTGTGCACATAGAGCCCGTGCTCCACAACAAGAGAAGTCACCACAATGAGAGGCCCACACACTGCAATGAAGAGTAGCTCCGACTCGCCACAACTAAAGAAAGCCTGCACACAGCAACAAAGATCCAATGCAGCCAAAAAAAAAACAAAAAACAAAAAGAGGGGCTTTATGCTGGCTAAGGCTGAATATCGGCCAATGTGCAAGGGCCTGAAAGAAAGTGAAGGAGAGAATATTAACCAAAGATTAGGTAAAAAAATATTTTGTTTTGATTGATCTGTATAGATAATACAGCTCAGCTAATCATTATTTAAGAGGCAAAGAAGAAGAGTTTGAGGGTCTGAGTCTACCCTTGCCATAGGATGAACAAGGAGCATCCCTGAGTTTTATCTAAGTTATATGGGTAAGGGTGGTTCTTTGCAGTAAGCCATTTTCCAAAACAAAATTTGGTGGTGGGATTCCTTTAACCTTCATTGTTTTCCAGGAGCACTGAGGCTATGGTAAAGTTCTACAATGTCAACATTAATAGAAGAATCCTTCAAAACAATGGCCTGACTTTTAAGCTATTGTAAAGAAGACCCAGTTAAGTTAAATAACTTGGGTAAGGTCAAAAAGCAAGTTAACAACAGAGTAAACCCAGGTCAGAATTCATCTCTTCCTCTGGTATGCAGTTCTGCCAAGGAGGATCAAGATTTTGAGGGGCTTGAAATTAATACATTTTTATGGTCCAGTTTAAGAAAAAGAATACAAAATGACTTAAAAAAATTAGATATGAAAGTAACTACTTGTATAGGTTGAGAAAAAAAGATAAGAAATTACAAATTTTAAAAAAGCTGCAAATACCACAAACGTCACAAAATTCAGAAAAAAAACACAGTATTTGATTGGCTCTTCCTATAGAAATAATTTAATGATAATATTTTCTATACAGAGATTAGAAACACAAATCAGTCTTCTGCTAGTATGGTTGGTAAAAATTAATTGTACATTACTGAGACTTTATAACATTATTTCAGCTTCAAGACTTACTTTTGATAACACCAAGTAAACTTTTAGGATCATTGTCAATTTCGGTGAAACTTCTATTGAAGTCTTTTAATTTTCATTGTACTGTTACAAATTTATATTATTGTCAAATAGTATATATATGGTGTCAAATATTATTTTATACAAAAAGAGCAAGAAATATATCTTTATCCATTAAGTTTATGTGATTTCCTCCTCCATTTTAATTAAGGAGACAAAAGACCTGTATGCATAAAACTATAAGACACTGATGAAATAAATTAAAGATGATGCAGACAGATGGAGAGATATACAATGCTCTTGGATTGGAAGAATCAACGTTGTGAAAATGACTATACTACCCAAAGCAATCTACAGATTCAATGCAATCTCTATCAAACAACCAATGGCATTTTTCACAGAAATAGAACAAAAAATTTCACAATTTGTATGGAAACACAAAAGACCCCGAATAACCAAAGCAATCTTGAGAAAGAAAAACAAGGCTGGAGGAATCAGTCTCCCTGACTTCAGAATATAATACAAAGATACAGTAATCAAGAGAGTATGGTACTGGCACAAAAACAGAAATATAGATCAGTGGAACAGGATAGAAAGCCCAGAGATAAACTCATATACATATGGTCACCTTATTTTTAATAAAGGAGGCAAGAATATACAATGGAGAAAAGACACCCTTTTCAATGAGTGGTGCTGGGAAAACTGGACAGCTACATGTAAAAGAATGAAATTAGAACACTCCCTAACACCATACACAAAAATAAACTCAAAATGGCTTAAAGACCTAAATGTAAGACCAGACACTATCAAACTTAGAGGAAAGCATAGGCAGAACACTCTGACATATATCACAGCAAGATCCTTTATGACCCACTTCCTAGAGAAATGGAAATAAAAACAAAAATAAACAAATGGGACCTAATGAAGCTTAAAAGCTTTTGCATAGCAAAGGAAACCATAAACAAGGTGAAAAGACAATCCTCAAAATGGGAGAAAATATTTGCAAATGAAGCAACTGACAAATGATTAATCTCCAAAATTTAAAATCAGCTCATGCAGATCAATATAAAAAAAAACAAACAACCCAATTGAAAAATGGGCAGAAGACCTAAAGAGACATTCCTCCAAAAAGACATACAGATTGCCAACAAACACATGAAAGAATGCTCAACAACACTATTCATTAGAGAAATGCAAATCAAAACTACAATGAAGTATCACCACACACCAGTCAGGATGGCCATCAGCAAAAAATCTACAAACAATAAATGCTGGAGAGGGTGTGGAGAAAAGGAAACACTCTTGCACTGTTGCTGGGAATGTAAATTGATACAGCCGCTATGGAGAACAATATGGAGGTGCCTGAAAAAACTAATAATAGAACTACCATACGACCCAGCAATCCCAGTACTGGGCATATACCCTGAGAAAACCGTAATTCAAAAAGATTCATGTGCCACAATGTTCATTGCAGCTCTATATACAATAGCCAGGGCGTGGAAGCAACCTAATGGATATTGACAGATGAATGGATAAAGAAGATGTGGCACATATATACAATGGAATATTACTCAGCCATAATAAAAAACACAATTGAGTTATTTGTAATGAGGTGCATGGACCTAGAATCTGTCATACAGAGTGAAGTAAGTCAGAAAGAGAAAAACAAGTACCATATGCTAGCACATATATATGGAAACTAAAAAAAAACACAGAAAACAACAAAAAAAAACACAAAAAACTGTTATGAAGAACATAGGGGTAGAGCAGGAATAAAAATGCCGATGTAGAGAATGCACTTGAGGACACGGGGAGGGGGAAGGGTAAGCTGGGATGAAGTGAGAGAGTGGCATTGACTTATATATACTACCAAATGTAAAATAGATAACTAGTGGGAAGCAGCCACATAGCACAGGGAGATCAGCTCAGTGCTTTGTGACCCCCTAGAGGTGTGGGATATGGAGGCTGGGAGGAAGATGCAAGAGGGAGGTGATATGGTGATATATGTATATGTGTAGCTGATTCAGTTTGTTATAAACCAGAAACTAACACACCATCATAACACAATTATACTCCAATAAAAATATTAAAAAATAAAACATCTACAACAAAAAAAAATCTGAAAACTTTATTACTTACAGTCAAAATTTACCTTTTCCTGAGATTTTTTATGCTCATCTTGCCATTTTATCTGGGACCAACAGAGTTCATGCAGGCAAGATACCTCAGATACAAAAAGGCTTGATTAAGTACATTGGAATTCATCAAACATGTGACATCACACATATTCTTGCATTTCACTAGTTTTCTTACTCCACTACTCCTACACTTTCAGTGCTGTAGGGTATGTTCATATAACTGTAGAACACCTTGGTCTGCTATGACACCAGGTGCATTGGCTCACTGTACGTAGATATATTCTGAAAGCCATTCTTGTATTAAGACAGTTGGTAACAATTTAACCATGCATGAAAATGACCTCGAATCTCAGAAATAAGTCCTATTAAATCTAAACTATACCAATTCAACTATCCTTAGAAGATTCCCAAGCTGTCCATGTTCACTCCCGTGCCAGCCACATGGTGGTAAGTGTGATGGAAGGCAAGTGGAAGTGGAAAAATACAGAGATATTAACAAACTAAAGTTATAATGCTTGTTTGTTGCAAATTTCACAAAAATTTATGACCATATGAATATATTACTCCAGCCCTCGTCAAGTTTTTAGAATGGCCCTACACATGTGAGAGGCCCTGAAGGTTAAGCTTTGTTAGCCTCACAATTGATTTGTCTTTGCACTCTGCCTTCCTGCCATCCTGACATCTGGATTTTTTCCCGCATATAGATAACACTGTTCTTTTTTCCTTTGAACTTTAAAGATTGTCCTGAAGAATGGTTATAATGACTATAACATATTCATATTAGATTTATCATATTGGAAGAGTAGGTAACTATTTACCTGGAGTGATTTTAAGGATGCTGGAAGAAACTTTGATCCTTCCTATTTCTGTTCTTCTCATAGAATCTCCATAAGCTTTCAAAATGTTTACACTTTCACCTAAAATATTATCCTTTTGGGTAAAGAAAGTTCAAATTACAAGTATTCCTTGCAAAGAAACATAAAGACAAATTCTGAGTTTGAAATCATTTTATTAGATTGCTTTATTTCTAACATGTACTTTAAAGTCGTGAGAGTTTTGATTGAGGAGGATCAAGGAAGATGTAGGTATGGAAATGAAGCTCTGGTTCCAAAAAGCAAGCCTAAGTGCATTACTGCAATGGAGAATGCTTTTCCCAGGCCAAGTACAGATTGATGTATTCACAATGAGAATAGTTTTTGTGACTCAGTCTCAAAGATTTGAACTTATAGGCAGCACAATATTTACAAAAAGGACAATGGATATAGCACCTTGTCAGATTACCTTAAAGAGTTACTGAGTAATTTACTCCGTGGCCAATGAAATAACTTGCATTTTCATATTTGATTAGTGTATAGATAATCATGCTTCCAGTAATTATCTGTAGCTTTTTAAAAATGCAATTTACTAGTAAAAGTTATCTGAACATTGGAGAATCAAATTAGAGGTCTTTCTTCTCAAATTCCCACTTCTCAAATTATAATAGGAATATATACCCTATTATATATATATATATATAATATATATATATAATATATATATATAATATATATATAAGGTATATATAAGATATAATATATATAAGGTTCCTCACTCTGTGGTGATATTTTAAAGTCTTAGAAAGAGCCAATTGTTCTTGAAAATATCATGAAGTAGAAGCATTTACTCTTTTTAATTAGGGCCAGTTCTCCAGACCTGACCCAGTCCAAACATGTGCAGATTTATATAATGTCTGCAACTTTAGCAAAGTGCCATCCAGATAAATTGAATGGACCCACAATTTTGTTCTAACTTCCATCTGCAGTTTCCTTTTTTACAGTTTTAGCAGAAATCTAAAAATAACGAGCTCTACATTAGAGGAACTTACATACTGTAAGAGATTGTTTTTAAAGTTCCCTTTGGTGCATCATTTTGTATCTTTGCTATAATTGTATGAAGAAGATTATATTAAGAATTGGCCAAAGAGAGGAAGATCATGGCAGAAGGACTGGCAGAATTCCCACTACTGCCTGACAGGGTGGTGATGGCCACTGACCAGAGACAAAGTCCTGCCTCACATCCTGTGCAGGCTCTAGCTCCTCTATTTCAAGCCACACTCCCTACCAAGGTGATAATGACCAGCACACCCTGAGGAAAGAT
Source organism: Phocoena sinus (assembly GCF_008692025.1). Classification (NCBI taxonomy): domain Eukaryota; kingdom Metazoa; phylum Chordata; class Mammalia; order Artiodactyla; family Phocoenidae; genus Phocoena; species Phocoena sinus. The sequence goes on along the minus strand of NC_045784.1, from coordinate 76,016,493 downwards.
GTGACTGACATCCACATCAAATCCAGCCCTCTCACCAAAAGCACTGGTCACACACATTCTAAATAGGGGTGCTCCCACCCAAGAACATTGCTTCAAGACCACAATAGGTAACTGTTTTACCTAAATTCATAGAGACAGAGAAAATTAAGAAAAATGAAAGGGCAGAGGAAATACTCTCAATTGAAAGAGCATAAGAAAACCCCTGAAAAATAAATAATAAAACGAAAACAGATACCAGATAAATCATTCAAAATATTGGTAACAAAAATGCCAACTGACTTAGGGAAAAGAATTGATCTAAACAGATCTTTTTAACAAGGAACTAGAAAATATAGAGAAGATATGAACAAAAATAAATAATTTAATATCAAGACAAAAAGCACTCAAGAAGCAATGAATAGCAGACAAAATGACACAGAAGAACACATAAGTGATCTGGAAGATATAATACTGGAAATCACCCAAACAGAACAGCACACAGAAAGACAAATTTAAAAGAAAATCAAGTGCAACATACAAGATCTCTGGGATAACATCAAAATTGCCAACATTCACAATATAGGGATCCCATATGGAGAAGAGAGAGAGAAAGGTATTGAAAATGTATTTGAAAATTTATGGATGAAAACTTTCCAAACCTAAAGAAGTAAATAGATATCCAGGTACAGGAAGCACAGAGGGTCCTAAATAAGATGAACCCGAATAGACCCACACCAAGACATATCATGATGAAAATGGCAAAATTTAAAGATAGAGAATTCTAAAGGCATCAAGAAAAAAACAAAGATTCATATACAAAGGAATCCCCATAAGGCTATCAGCTGATTTCTCTGCAAAATATATGCAGGCTAGGTGAGAATTTATTCAAAGTGCTGAAACAGAAAAACCTGAAACCTAGGATATTCTACCCAGCAAGATTATTACTTAGAATAGAGAGATAAAGAACTTCTCAGGCAAACAAAAACTAAAGTAATTCAATAAGTAAAGTAAACATATGATAAAAGAAATGTTGAAGGATCTTCATTAAGTGGAAAAGAAGTAAGAATATATAGGAAAAGGAAAATCCTGACAGGAAAGACAAAAACATAGAATTAAAGATCACTTAACTAAGCCAGTATGTAAATTTAAAGACAAAGAAAATGTAAAAGCAAATAATGCTATAATAAACAGTAAAAGGATAAGCATGGAGATATAAAATATAACATCAAAAGCACAAAGTGTGGAAGAGGGGAGTAAAAAATGTTGATCTCTTAGAGTGTGTTTGAACTTAAAGACAATCAGCTTAAAACGAGTAGATATAATTATAGGTCAACATATATGAACCTTATGGTAACCATAGATCAAAAACTTACAATAGATATACAAAAAACAAAAAGAAAGGAACCCAAGCATGCTACAAAACAAAATAATCAAACCACAATGGGAGAAACAAAAAGAAGAAGTAAACATAGAAGAACTACATAAACAACTGGAAAACAAGTAATAAAATGTCAATAAGTACATACTTATTAATAATTACTTTAAATGTTAATGGTTAAATGCTCTCATCAAAAGACACAGTGTCATTGATTGGATAAAGAAACAAGAGACTTCAATATGCTTCCTACAAGAGATACACTTCAGGGCTAAAGACACACAGAATGAAAGTGTCAGGATGGAAGAAGATATGTCATGCAAATGGAAATAACAAGAAAGCAGGGGTAGCAATATTCATATCAGACAAAATAAACTTTGAAACAAAAGCTATGTCAAAAGACAAAAAGGGTATTATATAATAATAAAGGGATCAATTGAAGGAGAGGATATCTCACTCATTAGCATATACACACCCAATACAGGAGCAAATAAATATATAAAGAAAATACTAACAGACATAAAGGGCGAAATTCACAATAATACAATAATAGTACAGGACTTTAACACTCAACTAACATCAATGGATAGATGAGCTCAGACAGAACATCAATAAGGCAACAGTGGTCTTAAATGGCACATTAGACCAGCTGGACTTAATTGATAGCTACAGGACATTCCAACCAAAACAGCAGAATACACATTCTTTTCAAGTGCACATAGAATATTCTCCAGGATAGATCACATATAAGGTCACCAAAAAAGCCTCAACAAATGTAAGAGGGTATAAATTATATCAAACATTTTTTCCAACCACAAGGTATGAAACTAGAAATCAACTACACCAAGAAAAACAGGACAAGAACAAACACATGGAGAATAAACAATTAGCTTTAACCTTAAAATCTTTTGCCCAGGAAAGGAAACCATCAGAAGAGCAAAAAGGAACCCTACTGATTTGGAGAAAATATTTTCAAATATACAATCAATAAGGGGGTAATATCCAAAATATGTAAACAGCTCATACAACTCAATATCAAGAGAAAAACAAACAACTTAATCAAAAAATAGGCAGAAGACTTGAATAGACAGTTTTTCCAAAGAAGATATACAGATGGCAAACAGGCACATGAAAAGATGCTCAACATCACTAATTATTAGAGACATGCATATCAAAACAACAATAAGCTACCACCTCACACGTGTCATAATGACTATCACTAAAAATGTTTACAAATAACAAAGGCTAGAGAGGATGTGGAGAAATGGGAATGCTGTACACTGTTGGTGGAAATGTAAATTGATGCATCCACTGTGGAAAACAGTAAAGAAATTTCTTCAAAATCCTAAAAATAAAACTACCATATGATGCAGCAATTCCACTCCTAGATATATAGGCAGAAAAAAACAAAAGCCCTTATTCATAAAGACACATGCACCCCGATGCTCATGGCAGCACTGTTACAATAGCCAAAATATGGAAGTGGCCCAAATGCCCATCAACAGATGATTGGATTAAGAAAATGTGGCATGTACACACACACACACACACACACACACACACACACACACACACACAGAAATATTACTCAGCCATAGAAAGAATAAAATTCTGCCATTTGCAGGAATGTGGATGGACCTAGAGAATATTATGGTTAGTGAAATAAGTCAGACAAAGACAAATACTGTATTATATCACTTATAGAAGGAGTCTAAAATATAATACAAATGAATGTATATGCAAAACAGATATATACTCACAGGCATAGAAAACAAACTTATGGTTACCAAAAGGGAGATGGAAGGAGAGAGGGACAAATTATGGGTACAGGATTAACAGAAACAAACTGTTAATATATAAATAAATAAGCAACAATGATATACTTCATTGCACAGGGAATTATAGTCATTATCTTGCAATAACCTATAATGGAGTATAATCTGCAAAAACACTGAAATGATGTGCTATACACCTGAAACTAAAATAATGTTATAAATCAATGAAACTTAAATAAAATGAAAAGAACTGGCCAAAGTTCTCTATAGTGCAATATAGACATGAATAATGAGTCCTTCAAATCATACTGAGTTTTATTCTTGTTTTGTTTGATTTTTGTGTTTCATTTTTCAATAACGATAATCAATAGTAATTGTATAATCAGTCTTCTGAGTTTATCAGTAGGAGGAGGAGCTTACGGTTGGATTTCCATCTCAGCTAATGTAATAATGTCTCAGTTTTTTTTTTAATAGCATAACATGAAAGGATGGTTTAAGCAGGATAAGTGTGACTTACTACTTTGAGAGAAATAAAATCCTTGTAACAAGTCACTGATTTGTGGAATTAGTATCTATAACCTGTTAAATTGGTCTTGAGTATGAAAACTGAGAGGTGATAATCTACAATCCTTTTTTATGCTCTTACTTTCTATAGCAATGCATTGTCTCTTTAAGTGAAATATGGAATAACACTGTACTGTAATGAATAGGGTAGTTTATCAATTCAATCTATCAAACAATAAGCATACCTTCAGCTGATCTCATTATTATTTCTGTGGTTTAGGTTTGGATTTGTTCACATTACTTCCTAAACCTATCCTCAATGATTCTGAATTAATATATTTGAGTTTGTTTTTATATACTTCACTTCTCAATGCCAAACACTTTATTAGATTTTGTCTTCTATATTCAAATGCCTTCACATTTAAGATTTTTTTTATTTAAAGAATATTCAGAAGAGGCTATTTTACCTTGGTGAACACAGTTTACATGTGAATGCTTTAGTAATCTTTGATAAAAGAGCCTACTGTATAGACATATTTTTAAGGACAAGATAAAGATCGAAACAGATGGATTGAAGATGTTCTTGTTACAGAAAAGTAAATTTCCACTTCCTTATAGACCCAGTCAGGGTGGCCTGAGCAGTGGTGAAAGAAAATCCTATCAGTAAATTGAAACTCAAACAGTCCACTTGATAGTTTACTTTAAATGGAAGAAGAAATAGTCTGAGATATAGATAAACATGGATTCTGAGACAGTAATGAAAGTCTTAGTTGAGTATACACAGACCTGCAAGGAGAAAAACTGGAAGATTTGAGGAAGAAGCATATGAATGCACAAATATGAATGGCCATGAAGTGCAAGGATATTTGGGTCTTATTTTAATATTCATCAGGGCATCTACGCCAAAGAGGCACATAGAAAATATATGGGGCCATGACTTTTCTAGTGCAGGTTCAGTCACTGTCTTTGGCCACCCCATTGCTTGCATAGTAAATCCATGAACACACTGGACAAGTTGGAACTTGTAGAGAAGGGAATAGTAATTTTCCATCTACCTGTCAGAGTTCTTGGCTGAAACCACTGCAATAAAAGAAAGATTAACAAAAGAAAAACAAACAGAAGTTTATGAACATGATATAAGTCATGCATACCTGGGAGATACCCATGGGGAAATGAAAAACTTAAAAAGGGGCTTGCAACTGTGGCTTACACAGCATCTTCAACACATAACAATAAATTTGTAGAGAAATGGCAGAAAAAGGAAACACAGTTTTAGGCTTCCAAGGAAAAAGACAAAGGCTAGTGAGTAAATTCGTTATGTAGATTCCTCTGGTGCCATCTCCAGACTGATAGGGTCTAAAGTTGTTTCTGATAGAGGGCAGAGAGCAGAAGCAAGAAGAACTACAATCCTGAAGCCTGTGGAACAAAAACAACATTCACAGAAACATAGACAAAATGAAAAGGCAGAGGGCTATGTATCCAATGAAGGAAAAAGATTTTAAAAACCCAGAAAAACAATGAAATGAAATGGAGATAGGCAACCTTCCACAAAAAAAAAAAAAAAAAAAAAAAAAATTCAGAATAATGATAGTGAAGATGATCCAGAACCTTGGAAAAAGAATGGAGGCAACTATACAGAAGATGCAAGCAATGTTTAACTAAGATGTAGAAGAATTAAAGAACAAACAGCTAGAAGAATTAATAACAAAAAAACAGAGATGAGAAATACAATAACTGAAATGAAATATACGCTAGAAAGAATCAATATCAGAATAACTGAGGTAGAAGAATGGATAAGTGACCTGGAAGACAGAATGGGGGTGACTCACTGCCACAGAACAAAATAAAGAATAAAGGATGAAAAGAAATGAAAACATCCTAAGAGACTTCTGGGACAACATTACATGCACCAACATTCACATTATAGGGCTCTGAGTAGAAGAAGAGAGAGAAAGGACCTGAGAAAATATTTGAAGAGATTATAGTTGAAAATGTCCCTAACATGGGAAACTAAATAGCCACACAAGTCCAGGAAGTGCAGAGAGTCACAGTCAGGATAAACCCAAGGAGGAACATGCTGAGACACATAGTAATCAACATGACAAAAATTAAAGACAAAGAAGAAATATTAAAAGCAATAAGACAAAAATGACAAATAACATACAAGGGAACTCCCAGAAGGTTAAGAGCTGATTTCTCAGCAGAAACTCTACATACGAGAAGGGAGTGGCCAGATATATTTAAAGTGATGAAAGGGAAGAACCTACAACCAAGATTACTCTACCCAGAAAGGATATCATTCAGATTCGATGGAGAAATCAACAGCTTTACAGACAAGACAGCTAAGATAATTCAGCACAACCAAACCAGCTTTACAACAAATGCTAAAGGAACTTCTCTAGCCAGGAAATGCAAGAGAAGGAAAAGACCTACAATAACAAACTCAAAACAATTAAGAAAATGGTAATAGGAATATACATATTGATAATTACCTTAAATGTGAATGGATTAAATGCTCCAATCAAAAGACACAGGCTGGGCTTCCCTGGTGGCGCAGTGGTTGAGAGTCCACCTGCCGATGCAGGGGACACGGGTTCGTGCCCTGGTCCGGGAAGATCCCACATGCCGTGGAGCAGCTGGGCCCGCGAGCCATGGCCGCTGAGCCTGCGCGTCCGGAGCCTGTGCTCTGCAGCGGGAGAGGCCACAACGGTGAGAGGCCCGTGTACCGGAAAAAAAAAAAAAAAAAAAAAAGACACAGGCTTGCTGAATGGATACAGAAACAACACCCATATATATACTGGCTACAGGAGACCCACTTCAGACCTAGGGACACATATAGACTGAAAGTGAGGGGATGGAAAAATATATTCCATGCAAATGGAAATCAAAAGAAAGCTGGAGTAGCAATATTCCTATCAGATAAAATACACTTTAAAATAAAGAATGTTACAAGACACAAAGAAGGACACTACATAATGATCAAGGGATCAATCCAAGAAGAAGATATAACAATTATAAATATATATGCACTCAACATAAGAGCACCACAATACATAAGGCAAATGCTAACAGCTATAAAAGAGGAAATCAACAGTAACACAATGATAGTGTGGTACTTTAACACCTCACTTACACTAATGGACAGATCACCCAGACAGAAAAGAAATAAGGAAACACAGCTTTAAATGTCATAATGGACCTGATACATTTAATTGATATTTATAGGACATTCACCTGAAAACAGCAGATTACACTATCCTCTCAAGTGCACATAGAACATTCTCCAAGATAAATCACATTTGGGTCACAAATCAAGCCTCTGTAAATTTAAGAAAATTGAAGTCATATCAAGCATATTTTCTTACCACAATGCTATGGGATTAGACATCAATTAAGGAAAAAGAAACATACAAAACACAAACACATGGAAGCTAAACAATACGTTACTAAAACTATTTTTATAAAGCAGAAACTAACACACCATTTTAAAGCAATTATAATCCAGTAAAGATGTTTAAAGAAAAACAATATATTACTAAATAACCAAGAGACCACTGAAGAAATCGAAAAAGAAATCAAAAAATGCCTAGAAACAAATGACAAAGAAAACACAAGAATCCAAAACTTAGGAAATGCAGCAAGAGCAGTTCTAAGAAGGAAGTTTACAGCAATGCAATCCTACTTCAAGAAACAAGAAAAATCTCAAGTGAACAATCTAACCTTACACCTAAAGGAACTAGAGAAAGAAGAACAAAGAAAACCCAAAGTTAGTAGAATGAAAGAAATCATAAAGATCAGAGCAGAAATAGAAACAAAGAAAACAATAGCAAAGATCAATAAAACCAGAAGCTGGTTCTTTGAGAAGATAAACAAAATTGATAAACCTTTAGCCAGAGTTATCAAGAAAAAGACAGAGAGGAATCAAAACAATAAAATTAGAAATGAAAAAGGAGAAGTTACAATGGACAACACAGAAATAAAAAGCATCATAAGAGACTACTACAAAGAACTCTATGCCAATAAAATGGACAACCTGGAAGAAATGGACAAGTTCTTAGAAAAGTATAACCTTCCAAGACTGAACCAGGAAGAAATAGAAAACATGAACAGACAAATCTCAAGTAATGAAATTGAAACTGTGATGAAAAATCTTCCAACAAACAAAAGGACCAGATGGCTTCACAGATGAATTCTATCAAATATTTGGAGAAGAGCTAACACCCATTCTTCTCAAACTCTTCCAAAAAATTGCAGAGGAAGGAACACTCCCAAATTTATTTTACAAAGCCACCATCTCCCTGGTACCAAAACCAGAAAAAGATATGCAAAAAGAAAATTACAGAGCAATATCACTAATGAATATTGATGTAAAATTCCCCAACAAAATAATAGGAAACAGAACCCAAAAACACATTAAAAGGGTCATACACCATGATCAAGTGGGATTTATCTCAGGGATGCAAGGATACTTCAATATATGAAAATCATTCAATGTGGTATACTATATTAACAAATTGAAGAATAAAACCATATGATCATCTTAATAGAAGCAGAAAAAGCTGTTGACAAATTTCAACACCTATTTATGGTGAAAACTCCCCAGAAAGTGGGCATAGATGGAAACTAGTTCAACATAATAAAGGCCATATATGACAAATCTACAGTCAACATCAGTCTTAATAGTGAAAAACAGAAAGCATTTCCTCTAAGATCAGGAAAAAGACAAGGATATTCACTCTCACCACTATTATTCAACATAGTTTTGGAAGTCCTAGCCACAACAATCAGAAGAAAAAGAAATAAACGGAATCCAAATTGCGAAAGAAGAAGTAAAACTGTCACCGTCTGCAGATGACATGACAGAATATACATAGGTAATCCTAAAGGTGCCACCAGAACACTACTAGAGCTAATCAATGAATTTGTTAAAGTAGCAGGATACAAAATTAATGCACAGAAATCCCTTGCATTCCTATACACTGAAAATGAAAGATCAGAAAGAGAAATTAATGAAACAATCCCGTTAACCACTGTAACAAAAAGAATAAAATACCTAGTAATAAACCTACCTAAAGAGGTGAAAGAACTGTACTCAAAAAACTATAAGACACTGATGAAAGAAACTAAGGATGACACAAACAGATGGAGAGATATACCATGTTCTTGGATTGGAAGAATCAGTACTGTGAAAATGACCATACTACACAAAGCAAACAACAGATTCAATGCAATCCCTATCAAATCACCAATGGCAATTTTTAAAAACAGAACTAGACCCCAAAATCTTAAAATTTGCATGGAGACACAAAAGACTCCAAATAGCAAAAGAAATCTTGAGGGATAAAACCTTTGCTGGAGGAATCAGACTCTGTCACTTCAGACTATAAAACGAAGCTACAGTAATCAAGACAATATTGTACTGGAACAAAAACAGAAATATAGATCAATGGAACAGGATAGAAATCTCAGAGGTAAACCCACACACCTATGGTCAACTAATCTATGAAAAAGGAGGCAAGGATATACAATGGAGAAAAGACAGTCTCTTCAATAACCGGTGCTGGGAAAACTGGACAGCCACATGTAAAAGAATGAAATTTGAACACTTCCTAGCACCATACACAAAAATAACTCAAGGGGGAAGATGGTGGAAGAGTAAGATGTGGAGATCACCTTCCTCCCCACAGATACACCAGAAATATATCTACACGTGGAACAACTCCTACAGAACACCTACTGAACACTGGCAGAAGACCTCAGACCTCCCAAAAGGCAAGAAACTCCCCATGTACCTGGGTAGGGCAAAAGAAAAAAGAATAAACAGAGACAAAAGGATAAGGAAGGGACCTGCACTAGTGGGAGGGAGCTGTGAAGGAGGAAAGGTTTCCACACACTAGGAAGCCCCTTCGTGTGTGGAGACTGTGGGTGGCGGAGGGGGAAAGCTTCGGAGCCATGGAGGAGAGCACAGCAACAGGGGTGGGGAGGGCAAAGCAGAGAGATTCCTGCACAGAGCATTGGTGCTGACCAGCACTCACCAGCCCAAGAAGCTTGTCTGCTCACCCACCAGGGTGGGCGGGGCTGGGAGCTGTGGCTCGGGCTTCGGGCTTCGGTCGGAGCGCAGGGAAAGGACTAGGGTTGGTGGCGTGAACACAGCCTTCAGGGTGTTAGCGTGCCACAGATAGCTGGGAGGGAGTCCAGGGAAACGTCTGGACCTGCCAAAGAGGCAAGAGACTTTTTCTTCCCTCTTTGTTTCCTGGTGCACAAGGAGAGGGTATTAAGAGTGCTGCTTAAAGTAGCTCCAGAGACAGGTGTGAGCTGCGGCTAAAAGCATGGACCCCAGAGACAAGCATGAGATGCTAAGGCTGCTGCTTCCACCACCAAGAAGCCTGTGTGGGAGCACATATCACTTTCCACACCCCCCTCCTGGGGAGCCTGTGCAGCTCACCACTGCCAGGGTCCTGGGATCCAGGGAAAACTACCCTGAGAGAACGCACTGCACTCCTCAGGCTGGTACAACGTTACGCCAGCCTCTGCCACTGCAGGCTCGCCCCACCCCATATCCTTCCATCCTCTCGGCCTGAGTGAGCCAGAGTCCCCAGAGCAGCTGCCCCTTTAACCCTGTCCTGTCTGAGCAAAGAAAAGATGCCCTCCAATGACCTACACGCAGAGGCGCATCTAAATCCAAATCTGAGCCACGGGAGCTGTGATAAAAAAGAAAAGAAAAGGAAATCTCTCCCAGCAGCCTCAGAAGCAGTGGATTAAAGCTCCACAATCAACTTGATGTACCCTGCATCTATGGAATACATGAATAGACAACAAATAATCCCAAATTGATGAGGGGGAATTGAGAGCAAGATTTATGATTTTTTTCCACTTTTCCTCTTTTTGTGAGTGTGTATGTGTATGCTTCTGTGTGAGATTTTGCCTATATAGCTTTAGCTTCCACCATTTGTCCTAGGGTTCTATCTGCCATTTATTTTCTTTAAAAAAATATTTTTTTCTTAATAATAATTTTTTATTTTAATAACTTTATTTTATTTAATCTTACTTTATTTTATCTTCCTTCATTATTTCTTTCTTTCCTTCCTTCCATCCACCTCCCACCCTCCCTCACCCCTTCGCTCCCTCCCTCCTATCTTTCTTTCTTTCTTTCTTTCTCTCTTTCTTTCTTTCTTTTTCTTTCTTTCTTTCTTTCTTTCTCTCTTTCTTTCTTTCTTTCTTTCTTTCTCTTTCTTTCTTTCTCTCTTTCTTTCTTTCTCTCTCTTTCTTTTTTGTTTCTTTCTTTCTTTCTTTCTCTCTCTCTTTCTTTTTTCTTTCTTTCTTTCTTTTTTCTTTCTTTCTTTCTTTCTTTCTTTCTTTCTTTCTTTCTTTCTTTCTTTCTTTCTTTCTTTCTTTCTTTCTTTCTTTCTTTCTTTCTACTTTTTCTCCCTTTTATTATGAGCTGTGTGGATGAAAGGCTCTTTGTACCTTAGCCAGGAGTAAGTGCTGTGCCTCTGAGGTGGGAGAGCTAACTACAGGACACTGGTCCAAAAGAGACCTCCCAGCTCCACATAATATCAAATGGCGAAATTCTCCCAGAGATCTCCATCTCAACACCAGCACCCAGCTTCACTCAACGACAAGCAAGCTACAGCGCTGGACACCCTATGCCAAACAACAAGCAAGAGAGGAGCACAACCCCAACCATTAGCAGAGAGGCTATCTAAGATCATAATAAGGCCACAGACACCCCAAAACACATGAGCAGATGTAGAACTGCCCACCAAAAAGACAAGATCAAGCCTAATCCACCAGAACACAGGCACTAGTCCCCTCCACCAGGAAGCCTACGCAACCTACTGAACAAACTTTAGCCACTGGAGACAGACACCAAAAACAACAGGAAAGACAAACCAGCAGCCTGCAAAAAGGAGACCCCAAACACAGTAAGATAAACAAAATGAGAAGACAGAAAAACACACAGCAGATGAAGGAGCAAGATAAAAACTCACCAGACCTAACAAATGAAGAGGAAATAGGCAGTCGACCTGAAAAATAATACAGAATAATGATAGTAAAGATGATCCAAAATATTTGAAATATAATAGACAAAAAGCAAGAAACATTTAACAAGGACCTAGAAGAACTAAAGATGAAACAAGCAACAATGAACAACACAATAAATGAAATTAAAATACTCTAATGGGATCAATAGTAGAATAACTGAGGCAGAAGAAAGGATAAGTGACATGGAAGATAAAATAGTGGAAATAACTACTGCAAGCAGAATAAAGAAAAAAGAAAGAAAAGAACTGAGGACAGTCTCAGAGACTTCAGGGACAATATTAAATGCACCAACATTCAAATGATAGGGGTCCCAGGAGAAGAAGAGAAAAAGAAAGGGATTGAGAAAATATTTGAAGAGCTTATAGTTGAAAACTTCCATAATATGGGAAAGGAAATAGTTAATCAAGTCCAGGAAGCACAGAGAGTCCAACACAGGACAATTCCAAGGAGAAATATGCCAAGACACATATTAATGAAACTGTCAAAAATTAAATACAAGGAAAACATATTAAAAGCAGTAAGTGAATAACAACAAATAACACACAAGGGAATGCCCATAAGTTTAACAGCTGATCTTTCAGCAGAAACTGTGCAAGCCAGAAGGCACTGGCAGGACATATTTAAAGTGATGAAGGAGAAAAACTTGCAACCAAGTTTACTCTACCCAGCAAGGATCTCATTCAGATTTGATGGAGAATTTAAAATCTTTACAGACAAGCAAAAGCTGAGAGAGTTCAGCACCACCAAACCAGCTTTACAGCAAATGCTAGAGGAACTTCTCTAGGCAAGAAACACAAGAGAAGGAAAAGACCTACAATAACAAGCCCAAAACAATTGAGAAAATGGGAATGGGGACATACATATCGATAATTACCTTAAATGTAAATGGACTAAATGCTCCCACCAAAAGACACAGATTGGCTGAATGGATACAAAAACAAGACCCATATATATGCTGTGTACAAGAGACCCACTTCAGACCAAGAGACACATACAGACTGAAAGTAAGGGGATAGAAAAAGATATTCCATGCAAATGGAAACCAAAAGAAAGCTGCAGTAGCAATTCTCATATCAGACAAAATAGACTTTAAAATAAAGACTATTAGAGGAGAAAAAGAAGGACACTACATAATGATCAAGAGATCGATCCAAGAAGATATAACAATTGTAAATATTTATGCACCCAACATAGGAGCACATCAATACATAAGGCAAATACTAACAGCCATAAAAGGGGAAATCAACAGTAACAAATTCATAGTAAAGGACTTTAACACCCCACTTTCATCAGTGGACAGATCATCCAAAATGAAAATAAATAAGGAAACACCAGCTTTAAATGATACATTAAACAAGGTGGACTTCATTGATATTTATAGGACATTCCATCCAAAAAAAAACAGAATACACATTTTTCTCAAGTGATCATGGAACATTTTCCAGGATAGATCATATCTTGGGTCACAAATCAAGCCTTGGTAAATTTAAGAAAATTGAAATGGTATCAAGTATCTTTTCCGACCACAACGCTATGAGACTAGATATCACTTACAGGAAAAGACCTGTAAAACATACAAACATATGGCGGCTAAACAATACACTACTTAATAATGAAGTGATCACTGAAGAAATCAAAGACGAAATCAAAAAACACGTAGAAACAAATGACAATGGAGACAGGATGAGCCAAAAACTATGGGATGCAGCAAAAGCAGTTCTAAGAAGGAATTTTATAGCAATACAATCCTACCTTAAGAAACAGGGAATATCTTGCATAAAAACCCTAACCTTGCACCTAGGCAATTAGAGAAAGAAGAAAAAAAAAAAATAGTTAGCAGAAGGAAAGAAATCATAAAAATCAGAAATAAATTAAAAAGATATGAAGGAAATGATAGCAAAGATCAATAAAACTAAAACCTGGTTCTTTGACTAGATAAACAAAATTGATATCTATTTTACGTTTGGTAGCGTATATATGTCCATGCCTCTCTCTCACTTTGTCACAGCTTACCCTTCTCCCACCCCATATCCTCAAGTCCATTCTCTAGTACTTCTCTGTCTTTATTACTGTCTTACCCCTAGGTTCTTCATGACATTTTTTTTTCTTAAATTCCATATATATTTGTTAGCATACAGTATTTGTCTTTCTCTTTCTGACTTAGTTCACTCTGTATGACACACTCTAGGTCCATCCACCTCATTACAAATAGGTCAATTTCGTTTCTTTTTATGGCTGAGTAATATTCCACTGTATATATGTGCCACATCTTCTTTATCCATTCATCTGAAGCTGGGCACATAGGCTGTTTCCATCTCCAGGCTATTGTAAATAGAGCTGCAATGAACATTATGGTACATGACTCTTTTTGAATTTTGGTTTTCTCAGGGTATATGCCCAGTAGTGGGATTTCTGGGTCATATGGTAGCTCGGTTTGTAGTGATTTAAGGAAACTCCATACTGTCCTCCATAGTGGCTGTACCAATTCACATTCCCACCAGCAGTGCAAGAGTGTTCCCGTGTATCTACACCCTCTCCAGCATTTATTGTTTCTAGATTTTTTGATGATGACCATTCTGACTAGTGTGAGATGATATCTCATTGTAGTTTTGATTTGCATTTCTCTAATGATTAATGATGTTGAGCATTCTTTCATGTGTTTGTTGGCAGTCTGTATATCTTCTTTGGAGAAATGTCTATTTAGGTCTTCTGTCCGTTTTCGGATTGGGTTGTTGGGTTTTTTTATTATTGAGCTGCATGAGCTGCTTATAAATTTTAGAGATTAATTCTTTGTCAGTTGCTTCATTGGCAAATATTTTCTCCCATTCTGAGGGTTGTCTTTTGGTCTTGTTTATGGTTTCCTTTGCTGTGCAAAGGCTTTGAAGTTTCATTAAGTCCCATTTGTTTATTTTTGTTTTTATTTCCATTTCTCTAGGAGGTGGGTCAAAAAGGTTCTTGCTGTGATTTATGTCATAGATAGTTCTGCCTATGTTTTCCTCTAAGAGTTTGTCAGTTTTGGGTCTTACACTTAGGTCCTTAATCTACTTTGAGCTTACTTTTGTGTATGGTGTTAGTGAATGATCTAATCTCATACTTTTACATGTACCTGTCCAGTTTCTCAGCACCACTTATTGAAGAAGCTGTCCTTTCTCCGCTGTATGTTTCTGCCTCCTTTATCAAAGATAAGGTGACCATATGTGAGTGGGTTTATCTCTGGAATTTTTATCCTGTTCCATTGATCTATCTTTCTGCTTTTGTGCCAGTGCCATATTGTCTTAATTACTGTAGCTTTGTAGTATAGTCTGAATTCAGGGAGTCTGATTCCTTCAGCTCGGTTTTTCGTTCTCAAGATTGCTTTACCTATTCAGGGTCTTTTGTGTTTCCATGCAAATTGTGAAATTTTCTGTTCTAGTTCTGTGAAAAATGTCAGTGGTAGTTTGATAGGGATTGCATTGAATCTGTAGATTGCTTTGGGTAGTAGAGTCATTTTCACATTGTTGATTCTTCGAATCCAAGAACATGGTATATCTCTCCATCTATTTGTATCATCTTTAATTTCTTTCATCAGTGTCTTATAATTTTCTGCATATAGTTCTTTTGTCTCCTTAGGTAGGTTTATTCCTAGATATTTTATTCTTTATGTTACAATGGTAGATGAGAGTGTTTTCTTGATTTCACTTTCTGATTTTTCATCATTAGTGTATAGGAATGCCAGAGATTTCTGTGCATTAATTTTGTATCCTGCTACTTTACCAAATTCATTGATTAGCTCTAGTAATTTTCTGGTAGCATCTTGAGGATTCTCTATGTATAGTATCATGTCATCTGCAAACAGTGACTGTTTTACTTCTTCTTTTCTGATTTGGATTCCTTTTATTTCCTTTTCTTCTCTGATTGCTGTGGCTAAAACTTCCAAAACTATGTTGAATAAGAGTGGTGAGAGTGGGCAATCTTGTCTTGTTCCTGATCTTAGTGGAAATGCTTTCAGTTTTTCACCATTGAGGACAATGTTGGCTGTGGGTTTGTCATATATGGCCTTTATTCTGTTGGGGAAAGTTCCGTCTATGCCTACTTTCTGCAGGGTTTTTTTTTTATCATAAATGGGTGTTGAATTTTATCAAAAGCTTTCTCTGCATCTATTGAGGTGACCATATGTTTTTTCTCCTTCAGTTTGTTAATATGATGCATCACATTGATTGATTTGTGTATATTGAAGAATCCTTGCATTCCTGGAATAAACCCCACTTGATCATGGTGTATGATCCTTTTAATGTGCTGTTGGATTCTGTTCGCTAGTATTTTGTTGAGGATTTTTGCATCTATGTTTATCAGTGATATTGGCCTGTAGTTTTCTTTATTTGTGACATCCTTGTCTGGTTTTGGTATCAGGGTGATGGCGACCTCGTAGAATGAGTTGGGGAGTGTTCCTCCCTCTGCTATATTTTGGAAGAGTTTGAGAAGGATAGGTGTTAATTCTTCTCTAAATGTTTGATAGAATTCACCTATGAAGTCATCTTGTCCTGGGCTTTTGTTTGTTGGAAGATTTTTAATCACAGTTTCAGTTTTAGTGCTTGTCTTTGATCTGTTCATATTTTCTATTTCTTCCTGATTCAGTCTAGGCACGTTGTGCATTTCTAAGAATTTGTCCATTTCTTCCAGGTTGTCATTTTATTGGCATAGAGTTGCTTGTAGTAATCTCTCATGAACTTTTGTATTTCTGCAGTGACAGTTGCTACTTCTTTTTCATTTCTAATTTTATTTATTTGAGTCTTCTCCCTTATTTTCTTGATGAGTCTGGCTAATAGTGGGAAGCAGCCGCAAAGCACAGGGAGATCATCTTGATTCTTTGTGACCACCTAGAGGGGTGGGATAGGGAGGGTTGGAGGGAGGGAGATGCAAGAGGGAAGAGATTTGGGAACATATGTATATGTATAATTGATTCACTTTGCTATATATCAGAAACTAACACACCATTGTAAAGCAATTATACTCCAATAAAAATGTAGAAATATAAATAAATAAAAATAAAATAAAAAATGAAGTCACTTTTTGGCCAACCCAACAACACAATTCGTGTGGTTTGAAAGACGATTCAAATCCATGTCTAACTTATTCTAAATAAAGTTTTTTTCTCATAATTCCTTCCTGGTTCATAAAACATAAGTGAATAGTATTTCATATTTGTTTGCTTATCTGTATACAATTGCATGGTTAGAACAAACCCATTTTTGTGGAGCAGTAAATCCTGGTGTGGTGCCTAAATCCCGGCTCATCTATACTGAGAATGAAGGAACAGTGAATGAAGGGAGGGGTGATATTTAGATTTCTGCTCTTTCTATCCAAAACATTCAAATAAAAGAATTCAATAATGAAGAGCATTTAGGGAAAAGGAAGAAGGGCACAGTGAAGAAGGTTAAAATTTCTTTGCTGTCTTGGAAACAAGCTCCATAATGCAATAGGAAACAAAGCAAACCAAAAACAAACAAACAAAAAAACCCTTAGCTAAATACTCTGGAAATTAGGTTTCAGAAGATGGTGATATGGACTTCCTTGGTGGTCCAGTGGTTAAGAATCTGCCTTCCAATGCAGGGGATGGGGTTATACTCCTGGTCCGGGAACGAAGTTCCCACGTGCGTGGGGTAACTAAGCCCATGTGTGGCAACTACTAGCCCACAAGCCCCAACTAGAAAGAAACCCACGTACCATAATGAAGAGCCTGTGTGCTGCAATGAAAGATCCCTCATGCCTCAATGGAGATCACACGTAATGCAACTAAGACCCAACACAGCCAAATTAATTAATTAATTAATTAAAATATAGTTTAGTAAAAGATGATGGTGATATTAGAAGCATTCATATAGGTCACTAATGTTTTAAGAAATCCTAATGTATCAAAACTACTGATTTTTCTGTTTTCAGTTAGTTCTGCTTTCAGTCAGTTTTTCGTTTTAAAACTTTGGCCTTTAAGCAGGAAAAGAATAAAGTTTCTTCAGTTTCTATAAGATGTATTCACAGTAAAGGAATGATTTTGGAAAGACACTACAATATGCTACATTCAGAAAGTCTGGCAGTACTTCTGGATTTTCATTTATGCTAGTTACAGTAAGCAAATGGCATCAAGGAAAGAAAGGTCCCAGAATAATTTAAACATCTTTACTTTTAATACATCATTATGGAGCACTGCTTTTAAAAATTAAAGTAGTGATAACATAGAGATTTATTCTTCCCTTAATAATAATTATTGGTCTTTCTAAAATCACAGACTATATTTCAGAAATAACTGGTTAAAACCCAAGTTAATAGAGAAAATATACCATAATATTGAAAAGTACAGCATAAACTTCTCTCCTAACGCAGCTTAAGTTTTTTTGAAAAAGAGTCTTTCCTCCTATTTATTAAACAAGATGCTAAATAGACACCATATTGTAGCAGAAAAGTTTGGTTAGGAATGAATATGTTATATTTGCTAATTTATTGCCATGAATGGTAGATATTGTATAAAACAGTGTTGGGCTGAAATTCATAGCTGCTGTTTTAGCAAGTGAGTTAAAATGTTTAACTTTTTCAAAAAACAGTAGCACAGAGTTTCTCAGTAGTTTGCCGAAAGCCAGCATTATTAAAATTTTGATTTAATTATTTTATTACGTTTAATATTAGTCTTATATTACTTCAGAACAAATAACCACAGACTTATCAACTAAAATCAACGCACATTTATTAGTTCACAATTTCTGTGGGTCAGGAATCTGGGTGTGGTTAAGCAAGCTCTCTCGGAGTCTCACAAGGGTGCAATCAAGATATCAGCTGGTCTGAGTTTATATCTAGAGGCATAATTGGGGAAAAATATCCACTTCCAAGCTCACTCAGGTTGTTGTCAGAATTCATTTCCTTGCTTCTGTAGGACTGTGAGTTCCACATTCTTGCTGACCATTGACTGGAAGCTGCCCTCAGATGCCGGAAGTTGCTCATAGTTCCTTGCCAGTTGGTTTTTCCCAACATGGCCAATTTTTCAACAAGCCAGAAAATCTGCTAACAAGGTAGAGTATTTATACAACATAATGTAATTTGGGGAGTGACAGTTCATCACTTTTCTCAAATTAGTCTTTTCATTAAAAGCAAGTCACAGGTCCCACCCATAATCAAGGAGAGTGGATTACACTATGATTTGAACACCAGGAGACAGAGATCATGGGGGGCTACATTAGAGTATGTTTTCCATAAAGTTTATTTATTTATTGACAAAATAAATACATAGGTAATAGGAATTGGAATATAATTGAATATTATTTTTTTCTGAAAATATGCTGGTTTTCTAGGTTAATAGTTTTAGGAAAACTATCGGGTCAGTAATGGTTAATCCACTGGGCTTCTTCTTTGATTTTATTCCTTATTTCACTACAAAATAAATGTTTCTTTTAAGTTAGCAAAATTAGTATAACATTCCAGTTTTTAGTGCAAGGTTCTAGTCAAGTTCCTGATAGAGTAGTATCACTAAAACATACATGCATAATTGTATTTTATAGAAAAATTGTGAATAAATGCAATACTTCCCTCATTCATCAACTCTGGTTTCTATATAAAATTTAGATTTTTTACAGGGTATTTAGTTGCAAGGGAAAAAAAGAATAGTTTTTAGTTCAAATTCAAGAAACTCAATTTAAAATTTTACTGGAGAACTATATCAGTTTCTTGTACTGCTGAGCACCAAATGGATATGTAGTGCTCTAATGTAATTTGATATAACAAATACTGTTTTATATGTTATTTTTGTTTTAAAGCTAGATGTCAAAAATATGAGGGGGACAATTATCAGATCAAAAGAAATGAAAAAAAAATATTTTCCTAAATACAGTTGTCTCATGGTGTCATTTAGAGGCTCATCTAACCAAACCCAATTTGCACTACATTTTCTCCAAGAATATAAAATTTTAACTCCTCTAAATTATTTAAAGGGATCCTCTTAGTTCATCAGTTATTGATTAAATATCTACTATCTAAGAAAAGATGACTTTTCATTACAGTTATATATTTGGACAAATTTGTACATTTTTAAATAATGTAATTTAAAAAGGAAACTGATAGGAGTATTTTCTCAATGTCTCAACATTTCAAAAGGTCACAAGAGTATGAAGGAGTGAGTGTATTATATTTTTGTGAGACCAAAATTTTATATTTCTTTTCCCAATTGATTTAATGTCCTTTAAGTTCTCCTCTCCTCATACTCATCACTGTATTTGATATTCATCATTTTTGCAATTATTTTGGATAAGCAGAGAAGAGAGAAATACAGTGCTCATCCATAGTGAAATTACATTCTGAGTTTATCAAATTAGTGGTTTATGTAATAGTTTGATTTTCTCAGATATTTTCTGATATTTTTGGTTTAACTACATTTGAAATTATAATTGGATGATCTAAAAAAAGCTTTTAATCTGCCTAATTTATTTAAACTACCTCTGTTCATAATTATACTGTAAAAAAATGTTGACCTTATTTGGAAAATCAGTATAGTATAAAATAATATTGATTAGTGCATGTTTCTTCCTTTCAGTTACATGCACAATCCAGGTGAGAATAAAATTTTTGAATTAATGAAATCTCAGTTACTTTTAAAGCAAAATTCTCTGGTTGATTACAGTTTTTGGCTAAGTGAGACTTAAGCCTGAATTCTTTTTTGACTTATCCTTTACTGCTAAAATTCACTATAAATAAGATGTTTTTTTCTTTGATAATTACAGGTCTTTTCCGAAGTCTGTAATTAAGAATATCATTTAAATATTAAGAGACATAAACATGTAGATGCTGTTAGAGATATGTGGATTTGTATGAATCATAGGACATATCCTGGGAGAGTCAATACATGCAGACTCCAGAAATTATTAGTGAAGATGCTGTCCTGTGGAATACTTTTAATTACAGCTCATCAATATCTCTGAGGATGCATTTCTCTATACTCAAAATAATTTGCATACTATGCCAAAATACCTACAGTAAATTACATTTTATCATCACAGACCTTTCATATGTTTATAACTGATGTACATTGTGAATAATATTGTCCATCTGAAATGTAAGCTGCATAAATGTAATTATAAATATAAACCTGTATATAAATCCATGAATGTTGCTTTGAGAGGTGATGAAAAGGTTTACTAATTAGAAACTGCTCAAAACCCAGGAACTATCAACATCTGTATATCAAGGTAAAACAGCAACTATAATAATATATTAAATTATCTACATAAGTCCATTTGTTTTCAAGTTTTTATTTCAATTATTTGTACAAGTACCATATTACCAATAAAGCAGAGTCCTCTCTGTATATTTTCTAGTGAATGTTTAAACAACTTTTGGTATTTCTGTGAAAAGATAATAAGCAATATACTTAATAACTTTTTTCTGGTTCTCTTTTATATATATATTAATTGTTCTAATGTTGATGCACATCTTAGGATTATTTTAAGTTTAAAGAAAAAAAATGTCTACCTTATTTTGTATTGTTGACAGTTGACTTGTCACAGAATTTGCTTTCATTATTTTATATTTTTATTTAATGCAATTCTAAGCTCCAAATAGGTATTTCACTGAAGCAGTAATTGTACAAAAGGAATTTTGTTTATGTGATTAGATTATTATACTCTTCTTGAATATTATACAAGTTAGTGTTAGTTAATTTAGAAAAATAAGTTGCCACATACTTTTAATTTGCTTTCGTGGTAGAATCAGAAGCAGAAGGCAATTTGCTGATTTTATTTAGATGGGAACAGGGCACAGCTTCTAGTTATTGACATGTTTCATATTTATATAAATGAGAGGAAGTAAAAGTTTGAAACTCAGTAAATATAAAAGCAGAATACTTTTACAGTATGTGTTAGAACAAATAAAATAATAGGTGGTGAATTCTATGTAATTAATGTAAAGGTGGTAATTATATTATTTTTCATGCACTGAAAATCAGGCAGATATAAAAATAATATGCTTATATAGATAATTTAAAGAAAAATGGATCTTGTTATTCATAGTAGTAATATATAAAACAAGTATAAAAATACAGACCTATGACCAGTAATAAGGGCAAAAATATATGCACACACACAAACACATACACATATATGCACACACCTTCATATAAACACAATTGTGCTTGAAAAGTCAATTATGTCCAGAAAAATAATTGAAAGAAATAATTTTATTTTGAGAAAACATGAAAATGATATTCTTTATTAAAATAATCTGTCATCTTCTTGGAAGCTACATTTCATGATATAGAATTTCATACTGTTCAACAGTTTTAATCACAAGCCCTATTAAGCTTGTTTAAAAAGATGAAGAAAATATCTTTGTCAATAGAAACTTGCATCAGTTTTGAAATAGAGTGAAGCAATTCCAGTAGTTAACTGCAATGCTAGGGGATGTCTGGTTATGGGGAATATGTGTCAGGGGAGGGAGGTGGTATATTTAGAAAGAGTATGAAAAAGAAAACAAAATAGATTGATGAATCAGATACTGTGCTTGGATTATACTTCCACAGTTTCATTTAATCAGACTTCATTCTTCACAGGAACACTATCATGAGGCCATAAAGCTAGATTATTTTGGTAAAGTTTATTGTTTGGGGGAGAGGCAACAAACAGGATTTCAATTTGAGAAACAACAGTATTGAAATATTTTCTTGGGAAGAAATGAGACCTTGACTATTTAAATTCTATAAGATATATATTATTTAACATGGATATTAATTATTAGGTTTAGTTTTCCAAATTTGGTTTATAATATTCCTTAATTAAGAATAAAGATAATTATTTCCTTAAATAATGTGAATGATAATTCATCATTCAACACAACAAAATAACACTTTGTATGAGAGATTTCACTTTCTTATTTTCATTTAATTCTTTCATCCAATTTTAACATGTTGCTATAATTATTTGACAAATATGAAAACCAAGAGATAGTCTAAATAACTTTCAAATGTCACACAATAAATCATGAAGCTGGAATTAAAGCCCACATCATACAGAAACTTAACATTTTTTAAAATTCAGTCTTCTATATTGCTTTCCCACTATTTGCTAAGTGCACATTTTGTTTGTTTAAGATATTAAAGGTAAGCTAGTATCTTAATAAGGCTAGGGCAAGAAGAAGTATGGAAGTTGATACTCTGACATATGTTTAGTAATGTTTTTATAAAGGGTATTTTTTTTCAGAAAAAAAACCCTCTAGATCATATGAAGTTGGGAAACTGGACTGCACATTTCTGCAAAAGACTATGTAATTTATTTTAATTTACAGTGAATTCATTATTTTAAAATAATGAATACTACATCACAGGCAGTATTAGTATCTTTTGATTTAAGAAATAATCCTAATTCCTTCCTCTCATCCCTTGTATCATTGCCATCATTCATTTTACTTACATATAAGCATACCTAAACAAATATATATGATATATAAATGAGCAAATAAAATAAAATACATTGTTATTATTATCATTTTGAACAAACTGTTATATGTTATATCAACTAAGAATATGAAAGTTTTGACTTTGCTTTATTTGTTCCTTGTTCAGTGCTCTTCCTTTCTTTATATAGATCTGAGTTTCTGACCTATATTATTTCCCTTCTCTCTAAAGAAGTTTTCTTAACATTTCTTTCAAGGAAGGTCCTCAGGAGCATAATAATCTCTACCCTGAAAAGATAAATACAAATATCAAAATATCGTGGAACATGGAAAATTCAGGAAGAAATATGATTTCTTACTGAATTACCAGTTATGTGTCTCTATCTAAGAGCAAAATAAGTCATAACCATAACCCTGCACCTTTCCCTGCAACAGGATCTTCTACTGCATATTTTGCTCCTACTCTGACATTAGGTTCAACATCTCCATACTGTACATTTTTATAGCCAAAACTTTACAAACAAAGAGTACTCTCATTCTTAGGATGATTCTTTCTAGTGGTTTTAATGAGTTTGTATGGTAACAACTGTCTTTTTTCTGTGTATTTGTCACCAACATTTTTGGGAAGACTGTCTTGAAACTTCTATTTTTCTCTGAAATCAAAACTATCATGATAATCAATATTCTTTCCAGATTATTGATATTAGACAGAATGATCTATTTGTTTACATTAAAGATTAACTTTTTTGAGGCATTTTTAATCATCACTATAACCTTAGAGAATGATGTTTTTAGAAAAACAGGACGGCAGGTGCAAAATAGATTCACTTATGCTAAGCCCTAGGTCACCAAACCAAGACTAAATAACAGTTTTGGCTCTCCCAGAAATGGAATCTTAAACCAGTAAATCAGAAATTGCCTGATCAGCGGTAGTTAGGTAGTCTTCCTGATACCCCTGCTAACCCCTAAAGGAAGTTGGCTATAACCAATCTGCTTTTTTGTCTTTTATAATTCCCTTGTTCCCTCTTCTTTCTGCCTATATGTCTCATTTTTAACAGCTGCTGAAAGTTCCTTTCTATCTGCTACATTGAATACTGCCTAATAAGAATTGATTTTTGCTCAAACTCTTAAGATTGTTAATATGTCTCAGTTTATCTTTTAACAGTTCTGATGTCAGAAGAGTGAACTGAAAGAAAACACCAGAGGCCCCCAGGAGAAAGGAGAAGCTAGGCAAAGGTATCCACTGAACCCTGTGAGCTTGCTGCTTTTTTTCTCTCTTTGGAGGTCATGCATAAGTCCCTCTCAGATCACAACTCCACAGCTTTTGTGTTATGAGCTTTCATACTTTAGTTCATCATTTATTTTTCTGCACTGAGTCCGAAAACTGGCCAGAGTTGGATTGGGTCCAACAGAGAAGCCAGACTGGATCTGACTTAAGCTGGACTGGGTACAGTGTGAGACCTCAGGTGAATAAAATTCTGCTTAAAGGCTGAACAAACAGGTTAACCTTACCAAAGATAATCTAAAATTACAGTGGCCACAGTGGAGAACTTTTAACCTAGATAACCTAATCTGTTTTCTCTAGAAAAAAAGGGATCTCAGCCTAGCACTCACCCTAAAGGTAGAGGAAAAATTACTTTTTCCCCTCTACTGTTTCTGGTGATCAGAATGAGACTTGCTGGGACACCCCACTTACTCCAGAGCCTGCAGATTGGATCCTGGGAAAACTGACAGAAGCTGGCAAAGGGTGGAGAACTCTTACCAATGTCAGCTCTCCCAGATCTCTATCTGTAGTGCCTAGTTGAGAGATGAAGGTAATTTCACATTGTCCTTTCCTTTCCAAATTCAGACTGTCAAGCAAAAAACATCTGTAAGAATGAGATTTTTGAATTGTGACTTATGAATTTGCTTTTGGGTATTCATTGGTTGTTGGACTTTTCTCTCCCAGGGACAGCTATCGCCTTCTTGTTTGTTTCAGGTCGTGTCCTGAAAACTTGTCTTGGCAACTGTCAAATTGAGATTCTCTAAACTATGGCCAGACAGAAATGTGGATTCCACCCACTTTGAAGCTAGATATGGCTAGATAGAAGTTTGGGTTGCACTCCATTTGCAGCTAGGATCCTATTGACTATTGCCAGCTCTCAGCAGAATTGTCAGAATCATTTTTTGGTTATCTTTGGTAATGGCTCTGGTAATTGAGAGGGTAGTATATTTTGCAACCTCTTTGTGGATGCCTTTTGTATCCATGTGGTTGTTCAATACTGCCAGAAATATTTACTCTTTGTCCTGGCTGAAACCTGACAAGATATTGAAAAATACTTTTATTAAGTAGCTCTATGGTCAGAAGTTGGCCATATTAGAAACTTATGTTCAGAGTCTGGGAGGAACTTCTTTAAGTCTTCTTCCTGAAGCCAAAATGAGACTAATACACAGAGGGGGAAAGAAAAAAAAAACATTCTGAAGACTTAGTGGAAGAATTTACTAAACCATTCCAAAGACACACAACTCTAAATCTGCAACATAGGAATCTTCTGATTTTCTTCTTAATTAAAGATGTTCTCCCTAATATTAAGAAGCAAATTGAAAATAATGTACTCATGTGAGCGGGTCAGGTTGCAAACCAATTCTTTGAGGAATTAAAAACAACTATACTTGTCTTACAAATCAAGTCTGTATAAGAACAGAATTGTGACTCTAGAAATAATTCAAAGCCCATCTATCATTTTCACCAATCCCAAAACTTCCCCTATTCATCTCAAGAAGTTTGCAGATATTATAAAAGATCTGGACTTAGGGAGAACAATTCCTTTTTGGTGAAACTTGCATTCTTTCTCTGTGTCTTTTTTTTTTTTTTTTGATATAAGTATTCTACTTGGTCTTCTTATCAGAAGGCAAAAAAAAAAAAGAAAAGAAAAACAGATTATTTAAAAACTAGTCGTATAAAATTTTTTAGTCTCTTCCACAAATATTAGTAAAACGTTTTAGCCATCTAAGCAGGTAACCTTAACTTATTCTATTCCATCTTCCAGAAACACAGTTTGGATCCAATTGTTCTTTTTGTAAACTAGTGAGTTTTGTGTGATTGCACCTGTTTCATACCTAAAATTTTAAAACAAAAGCTATAAGATCTCTGTTTACATCTGTCTCTATGTTTATGTATGACCATGTAGGTGTGTTATAAATGTGATTTTTCTACCTTCAGATGATAATCGCCAAAATTAATTTGTAAAGAGCTCTATTTAATTGGCTTAGAGACAAGTGCTTTATAAATCAAGTATACTCTCAGAAATATAGAAACTAACCAAATTTTTTTTCCAAATTCACATGATCAGGCTTCCCTGGTGACGCAGTGGTTGAGAGTCTGCCTGCCAATGCAGGGGTCATGGGTTCGTGCCCCGGTCCGGGAAGATCCCACATGCTGCGGGGCAGCTAGGCCCGTGAGCCATGGCCGCTGAGTCTGCACGTCCAGAGCCTGTGCTCTGCAGTGGGAGAGGCCACAACAGTAAGAGGCCTGCATACCAAAAAAATAAATAAATAAAAATTCACATGATCTAGGATAATATTTAACAAGTAAAGCTAGTTTAAATTTTCTGGTTTAATTAAAACAAACGTGTTTAGAGTTATTAACATTTAATATAATACTTTTATTCTACTTAGGTTTACTAAAAGTCAAATAAGCTCAAGTTACCTGTTAAAGAATTTGTCAGCCAGAAAGATAACTTAAGATGGTTAGCTGTTTAATGTCTCTTAAAACTTTCATAACTAATCTAAACATAATTGTTAAGAACCAGTGAATTGAATAGCTGTAAGAAAAAGTTTATAAATGAACTGGTCAACAATAATTATACTTTATGGTATGTTTACCAAAATAGTTCCCAAACTCTTTTTGGTAACTTGAAACCTTAAAGTATACAGAAATAAATTAAATTAAGGCTATTTATTGAATATCTAGATCATTTCCAAATAAGATAAAGTACTGAAACAATTACTGATATAGGTTTATCCAATTTGCCTTCTTTTTACAAAGGAATTAAAGATATTTGGTTCTATTAGTAAACATGTTTTGTGTCACATTAAACATTTACTATGAAGAAGACTATGCTTCTAGAAATTATGAAATGTATTTATAAATTAGCCAATCCACAGAATTCTAGTGTAACAGATAGTCCACAATTGCTTACTTCTTAGTTTTCACTAAGAATTAAGGATTCTAAGGGTTAAGAATTATAATCAATATATGTAATTAATACTTAGAAATAATAAGGGTGAAACAACTGGGTGTACAAACTAGGCAAGGCAAGTGAAATTATTGATTTTTACAGAAGTAAAAAGAGGAAAAAATGTAGGACAAAATCTGAATGGATATTAAAAAGTTGTAGGAGTTTTGCAGAAAATAAAACTTGGAAAAGGAATTTCATGTATGGTCTAGCTGGCTAACATTGGAATAGATTTAATTAAGGTAAAAAAATGAATTTTAGTGTCAAAAGTACACCGGTGAAAAATTAGAATTTGGTTTTCCCTCTGTTAAAAGAACAAAGTGTTCCTGGACTATGTCTTCTCCAAATAAGAGATTGTGAAAGGTTTTTTACTTGTTTTGTTTTTACCTTTTGGTTAATCTACCTAGAAAGCAAAGATATTGTGTCTTACCAAAGTAATTGACTGTGCTTCACACTGCCTTTATCAGGACGTAATATTACTTAAGAAAACCTAGTCTTCTCAATATTAAAAGATCTAAGTTTTATTCACAACTGTGTAACCCTCTTTATTTGTCTTTAAAATCTTTTATTGTCACTTTGGATAAATAGATAATTAAGTATAGCTTTATAATGATCTATGCTTCAATTTAGTCAAATATTCAAACCTTTTGACAACTACCCCAAATCAAATTCCACATGGAGTCTTTTTGACCTCAAAGGATTTACCTCTCACCTTGTAAAAGAGAGATGTTAAATTAATTAGGTTTAGTTGGTCTATTAATTTATATAAGAAACATTATCTAAAAAGTGATGATGAACCTTCTTAGGTTATATGTGTACGGATGCAAGCTATTAATATGTGTTCTAGAAATTGTATGAAATTCCTAAAAACCTGATATGTCTCGTATAATATTATCAATCATAATTCCAGTTATCATCTTAAACTATGTCATAGAAATTACAAAATTCTCATGTCAATTCTATTATAATGAACTCTCATCAGAACTTTAACCATGGATTTTTTTTTTTTTTTTTTTGTGGTAGGAGGGCCTCTCACTGTTGTGGCCTCTCCCGTTGCGGAGCACAGGTTCTGAACGCGCAGGCTCAGCAGCCATGGCTCACGGGCCTAGCCGCTCTGCGGCATGTGGGATCTTCACAGACCAGGGCACGAACGCATGTCCCCTGCATTGGCAGGTGGACTCTCAACCACTGCGCCACCAGGGAAGCCCCGATTATAATTTTTATGACTTGTTTGAAGCATTGCTTGTTCCTTAATTTTTTGTTTTTACAGATTTAAGTAGACATTTTTCTTTTAAACTATCTATGACTTACAGCAATTTGGTAAAGTATACTTTTGTAAACAAAGATGACACATTTATTTTTTTCTCCCTATCTGACCCCTCAAGAATTTGGAAACTCTTAACGAGTATTCTTTTTTTATGACAATATAGTTCTTTGAATAATTTCAATAAGATTCTGTTCTCCTTGTAACAGGACACAATTGGAAACGTTGGTTATATTACCAAGGCTTTGACTGGAATGTCATATTTGAGAATGTGCATATAATCAGATATGAGGGGACAGTGTTAAGGAACCCATGTTGACTTTTGAAGCCAATAAAGCCATTGGAAAAAAGTCTGGTACCTTGCTTTTCAGGGTTACTGGCAGTCTTAACAGGTAATTAAAGAAGGTCACTTTCTGGCTGGCCCAAGAACCTCAAGATATTTGAGGGGCCTAGAAAAGACAGGAATTCATTCAAATCTACAGGGATTGCATGTAAAGTCTACTCTCTAGAATAAAAGCCATTTTTGTTAAAATATTTCATAAGCAATTAAAAGAAGCCAGAAGAATATACTACAAATATCACTGTTGGTTACCCCTGAGAACTGGCATTTTGAGTGATTTTTAATTACTTTTTTTAGCTTGACCATATTTCTATTTTTTTAATGACTATATATATACATACATAGATTGATATATATATATATATATATATATATATATATATATATATATACATTTGTTGTTGCTGTTATAGGAAAATAGAACAAAACACAATTCTCTGACTTGTGTCTCCCCAAGAAGTTTAGAGTGAATGAAATTCACAGATTGCTAACTATTCTTTGCATCTTAATAGGCTTCTTTGAGTTGTTAATTATTCCAGGACTATAACCATTCAACATATCTTACTGTGGTTTGAAGTATAAGTAAATATTGTTTTATTTCAATTGACTGATCATAAATCAAAGAATGAGTAATGAGTGTGATCACAAGTTCAGTATTTTAGTAATTCAGTGGTAAGCCAAATGGTGTGCAAAGTACCATGCTACATGAATAATTTCTCTTCTATTCCATAAACCTGAGAAAACAACTACAATAAGAGTTAATATGTTTAACGACAAAAATTCTTTAGTACCATTATATTTTACTCCAATTTCATCCTCGGGCCTTGAGCCATATTTGGTGGTTATTGTGTTGAATCACAGATAATTTGTGAAGCATTAAATGTCATTTTTAAATTCATTTGATTAATCGCTTATGTTATTAATAGAATCCCTTGCACCAGGTTTTGTTTCCTGCTCTTCACCCACTTTATATTAGATTAGTCCCTACATCATGAGCTGCATAACTGTTAGAATATTTTCCTCTAAAGAGTTACAATAAAGGTGATTCTTGTTCAAATTTTAGAATATATAGGTATATCAACTCTGAGGTAGCTGAGTAACCTTTGAAAGGTTTCATGATGAGTAATAGCTCAAGGATAAGATAGCAAATTTATCAGAAATATAAATAGGGCAACAGGTGGTAAGAAATATATCCAGGACTGAGTTCAGAAACCTGTAAGAGAGAATATAGATTTCATAAAGAAATGCAAATTGGATTTTCAATTGGCTATTATTCACACTGGGACCTAGGTTAATCATTTAATGTTTACCAAATACAGTGAAGGGTAAATGTATAAATAGCTTTGCTGTTCAAAGTTTTCCAGAGTACTAACTTTTATAACTATTTTATTAAATTTCTTACAAGTAGACTTTTCTCATTTCTATGTTTCATTTATCGTTGACTTTTTTTTTCTTTTTTTTTTTTACATCTTTATTGGAGTAAAATTGCTTTACAATGGTGTGTTAGTTTCTGCTTTATAACAAAGTGAATCAGTTATACATATACATATGTTCCCATATCTCTTCCCTCTTGCATCGCCCTCCCTCCCACTCTCCCTATCCCACCCCTCTAGGTGGTCACAAAGCACTGAGCTGATCTCCCTGTGCTATGCAGCTGCTTCCCACTAGCTATATATTTTACGTTTGGTAGTGTATATATGTCCATGCCACTCTCTCACTTTATCACAGCTAACCCTTTGCCCTCCCTATATCCTCAAGTCCATTCTCTAGTAGGTCTGTGTCTTTATTCACGTCTTACCCCTAGGTTCTTCATGACATTTTTTTCCCCCTTAGATTCCATATATATGTGTTAGCATACAGTATTTGTCTTTCTCTTTCTGACTTACTTCACTCTGTATGACAGACTCTAGGTCCATCCACCTCACTATAAATAACTCAATTTCGTTTCTTTTTATGGCTGAGTAATATTCCATTGTATATATGTGCCACATCTTCTTTATCCATTCAGCTGATGATGGACAGTTAGATTGCTTCCATCTCCTGGCTATTGTAAATAGAGCTGCAATGAATATTTTGGTACATGACTCTTTTTGAATTATGGTTTTCTCAGGGTATATGCCCAGTAGTGGGATTGCTGGGTCATATGGTAGTTCTATTTGTAGTTTTATAAGGAATCTCCATACTGTTCTCCATAGTAGCTGTAGCAATTCACATTCCCACTAGCAGTGCAAGAGTGTTCCCTTTTCTCCACACCCTCTCCAGCATTTATTTTTTCTAGATTTTTTGATGATGGCCATTCTGACTGGTGTGAGATGATATCTCATTTTCGTTTTGATTTGCATTTATCTAATGATTACTGATGTTGAGCATTCTTTCATGTGTTTGTTAGCAATCTGTATATCTTCTTTGGAGAAATGTCTATTTAGATCTTCTTCCCATTTTTGGATTGGGTTGTTTGTTTTTTTGTTATTGAGCTGCATGAGCTGCTTGTAAATTTTGGAGATTAATCCTTTGTCAGTTGCTTCATTTGCAAATATTTTCTCCCATTCTGAGGGTTGGCTTTTGGTCTTGTTTATCTCCTTCTCTTCTGTTACTCCTTCTGTTTTGTTTTTTTGTTTGTTTTTTGTTTTGTTCCTCCTGTGTATTGCCTACATTTTTTTTGTGTGTGTGGTACATGGGCCTTTCACTGCTGTGGCCTCTCCCATTGCAGAGCACAGGCTCCGGATGCACAGGCTCAGTGACCATGGATCATGGGCCTAGCCGCTCCATGGCATGTGGGATCTTCCTGGACCAGGGCACAAACCTGTGTCCCCTGCATCAGCATGCTCTCAACAACTGCACCACCAGGGAATCCCTATTGTCTACTCTTAATTCCCTTAACTAGTTTATCTCTGCTAAAATCAGCTCTCCTCTTTATGTTACCTCTCCTTTATCACCTAAGCTTTGTCTGCTTTTTTTGTCAGGACCACTACCTACATCCAGTTTCTGTGCTTGTAATAAATTGTTTCTTTCCTTCTCAATTTGACAAAATTAAATTTGGGACAATTCTTGAAAATTTTCTTTGTCTTTGCATGCATATTTTATTTGTTTGTTTTTCTTAATAGGTGCAATAATTTAGTCTAAATATTTGCAACTCCTTTACTTGGTACTCTTTCACTTCTCTCCTTCCTCTATAAACTACATGTCCTCTGACCATTTCAATAAAGTCCTTTTCGCCTAGTTTCTTGGCTTTTTTCTTCTTGACTAAATTTTAACTTTAAGGATTCCTGTATGGTCATAGAATGGTCCATTACTAGAGCAGTGTAGGCTTTCACCTTCTTCCAATCAAAACAATCAAACAAAAAGATAAAACAGAACAAATTCAAAACAAAATTAAAATTACACTTAGAACATTGCTCTCAAAAAGTTCCTGTGTTATAGGAACCCTTCTTACTAAGACTAACCATATTGTATAAACTACAACTTTGGGGGAAAAAAAACAGGCATAAGTTTCTGTGACCTTGGATTTTGCATTGGTTTCTTAGATGTGGCATCAAATGCATAAGCAACAAAAAGAACAAAAATAAACTGGACATTATCAAATTTAAAAATTTGTGCTTCAATAAACACCTTTTAAGAAAGTGCAAAAACAACCTGCAGATGGGGAAAAAATCATATATCTGAAAATGGATTTGTAGAATATATAAAGAGCTCTTACAACTCAATAATAAAAACATTTAACCCAACCAAAACTGGGAAAATATTCTGAAAAGACATTTATTCAAAGAAGATATACCAATAAACACATGAAAAGATGATCAATATTATTAGCCATGAGGGAAATACAAATCAAACCACAATGAGATACCACTTAATATGCACCAGGATGATTATAATAAAAAGCAAAGCAAAACAAAACAAGTTTTGGTTAAGGTGTGGAGAAATTGAGCCCTCACACTCTGCTGGTACAAATATAAATGGTGCAGCCACTTTGGGAAACAGTCTGGCAGTTCCTCAAATGGTTAAACAGAATTACCATGTGATCCAACTACTAGGCATATATCCCCCAATGAAAACATATGTCCTCATGAAAACCTGTATGAGAATATTCCTAGCTGTTCATAATAGTCAACGAATGGAAAAAGCCCAAATGTTTCTCAATAGATAAATAAAATGTGGAATATCCACACAGTGGAATGTTATTCAACAATAAAATAGAATTAATTGCTAATACATTTTATAGCTTGTATGATCCTTTAAAACATTATGCTAAGTGAAAGAGTAACACAAAGGATCATATATTATATGTTTCTATTTATATAAAATATCCAGAATAGGAAAATCTAAAGAGACAAAATATAGATTTATGTTTGCCTAGGACTGGAGGGAATGGGGATATTTCGAGTGACTGCTAAATTTGTGGGATTTCCTTTTGGGGTAATGAAAATGTTCTGGAATTGTACAGTGGTGATGTTTGCACAACTTTGCGAATGTACTAAATGCCATTGAATTGTATGATATGTGAGGTATATCTCAGCAAAGCCATTATTTAAAATAAAATCAGTTACAACTTTGATCTAAATTGGTCCAAGTCTACAATACCCACTACCCCTCACCTCCTTTCACAGCCAGCCTGGATCATCAACAAAGCCAATATACTGTAAACCACTAAAGATTGATAGAGACCAATAGAAAAAACTAGACCCAAAGGATCGATGGTTCATATTAAGAAGAGATTATATTTGGCTAGCCCTCACACAAAAAACAAGTTCTTCCAGACATTTTAATTTAGTGTAAGTCACTCATCCAAAGTTCAGAAAATATCTTTTTGCCCACCATACCTGGGATCTTCAAGCTCCAAAATGACCTCTAATGATCAATTAGTCTCTTGATACCTCTATTCCACTTATGCTAGCATTCGAAACTACCCATAACTTAAAGTCCCTGAATTACATATCCAGCCTAGAACATAGATATATCATACTTATTATCTTGCCATTCTTATTGACTATATTTCCTCAATGTATTGTGCTTTAAGTCAGTAATTCTGAAATATACCAATTATCAATTTCTCTTCTCCAATGTTCTGGTTGCTAAGCACTGCTGAGACACTGTGAGGTCACGGTTTCTAATATTAATTAAATCTTTAATACTATCTTTTATACTTATATGTGCCTATTGTAAACTTCCTTTGTCATTATCCATAATGGGTTTTCAACTTTTT
The DNA here is from genome assembly GCF_008692025.1 of Phocoena sinus. Taxonomy (NCBI): domain Eukaryota; kingdom Metazoa; phylum Chordata; class Mammalia; order Artiodactyla; family Phocoenidae; genus Phocoena; species Phocoena sinus. The sequence goes on along the minus strand of NC_045784.1, from coordinate 75,982,390 downwards.
AATTGTTTTCCTCAATTCTACCACACTCAATTGCTTCTGATGATTTGTCCACAATGTTCAGGAAAACTAGAGACCATATAGAAACATCTCCCTTAGATTTTGCCCATTACCCTACAAACTAATCTCATGTACAGGTATCAATTATTTGTTTTCAGATTATTTAATTATCTTCCTCCATACTATGCATGACATCCTTACCAACCTGTACTCCAACTCTTCACCTCTAACTTTTAAAATTTATCTCATTAATATGCTGATCCTTAACCTTCTCTTCTTTTATATTCTCTTTCTCCTCAGCATATAATGTACTTAATTCCCTCATTTTTAAAACAGGCAATGAACACTTAGGCCTTCTCTAGCTAACATACAATGTTTCTTCCCCTTCAAACTAAATTTCTTGAAAGACTGGGCTTCTTTCACTCTCTACCTTTCATTATTGCTTGTTCATTCATCTATCCATTCATGTATTCAATATATCTTTTTAACACCTATTCTATGACAGGGACTTGTTACATGTTCTGGAGATACATCAGTGCATAAAACTGACAAAGATGTCCTTCATAAGCATGGGGTTTACATTCTAGAACAGATAATTGGAAAAAAATCAAATGTATCACCATCAGATGGTGATTACAGGCACTAGAGAAAATGAAGCAGTAAATGGATAGAGAGTGCTGAGGGTAGTAATGATGTTTTATATAATTTACGATGTTCAGGTAAGGCCTATCTAATATGGTATAGAGGCTGAAGGAATGGAGAAAGATAGTCACTTGAAACTTGAGGTAAAAGAATTCCAGGCAAATGGAACAATGTGTGCACAGGCACTCCAGAGTTGGTGGGTGTGCTTGATATACCTGGGAAAGAGCAGCTGAATCAGAGAGAACAAGAGAGGAGTAGTAGGAGTTGAGAGCAGAGAGGGAATGATAGGAGGCCCTGAGAACATGTAGACTCTTTCAATCCATTTTAAGATAACTTTGCTTTTCTTTCTTATTGCAATGGGAAGAAATTGGAGTTTTTTTGAGTGACAGAATCTGACCTATATTAGAGGGTCTCTTTGAGTTCCATGTGGAGAAATATTTGTGGGGGACAAGCAAAGAAACACAAAAATCAGTTAGGAAACTATTGAGATAATCTAGAAGATATGCTGCTGTCTGGACTCGTAGTGTCTCTGGAGAAATGTCTATTTAGGTCTTCTGTACATTTTTAAATTTTTTTCTTTTGATATTAAGTTGTTTGAGTTGTTTGCATAGTTTGGATATTAACTCCTTGTAAGTCACACAATTTGCAAATATTTTATCCCATTCTGTGTGTTGTTTTTTCATTTTGTTTATGGTTTCCTTTGCTGTGAACACAAAAGTTCAAGCTTTTGAGTTCAACTAGGTCCCATTTGTTTATTTTTGTTTTCCTTTCCATTACTCTCAGAGAGTGATTGAAAAAGATACTGCTGCAATTTATGTCAGAATGTGTTCTGACTAGGTTTTTCTCAAAGAGTTTAACACTGTCCAGTCTCACATTTAGGTCTTTAATATATTGTGAGTTTATTTTTGTGTATAGTGTTAAAGAATGTTCCAATTTTATTATTTTTTTATTTTTACATGTAGCGGTCCAGTTTTCCCAGCACAATTTATTGAAGAGACTGTCTTTCCATCATTGTATAGTCTTGCCTCCTTTGTTGTAGATTAATTGACCATAGGTGTGTGAGTATATTTCTGGGCATTTGATACTGTTCCATTGATCTATATTTCTATTTCTTGCCAGTGCCATATTGTTTTTTTGTTTGTTTGTTTGCTTTTGTTTTTTGTTTTTTTTGTGGTACATGGGCCTCTCACTGCTGTGGCCTCTCCCACCATGGAGCACAGGCTCCGAACGCACAGGCCCAGCGGCCATGGCTCACGGGCCCAGCCACTCCACGGCATGTGGGATCCTCCCAGACCGGGGCACAAACCCGCATCCCCTGCATCAGCAGACGGACCCTCAACCACTGCGTCACCAGGGAAGCCCACCATATTGTTTTGATTACTATAGCTTTGTAGTATATTCTGAAGCCAGGGAGCTTGATTCCTCCAGATATGTTTCTCTTTCTCAAGATTGCTTTGGCTATTCTGGGTCTTTTGTGTCTCCATACAAATTTTAAGATTTTTTGTTCTGGTTCTGTGAAAAATGCCATTGGTAATTTGATAGAGATTGCATTGAATCTGTAGATTGCTTTGGGTAGCATAGTCATTTTGACACTATTGATTCTTCCAATCCAAAAACATGGTATATCTTTCCATCTGTTTGTGTCCTCTTCAATTTCTTTTATCAGTGTCTTATAGTTTTCAGAGTACAGGTCTTTTGTCTCCTTAGGTAGGTTTATCCCTAAGTGTTTTATTCCTTTTGATGTAATGATAAATGGGATTGTTTCTTAAATTTCTCTTTCTGAACTTTTTTGTTAGTGTATAGAAATGAAACCTGCAAGTTTTGTATTAATTTTGTAACATGAAACTTTGCCAAATTCATTGATGAGCTCTAGTAGTTTTCTGGTAGTGTCTTTAGGATTTTCTATATATACTATCATGTCACCTGCAAGCAGCAATGGTTTTAATTCTTTTCCAGTTTGGATGCCCTTTATTTCTATTTTTCTCTGATTGCCATAGCTAGGACTTCCAAAACTGTGTTGAATAAAAGTGGCAAGAGTGGACATCCTTGTCTTGTTCCAGATCTCAGAGGAAATGCTTTCAGCTTTTCACATTTGAGCATGATGTGAGTTGTAGTTTTGTCGTATATAGCCTTCATTATGTTGAGGTATGTTCACTCTATGCCCACTTTCTGGAGAGTTTTTATCATAAATTGGTGTTGAATTTTGTCAAAAAAATTTTCTGCATCTATTGAGATGATCATATGGTTTTTATTCTTCAGTTTGTTGATGTGGTGTATCACTGATTGATTTGCAGATATTGAAAAATCCTTGCATCACTGGCATAAATCCAACTTGATCATGGTGTATGATCCTTTTAATGTATTGTTGGATTCAGATTGCTAGTACTTTGTTGAGGACTTTTTGGTCTATGTTCATCAGTGATATTGGCGTGTAATTTTCTTTCATTGTGGTATCTTTGTCTGGTTTCGGTATCAGGATGATGGTGGCCTCATAGAATGAGTTTGGGAGTCCTCCATCCTCTGCAATTTTCTGTACCAATTTCAAATGACAGGTGTTAGCTCTTCTCTAAATATTTGATAGAATTTGCCTGTGAAGCCAACCGGTCCTGGACTTTGTTTGTTAAGAATTTTTTAATCACAGTTTCAATTTCAGTGCTTGTGATGGGTCTGTTCATATTTTCTATTTCTTCCTGGTTCAATTGTGGGAGATTGTACTTTTCTAAGAATTTGTCCATTTCTTCCAGGTTGTCTATTTTATTGGCATAGAGTTGCTTGTAGTAGTCTCTTATGATCTTTTGTATTTCTGTGGTGTCAGTTGGAATTTCTCCATTTTTATTTCTAATTTTATTGAGTTGAGTCCTCTCTATTTTTCCTTGATGAGTCTTGCTAAAAGTTTATCAATTTTGTTTATCCTTTTAAAGAACAAGCTTTAATTTCATTGGTCTTTCATATTGATTTGTCTCTATTTCATTTATTTCTGCTCTGATCTTTATGATTTCTTTCCTTCTACTAACTTTAGGTGTTGTTTGTTCTTCTTTCTCTGGCTGCTTTAGGTGTAAGGTCAGGTTATTTATTTGAGACTTTTCTTATTTCCTGAGGTAAGATTTTATTGCTCTAAACTTCTCTCTTGGAACTGATTTTGCTGCATCACATAGGTTTTGGATAGTTGTGGTTTCATTTTAATTTTACTCTAGGTATTTTCTGATTTACTCTTTGATCTGTTCAGTGATCTATTGGTTATTTAGTAGCATATTATTTAGCCTCCACATGTTTGTGTTTTCTACCATTTTTTTCTTGTAGTTTATTTCTAATCTCACAGTGTCATGGTCATCAAAGATGCCTAATATGATTTCAATTTTCTTAAACTTAAGGTTTGCTTTGTTGCCCAGCATGTGGTCAATCCTGGAGAATGTTTCTTGTGCACCTGAGAAAAATGTATATTCTGCTGCTTTGGATGGAATGCTCTATAAATATCAATGAAGGCTATCTGGTCTAATGTGTCCTTTATGGCCTATGTTTCTTTATTGATTGTTTTGTGTGGATGATCTGTCCATTAATGAAAGTGGGGTATTAAGTCCCCCACTATTATTGTGTTACTGTTGATTTCTCCTTTTATGGCTGTTAGTATTTGCCTTATATATTGTGGTGCTCCTATGTTGGGTGCAAATATATTTACAGTTGTTATATCTTCTTCTTGGATTGATCACTTGATCATTATGTGGTATCCTTCTTTGTCCCTTATAACGGTCTTTATTTTATTTTATTTTATTACTATTATTATTTTTTTCTGTATGTGGGTCTCTCACTGTTGTGGCCTCTCCCATGGCGGAGCACAGGCTCCAGACACACAGGCTCCGGAGGCGCAGGCTCAGTAGCCATGGCTCATGGGCCCAGCTGCTCTGCAGCATGCGGAATCCTCCAGGACCGGGGCACAAACCCGTGTCCCCTGCATTGGCAGATGGACTCTCAACCACTGAACAGTCTTTATTTTAAAGTCTATTTTGTCTGATATGAGTATTGTTACTCCAGCTTTCTTTTGATTTCCGTTTGTGTAGAATACCTTCTTCCATCCCCTCACTTTCAGCCTGTGTGTGTCCCTAGGTGTTAAGTTGGTCTCTTGTAGACAGCATATATATGGGTCTTGTTTTTGTATCCATTCAGCCAGTCTATGTCTTTTGGTTGGAGCATTTATTCCATTTGAATTTAAGATAATTATCAATATGTATGATCTTATTGACATTTTAATTGTTTTGGGTTTGTTTTTGTAGGTCTTTTTTCTTCCCTTCCTCTTTTGTTCTGTTCTCTTTTGGTTTGATTACCATCTTTAGTGTTGTGTTTGGATTGCTTTACGTTTTTTGTGTTTATCTATTTTAGTTTTTTAATTTGCTATTCCCATGAGGTTTTGATACAGTAACTTATATATGTACAAGGTTATTTTAAGTTGCTGGTCTCTTTCCTGCCTAAATAAGTTCCTTTAGCATTTGTTACAAAGCTGGTTTGGTGGTGCTGAATTCTCTTAGCTTTTGCTTGTCTGTAAAGCTTTTGATTTCTCTGTCATATCTGACTGAGAGCCTTGCTGGGAAGAGTATTCTTGGTTGTAGTTTTTCCCTTTTCATCACTTTAAATATGTCCTGCTACTCACTTCTGGCCTGCAGTTTCTGCTGAGAAATCAGTTGATAACCTTAAAGAAGTTCCCTTGTACATTATTTGTCGTTTTCCCCTTGTTGCTTTTAATATTTTTTCTTTGTCTTTAATTTTTTTCAATTTGATTACTATGTGTCTCATTGTGTTCCTCCTTGGGTTTATCCTGTCTGGGACTCTCTGTGCCTCTTGGACTTGGATGCCTGTTTCCTTTCCCATCTTAGGGAAGTTTTCAGCTATTATCTCCTCAAGTATTTTTCTCAAGTCCTTTCTCTCTCTCTTTTCCTTCTGGAACCCCTCTAAGGTGAATGTTGGTGTGTTTAATGTTGTCACAGAAGTCTCTTAGGCTGTCTTCACTTCTTTTTATTCTTTTTTCTTTATTCTGTTTCACTGCAGTTATTTCCAGCATTCTGTCTTCCAGGTCACTTATCCGTTCTTCTGCCTCAGTTATTCTGCTGTTGATTCCTTCTAGTGTATTTTTCATTTCAGTTATTGTATTATTCATCTCTGTTTTTTGTTCTTTAGTTTTTCTAGGTCTTTGTTAAACATTTCTTGAATTTTCTCAATCCTTGCCTCCATTCTTTTTCCAAGATCCTTGTTGATCTTCACCATCATTACTCTGAATTCTTTTACCATTAGGATGCCTATTTACTTCACTTAGTTGTTTTTCTGGGGTTTTATATTGTTCCTTCATCTGGAAAATACTCAATCTCTGCCATTTCATTTTGTGTAACTTTCTGTGATTGTGGTTTCCATTCTGCAGGCTGCACTATTGTAATCCTCCTTGCTTCTGCTTTCTGCCCTCTGGTGAATGAGTCTATCTAAGAGGGTTGTGCAAGCTTCCTGATGGGAGAGACTGGTGGTGGGTAGAACTGGGTCTTCTCCCTCTGGTGGGCTGGGCTGTACTCAGTAAAACTTTAATCCACTTCTCTGCTGATGTGTGTGTTCCTGCCTGTTGGTTGTTTGGCCTGAGATAACCCAGCACTGGAGCCTAAAGTCTGTTTGGTGGGGCTGATGGTGGCCTCCAGGAGGGCTCATCGCAATGAGTACTTGCCAGAACTGCTACTGCCAGTGTCTTTGTCCCCACAGTGAGCCATAGCCACCCCCCCCCAACTTGGCAGAAGATTCTCCAGTACTAGAAGGTAGGTCTGTCCCAGTCTCTTATGGGGTCACTGCTTTTTCCCCCTAGGTCCTGGTGCACAGAAAACTTTGTGTGTGCCCTCCAAGATTGGAGTCTGTTTCCCCCAGTCCTGTGGAAGTCCTGCAATCAAATCCTGCTGACCTTCAAAGCCAGATTCTCTGGGGACTCCTCCTCCTATTACCAGACCTCCATGCTTGGATGTCTGATGTGGGGCTCAGAACATTTACTCCAGTGGGAGAACTTCTGTGGTATAATTATTTTCCAGTTTGTGGTTTGCCCACCAAGTGTGTGTGGGATTTCATTTTATCATGATTGTGTCCCTCCTACTGTCTTGTTGTGGTCTCTTTGTCTTTGGATGTTGGATATCTTTTTTGGTAGGCTCCAGCATTTTTTATTGATGGTTGTTCAGCAGTTAGTTGTGATTCTGGTGTTCTCATAAGAGGGCATGAGCATACGTCCTTCTACTCCACCACCTTGGGCTTATCTCTCTAATTCTTAATATATTTTGTTATGATCAAATTGTACTTCAACATTATTTCTATAATCTTCATGAAATAATATACCTCTGAAGAGATAAATGTTTTACTTTCATTGTAGCCACTGGCCTGCAAAGATATTTATGTGATCATATGGGATACATATTATTGCTAAACTAGGAGAATTGAATAAAAATAATTTTATAAGTGGCCAAATTAATAATTAATATTTTATTAGTATGTATATAGATATATATAGTGTATGTGTATTATTTCTATCTGTCTCTCTATCTCTACTTATCTATCTATCTATCTAACTAGCCATGAGAATTTAGTTACCTACATTTCCCTATAGCTGTATAGACTTCAATTATGCATTGCCAGATAGTAGGACTCCCTTGTAGTTCCTTTCACTTCTATTTTTCTAGGAGTTTTCATTTATATAACTCATAATTGAGTTTTCATCTTAATCAAGTGCTTTATGATTTTCTGAGAGAATTATTCTCTCCTTTATTCTCTTTATTGTGAATTACATTGGTAATTTTTTCTAATGTTGGAACATCCTTTCATTCTTGGAATAAAATACATCATAATGTACTATTTTTAAAAAATATTCTGATGGATTCTATTTGCTATTACTTAGAATTTCCCAACCTCTATTCTTAAGAAATGTTGGCCTTTAAATCATTTTTCTTTATCTTTTTTTCTGATGTGTATTTCTGTGTATGCTTATTTGGTATTTCCATTCCATTTTAGTATTATGCTATCTTAATTATTCTGTATGTTTTTATGGGAAATTAATCCACACCCATTATTTAATTTATGATATTATGAGTACTTTGAACTTATACCTTCAGTCCAGATAATTAAGCTTTCTATTTGAGCATCTAGCCTCCTCTTTACTATCTCATCTGTCTTACTGCAATGGTGTCCTGTTTTTCCTGATTTTACTTTCACCCTCTCAACTCATATCCCAAACTATCATAGGCATTTTTTTTTTTTTAAACATCTTTATTGGGGTATAATTGCTTTACAATGGTGTGTTAGTTTCTGCTTTATAACAAAGTGAATCAGCTATATATATACATATGTTCCCATACGTCTTCCCTCTTGTGTCTCCCTCCCTCCCACTCTCCCCATCCCACCCTTCCAGGCTGTCACAAAGCACCGAGCTAATATCCCTGTGCCTTGCGGCTGCTTCCCCCCAGCTATCTACCTTACTACGTTTGTTAGTGTGTATATGTCCATGACTCTCTCTCGCCCTGTCAAAACTCACCCCTCCCCCTCCCCATACCCTCAAGTCCGTTCTCCAGTAGGTCTGCGTCTTTATTCCTATCTTACCCCTAGGTTCTTCATGACATTTTTTTCCCTTAAATTCCATATATATGTTTTAGCATACGGTATTTGTCTTTTTCTTTCTGACTTACTTCACTCTGTATGACAGACTCTAGGTCTATCCATCTCATTACAAATAGCTCAATTTCATTTCTTTTTAAGGCTGAGTAATATTCCATTGTGTATATGTGCCACATCTTCTTTATCCATTCATCCGATGATGGGCGCTTAGGTTGTTTCCATGTCCTGGCTATTGTAAATAGAGCTGCAATGAACATTTTGGTACATGACTCTTTTTGAATTTTGGTTTTCTCAGGGTATATGCCAAGTAGTGGGATTGCTGGGTCATATGGTAATTCTATTTGTAGTTTTTTAAGGAACCTCCATACTGTTCTCCACAGTGGCTGAACCAATTCACATTCCCACCAGCAGTGCAAGAGTGTCCCCTTTTCTCCACACCCTCTCCAGCATTTATTGTTTATAGATTTTTTGATGATGGCCATTCTGACTGGTGTGAGATGATATCTCATTGTAGTTTTGATTTGCATTTCTCTAATGATTAATGATGTTGAGCATTCTTTCATGTGTTTGTTGGCATTCTGTATATCTTCTTTGGAGAAATGTCTATTTAGGTCTTCTGCCCATTTTTGGATGGGGTTGTTTGTTTTTTTGTTATTGAGCTGCATGAGCTGCTTGTAAATTTTGGAGATTAATCCTTTGTCAGTTGCTTCATTTGCAAATGTTTTCTCCCATTCTGAGGGTTGTCTTTTGGTCTTGGTTATGGTTTCCTTTGCTGTGCAAAAGCTTTGAAGTTTCATTAGGTCCCATTTGTTTATTTTTGTTTTTATTTCCATTACTCTAGGAGGTGGGTCAGAAAGGATCTTGCTGTGATTTATGTCATAGAGTGTTCTTCCTATGTTTTCTTCTAAGAGTTTGATAGTTTCTGGCCTTACATTTAGGTCTTTAATCCATTTTGAGCTTATTTTTGTGTATGGTGTTAGGGAGTGATCTAATCTCATACTTTTACATGTACCTGTCCAGTTTTCCCAGCACCATTTATTGAAGAGGCTGTCCTTTCTCCACTGTACATTCCTGCCTCCTTTATCAAAGATAAGGTGTCCATATGTGCGTGGGTTTATCTCTGGGCTTTCTATCCTGTTCCACTGATCTATCTTTCTGTTTTTGTGCCAGTACCATACTGTCTTGATTACTGTTGCTTTGTAATATAGTCTGAAGTCAGGGAGCCTGATTCCTCCAGCTCCTTTTTTCGTTCTCTTTGGCTATTCGGGGTCTTTTGTGTTTCCATACAAATTGCGAAATTTTTTGTTCTAGTTCTGTGAAAAATGCCAGTGGTAGTTTGATAGGGATTGCACTGAATCTGTAGATTGCTTTGGGTAGTAGAGTCATTTTCACAATGTTGATTCTTCCCATCCAAGAACATGGTATATCTCTCCATCTATTTGTATCATCTTTAATTTCTTTCATCAGTGTCTTATAATTTTCTGCATACAGGTCTTTCGTATCCTTAGGTAGGTTTATTCCTAGATATTTTATTCTTTTTGTTGCAATGGTAAATGGGAGTGTTTTCTTGATTTCACTTTCAGATTTTTCATCATTAGTATATAGGAATGCCAGAGATTTCTGTGCATTAATTTTGTATCCTGCTACTTTACCAAATTCATTGATTAGCTCTAGTAGTTTTCTGGTAGCATCTTTAGGATTCTCTATGTATAGTATCATGTCATCTGCAAACAGTGACAGCTTTACTTCTTCTTTTCCGATGTGGATTCCTTTTATTTCCTTTTCTTCTCTGATTGCTGTGGCTAAAACTTCCAAAACTATGTTGAATAAGAGTGGTGAGAGTGGGCAACCTTGTCTTGTTCCTGATCTTAGTGGAAATGCTTTCAGTTTTTCACCATTGAGGATGATGTTTGCTGTGGGCTTGTCATATATGGCTTTTATTATGTTTAGGAAAGTTCCCTCTATGCCTACTTTCTGGAGGGTTTTTATCATAAATGGGTGTTGAATTTTGTCGAAAGCTTTCTCTGCATCTATTGAGATGATCATATGGTTTTTCTCCTTCAATTTGTTAATATGGTTTATCACATTGATAGATTTGCGTATATTGAAGAATCCTTGCATTCCTGGAATAAACCCCACTTGATCATGGTGTATGATCCTTTTAATGTGCTGTTGGATTCTGTTTGCTAGTATTTTGTTGAGGATTTTTGCATCTATGTTCATCAGTGATATTGGCCTGTAGTTTTCTTTCTTTGTGACATCCTTGTCTGGTTTTGGTATCAAGGTGATGGTGGCTTCGTAGAAGGAATTTGGGAGTGTTCCTCCCTCTGCTATATTTTGGAAGAGTTCGAGAAGGATAGGTGTTAGCTCTTCTCTAAACGTTTGATAGAATTCACCTGTGAAGCCATCTGGTCCTGGGCTTTTGTTTGTTGGAAGGTTTTTAATCACAGTTTCAATTTCAGTGCTTGTGATTGGTCTGTTCATATTTTCTATTTCTTCCTGATTCAGTCTTGGCAGGTTGTGCATTTCTAAGAATTTGTCCATTTCTTCCAGATTGTCCATTTTATTGGCATAGAGTTGCTTGTAGTAATCTCTCATGATTTTTTTTATTTCTGCAGTGTCAGTTGTTACTTCTCCTTTTTCATTTCTAATTCTATTGATTTGAGTCTTCTCCCTTTTTTTCTTGATGAGTCTGGCTAGTGGTTTATCTATTTTGTTTATCTTCTCAAAGAACCAGCTTTTAGTTTTATTGATCTTTGCTATTGTTTCCTTCATTTCTTTTTCATTTATTTCTGATCTGATTTTTATGATTTCTTTCCTTCTGCTAGCTTTGGGGTTTTTTTGTTCTTCTTTCTCTAAATGCTTGAGGTGCAAGGTTAGGTTGTTTATTCGAGATGTTTCCTGCTTCTTAAGGTGGGCTTGTATTGCTATAAACTTCCCCCTTAGAACTGCTTTTGCTGCATCCCATAGGTTTTGGGTCGTTGTGTCTCCATTGTCATTTGTTTCTAGGTATTTTTTAATTTCCTCTTTGATTTCTTCAGTGATCACTTCATTATTAAGTAGTGTATTGTTTAGCCTCCATGTGTTTGTATTTTTTAAAGATCTTTTCCTGTAATTGATATCTAGTCTCATGGCGTTGTGGTCGGAAAAGATACTTGATACAATTTCAGTTTTCTTAAATTTACCAAGGCTTGATTTGTGACCCAAGATATGATCTATCCTGGAGAATGTTCCATGAGCACTTGAGAAAAATGTGTATTCTGTTGTTTTTGGATGGAGTGTCCTATAAATATCAATTAAGTCCATCTTGTTTAATGTATCATTTAAAGCTTGTGTTTCCTTATTTATTTTCATTTTGGATGATCTGTCCATGGGTGTTAAAGTCCCCTACTATGAATGTGTTACTGTCAATTTCCCCTTTTATGGCTGTTAGTATTTGCCTTACGTATTGAGGTGCTCCTATGTTGGGTGCATAAATATTTACAATTGTTATATCTTCTTCTTGGATCGATCCCTTGATCATTATGTAGTGTCCTTCTTTGTCCCTTTTAATAGCCCTTATTTTAAAGTCTATTTTGTCTGATATGAGAATTGCTACTCCAGCTTTCTTTTGGTTTCCATTTGCATGGAATATCTTTTTCCATCCCCTTTCAGTCTGTATGTGTCTCTAGTTCTGAAGTGGGTCTCTTGTAGACAGCATATATAAGGGTCTTGTTTTTGTATCCATTCAGCCAATCTGTGTCTTTTGGTGGGAGCATTTAGTCCATTTACATTTAAGGTAATTATCGATATGTATGTTCCTATTTCCATTTTATATATTGTTTTGGGTTTGCTACTATAGGTCATTTCCTTCTCTTGTGTTTCGTGTCTAGAGAAGTTCCTTTAGCATTTGTTGTAAAGCTGGTTTGGTGGTGCTGAACTCTCTCAGCTTTTGCTTGTCTGTAAAGGTTTTAATTTCTCCATCAAATGTGAATGAGATCCTTGCTGGGTAGAGTAGTCTTGGTTGCAGGCTATTCTCCTTCAGCACTTTCAGTATGTCCTGCCACTCCCTTCTGGCTTGTAGGGTTTCTGCTGAGAGATCAGCTGTTAACCTTATGGGGATTCCCTTGTGTGTTATTTGTTGTTTTTCCCTTGCTGCTTTTAATATGCTTTCTTTGTATTTAATTTTTGACAGTTTGATTAATATGTGTCTTGGCGTGTTTCTCCTTGTATTTATCCTGTATGGGACCCTCTGTGCTTCCTGGACTTGATTAACTATTTCCTTTCCCATATTAGGGAAGTTTTCAACTATAATCTCTTCAAATATTTTCTCAGTCCCTTTCTTTCTTTCCTCTTCTTCTGGAACCCCTATAATTCGAATGTTGGTGCGTTTCATGTTGTCCCAGAGGTCTCTGAGACTGTCCTCAGTTCTTTTCATTCTTTTTTCTTTATTCTGCTCTGCAGTAGTTATTTCCACTACTTTATCTTCCAGGTCACTTATCCGTTCTTCTGCCTCAGTTATTCTGCTATTGATCCTATCTAGAGTGATTTTAATTTCATTTATTGCATTGTTCATCGTTGCTTGTTTCATCTTTAGTTCTTGTAGGTCCTTGTTAACTGTTTCTTGCATTTTGTCCATTCTACTTCCAAGATTTCGGATCATCCTTACTATCATTATTCTGAATTCTTTTTCAGGTAGATTGCCTATTTCCTCTTCATTTGTTAGGTCTGGTGGGTTTTTATCTTGCTCCTTCATCTGCTGTGTGTTTTTCTGTCTTCTCATTTTGCTTATCTTACTGTGTTTGGGGTCTCCTTTTTGCAGGCTGCACTTTCGTAGTTCCCGTTGTTTTTGATGTCTGTCTCCAGTGGCTAAGGTTGTTTCAGTGGGTTGTGTAGGCTTCCTGGTGGAGGGGACTAGTGCCTGTGTTGTGCTGGATGAGGCTGGATCTTGTCTCTCTAGTGGGCAGGTTCACGTCTGGTGGTGTGTTTTGGGGTGTCTGTGGCCTTATTAGGATTTTAGGCAGCCTCTCTGCTAATGGGTGGGGTTGTGTTCCTGTTTTGCTAGTTGTTTGGCATAGGTTGTCCAGCACTGTGGCTTGCTGGTCGTTGAGTGAAGCTGGGTGCTGGTGTTAAGATGGAGGTCTCTGGGATATTTCCACCGTTTAATATTATGTGGAGCTGGGAGGTCTCTTGTTGACCAGTGTCCTGAAGTTGGCACTCCTACCTCAGAGGCAGAGCCCTGACTCCTGGCTGGAGCACCAAGAGCCTTTCATCCACACAGCTCAGAATAAAAGGGAGAAAAAGTAGGGAGAATTAGTAGAAGTATGAGTAAAGAAAGAAGGAAAGGAGGAAAGGAAGGAAGGAAGAAAGAAGCAAAGAAGGAAAGAAAGGAGGGAGGGAGGGAGGGAGGGAGGAAGGAAGGAAGGAGGGAAAGAAGGAAAAAAGACAGAAAGAAAGATGATACAGTAAAAATAAAATAAAGTATAATATAGTTATTGAATTAAAAAATATTTAGAAAAAAAAAAAAAAGGGACGGATACAACCTTAGGACAAATGTTGGAAGCAAAGCTATACAGAGAAAATCTTACACAGAAGCATACACATACACCTTCACAAAAAGAGGTAAAGGGGGAAAAATCATAAATCCTGCTCCCTGAGACCACCTCCTCAATTTGGGGTGATTCGTTGTCTAAAGGAGGGAAGGAAGGAAGGAAAGAAAGAAAGAACGAAGGTAAAGTATAATAAAGTTATTACAATTAAACTTAATTATTAAGAAAAAGAATTTTTAAAAAAAAGTCATGGACGGATAGAGCCCTAGGACAAATGGTGGAAGCAAGAGTATACAGACAGAATCTCACACAGAAGCATACACGTACACATTCACAAAAAGAGGAAAAGGGAAAAAAATCATAGATCTCGCTCCTAAATTCCACCTCTTCAATTTGGGATCATTCCTTGTCTATTCAGGTATTCCACAGATGCAGGGTATATCAAGTTGATTGTGGAGCTTTAATCCGCTGCTTCTGTGGCTGCTGGGAGAGATTTCCCTTTCTCTTCTTTGTTCTCACAGCTCACAGGAGCTCAGCTTTGGATTTGGCCCTGCCTCTGCGTGTAGGTCGCTGGAGGGCGTCTGTTTTTTCGCTCAGACAGGACGGGGTTAAAGGAGCCGCTGATTCGGAAGCTCCGGCTCACTCAGGCCGGGGGTTGGGGGATGGGGGTAGGAGGGGCACTACGTGCGGGGCGGGCCTGTGGCTGCAGAGGCAGAGTGACGTTGCGGCAGAGGCCGGCGTGATGTTGCACCAGCCTGAGACCCGCCGTGCGTACTCCCGGGGAAGTTGTCCCTGGATCCCGGGAACCTGGCAGTGGCGGGCTGCACAGGCTCCGCGGAAGAGGGGTGTGGAGAGTGACCTGTGCTCGCACACAGGCCCCTTGGTGGCGGCAGCAGCAGCCTTAGCGTCTCCCGCCCGTCTCTGGGGTCCGCGGTTTTAGCCACGGCTCGCGCCCGTCTCTGGGGTTTGCGCTTTCAGCCGCGGCTCGCGCCCGTCTCGGGGGGCTCGCGCCCTCAGCCGCGGCTCGCGCCCGTCTCTGGGGTTCGCGCTTTTAGCCGCGGCTCGCGCCCGTCTCTGGAGTTCCTTTAAGCAGCGCTCTTATACCCCTCTCCTCGCGCACCAGGAAACAAAGAGGGAAGAAAAAGTCTCTTGCCTCTTCGGCAGGTGCAGGCTTTTCCCCGAACTCCCTCCCGGCTAGTCGTGGTGCACTAACCCCTTCAGGCTATGTTCAAGCCGCCAACCCCAGTCCTCTCCCTGAGCTCCGTCCAAAACCAAAACCCGAGCCTCAGCTCGCAGCCCCGCCCGCCCCGGCGGGTGAGCAGACAAGCCACTCGGGCTGGTGAGTGCCGGTCAGCACCGATCGTCTGTGCAGGAATCTCCCCGCTTTGCCCTCCGCACCCGTCGCTGTGCACTACTCCGCGGTCCCGATACTCCCCCCTCTGCCTCCCGCAGTCTCCGCCCGCGGAGGGGCTTCCTAGTGTGTGGAAACTTTTCCTCCTTCACAGCTCCCTCCCACTGGTGCAGGTGCCGTCCTTATTCTTTTGTCTCTGTTTTTTCTTTTGCCCTACCCAGTTACGTGGGGAGTTTCTTGCCTTTTGGGAGGTCTGAGGTCTTCTGCCAGCCTTCAGTAGGAGTTCTGTAGGAGTTGTTCCACGTGTGGATGTATTTCTGGTGTATCCGTGGGGAGGAAGGCGGTCTCCGCGTCTTACTCTTCCGCCATCTTCAAGGTCCCCCCGCATTTTTTTTCCTGAATTACAAACCTCATTATGTTACTTGCCTGCTTAAAATGCTTCAGTGGCTTCCCATCAACTTGAGGATAAAGATTAATCTCCACACTTGTGATGAACTCCCCGTTCTATTCTTACTGTTGTTTATCTTTCCAGCCTCAACTCTTATTATTACATTTTTTTTCCAAATATAATAATAATTTTACTTCTTCTAAGGAACCATGCTTTCCTTGGTCTCATTATTTTAAAATATGCTTTCTTTGTTATCTGCCCCTTAAATATTAATTAGATCTTTGTAATTCAACTAGAGAATGATTTCCTTTCAGAAACATTTTCTTATTTACCTTCCCCTACAATACTAAGGGAAAAGCCCTCCCTTTATGTTCCTTCTTTGTGACCATCTTATATCCAGTGCACTTATCATTTGTATTGAACTGGTTAATTATTTTTGCCTATATTCCTCAATACATTAAGATGCTTGAGGGCACTTGCTATATATCTCTGTATTTTCAAACTTAGTACATTTCCAGGCACAAATTAGATAATCAATAAGTATTATTGAATAAATAAAATTAATAAAGCTACTGTGAAAACTGAACAGCTGGGATAAGGAGGAGCTGATGCTACCCTGACCAAATTCTGAGTACAAAATGACAAACTGGAAAGAAAGTAGAATCTGGGACAGCACAAAGAATACAGATGACCCTTGAACCATGAGGAGATTAGGGGAATCTACCCTCTAGGAAGTTGAAAATCTTCAAAGAATTTTATAGTTGGTCCTTCATATCTGCAGTTCCACATCTGTGAATTCAACCAACTACAGTGTATAGTACTTTAGTACATATTTATTGAAAAAAATCTATGTATAAGAGGACTCAAACACAGTTCAAAACCATGTTGTTCATGGGTCAGCTGTAATTAAAATTAATTAGACTATATTAGGTCAGTTCTGGAGTCCACTTAAGTTTCAAATTTTCATTGAAATGATAATTATAAAAACAAATACTATAATAGTAAGTAAAATGTATTTAGCACTGACTATATTCCAGGCACTGTGTCAGATAATTTGTATTAATCATCTTATCCTCATATTAATATAAATAAAATTATGCCTACAAGAAAACTTGAGTTTGGAAAGATTAGCTTAAATGGTAAGGATGGGCGTTGTCTCCAGGCTTATCTGGCCTCTGATTTTTTACTCAACCCACAAGTCATCTCTTGTTTCTTTACAGTTCTATTCCAATCATAATTGCTACTATAACAGCAGAAAAAATTCTTGTCATCTGATATTATCTGTAGTAGTATATAATTATAAATCTCATTTTTCTTAGTGCAGAATGCCAATTCTTTTATGTTTAAACTAACATATATTATTCTATAAATATTTAAACTGAAGTTTTATTTACTACTTGGTATCACTCACTAATTGCCAAATTATGACTTGAAAATAGATCTTAATGATATAAATAAGTTTAATGATTTATGTATTGTCCATGCTTGTGTCCTTTATACTATTGAGTTAGTCCTCACTCTATCTGAAGTGTTGGTTTAAAAGTAAATTAGACAGTTTTAATATTTTCCTTTAATATTTTTTAAGATAAAGTTGTCCAGAATGAGTCTAGTGTGTGAGATTTAAAATAAATGTATAGACTCCCCATGTCTTTACATGACACAGCTGTCATTCTAATGTCATTGGAAAGCAGGTTTTCTTCACAGGTGTGTAGTTTCCTTTTAGAATACATAAACAATGCAATCATTTATTAATTAAGTCAGCATTTGGGTGAAACATTACTGTCAGATATGATTTGAGGGTTTCTGAAGAGAATAAGCTTCAATTTAGGGTAACATCTGGATCTTGTTATTTCAATAACTTTCCTCTGTTGTAAAATGTTACCTAATATGTACCTTCTGTCATTCTAATTAGTTTAGCTGTTATTGTAAGCTCCTGTCTTTAGTATCTCTGCTTTGAATCCATGTGAGTATCAAAATTACTTAGAAACTAGCAACTACACAATTTTAAAGTCTGGGAACAGATGGTTCCTTTGAGTTAAAACTCAAACTGATAATGTGATTTTTACATATGCATTTAACTTATTCTATCCCAAACTATTTAATTTAGTTTATTTGGTAATAATGTTAGCAGTCTTGTCTCTCTGTTCATTTTAAAAATTAATTAATTAATTATGTTAGTTATTTTTAAAATTGTGGTAAAATACTCATAACATTAAACATCTTAATCATTTTAAGTGTTCAGTTCATTGACATTAAATGCATTCATACTCTTGTGCAACCATCACCACCATCCATCTCCAGAACTCTTTTTATCTTGCAGAACTACAACTCTATAACCATTAAATGATAACTCCCCATTCCCCCTCCTCCCAGTCCCTGGCAACTGCATTTCTACTTCCTGTCTATATGTATTTGACTCCTATAACTACTTCATATAATTGAAAGTGTACAGTATTTGTCATTTTGTGACTGGCTTGTTTCATTTAACATAATATCTTTAAGGCTCATCTATATCGTAGCATGTGTCAGATTTTTTTCCTTTTTTCCATTGTATGTATATATCACATTTTTTTTTTCATTCTTGATGGGCACTTGGGTTGATTCCACCTTTTGGCTACTGTAAATAATGCTGCTATAAACATGAATATATAGCTATCTTTTTGAGACGATTTTCAATTATTTTGGGTATATACACAAGAGTGGAACTACTATAACATAATTCTTTTATGCATGGTAATTCTATTTCATTTTTTCAAGAACCACCATACTATTTTCCGTGGGAGCTGCACCATTCCTGAAAACACTGAACTAAGGTTCTTATTTATTCACATCCTTGCAATCACTTGTTATTTCTATTTTTTGATAGTAGCCATTTTAATGGGTATTATGTATATCTCATTGGGGTTTTGATTTGCTTTCCCCTATTGATTTGAAGCTTCTGATTTGAAGTTGTTGAGGATCTTTTCAGCTGTTTACTGGCCACTTGTGTATCTTCTTTGCAGAAAACACAATTCAAGTTCTTTGTTCATTTTTTAATCAGGTTGTATTTTTTGTCATTATGTTGTAGGCATTCTTTTTATATTCATAATATTAACCCGTGTTATGGACTGAATTGTGTTCACCCTTCAAATTCATATGTTGAAGCCCTAATCCCCCAGTGTGATTGTATTTGGAGATAGGGCCTATAAGGAGGTAAAGATGAAGTGAGGTCATTGTTGATTGAAGAAAATGCACAACATAAAAGTTGAGAACTATGTTTTATTTGTTGGACTTAAACTGCATACAGCCTCTCAGAGAGCTCTGAGGGACTGTTCCAGAAAGGTAAGTGAGGAGCCAGGACATGTAGGAGTTTTTGCTGAAAAAAATTTAGTTAAACATCAAAAGATTAATGCTAATCACAAAAAACAAATTCTCAAGTTAATGACTTTAGTGTTTTTCTATATATGGGAAAATGCAAGAGTCCAGACTTATTGAAATAATTTATTTGATACACATCTTAACTATCTAGGTCCAGGATCCTGTTTTTCTCTGACCTGAATTCCCCTCAGTGTACACTGTTGGGGGTGGCTGCAGTGGCTGATGACTTTATGACTCAACATCTTTTGTTTACTGAAATGGAAGGTGATATTGTTTGTCCACATCACAGAGGTGGGGCTCTGATCCCATAGGATTAGTGTCATTTTAAGAAGAGACACCAGAGAGTTCTGTCTTTCCACCATGTGAGAATACAGCAAGAAGATGGCCATCTATAAACCAGGAAGTGTGCCCTTACCAAAAACTGACCCTTCCAGACATTGATCTAGGAGTTCCAGCTTCCAGGGCTGTGAGAAAATTAATTTCTGTTGTATAAGCCATCCAGTATATGGTATTTTGTAATGACAGCATGAACAGACTAATATAACCCTGTATCACATGTATTATTGCAAATATTTTTTCCTATTATGTGAGTTGACTTTTCACTCTGTTGATTATGTTCTCTGATACACAGAAGAGTTTAATTTTCATGTAGTCCAATTTATCTATTTGTTCTTCTGTTGCCTTTGCTTTAGGTATTACATATACGAAATCATTGCCAAATCTGATGTTATGAAGTTTTTCCTGTTTTCTTGTAAGATTTTTTATAATTTTAGCTCTTACATTTAGGGCTTTTATTCATTTTGGCTTAATTTGTGTATATGGTTTAAGGTAAGGGTCCAACATTGTTCTTTTGCATGTGGATTTCCAGCTTTCACAATACCATTTGCTGAAAAGACAACTATTTCCTCATTGAATCACCTTGGCAACTTTGTCAAAAATCATTTGACCATATGTGACAATTTACTTTTGTACTCTCTCTTCTATTCCAGTTGTCTACATGTCTGTCCTTATGTTACCACCACATTGTTTTGAATACTGTAGCTTTGTAGTAAGTTTAACATCAGGAAGCATGAGTCCTCCAACTTCATCTTCCATTTTCAGAATTGTTTCAGCTTTTCTGGGTCCCATGAGATTCCATATGAATTTTAGAAAAAAAAATTCTATGTCTGAAAAAAATGTGGCATCTTTCTTAATAATATTAGGTCACTAAATCCATGAATATCAGATATCTTTTCATTTATGGATATCTTATTTAATTCCTTTCAGCAATATTTTGTGGTTTTCAGTGTACAAGTCTTTTGATTCCTTGGTTAAAGTTAAATTCTAATATTTTATTTGTTTGGGTTTATTATAAATACAATCATTTTCTTAAATTCCTTTTCAGATTATTCACTCATAGTATATAGAAACACAGCTAAGTTTTGAGTGTTGATTTTTTATCCTGCAGTTTTGCTGTATTTGACTATTAGTTCTAACACGCCTTTTGTGTGTGTGTGTTTGTGTGTGTGTCTCTGTGTAAATCTTTAGGTTTTCCTACATATAATATTATGTCATCTGTGAAAGAAATAATTTAACTTCCTTTTTTTCACAATTTTAATGCCTTTATTTCCTTTTTCTTTCTTTCTTTCTTTCTTTCTTTCTTTCTTTCTTTCTTTCTTTCTTTCTTTCTTTTTTTTTTTTTTGTCTAATTGCTCTGGCTAGGACTTAGGACTTCCAGTACTATGTTCAACAGAGGTGGCAAAAAACAGGCATCCTTGCCTTGTTCTTGATCTTAGAGGAAAAGCTTTCAATCTTTCACCAATGGGTATGATTTTACCTGTGGGCTTTTCATACATGATCTTTATTATGTTGAGGTCATTTCCTTCTATTCCTAGATTGTTGAATGCTTTCATCATAAAACGGTGTTAAATTTTGTCAATTTATTTTTCTACATCAATTGAGATAATCAAGTAATTTTTGCCTTTGTTTTTATTAATGCAGTGTTTTACACTGGTTCTCTCAGGGTAAACTGTCTTTACATTCCAGGAATAAATACATATTTCTCATCATATATAATCCTCTTAATGTACTGTTGAATTCTGTTTGCTAGATTTTGTTGATCAATTTTCATCAATATCCATCAGGAGTATTGGTCTGTAGTTTTCTTTTCTTGTAACTTCCTTGTCTGGCTTTGGTCTCAGGGTAATGCTGGTCTCATAGGATGAATTTGTAAGTTTTCCCTCTTGAATTTTAACATTTCATATTTTTTCCCACATATATACCAACTATATACTATACCAATATATAATCACTTTGCATAGATGGCTACAAATTGTCACATTAATACAACAGGGATTACAGGGTCATTTATAAAACATGCCTTTTTCTTATCTTATGTTCTGAAGTTGAAATTTCAAATGAGTTTCTTCATCACAGATAGCGGTCCTATCTGGTTCATCCTACCCTTTCCAGACACATTACAGCTGAATTGTCATTGAAAGATAGTGAGAAAGGTACTGGGTTATATACATGACTTTGACACTATGGTAGGCAGAATGATCGCTCCCACTCCCAATCATGCCCATGTACTAGCCACTGGAATGTGTAAATATTTTACATGACATTGGAAAAATTGTCTTTATAAATATAATTAAGGTATAGAGGTTACCCTGCATTATCCAGGCAGGCCCAATCTAGTCAATTAAGCCCTTAAAAGCAAAGAAAAAAATTTTTTGGCTGTGTTGGGTCTTCATTGCTGTGCACAGGTTTTTCTCTAGTTGCTGCAAGTAGGGGCTACTCTTCGTTGTGGTGCATGGGCTTCTTATTGTGGTGGTTTCTCTTGTTGCAGAGCATGGGCTCTAGGCCTGTGGGCTTCAGTAGTTGCAGCACGTAGGCTCAGTAGTTGCGGTGTGTGGGCTCTAGGGTGCACAGGCTTCAGTAGTTGTGGCTAGTGGGCTCTACAGAGGAGGCTTAGTAGTTGTGGTGCACAGGCTTTGTTGCTTCATGGCATGTGGGATCTCTCTGGACCAGGGCTCGAACCCGTGTCCCCTGCATTGGCTGGCAGATGACCACCAGGGAATTGACCACCAGGGAAGTCCCAAGAACACTTTTGATCTGGAGTCTGAGATGCAGCAGGAGGAGAAATCAGAGATTAAATATATTTACCCAGTATTGCTGTAAGGAGCCACATGGAAAGCATAAGAAGGGAGATGAATAGTATCCAGTAAGAAAAACATCCTTGCCCACAATTGGTAAGGAAGTAGGATCTTAGTCATATAACCCTAAGGAACTCAATTTTCCAGCAAATTCAATTATCTTATAAGTATAGTTTTTACAGATCCTACATAAGAAACACAACTCTACCGACACCCTGATAAGAGTCTCATAAGATCCTGAGCACATGACCCAGTTGGGTCTACCCAGATTTCTGATCCTCAGAAGCTGTGACATAATAAATCTGTGCAATTTTAAGCAGCTAAGTTTGTGTTTTTTTATTATGGAAGTAACAGAAAATTAATACTGACACTCACTAGTTGTGTGTCTTTGGAAAAGCTAATTAAATTCATAGGACTTTGTGTCCTAACTAATTCATCAAATATTTGAGTGTTTTCTTTTGTATATGTTATTAGTCATTCAAAGACATCTGTGGAAAGATATAAAGTTGATTAACACACAATCCTTATCCTTATCTGGAGGTAGTACTATAAATGATGGCTAAGGTATCTTCAGGTACTAAAATTTTATAACTGTATTTTAAACATATATCACATGACTGCTGATAATACGTCATGGAAGCTAAATGATGGTATTTAATCCCCTCTTTAAAATAATTCATGGGCTTCCCTGGTGGCGCAGTGGTTGAGAGTCCGCCTGCCGATGCAGGGGACACGGGTTCGTGCCCCAGTCCGGGAAGATCCCACATGCCGCGGAGCGGCTGGGCCCGTGAGCCATGGCCGCTGAGCCTGAGCGTCCGGAGCCTGTGCTCCGCAACGGGAGAGGCCACAACAGTGAGAGGCCCGTTTACCGCAAAAAAAAAAAAAAAAAAAAAAAAAAAAAAAAAAAATAATTCATGATTCATAGTACTGAGATTTGAGTCCTTGGTGATGGTCACTCTGAACTTTTAATTAAATCCTGTTAAAAAAACAGTCCTTAAATATTAATAACATCATACAATAAATAAAAAATTGAAGTCAATTACATGGAAAAATGACATGGAGAAATATGCACTATAAATCTAATAGTGAAAGAACCAGAAAGGAACACTATTAGAAAAGTTATAACATTTTTGTTTTGTTTGGAAGTTTTATATTTTATTTCAGAAAAAAAAAGTTTATTCATAGAAGAGAACTTTTACTATAAGGTAAGAGACTTTGAATTACAAATATTTCATTTGATGTCCATAAATATAAGTGACATTTAAATGAAAATAATGGCAGAATTCCCAAACAAAAAGTGACTAGCAGTTTGAAGTAATTTCAGAAAGCTTTGCATTCATAATAAACTTTGTTTTCATTTTAATATCTAAATTGAAATTAAATGTGCTAAAGATTGTTTATAAATTTTATAGGATTTAAAATCAATAGTAAGAGCCATCTTTAAAAATAATAGTTTCACCTTTTAATAGGTAGAATGCATTAAACATAACAAAATGTATTGTTTTTACAAAAAAGAATCACAGGGCTTTCCACCCACAGGGACTGGATAACTAAATACTAACAACTTCAAGATATATTTTTAGAATAACATCTATTGTAATTTCAGTTTGTCAGTCATGCAACCAATTAAAAATCAATTTAAGACTATCTCTAGAGATAGAGTGTAGAATTAAAATCAATATGTGCATTCATCTTAACCAACTGTATATTAGAGGTAACATCTTATTAAAATTAGTGTTGATACAATACAAAGTTGAAATACATAGTTGTTCATGGCAGATGACCCAGAAACTATTCTTTCTTTGTTTGATTAAAATGCATATCTACCAGTACTTCAATGATTTTTCTCTAGGACTTCTAAATGGAATAAGTATTCTGTGATAAAAAAAAAAGCATCATGAAATAATGTATGTGTTCATTGTGAGTGAGTTTGAGCTGAGCTTCAACTGAATGACTCATGCTTTATTTGCACTGCCATTAACTAGCAATCACCCTTTAACTCCCTTTAGGCTTTCCCATCTTAAACATTCCAAGCACCTAAAGTTACCTAAACTCCCATAGCAATTATCAAAAGAAAACAAGTGGGTAAATCCTGCAAGAAAAAGAAAGAACAACTAGAACACAAAATTATCTTATGTGCATTACACCTCCTTTTACCTCCCCCTCTTAAAACAGTGGCTATATGTTAGTAACTTATTGGTATAGAAGCTGTACTTATAGATCTTACACATTTGTGTTTGAATGTTAACAATGTATTTTCTGTAAATAAAATTTCATTACTAGAAATAATGGTTGGCATACACTCTGGGAAATCTGGTGACAACTAAATAAAAAAATAAGTTGGAGTGAGAGTGTCCATAAAAATATGGGAAATAGCTGTGTTACTAGTCTCTTAAGTGTCATCAGATCAGATAGCAAGGGAAAACACTTATGACTTACTTTTTTTTAAAAAAAAATGTCATTTTAACAAATAGAAAGTATGACCTTAAAAAATAATAATGACTTTATTGTTTCATACAGAATTGTTGGATTTTTCCTGTTTCGAGTGACTAGTGTTTCCTACACTGTTAGTCATGCATTGAGGACCCTAGGTAACCAGGGCAATATTAACTCAAGTAACATGGGAGGAAATTTATTTAAGCATGACCACAACCCTTGACCACCCTAGAAGTGCATTTGTCTAGGAATTAATCTTTTGTGGAACAATGTTACTTCAAATGTTCAAGTACAATTGACCTTAAAATTGATCAAACAATTCCCTATACTTAAAATTGTGAAATGATATAACTCAGTGACATTATGGTAAACTGATCTGTATTTAAGGTGTTGCCCAAAATATTGGGTAAAATGACAAAAATGTTCACAATTGTATGGCATTACTTCAATGGCTTGTATTATATTTTCTGGGAAACAGCATGATTTTGAATGGTATTGTTTCTAGAGCAAGGACTAAGGCACAAGAAAGACCAGCTATGTGACCTTACACAAATGATTTACACTGTACGTTAATAGGTTTCCTGACATAAATTAGTAATTTTAAATACATAATGTTCAAAACTGTTGTGGACATTAAATAAGATAACGTATGTTAAACATATAGAGAATATAAGGTGCCTCAACTGAAGTTAATCTGCTTTGCCTTCTATACTTCTTTATTACAATGAGATTATTAAATGCTGTTTTAAATTTGTATATAACATATACCTTTTAAAGTACATTTACATCTGTCACTTCAGTAAATCCCCTTAAACTAAAGCTATGGAATTTGTAGCATTATAATAACCATTGAGTTTCCCATAACGTTACATAAAAAACACAGAAAAACTATATAGGAAAGTTAGATGACGTTCCCATTGCCATATGGTGACCGATATATGATTTAAACCTAATCAGGTTTCTAACTCAAAGGCTGCTGCTCCTTGTATTATATTACGCTGCCTTTCAAGAACATTTAAACACTATTAGGAAAGAGCACATGACATCCAAACATAAGATCCGAAAACTGACAGAAACAGTCACAAATGTTGGGAAGAAATTTCAGAGGAAGGATAAGGTTGAGCCCTTGTTTTCCAGAGTTTGTGTCCAAAACTTTCAGGGAATGTATAACTTATGCTATCTGTTGATCAACATACTAGATGAATGACAATGGTATTCTATTTGCTCCATATGGAATGAAAATCCTGTACTCTCTGTCCTTTTTTTTTCAATATTTAAATATCAGTGACACATTTGTCTAAAATGACTTAGGTATAAACTTCTTGAGTGTGGACCAGATGATATTTTAAAATTTAGCTTGCTATTATTTTTAGCTTCCTAACATTGTTTATAAAGTTTATGAGCTGTTTGTTTACTCTATATATTTCACACTTTCTGTGAAAGCAAGAGTAAGCTAGAAATAATTAATGACCCATTATTTTGTTATTGAGTTATTTTATGTTTTAGTTCTCTAATTCACTTCAGTAAATCTTAATATTCAGCACTACCATGCTGGGGCTTATGGTTATCCAATGGTGAACGACAAAAGGCCAGTCATACTCACACAGGGCTTAGGATGAAGACTGAAGATAATGTGAAATGAGACAAAAGTGGTACACAGGGATGAGACCATACAGAGCTTTAAAAGCCAAATTAGATATGCTCATCTTTATTTTAATAGCAACAGGAATGCCCTTAAAGTGTTTTAGGCAAGGGAATAAGGCTTGCAGGTGAGAAAGAGAAGAGACAAAAATCACACTGGTGTTGTGAAATGGTCCTTCCTGAGGGGAAGGAAATATTATTTGCATCTCAAATATCTACTTCAGAGTAAATAAATAGAGGGAATATAACTAACATTCTTATTTTTATAACACTTCATTAAAGCATAGCATACATGTAGAAAAGTATATAAAAATATATCAGGTCAATGAATTATCTTAAGAGAAAAAACTCATGCAACCCCCACACAGGTAAAGAGGTAAGACATTACCAGCACCCTGAAATAACCCTTCAGGCTCCTTCTCAACCAAAATCTCTTTCTTTTAGAAAAGTAGCCAGTATTCTGACTTCTAAAATCATAGTACAGTTTTACCATTTTCTTTTGAGATTTACATAAGTGGAAGCATAAAAATGTATTATTTTGTGTTCAGCTCTTTTTGATCAACATCATCTGTGAAGTTCATTCTTACATGTAACGGTATTTTTTTTTCCTATCCAGTAATCCATGAAATAAATATGTCACAATTCATGTGTACATTCTACTGTTGGATATTTGTGATGCTTGCAGTTTGTGCTACATGAATAATGTTACAATGAATATTCTGTTACATGTAATTAGGTTCACATAATCATAAATTTCTGATGGGTATATACATAGGAGTGAAACACAGTGGTCATACGTTGTGTATATATATATAAATTTAGTAGATAATGCAGAGTTTTCCAAAGTGGTTATACAAATTTATATCTCTGCTGTCAGTATATGAGTTCCAACTGTCCCATATCCTTGCCAATATTGTTATTATTTTAACATTTGTTATTCTATCCAGCGGATCTATCACTGGAAAGATGTAACTTTAATTTGTATGCACCAAATTACACAGGTTCAAAATATAAACACCATATTTCATAGAATGAAAGTGAAAATAGACAAATCCATCATAGTGGGAAAATTTAACACATCACATTGAGTAACTGATATAACAAGCAGAAAAAACAAATGTCTTCAGAAGATTTAATCAACAAAATTCACAAAACTGACCCTATTTACATATTTGACATTGCAAAAAACTGTTAAATCACTATTATTTTCAAATGCACGTGTAACTTTTACCCAAACTGGGCATATTATGGGTCATAAAAAAAATCTAAACAAAGTTCAAAACACTGACATCATTCAGAATGTATTCTCTGGCCACAGTGGAATTAAACCTGAAATCAGCAACATAATGTAAAAAGATCCAAATACTTAGAAATTAAATAATACACTTCAAAGCAATTCAAAGTCATCACAATGAAAAGTAGAAAAAAATGTTTTATTAGAAAAAAAGAACATACAGCATATTAAAACTTGTGGAACTAAGCAAATCTGTGCAGAGAAAAAAATTTATATCAATAACTTTATATATTAAAAAAGGTAGATTACTAACCAATAGCTATTGAATTACAATTGAATTGAATTAAATTACAAAACAATTCATCTAAAGAATGAGTAAATGGACATATTATTACATACTAAAAAAGTAGAAGGAAGAAAATAGTAAATATATTAATGTAAGTCACAACAAACACAGTAGAAATAATTAAGAAGGACAAATGTGGACTCTTTGAAAACTCATGTTTGATAGACATTTAGCAAAACTGAGCAAAATAAAAGTAAGTAAATAGATTGATAGATATATAAGTAAATAAATAAGTCACAAATTTTAAATATAAGGGATCAAAAAGTGGTATCACTATATATTTTACAGATACTGCAAAGATTTTAAAAGAATATAATGAACAATTTAACAAAAGTAAATGTAATATTTTACATAAAATTTATGAATTCTTAGAAAAACCTAAATTACCAAAACTAATGAAAAATAAAATAATGAACATTACTGTATTATTAAATAAATGAATTATTTTAAAAATTAAACTATTAAATTGGCAACTAAAACCCTTCCCACAAAATTCTATAGTGCCACGTATACTCACTAGTGAATTCTCCAAACTTTTAATGAAAAAATGACACCAATTTTACAGAACTTCATCTAGAAAAGCAAAGAAGGAAGGAGAGGGAGAGAGAAAGAGAGAAAATAAAAGGGAGATTGAAAGAAGGAAAGAGAGAGAGAGAGAGAGAGAGAGACAAGTCAATTTATGGGACCAGGATAACTCTGTAAAGAACAAATAACAGGACAGGAAACTTAGATACTAATCATTTTTATAAAAATAAATACAAAAATTTTAAAGAAAAAAAAATGAATCTAATGATTTTTTTAAGTATAGTATATTATGAACAAGTTGGGTTTATTTCAGCATGCAAAGTAGATACAATATTTAAATAAAAACCAATATGTTTCATCACATTAATAGAATAAAGTACAAAATCATCTTCATAAATGCAATGCAGAATAAAGATCTGTACAGATTTTACAATCATTCATGATAAAAACCCTTTGTAAAAGAGGAATGAATATAAGGAATTTCTTTAATCTAGCAGAGTACTTACAAAAAGTAGTTCGGATTAAAATATCAAATACTACTAAAAGGCTTATACATAAAAATTTCAGCCTCCAACATCATTGGTATTTATTGCTGTTCCTGTTTCCCAGAGTCAACAACATTCATCAAATTTACTTATTTTCCTTAGTGTTTGCTTCAATATATCTAAATAACTTTAAATTTTATTTCACAGAGACCTCTTTCATTCAACTCTTCATCTTTCCAACTGTATTTTTTTGTGTGTGTGAGCCAGTTGCACAGCTTTTATTATGGGATTTTATTCCCTTTCTATCCCCAACTCTCTCTCTCTTTCTCTCAACACTTAATCCAGCAACTTCTTAAGAAAGAATCCATGGAAGGTAAATTTCATGTCTGAAAATCTTGTTTTTTCCATTGTATTTAATTGATGGTTTACTTGCTTATACAATTCTACATCAAAAACATTTCTCTCAGAATTTGGATAGCCACTGTGGAAAACTGTCAGCATTATCTATTAAGTTATATATATATACAGAACCTATGACAACTGTATTTCACTCCTATGTATACACCCAACAGAAATTTATGATTATGTAAACCAAAATACATGCAACAGAATATTCATTGCAACATTATTCAATGGAACAGGATAGAAAGCCCAGAAATAAACCCACACACCTATAGTCAATTAACTTATGACAAAGGAGACAAGACAATACAATGGAAGAAAAACAGCCCCTTCAATAAATGGTGCTGGGAAAACTGAACAGCTACATGTAAAAGAATGAAGTTAGAACACTCCTTAACACCATACACAAAAATAAGTACAAAAAGGATTAAAGACTTAAATGAAAGACTGGACACTGTAAAACTCTTAGAGGAAAACATAGGCAGAATATGACTGTTTATTTTTTAAGTTTTCTTTAACATCTTTATTGGAGTATAACTGCTTAACAATGGTTTATTAGTTTCTGCTTTAAAACAAAGTGAATCAGCTATACATAACATATATCCCCATATCTCTTCACTCTTGAATCTTCCTCCCTCCCACCCTCCATATCCCACCCCTCTAGCTGGTCGCAAAGCACCAAGCTGATCTCCCTGTGCTATGTGACTGCTTCCCACTAGCTATCTATTTTACATTTGGTAGTGTATATGTCCATGCCACTCTCTCACTTTTTCCCAGCTTACCCTTCTCCCTTCCAATGTCCTCAAGTCCACTCTCTAGTAAGTCTATGCCTTTATCCCCATCCTGCCCCTAGGTTCTTCATTATATATATATATATATATATATATATATATATATATATTCAATATATATGTGTTAGCATATGGTATTTGTTTTTCTTTTTCTGATTTACTTCACTCTGTATGATAGACTTTAAGTCCATCCACCTCACTACAAATAGCTCAGTTTCATTTCTTTTTATGGCTGAGTAATATTGCATTGTATATATGTGCCACATCTTCTTTACCCATTCATCTCTTGATGGACACTTAGGATGTTTCCGTGTCCTGGCTATTGTAAATAGAGCTACAATGAACATTGTGGTACATGATTCTTTTTGAATTATGGTTTTCTCAGGATATATGCCCAGTAGTGGGATTGCTGGACCGTATGGTAGTTCTATTTTTAGTTTTTTAAGGAACCTCCATACTGCTCTCCATAGTGGCTGTATCAATTTACATTCCCACCAACAGTGCAAGAGGGTTGCCACTGAGAAGCAAGAAGAACTACAATCCGGCAGCCTGTGGAATAAAAACAACATTCACAGAAAAATAAACAAGATGAAAAGGCAGAGGGCTATGTACCAGATGAATGAACAAGAGAAAACCCCAGAAAAACAACTAAATGAATTGGAGATAGGCAACCTTACAGAAAGAGAATTCAGAATAATGATAGTGAAGAAGATCCAGGACCTCGGAAAAAGAATGGAGGCAAAGATCGAGAAGATGCAAGAAATATTTAACAAAGACCTAGAATAATAAAATAACAAACAAACAGAGATGAACAATATAATACCTGAAATGAAAACTACACTAGAAGGAATCAATAGCAGAATAACTGAGGCAGAAAAATGGATAAGGGACCTCAAACACAGAACGGTGGAATTCACTGCTGTGGAACAGAATAAAGGAAAAAGAATGAAAAGAAATGAAGACAGCCTAAGAGACCTCTGGGACAACAATAAATGCAACAACATTCGCATTATAGGGGTCAAGAAGGAGAAGAGAGAGAGAAATACCAGAGAAAATATTTGAAGAGACTTTAGTCAATAACGTCCCTAACATGGGAAAGGAAATAGCCACCCAAGTCCAGGAAGCGCAATGAGTCCCATATGGGATAAAACCAAGGAGAAACATGCCGAGACATGTAAAATCAAATGGGAAAAAATTAAAGACAAAGAAAAATTATGGAAAGCAGCAAGGAAAAAAATGACAAACAACCTACAAGGGAACTCCCTTAAGGTTAACAGCTGATTTCTCAGCAGAAACTCTACAAGCCAGAAGGGAGTGGCATGATATACTTAAAGTGATGAAAGGGAAGAACCTACAACCAAGATTATTCTACACAGCAAGGATCCCATTCAGATACGATGGAGAAATCAAAAGCTTTACAGACAAGCAAAAGCTAAGCAAATTCAGCACCACCAAACCAGCTCTACAACAAATGCTAAAGGAACTTCTCTAAGTGGGAAACACAATAGAAGAAAAGTATCTACAAAACAAACCCAAAACGATTAAGAAAATGGTCATAGAAACATACATATCGATAATTACCTTAAACGTGAATGGATTAAATGCTCCAAACAAAAGAGAGATTTGCTGAATGGATACAAAAACAAAACCCATATATATGCTGTCTACAGGAGACCCACTTCAGACCTAGGGACACATACAGACTGAAAGTGAGGGGATGGAAAGAGATATTCCATGCAAATGGAAACCAAAAGAAAGCTAGAGTAGCTATAATCATATCAGATAAAATAGACTTTAAAATAAAGAATGTTGCAAGAGACAAGGAAGGACAGTACATAATGATCAAGGGATCAATCCAAGAAGAAGATATAACAATTATAAATATATATGCACCCAACATAGGAGCACCTCAATACATAAGGCAACTGCTAATAGCTGTAAAAGAGGAAATCAACAGTAACACAGTAATAGTGGGGGACATTAACACCCCAATTACACCAATGGACAGATGATCCAAAATGAAAATAAATAAGGAAACAGAAGCTTTAAATGACACAATAGACCAGATAGATTTAATTGATATTTATATGACATGCCATCCAAAAACAGGAGATAAAACTTTCTTCTCAAGTGTGGACAGAACATTCTCCAGGATAGGTCACATCTTGGGTCACAAATCAAGCCTCAGTAAATTTAAGAAAATTGAAATCATATCAAGCATCTTTTCTGACCACAACACTATGAGATTAGAAATGAATTAGAAGGAAAAAAAAAGTGAAAAAACACAAACACATGTAGGCTAAACAATACGTTACTAAACAACCAAGAGATCACTGAAGAAAACAAAGAGGAAATCAAAATATACCTAGAGATAAATGACAATGAAACCACGATGATCAAAAACCTATGGGATGCAGCAAAAGCAGGTCTAAGAGGGAAGATTATAGCTAAACAATTCTGCCTCAAAAAACAAGAAAAATCTCAAATAAACAATCTAACCTTACACCTAAAGGAACTAGAGAGGGAAGAACAAACAAAACCCAAAATTAGCAGAAGGAAAGAAATCATAAAGAGCAGAGCAGAAATAAATGAAATAGAAACAAAGAAAACAATAAAAGAGATCAATAAAACTGAAAGCTGGTTCTTTGAGAAGATAAACAAAATTAATCAACCATTAGCCAGACTCATCAAGAAAAAAAGTGAGAGGACACAAATGAATAAAATTAGAAATGAAAAAGGAGAAGTTACAACAGAAAATGCAGGAATACAAAGCATCCTAAGAGACTACTACAAGCAACTCTATGACAATAAAAAGGAAAACCTGGAAGAAATGGACAAATTCTTAGAAAGGTATAATCTTCCAAGACTGAACCAGGAGTAAACAGAAAATATGAACAGACAAATCACAAGTAATGAAATTGAAACTGTGATTAAAAATCTTCCAACAAACAAAAGTCCAGGACCAGATGGCTTCACAGGTGAATTCTATCAAACATTGAGAGAAGAGCTAACACCCATCCTTCTAAAACTCTTCCAAAAACTTGCAGAGGACGGAACACTCCAAAACTCATTCTATGAGACCACCATCACCCTGATACCAAAACCAGACAAAGATAATACAAAAAAAAACCAACTACAGACCAATATCATTGATGAATACAGATGCAAAAATCCTCAACAAAATACTAGCAAACAGAATCCAACAACACATTAAAAGGATCATGCACCAAGTTCAAGTGGGATTAATCCCAGTGATGCAAGGATTCTTGAATATATGCAAATCAATCAATGTGATGCATCATATGAACAAATTGAAGGATAAAACCCATATGGTCATTTCAATAAATGCAGAAAAAGCTTTTGACAAAATTCAATACCCATTTATGATAAAAACGCTCCAGAAAGTGGGCATAGAGGGAACCTACCTCAACGTAATAAAGGCCATATACAACAAACCTACAGCAAATATCATTCTCAATGGTGAAAAACTGAAAGGATTTCCTCTAAGATCAGGAACAAGACAAGGATGTCCACTCTCACCACTATTATTCAACACAGATTTGGAAGTCCTAGCCATGGCAATAAGAGAAGAAAAAGAAATAAAAGGAATACAAATTGGAAAAGAAGAAGTAAAACTGTCACTGTTCACAGATGACATGATACTATACATACAGAAACCTAAAGATGCCACCAGAAAACTACTAGAGCTAATCAATGAATTTGGTAAATTTGCAGGATACAGAACTAATTCACAGAAATCTCTTGCACTCCTATACAATAATGATGAAAAATCTGAAAGAGAAATTAAGGAAACACTCCCATTTACCATTGCAACAAAAGGAATAAAATACCTAGGAATAAACCTACCTAGCAAGACAAAAAACCCATATGCAGAAAACTATAAGACACTGATGAAAGAAATTAAAGATGATACCAACAGACGGAGAGATATACCATGTTCTTGGATTGGAAGAATCAATATTGTGAAAATGACTATACTACCCAAAGCAATCTACAGATTCAATGCAATCCCTATCAAGTTACCAAAGACATTTTTTATGGAACTAGAAGAAACCATCTTAAAATTTGAATGGAGACACAAAAGACCCCAGTAGCCAAAGCAGTCTTGAGGGAAAAAAAACGGAGCTGGAGGAATGAGACTCCCTGACTTCAGACTATACTAAAAAGCTACAGTAATCAAGACTATATGGTACTGGCACAAAAGCAGAAACATAGATCAATGGAACAAGATAGAAAGCCCAGAGATAAACCCATGCACCTATGGTCAACTAATCTATGACAAAGCAGGCAAAGATATACAATGGAGAAAATACAGTCTCTTCAATAAGTAGTGCTGGGAAAACTGCACAGCTACATGTAAAAGAATAAAATTAGAACACTCCCTAACACCATACCCAAAAATAAACTCAAATTGGATTAGAGACGTAAATGTAAGACCAGACACTATAAAACTCTTAGAGGAAAATATAGGAAGAACATTCTTTAACATAAATCACAACAAGAATTTTTTGGACCCACCTCCTAGAGTAATGGAAATAAAAACAAAAATAAACAAATGGGACCTAATGAAACTTCAAAGATTTTGCACAGCAAAGGAAACCATAAAGCCGAAAAGACAACCCTCAGAATGGGAGAAAATATTTGCAAATGATTCAACGGACAAAGGATTAATCTCCAAAATATATAAACAGTTCATGCAGCTCAATATTAAAGAAACAAAAAGCCGAATCCAAAAATGGCAGAAGACCTAAATAGACATTTCTCCAAAGAAGACATACAGATGGCCAAGAACCACGTGAAAAGCGGTTCAACATCACTAATTATTAGAGAAATGCAAATCAAAACTACAATGAGCTATCACCTCACACCAGCTAGAAGGGACATCATCAGTAAGTCTGCAAACAACAAATTCTGGAGAGAGTGCAGAGAAAAGGGAACCCTCTTGCACTGTTGGTGGGAATGAAAATTGATACAGCCAGTATGGAGAACAGTATGTCAGTTCTTTAAAAAACTAAAAATAGAATTACCTTATGATCCAGCAATCCCACTATTCGGCATATACCCAGAGAAAACCATCATTCAAAAAGACACATGCATCCCAATATTCATTGCCACACTATCTACGATAGCAGTGTAATGGAAACAACCTAAGTGCCCAGCAACAGATGAATGGATAAAGAAGTTGTGGTACATATATACAATGGAATGTTACTCAGCCATAAAACGGAACAAAATTGAGTCATTTCTTGAGACGTGGATGGACCTAGTGACTGTCATACAGAGTGAAGTAAGTCAGAAAGAGAAAAACAAATATCGTATATTAAAGCATGTATGTGGAACCTAGAAAAATGGTACAGATGAACCAGTTTTCAGGGCAGAAGTTGAGACACAGAGGTAGAGAAGAGAACAAACGTATGGACACCAAGGGGGGAAAACCACAGTGGGGTGGGGATGGTGGTGTGCTGAATTGGGCTATTGGGATTGACATGTATACACTGATGTGTATAAAATTGATGACTAATAAGGACATGCAGTATAAAAAGCAAACAAACAAACAGATAAAAACAACTAATACTATACTTTCATTGGGTTATTAGTGTAGAAATGTGTTAATATAAATGTTTCAGATATTACATGATATTTCTAAAAATCTTATATGTTCTAGTATAATGTTATAAGTCATAATTCTAGTTATTACTTTAAAATGTATATCTCAGAAATAACTAAATTTCCTTGTCAATTGCATTATTATGAACTTTCATCAAATCTTTAACCATGGTCATTTTTAAGTCATTTGTCATTTTCAGACAGTTCTGTGTGTACTCTAATGTTTTTGCAAAAATATTCCTATAAAACGGTTTCATCTTCAAGGGATTCATGGAAAAGACTCTGACAAGTACAGGTTTCTGGTAACTGACTATACTGCTGAATTGAATGAATAAGCATTTTCAGAACTCTAATAAAAAACTGATGAATTCATAAAAGTGCTAACAAAGATCAGATAATGAGGATGATTATAATTTTTATGATTTTCTGTTTGAATTTAAAAAAAAATCCCGCAAGGGCTCAGAGGCAAAAAAAATATACAAATCAATTTTCACTGCAAAGTAAAGGACCTGTTACAGTGGAGAATTACTGGACTGAATGTCAATATTATGACATAGTATGAGTGTGTTTCATGTTTGGTAATTGCAATCATTGTTGCTTTTGTTGTGGTCATCCATTTACAATACTTGGTGTCAGTTTATCTCTTGTAAAAATAAAATAGAGTGTGTGTGTGTTAAAAATATATCTATTGAATATAGTTCTCTGTGTTATAAAGAAAAAAAAAAAAAAAGAAGGTTACCTTTTCTCCACACCCTCTCCAGCATTTATTGTTTCTAGGTTTTTTGATGATGGCCATTATGACTGGTGTGACATGATATCGCATTGTAGTTTTGATTTGCATTTCTCTAATGATTAATGATGTTGAGCATTCTTTCATGTGTTTGCTGCCAATCTGTATATCTTCTTTGGAGAAATGTCTATTTACGTCTTCTGCCCATTTTTGGATTTTTTTTTGGGGGGGGTTTTTTGATATTGAGCTGCATGAGCTGCTTGTAAATTTTGGAGATTAATCCTTTGTCAATTGTTTCATTTGCAAATATATTCTCCTATTCTGAGGGCTGCCTTTTCGTCTTGCTTATGGTTTCTGTTGATGTGCAAAAGCGTTTAAGTATCATTAAATCCCATTTGTTTATTTTTGTTTTTATTTCCATTTCTCTAGGAGGTGGGTCAAGAAGGATCTTGCTGTGATTTATGTCATACACTGTTCTGCCTATGTTTTCCTCTAAGAGTTTTATGGTGTCTGGGCTTACATTAGGTCTTTAATCCATTTTGAGTTTATTTTTGTGTATGGTGTTAGGGAGTGTTCTAATTTCATTCTTTTACATGTAACTGTCCAGTTTTCCCAGCACCACTTATTGAAGAGGCTGTCTTTTCTCCATTGTATATTCTTGCCTCCTTTATCAAAGATAAATTGACCTTATGTGTGTGGGTTTAGCTCTGGGCTCTCTATCCTGTTCCATTGATGTATATTTCTGTTTTTGTGCCAGTACCATACTTTCTTGTTTACTGTAGCTTTGTAGTATAATCTGAAGTCATGGAGCCTGATTTCTCCACCTCCATTTTTCTTTCTCAAAATTGTTTTGGCTATTCAGTGTCTTCTGTGTGGAGAACATTTTGGAGTTTTCTTAAAAATAAATCTGTGCATTCTTCTAACATAGTTAACTACTGAGAAATATGACACCTATGAGTCTTACTCTTTTCTACTGACTTTTAAAATTTTAATGTTTGGAGATTCTACGATCTCTTTATTCATGATTCAAAAATTTCATGATACTGTGCTTTGGTATGTAGTTCCTCTTTCCTTTATCATGCTGCTTATTTTGTTATACACTTCCAATCAGGAGATTTAAACTATTTTCTTTTGTTTATGTTCCTATTAGTCATATGTTTGAATTCTTGTAGTGACTTTCTAAATATTTAATCTTCCTTCTCATTTTCTTTTCTTCTGGCCGCACCACACAGCTTGTGGGATCTTAGTTGCCTGACCAGGGGTCAAACCCATGCCCCCTGGAGGGGAAGCACTGAGTCTTATCCACTGAACTGACAGGGAACTCTTTATCTTCCTTCTCATTTTTCTTCCATTTTATTATCTTTTTGTTCTACTTTCTGGGAATTTTTAAACTTTACTTCCAAAATATTTATTAAAGTTTTGTTTTGTGGTTACATATCTTAATATCCAATAGTTATTTCTTAATTTTCTGATTTTTCCATATAATCTAGTAATTGACATATATAAAAGATCTTTTCATTTCTCTGTGGATATTACGTTTTGTTTTTTATGATTTCTTCTGTTCCTTGAATTGATTCTAATTTGTCCATTTTGTTTCCTATTTGTTTTGGTTCTTTCTTTCATCTTTGTTACCTCTCTCAAAAATCTGGTGTACCTGGCATGTCTATTTAAGAGTGAGGACTTAAAATCTTCAAATTCACTCTGATTAAATGATAGTGCTCATTCTAGTGTGAACATGTGAATAACTCACTGTTTCATTGATAAACCCATAAATTAGTTTCTAGAGGTCTTTTCTCTGAAGCTAGTTAATTTTTCAGGAAAGGAATCCTACAAATCCCTGCTTGGGACTCTATGAATATCTTCCCTTGTTCTGGAAGTAGGGTGGGGTACTAAGCTTGATGTCCCACTAGACAATGTAAACTTTAATACCTTTTGTTTTCACCACTCTACCTCATCAAATGTAAGCTATAACTTGTATTATTTTTAAAACCAGTGCCTCTGTACCTTTCTCATTATTTTTATTCCCTATATTTAAAAATATTGGACAAATTACCTTTGGCTGACAAATTTCCTAATGTGAAAATTTTTATTCTCAGAAAGTTTAAGACATAAAATTCAGCAATTCCACACTTATCTGAAGAAAACAAAAACATTAATTAGAAAAAAATGCATCCCTATGCTCCTTGCTGTATTATTTATGATAGACAAAATGTGGAAACAACCTAGGTGCCCATCAATAGATGAATGGATAAAGAATATGTGAGATTATATATATATGTATATGCACAAAAAGTGGAATATTACTCAGCCATAAAGCAGAATAATATCTTGCCTTTTGTGATAACATGGATGGATCTAGAGAGTATTATGCTACATGGAATAATAATCCAATGAAGACAAATACTGTATAATTTCACTTATATGTTTAATCTGAAAAAAAACCCAATTAAACAAACATAACACAACAAAAACAGAGTTATAGATACAGAGAACAAAGTGGTGGTTGCTGGGTGGGGGCAGGGGGTGAAAAAATAAGTTAAGAAGATAGTAAGGTACAAATTTCAATTGCAAAATAAATGACTCACAAGTATGAGATGCACAGTGTGGGGAATATAGTCAATAACTGTAATATATTTGTATGGTGACTTATTGTAACTAGACTTATTGTGGTAATCAGTTTGAAATGTATAGATATATCAAATCACTGTGTTGTGGAAAAAGAACTAACATAGCGTTGTAGTCAATTATTCTTCAAAAACAAACTAATAGAAAAAGGGATGAGATTTGTGGTTACAGGAGGTGGGGAGTATGGAGAAGGGGAATTGAATGAAGGCAGTCAAAGGTACAAACTTATAGTTATAAAATCAATTAGTACTAGGGATTTGATGTACAACTTTATAAATATAATTAATCCTGATATATGTTATATATAAATGTTGTTAAGAGAATAAATCCTAAAAGTTCTCATCATAAAAAAAAAATTTTTCTATTTTTTAATTTTGTATCTATCTGAGAAAATGGATGTTCATTAAACTTACGGTAATAATCATTTCATGATGCATGTAAATCAAATCATTATGCTCTACTCCTTAAACTTATACAGTACTGTATGTCAGTATTATCTTAATAAAGCTGGAAGAAAAAAACAAAAAAAAAATTTGACAGGAAATCAAGGGAAACGTTTGTTACAGAATAAGCAATATGCATTATTTTTCTGTAACAAGTGGGTATATAAACCCTTTAAAATACTTCTTTTGATCATAAGTAATCAAGAATGATTCTTATAGGATAATGATTATAATTTATATCTAAGGAATATGAAGTCAGAACCCAGATGCCCAATTACCAGGAAGGTCATGCATAATGTCACGGTTTGAACCAAATGAATAGGAAATGAGCATTTACAAATTTAGTATGAGTCTACTGGCACAATTGAATTCAAAGTTATAGTGTAATTAACTGGGTGAGTGTCAGGGCATTCATGACAGTTGTACCCAGAGCTGACCTTTAAATTTGATTATTCATTGCCCCTTTTATGCAGGCACAGTAAGAGCATGCAAACAAATTAAGAAAAAGTAAAGGAATTGAGATGTATAAGATTAAACAAGTATATTTTTCTTTGTTTTGTTTTGCTTTAAACACTTTAAGTAATATATTTGTATTGTCTTTAACAAGTATAACATAATTAAATCTTTTACAAATACTCTGAATCAAATATTTTCAATATATTTCCAAAACCTAGAAGCAATGTTACATTTAATCTCCTTCTACAAGAGATATTTCCATTCACCATTATTTCTGAACTCACGTAATTCATCTTAGATATACTTTAATGTTATTTATCTATTATTTTACTTCTAATCAGTCCTGAATAAAGCTAAAATAGCATTACATTTTCAAAACTTGAGTTAGAAAACAGTCTATCCCAAACTGATATACTAAAACCATTCTGAGATACTAATCTGTTGGGAAGTAAAATTAAGTTTCTATGGAGCAAAATGTACTTGACTAGGTAGGTGTTCCATGGCATGATAACACATATGGATCATAGCATAACGATTAATGACCCTTGTGTCTTTTTAAAATGTTAGAGTTCTTGGAAGGTACACTCTGTAAAGGTCTATTAGAGAAATTATGAGCTCCAGACATATAGTCTTATTCATTACTTTCAAAATCTGTCACGTACTATCCCATCTTCTTGCTTCTGCTCATGCAATTCTCAATATATTGTAAAATTATTAAAGTCTGAAGATGTTGTACCTCTTACAAACATCAGTACCAAGCATAACAGACTAATACAGTAAGTTTTTTGCTTGATGATTTATTGGAATAGCCTGGCAGATGCTCAAAATTTTGCTGAATACATAATGACTAGACACAAATGAATTAGATTTCTTTTACTCAATAATATTTAGCCAGTTGTAAGATATGTCTTTTTAATTTGTATTTGAATTATTTCTATCAATATATCTTAATTACTGTGAAATATGATTATTTCTATATATATAGAAAAATTATATATATATATGTATATATATATATTTGCAGATCTTCATGTATGATATTTTTGGCTAGTAGAAGAGACATCTGTAGTGAGGGAAGAGAAGCCTATAAGTGGGATTTCAATTAATGCTCAACAGTCTAATTTCTGGAACTCATATATTTATTAGAATTGTGGTTAGAATCTAATGTCCCTGAGCAGGCTTACAAAGTTCATTGAGATTTCCTTCTTGGTTCTACTTCTTTTGTCTTCCAAACTAAACTTGAAAAGTAGTGCTTTGGTGTTTTCTCTGTTGAAAGATTTAGACAATTTTACTATTTATACTCATTACCTGAATTTTGGAAGTAATAAACCAAAAAGAAAATTGAAGACTAATATAGGGGCTTCCCTGGTGGCACAGTGGTTAGGAATCCGCCTGCCAATGCAGGGGACACGGGTTCGAGCCCTGGCCCAGGAAGATCCCACATGCCGTGGAGCAACTAGGCCCATGTGCCACAACTACTGAGCCTGAGCTCTAGAGCTCACAAGCCACAACTACTGAGCCCACGTGCCACAACTGGTGAGGCCCATGTGCCTAGAGCCCGTGCTCCACAACAAGAGAGGCCACGACAGTGAGAAGCCCGTGCACCGTGATGAAGAGGAGACCCCGCTCACCGCAACTAGAGAAAACCCACGCACAGCAATGAAAACCCAACACAGCCATAAATAAATAAATAAATTAAAAAAAAAAAAAAAAAAAAAAAGACTAATATAGTGTTGCTGATTTCTTTTCCTGAGGAAAAGAAAATAAAAACATATAAGAACACAGTAATGATAACAACTTCCAGTTATTATACTAATTGCAGCATAAAACAATTGACATTTTAACACCACAGAAATAGAAGGAAATAAATTCAGAAAGTAGAGAAAGATATAGTCACTCTAATATAAGTAACAACAAATACATATATGTATGAACTTTATATATATAAATACATATGAACATATATATATATATATGGATATGTATGAAATAAATTTGAATTTTTTTTACCAAATATTTTACCAATATAATATTTTGTGATATTAAATTGCTTTCTTGATACAAAAATATTAGCTTGAAAATTATAGTCGATAGTGAAATAACAAAAAGTAAAGTTTGATTATAATTTGCTCTCAAACTTTATTTTCATCAGAGTCATTATTGAAAACCCAGATTTACATAGGTGTATTGATGAAAATCATTAATTCCCATAATGCAACTGCATATGTTAACAATATGCCCCTTCATTTGGAGAACAGAAGTGATTATTAATAATGAATGTAGTGTTTTTCAGATTTTTATAATCACCAAGTTCAGGATCAGAGGAATAAACCAAACAGTGCTATCTGCTGCATTTCACTTGAAGCTCCAAGCAAGTTTCAATAACGTTGTTACAAAGAACAGAGGTCTTCACCTGGGGAACACAATAACTCTGTGGTCACGTGGACACTTTCCAAGTGGGACAAAAAGTGGAAAGCAAGCAAGATAATAGAAACACTGATAAATCTGTACACAAACTGATAGAAAATAAGAGACCATCCAACCAGATTCTTTGCCGTTCTGCCTCATGAAACATGACAAGTATCAGCAAGTGAAGATGTAGTGTCTTGATAGGTGGTCCTGAGATAGGGCTCTGAGCCCCATAGCTTATATAGAATGTATAGGAGATCCAGAGATCTCTACGTATCCTGGTGGTGGAATGTAGAGATGTTTGGAACAGCAGACTTGAAAGTGAGTATACACATAGATTACCAGAGAATATACAATTTTAAGAGAATCAGTTTCCCTTTCCTCAACTTCTATGTGTTTTATTAAAACAGTTCTAAGATCAAGTCTTTTTTTCCTTTCCTAGATCTTCTTTCTTAACAGTATTTAGTCCTATTTTATAAAAAAAAGGGAATATTTTCTACCCATCCTCACTATTAATGTGGCTTATTACTTATGGATTGGGAAGGGAGAACCCCTAAGGCAACAAAATAAGGAACAATTCTAAATATTGGTATCTGGGTTGCTTTAAAGAAACGAAGGGGGACCTAATCGAGTTTCATAGATGATAGAACGCTGCTATTCTTATCATATAAGTCAGAAGAATATCAAATAATTGAGTGACATTTCTATAGCATAGCTCTTTCCATTCCCATCTGCTATTTTATGTGAAGTTTCTTCATGGTTTATGTCTGTAAAAAATAAAATATAATGCTGACCTCTGTTTATAAGCACATGAAATAATTGTGCATATTCATCTCAATAGACACATTTCCAATACAATTATATTTTTTATATTTAGTAATCATATACAAAACTTTATATTACATTTATTTGTTTTGAATAATGTCCCATGAATAATTGTAATGGTAAATAAAACCAGAAGAAATGTTAGCACTTTGATCCATATAGATTAAAAAAATAAAAACAACATTTAAAAATGACAAAATACATATTTTTTTCTCCTGAGAAGTATGATAGTAACCCTTATATGACTATCAGTATAAGAATCTATGAAGAAAATGGATTGGAAAGAAGACCTTAAGAATGGAAAAGATTTCTGACTTTTATAAAAGAACTTTTAAATTTTTAATTGATGGATGGTAGAGATTATCAAATTGCCATCTATTTGGATTCCAATAGTACTTTTAAAAGTGTGATATAATATTTTTATTTGCAAATGTGAATATTTATAACCAAAATTACATCCTCTTCAAGTATTTAGAATTATGATAAAATTTTCACATGTCAAACTAAAAGTACAGGTGTTTCAGGCTTGTTTTTTTTTTTTTTCACAATTCTTTTAGAGGTTATCCAAGCAAAATAATTTAAATACCACTGACCAAGAATGGTTCTTGTATAAAATTAATTATTTATACCCAGTACAATTTGAATGTTTATTAGATGTCTAGCATCTATAATGCAGAAAAGGATTATGGACAAAAATAGGAATAAGTATATTGGATTAGAAACTAGAATCTGGTGCTGGTCCTACCCTATGATCTTCAGCTTATCCCCTATGCTGTTTAGTCATATTTTTCTATCTCTAAATGAAAAAAGTGACCAATATTTTGTGAAATATAGTGAGATGTTCAGTGTTTAATAAACCTAGTTGACAGCAAGAAGCACAGACTTCTTGAGCCAGACTGTTTTAAGTATAACCATAAGACTGCCTGCTATGGTCTGAATATGTCCACCCCAAATTCATGTTGAAATCCTAATCCCCAAAGATGAAGTGGGGCCTTTGGGAGGTGCTTTGGTCATGAGGGTAGAGCCTTCATGAATGGGATTAGTGTCCTTATAAAAGAGATCCCTTCCAACTTTCACCATACTAGGATACGGTGAGAAGTCTGTGATTAGAAAGGGCTCTCACCCAACCATGCTAGCACTCTGATATCAGAATTCCAGCATCCAGAACAGTGAGAAATAAATTTCTGTTGTTTATAAGCTACTCAGTCTGTGGTATTTTGTTATAGCAGCCCGAATGGACTATGACATTGCCTTAAAACTTTATTTGATCTACTTTAAAATTTTATTGTCATTGCTTTTAACTCAGAAACACATTTTATTAACAGGAAGGGTTGTCTGAGTGTTTACCTTTCATCATAAGGTAAACTTATAAATGTAAGCTCTCCTTAAAAAATGTTCCTAATG
Organism: Phocoena sinus; assembly: GCF_008692025.1. Lineage (NCBI taxonomy): Eukaryota > Metazoa > Chordata > Mammalia > Artiodactyla > Phocoenidae > Phocoena > Phocoena sinus. Next base: position 75,937,999 of record NC_045784.1, on the reverse strand, counting down.
TAATGTCTTAGAAAACAATTGGTGAAAATAAAATAATTTATATGAACTGTTTCCTCCTGTAGGAATTGTTGAATACTATAAATGCAAAGAGGATTGCTGCAAGAGACCTTTATTTTTCATGAGACAATAATTAGATCTTCCTTTTCTGGGGACAAGGGATGAGGATTGAGATTTGCTGTTTTGAAGAATCTTCATTTTTTTTTCAAAATTTCCCCATAACTTTCTCAGTATCATTAAATATTCTTCCACAGCATTATATTATATATCACCTCAAACTAAACTAACATAGATACTGACTGACTGTAGAGTTAAATATGCCTATACCTTTTTCTAAACAAATATTCACTGTATTTTTCACCATCATTGCTTTGCTTTAATATTTGTTAGTATTTATTGAGCACTTAGCATCTATAGGCATTAGGATGTGTTGGTAAAATTTCCCCAATAGTAAAGAAAAAGAAAATAGCCCACATACCTTAGTGCTCTGCTGCTGAACAGCTGATCAGTTTGCCAAATACAGGTAATTTCCTCAGTGTTAATTGTGATCTTGTTTTCCAGTAGTGACTCATCTACTAATCTAATTATGATGTAGGAAAATTCAATTTCATTGTAGTTAGATGAGGCTTATGTTTGATATATTTCTGGTTTTCTTAAAGTCTGCCTGAGGAGAGTGACTACCTTTTCTTGATCCTATTCTTTCCAAAAAATGTCCATTATCTTTAATTTCTTTGACAGCTAAACCTTGAATAAATGGTCTCTTCCTGCACTCTATATTTCCTCACTCTTTGTGTCCTCATTAACTCTCTGCAAATCTGATTTCGCCATACCATTCCACATAAATTGATTTCTTCAAGATCACCAATGCCCTCTTTCTAGTCAAACCCAATGACATTTACTCAGATCCTTTTCAAACTCTCTGTGTTACTTGACATAATTGATTATCCTATACCTGAAATTCTTCCTCACCCTTAGGTACAATAACACATTACCTTGTTTTCCTCCTGCTTCCTTGCCCAAAGTTTTTTTCTTTCTTGTTGCTCTGTTGCCTACAGTCATTCATTAAACAATTGTTTATTGAGCTCTAAACCCTATCCTATGTAAAGCTAGGTAAACATCTGGGGATACAGCTTGGAATATGAGTAGATCTCTAGTTTCATATGGGGGTAGTGACAAACAAAATAAAACAGGGTAATTTTTACTTATTACAAGTGTTATAAAGATAATAAATCTGAGTGATATAGACGAGAGTGACTGTAAGTATGGGAGAGATCACAGGCATTGGCAGGGAGGGTAGCTTCCTTTAGGTTTAGTGGTCAAGTAAGGACAATATCAGGAGGTGATACTTTAGTAGAGACCTGAGTTGATTCAAAGGAACCAGCAATTCCCATATATGATTGTGTGAGAATGTGCCAAGCACACATAATTACAATGCCAAGGTGAAAATAGCTTGGGTCACAGTAGGAATTGAAAGGCCAGTATAGCTGATTAAAGCGGGTAAGGAAAAAAGAAGTAGAAAATTATATCAGAGAAGGAGGTAGCATACAGACCCTGGCTCTGTAGACTATAGTAAGGTGTGTGACTTTTCTTATAAATATAATAAAAGTCATCAAAGGTTTATAAGCAAGGGAATTATATGATCTCATATGATCTGATTTACATTATAAAAAGATCACTCTGCCTGCTGTATGGAATATAGGTTGTTAACAGCATTCAAGAGAAGAAATAGAACAGTTAGGATATTGCAGTAGTCTAGGGGAGAGATGATGATTTCTTAAATGCACTGGTGACAAAGGGAAAGTAATTAATTTGGGATATATTTTGGAGATAATGTTTGACAGGTATTGCTGACAGATTATATGTAGTGAAGTGGTGAGGACAATAAAATAATCAAGGATGACTCTTGAGCTTTTGGCTTGAGAAAATGGGAGAATAATAGAACCACTGACTGAGATATATTGATATGAAGAGACTAGAAGAGAAATTCTTATTGGGGAGAAGAAAATCCAATCTTATATTTCTGATGTCCACAGGATCAGTCTTTGGCTTTCTGTTCTTTTCACATTCACCTATTGGGATACTTCATTTTACCTCAAGGCTTTTATTCTAAATATTCTGAAATCTACCTCTCTTACCTTGAATTATGTAAATTCTCTTGCTTTATATCAAACTTTTACATGGAAGTGGCATTTAATTAAAATTTGAATGAGAGGGGAAAAAATAATGGAATGAGTTGTTAAGCTTCTTGCTGTTGGTGAAATGATTAGTAGTTACCTTAATGTGTTCACTGTGATCTTTAAATACAAATTCATACAAGAATATTTTAAAGAAAATGGAAGTGTTATACTTTATTTGATAAAGGAAACAAATAGTTTATAAAGCAGCCAAAAGAGTCTATAGGCTTTTCCTTCCAGAATTTCACCCAAGTATTGGCAGAATGTGTGATTTTAAACTTTGTTAAATACTCAGGGTCCCTGGACCCAATTCCAAAAATGTGTGTGGAGGCTTCCCCACACCAACAAGCAATTCTTGGTTGCCAGCATGATGTCTGATAATTCAATTCAGTTCTGACACTATCTACCAGGAGAAAGGGACAGATTCCACAGGTAAAGGGCTCAGTCCCACAAGACCACCCTCTATTTCAGATGCCTTTTGCAAGCGCAGATTGTTACCTGTACCTCTAACTAACCGGTTACAAATGGAGGTTTCTATGACCCCTTCAAACTCAAGATTCCAATTTGCAAGTCCAGGTTTTACCTATACTTCTGATCAACTGGCTATAAACCAGAGGTTTGCATGCCCCCCAACTCAGGTTCAATTAATTTGCTAGAGTGGCTCACAGAACTCAGGAAAATCTGTTTGTTCATTAGATTACCAATTTATTATAAAATATTATTAAAGGCTACTAACCAGCTAGATGGAGATACATAGGACAAGTTCCTGAACAAAGGAGCTTCTGTCCTCATGAGCTTGGGGCCTGGCATGATGACATGCAAAAGTATTCTGGTCTCCCCATGTGGAAGATCTCCGAAAAAGGACCAAAAACTGTCCTGGATTGTTTATGGAAACTTCATTACATAGTCATAATCGACTAAACCACTGGCCAACGATGACTGATTTAACCTCAATCCCCTCTCCCCTCCCTGGAAAACCAGAGGATGGGACTCAAAGTTCCAAACCTCTAAAAGTCACCTTCATTAACATAAGCCCAATTGTGAAGGAAAGGGCTTGTTATGGATAACACCATTCACCTTAATGTCCCTTAAGCACTTTTTCAGGAACCGAGAACAAGATATTGTAACAAAATATGCTCCCAATGCCTTTATGGATCAGAAATTTCAAGAGTTTTGGGAGCTATAAGCCAGGAACTATGGATGGAGACCAAATAAATATGAGAAATATATTTTGGTCATCTGAATGACCAAATATATATATATATATATATATATATATATATATATTATATATATCCGTATGTGTGATAAATTACAATATCACAATTTCTTATTCAACTAATATGCCACCAATAAACATACATAGTCAAAGTGCCATCTCTGTTGATTGTTCAATTCCTCTTTTTGTTTTCATTTACCTATTATAAAAACATTTGCTTTTGTATGCTGTATCTGTCTTAAGACTCCTTTATTTACATATGTCTCACTATAGTAGTGGTACTAGGATTTTTTATAAAGTATTTAGTAATATAAACAAAAATGTTTAAAAATGTAAGAATTGAAATGGAGACAAAATTGTTATTGTTTGTGGATATGCTCATCTACTTAAAAAAAACAATAAAATCAACACACCCCATTGAAACCTATAAGAGTATTTAGAAAATTGATAGATATAAGATTAACTTACAGCATTTCACTTCCCAATCAATAACAAAATAGAAATATGCCATTTACATTGGCAAAAACAACTATGAAGAATCTAGAAATTATATATATATATATATATATATATATATATATATATAATCTAGAGAATATATGTAATCTTTATGGAGAAAACTTTAAAAGCTAATGGTGGATATAAAAAATCATCTGAATAAATGGAAATACTTTCCATGACCTTGGATGAGATAACAGTGTTGTAAAGAAGCCAGTTGTCCAAAACTTAGTCATTAATTTCAATGGAAAGGAGAGATCATATAATAGATGATACTGAGATAATTGATTCCCTATACAGACAAAAATAAATCCATGTCTCAATTTAACCCTACATGCAAAAAATATATTCCACATAGGATTAATCACCTAAATATGAAGGATAAAGCTGTAAAGTTACTTGAATTAGGATGCTATCTTTGAATAACAAGGAGTTTTTAAGCAAAACTTTAAAAAACAATCTGTGATAAAGAAAAAGAAAAGGAAAATAAAGGAAAAATTAATTATATAAAGTTTTCAGTTCTACAAAGTACATTATGGATAAAGTTAACAAACAGATGAGACATTGGTAGAAGAATTTTGCAGTGTTTGAAACTGACAAGGGACTGATACAAACTAAAAATCAGAGGAAACACCTATACATCATTATGTTGCCTAAGAAAAGTTGAACATATTTAATTCACCTTAAAGGTGACCAGGCTGGATTTTAATGACTTACAAAACCCAAAGAAATGTTCTATGCATGCTGATATTCTGTACTATCCTGAAGGACTCTTCTGTATTTCATGGTTAGGTTATATTTACAATAAACTCACTGCATTTATGTCCCCACCCACGCCAGAGAGTGGAGCCTCCAGGATGATGTTAAAGAACAAATGGATTGTGGGAACATCTTTTAGCTTTGGGACCCCAGGAGACTTAGATAATATATCTTACATATTTAATGCTAGAACTATGATGATTTTTTGTTCCCATTAGAAACACTAAGCACTTGACTGAATCTTACAGACCCACAATATGGTAAATAATTATTATTCATCATAAACATATGCCAGTCTTTTCACGGGATGCCACAGAGTTTCTGGGCTTAGGGCTCTCAACATATTTTGGTTCTTTTCAAATCATTCAAACTAATAAGTCATTTTAGCTTGCTTTGTAGAACAGAATGATGTACTATTACTGTGGATGTGTTTCTCTGCAGCCTTTTGGAACTGGCCACTCTGTGGGCTTATCTGCCCTTTTTGCAAAACAAACCCAATGATTTTGGTCACTACAATTTACAGGAACACCACACAAATAAATGAGTCTGGACTATGTTTCAAAGCTAGGTTACCGGGAATATTATCTCTCTAGTTTCAAGAGCCATCTATCATATTAAATTGATACTTAAGGAAAAGAGCCATATACTTTAAAACTTCACATTTATGTTTATGGATAAATGATTCCAATGAAAGGATCCAACTTTACTTAAGACACACTATTTTTCCTATAGGCATTTATACCTAAAACTTGAAGATTTATATTTTTAATATTTTTAACAATAATTAAGCTTTCATTTGAAATTGAAAAAAATAACTACTTTCAATTTCTATGAAATTGAAAAAAATAAAAATTCCTCCACATTAAGTTTACTATACTGACCTAATTGCAGAGAATAACTTTTATTCACCTCTCAACCAAATAGTTGCATAAAAATTCCAGCCAGGTAACAAAGATTTAACAATTTTACAGAAGGACAAATCTATAATGTGAATTTCTGTTATTCCAGAAGCATTTCAAATCCATGTTGCACATCTGCAGACATACTGGATTTTGTGATTTCTTTTTCTCCATAAGAAAATCTAGATTTTTGACTGTATCTTATGGAACATTTAGATATCACTTACCAAAAACAAGTTCTTAACATTTTAAAGACTGTACAGTCTTTCCCAGAGCTTCTCTGAACTTTTCTAGACAAATCTAGGGAAATAAGCATAGATGGTATGCAGAAAGTGTACCTCTTCAATCAAAAAATAATAAGCTCTTCCTTAGAGTATCACATTTATAAGTGCTTTGAAATGAAGATAAAAGAGAATTAAAAATCTAAATATAATACATAGAATGCTCAATGAATTATCTGGGGCACTTATTATAAGAGACTCTCACTTTAATTTTGATCCCTATAATTTAATATTTTATCACTGTAACTAAAAATAACCTACCTTGCACATGTATCAGGGGACGATGATTTTATCTTTGTACTTCAAATACACATCGATTCCATTACATTTATGTTTTCAAAAAATCAAATATCCTTTCCCCTTCAAAGGGCTTCTTCCACATTTTTTGAAAACTTACTTCCGTGACAATTTCTTCTAACTTTTAAGATATACCACTCCTCAAAATTATGTCACACATTATAGAAATGGATTATTGGGGGACTTTCTGGTTGTTCAGTGGTTAAGACTTTGTCCTTCCACTGCAGGGGGTGCGGGTTCAATCCCTGGTCAGGAAGCTAAGCTTGCACAAGTTATGCGGTGCAGCCGAAATAAAAAAAAAAAGAATTATTTAATGTGTGCTTATATCCTGAATTGATACAAACTCACTCAGAATGGGACTGTTTTCCCTTATATATTAAAAACTCCAATGTATGTATAAGAACTCATTCATCTCACAAAGTGTGAATCTTCTCCTTTCATACATGGTATGATTAATTGCATAAGTAAATTATCAGATGATAAAATATTACATTACTGGGATAATGACTACTTAGAAATGTAGAAATGATTTACTTTTTTGTTAATACACTAAGTTCAGTGAACCATTTTTTTTCTTTTCCAATATAGTTTATTATAAGATATTGAAAATAGTTCCATGTGCTATAAAGTAGGACCTTGTTATTTATATTATATATAGTAGTTTATATCTGCTAATCCCAAACTCCTAATTTATCCCTAACCCTGCTTCCCTTTTGGTAATCATAAGTTTAGTTTCTATGTCTGTGACTTTCTATTTCTGTTTTGTAGATAAGTTCATTTCTACCATTTTTTTTTTTAGCTTCCACATGTAAGTGATTTGTCTTTCTCTGTCTTATTTACTTCACTTAGTATGATAAACTCTAATTCCACCTGTGTTGCTCAGTTAACCGTTTTTTTTAATTTATAAATTTTAAATCTATAATTTTAGTGAAATTGACTTGTAACGTTTTGTACTATCATATAATTTTGATATCAAGTTCATGCTGCTTTCATAAGAGGAGTTGGGAAGCTTTTCAACATTTAACATGTTTTTCTGGAAAAATTTCCATAAGTAAGGATTATTATTTTTTTCCTTGAAAAGTTGTTATAACTCACTTTTAAAACCATTTGTGTGTAGAGCTATTTTTGAGGGGGGTGAGGGTGTTTCTTGAACATTTTGATTTCTTTAAAGACTTTAAAATTCTTTTTTTTCAGGAATATATCTATTTGCTTTATAATTCAAACAAATTTACATATAGTTTTTCATGGTTTTTGTTAGATTTTTAAGCTTCACTTATATCTCAAGTTATCAACTTTTTTCTGCATTTTATTTATTTTCCTTATCTCAGTTTTTGTAACAGCTTTATTGAGATATATTTCACATGCCTTGCAATTAACTCACTCCAAGTGTACAATTCAATGTTTTTTTAGTATATTCAGAGTTGTACAACCACCAACACGATGAAATTTAGAACATGTTCTTCACTCCAAAAAAGAAACTTCATACCCTTTAGCTACTATGTTGCAACTCTTCTATCTTCTCCAAATATAGGTAATCACTAAACTAAATTCTGTCTCTATGGATTTGCCTATTATGGACTTTTATATAAATAAAAGCATATAACATGGGACCTTTTGTGTCATTTTTGTCACTTAGCATAGTGCTTCCAAGGTTTATCCATGTTGCAGTAGGTATCAGTATTTCATTCCATTTTAAAGTTAAATAATATTCCATTGTATGGATATACCACATACATTTATACAGTAATGATTTGGAGGAAATCTGAGCTGTTACCACTTCATGACTATTATGTATAATGATGCTATGAATATTTTATACCATTTGTTTCTACGAATATATATTGTCAATTCTCTTCGATATATATCTAGAAATAGAGTTTCTGTATCATATCGTAACTGTATGTTTAACTTTTGGGAGAACTGCCAAACTGTTTTAAAAAGTGACTGCATCATTTTAAGTTCCCATAAACAATGTCAATTTCTTGAAGTTCTTGCCAATACTTGTTCTTATGTGCCTTTTTTATTATTACCATCCTCATGGGTGGGAAGTAGTATCTTAGTGTGGATTTTAATTTGCATTTCCATAGTAACTAGTAATGCTGAACATTTTTTTAATCATGTAATTTTAGCAATTTGTATATCTTCTTTGGAGAAATGTCTTTTCAGATACTTTGTCAACTTTTAAAATTAGAATATTGTCTTTATTATTAAATTGAGTTCTTTTATATATTATAGATAATAGTCTCTTATCAGACATGTGATTTGCAAACATCATCTCTAATTATGTTGGTTGTCTTTTCAGATTCTTGAAAGAGAGTCCCTTGAAGGCCTTTTTAATTTTGAAGGCTAATTTTTCTATTATTTCCTTGGTTTCTTATGCTCTTGGTATTATATCTAGGCCATCATTGACTGCTATGTTTTCCTTTTTTTTTTTACATCTTTATTGGAGTATAACTGCTTTACAATGGTGTGTGTGTTAGTTTCTGCTTTATAAAAAAGTGAATCAGTTATACATATACATATGTTCCCATATCTCTTCCCTCTTGTGCCTCCCGCCCTCCCACCCTCACTATCGCACCCATCCAGTCAGTCACAAAGCACCAAGCTGATCTCCCTGTGCTATGTGGCAGTTCCCACCAGCTATCTACCTTACATTTGGTAGTGTATATATGTCCAAGCCTCTCTCTCGCTTTGTCACAGCTTACCATTCCCAATCCCCATATCCTCAACTCCATTCTCTAGGAGGTCTGTGTCTTTATTCCTGTCATAACCCTAGGTTCTTCATGACATTTTTTCTTAAATTCCACATATATTTGTTAGCATACGGTATTTGTCTTTCTTTTTCTGACTTACTTCACTCTGTATGGCAGAATCTAGGTCCATCCACCTCATTACAGATAGCTCAATTTCATTTCTTTTTATGGCTGAGTAATATTCCATAGTATATATGTGCCACATTTTCTTTATCCATTCATCCGATGATGGACACATAGGTTGTTTCCATCTTCTGGCTACTGTAAATAGAGCTGCAATGAACATTGTGGTACATGACTATTTTTGAATTATGGTTTTCTCAGGGTATAAGCCCAGTAGTGGGATTGCTAGGTCATATAGTAGTTCTATTTGTAGATTTTAAAGAAACCTCCATACTGTTCTCCATAGTGGCTGTATGAATTCACATTCACACCAGCAGTGCAAGAGTGTCCCCTTTTCTCCACACCCTCTCCAGCATTTATTGTTTCTAGATTTTTTGATGATGGCCATTCTGACTGGTGTGAGATGATATCTCATTGTAGTTTTGATTTGCATTTCTCTAATGATTAATGATGTTGAGCATTCTTTCATGTGTTTGTTGGCAGACTATATATCTTCTTTGGAGAAATGTCTATTTCGGTGTTCTGCCCAATTTTGGATTGGGTTGTTTTTTTGTTATTGAGCTACATGAGCTGCTTATAAATTTTGGAGATTAATCATTTGTCAGTTGCTTCATTTGCAAATATTTTCTCCCGTTCTGAGGGTTAGCTTTTGGTCTTGTTTATGGTTTCCTTTGCTGTGCAAAGACTTTGAAGTTTCATTAGGTCCCATTTGTTTATTTTTGTTTTTATTTCCATTTCTCTAGGAGGTGGGCCAAAAAGGATCTTGCTGTGATTTATGTCATAAAGTGTTCTGCCTATGTTTTCCTCTAAGAGTTTGATAGTTTCTGGCCTTACATTTAGGTCTTTAATCCATTTTGAGCTTATTTTTGTGTATGGTGTTAGGGAGTGATCTAATCTCTTACATTTACATGTACCTGTCCACTTTTCCAGCACCACTTATTGAAGAGGCTGTCCTTTCTCCACTGTACATTCCTGCCTTCTTTGTGAAAGATAAGGTGACCATATGTGAGTGGGTTTATCTCTGGGATTTCTACTCTGTTCCATTGATCTATCATTCTGCTTTTGTGCCAGTACCATTCTGTCTTGACTACTGTAGCTTTGTAGTATAGTCTGAAGCCAGGGAGTCTGATTCCTCCAGCTCCATTTTTCATTCTCAAGATAGTTTTGGCTATTCGAGGTCGTTTGTGTTTCTATACAAATTGTGAAATTTTTTGTTCTAGTTCTGTGAAAAATACCAGTGGTAGTTTGATAGGGATTGCATTGAATCTGTAGATTGCTTTGGGTAGTAGACTCATTTTCACATTGTTGATTCTTTGAATCCAAGAACATGATATATCTCTCCATCTATTTGTATCATCTTTAATTTCTTTCATCAGTGTCTTATAATTTTCTGCATACAGGTCTTTGGTCTCCTTAGGTAGGTTTATTCCTAGATACTTTATTCTTTTTGTCGCAATGGTAAATGGGAGTTTTTCCTTTCTTTCATTTTCATAATTTTCATCCTCAGTGTATAGGAATGCCAGAGATTTCTGTGCATTAATTTTGTATCCTGCTACTTTACCAAATTCATTGGTAAACTCTACTGGTTTTCTGGTAGCATCTTTAGGATTCTTTATGTAGAATATCATGTAATCTGCAAACAGTGACAGCTTTACTTCTTCTTTTCCAATTTGGATTCATTTTATTTCCTTTTCTTCTCTGATTGTTGTGGCTAAAGAATCGAAAACTATGTTGAATAAGAGTGCTGAGAGTGAGCAACCTTGTCTTGCTCCTGATCTTAGTGGAAATGCTTTCAATTTTTCACCATTGAGGACTATGTTGGCTGTGGGTTTTCGTATATGGCCTTTATTCTGTTGAGGAAAGTTCCCTCCATGCCTACTTTCTGCAGGGTTTTTTTCATAAATGGGTATTGAATTTTTCAAAAGCTTTCTCTTCATCTATTGGGATGATCATATGTTTTTTCTCCTTCAATTTGTTAATATGGTTTTTCACATTGACTGATTTCTGTATATTGAAGAAACCTTGCAATCCTGGAGAAAACCCCACTTGATCATGGTGTATGATCCTTTTAATGTGCTGTTGGATTCTGTTTGCTAGTATTTTTTGAGGATTTTTGCATCTAAGTTCATCAGTGATATTGGACTGTAGTTTTCATTCTTTGTGACATCCTTGTCTGGTTTTTTTAAAATTTTTTTTTTTTTTTTTTTCTGTACGCGGGCCTCTCACTGTTCTGGCCTCTCCCGTTGCGGAGCACAGACTCCAGATGCGTAGGCTCAGCGGCCATGGCTCACGGGCCCAGCCGCTCCACAGCATGTGGGATCTTCCCGGACCGGGGCACGAACCCGTATCCCCTGCATTGGCAGGCGGACTCTCAACCACTGCACCACCAGGGAAGCCCCGTTGTCTGGTTTTGATGTCAAGGTGATGGTGGCCTCGTAGAATGAGTTTGGGAGTGTTCCTCCTTCTGCTATATGTTGGAAGAGTTTGAGAAGTATAGGTGTTAGCTCTTCCCTAAATGTTTGATAGAATTTGCCTGTGAAGCCATCTGGTTCTGGGCTTTTGCTTGTTGGAAGATTTTTAATCACAGTTTCAATTTCAGTGCTTGTGATTGGCATTTTCATATTTTCTCTTTCTTCCTGGCTCAGACTTGGCAGGTTGTGCATTTCTAAAAATTTGTCCATTTGTTCCAGGTTGTCCATTTTATTGGCATAGAGTTGCTTGTAGTAATCTCTCATGATCTTTTGTATTTCTGCAGTGAAAGTTGTTACGTCTCCTTTTTCATTTCTAATTCTATAGATTTGAGTTTTCTCTCATTTTTTTTTTTGATGAGTCTGGCTAATGGTTTATCAATTTTGCTTATCTTCTCAAAGAACCAGCTTTTAGTTTTATTGATCTTTGCTATCATTTCCTTCATTTCTTTTTCATTTATTTCTGATCTGATCTTTATGATTTCTTTCCTTCTGCTAACCTTGGGGGTTTTTTGTACTTCTTTCTCTAATTGTTTTAGGTGCAAGTTTAGGTTATTTATTTGAGATATTTCCTGTTTCTTAAGGTATGATTATATTGCTATAAATTTCCCTCTTAGAACTGCTTTTGCTGCATCCCATAGGTTTTGGGTTGCCATTTTTCCATTGTCAATTGTTTCTAAGTATATTTTAACTTCCTCTTTGCTTTCTTCAGTAATCACTTCATTATTAAATATTGTATTGTTTAGCCTCCATGTTTTTTTTTATTTCTTACAGATCTTTCCTTGTAATTGATAACTAGTCTCATAAAGTTGTGGTGGGAAAAGATACTTGATACAAATTCATTTTTCTTAAATTTATCAAGGCTTGATTTGTCACACAAGGTATGATCTATCCTGGAGAATGTTCCATGAGCACTTGAGAAAAATATGTATTCTGTTATTTTTGGACAGAATATCCTATAAATATCAATTAAGTCCATCTTCTTTAATGTATCATTTAAAGCTTGTGTTTCCTTATTTATTTTCGTTTTGGCTGATCTGTCAATTGGTGAAAGTGGGGTGTTAAAGTCCCCTACTATGAATGTGTTACTGTCGATTTCCCTTTTATAGCTGTTAGTATTTGCCTTATGTATTGAGGTGCTCCTATGTTGGGTACATAAATATTTACAATTGTTATATCTTCTTCTTGGATTGTTCCCTTGATCATTATGCAGTGTCCTTCTTTGTCTCTTCTAATAGTCTTTATCTTAAAGTCCATTCTCTCTGATATGAGAATTGCTACTCCTGCTTTCTTTTGGTTTCCATTTGCATGGAATACTTTTTTCCAGTGCCTTACTTTCATTCTCTATGTATCTCTAGGTCTGAAGTGGGTCTCTTGTAGGCAGCATATATATGGGTCTTGTTTTTGTATCCCTTCAGACAATCTGTGTCTTTTGATGGGAGCATTTAGTCCATTTACATTTAAGGTAATTATCAATATGTATGTTCCTTTTCCCATTTTCTTAATTGTTTTGGGTTCGTTATTGTAGGTCTTTTCCTTCGCTGGTGTTTCTTGCCTAGAGAAGTTCCTTTAGCACTTGTTGTAAAGCTGGTTTGGTGGTACTGAACTCTCTCAGCTTTTGCTTGTCTGTAAAGGTTTTACTTTCTCCATCAAATCTGAATGAATTCTTTGCTGGGTAGAGTAATATTGGTTGCAGTTTTTTCTCCTTCATCACTTTAAATATGTCCTGCCACTCCCTTCTGGCTTGGAGAGTTTCTGCTGAATGATCAGCTATTAACCTTATGGGGATTCCCTTGTGTGTTATTTGTTGTTTTTCCCTTGCTGCTTTTAATATGTTTTCTTTGTATTTAATTTTTGACAGTTTGATTAATATGTGTCTTGGCATATTTTTCCTTGGATTTATCCTGTATGGGACTCTCTGTGTTTTCTTGACTCGACTAACTATTTCCTTTCCCATATTAGGGAAGTTTTCAACTATAGTATCTTCAAATATTTTCTCAGTCCCTTTCTTTTTCTCTTCTTCTTCTGGAATCCCTATAATTTGAATGTTGGTGCATTTAATGTTGTCCCACAAGTCTCTGAGACTGTCCTCAGTTCTTCTCTTTCTTTTTTCTTTATTCTGCTCTGCAGTAGTTGTTTCAATATTTTATCTTCCAGGTCACTTATTCTTTCTTCTGCCTCAGTTATTCTGATATTGATCCCATCTCAAGTATTTTTAATTTCATTTATTTTGTTGTTCATCCTTGTTTATTTCATCTTTAGTTCTTCTAGGTCCTTGTTTGATGTTTCTTGCATTTTTGTCTATTGTATTTCCAAGATTTTGGATCATTTTTACTATCATTATTCTGAATTCTTTTTTCAGGTAGACTGTCTATTTCCTCTTCACTTATTAGGTCTGGTGGGTTTTTATCTTGTGCCTTTATCTGCTGTGTGGTTTTCTGTCTTCTCATTTTGCTTATCTTACTGTGTTTGGGGTCTCCTTTTTGCAGGCTACAGGTTTGTAGTTTCCGTTGTTTTTTGTGTCTGTCCCCAGTGGCTAATGTTGCTTCAGTCAGTTTTGTAAGCTTCCTGGTGGAGGGGACTAGTGCCTGTGTTCTGGTGGATGAGGCTGGATCTTGTGTTTCTGGTGAGCAAGTCCACGTCTGGTGGTGTGTTTTGGGGTGTCTGTGGACTTATTAAAATTTTAGGCAGCCTCTCTGTTAGTGAGTGGGCTTGTCTTCCTTTCTTGCTAGTTGTTTTGCATAGGGTGTCCAGCACTTTAGCTTGTTGGTCATTGAGTGAATCTGGGTGCTGTGGTTGAGATGGAGATATCTGGGAGATTTTCACCATTTGATATTATGTGGAGCTGAGAGGTCTCTTGTGGACCAGTGTCCTGAAGTTTGCTCCCCCACCTCAGGGGCACAGCACTGACTCCTGGCTGCAGCACCAATAGCCTTTCATCCACACGGCTCAGAATAAAAGGGAGAAAAAGTAGAAAGAAAGAATTAGTAGAAGTAGAAAGGAAGAAGGAAAAAAAGAAAGAAAGAAAGAAGGAAAGAAAAGAGCAAAGGAGGGAGGGAGGGAGGGAGGAAGGAAAAAAGAAAGAATGAAAGATTGTAAAGTAAATCAAATAAAGTAAGATAAAATATAATAAATTTATTAAAATAAAATAAGTAATTATTAAGAAAAAAATGAAAAAAAAAATCAGACGGATAGAACCCTAGGACAAATGGTGGAAGCAAAGCTATACTGACAAAATCTCACACAGAAGCATACACATACACAGTCACAAAAAGAGGAAAAGGGGAAAAAATCCTAAATCTTGCTCTCAAAATCCACCTCCTCAATTTCGGATGATTCATTGTCTTTTCATGTATTCCACAGATGCAGGGTACATCAAGTTGATTGTGGAGGTTTAATCTGCTGCTTCTGAGGCTGCTGGGAGAGATTTCCATTTCTGTTCTTTGTTCTCACAGCTCCCAGGGGCTCAGCTTTGGATTTGTCTCTGCCTCTGCATGTAGGTTGCCAGAGGGTGACTGTTCTTCCCTCAGAGAGCATGGGGTTAAAGGAGCAGCTGCTTCGTGGACTCCAGCTCACTCAGGTCGCGGGGATGGAGGGGCTCGGAGTGCAGGGTGAGCTTGCGGTGGCAGAGGCCGGCATGACGTTGCACCAGCCTGATGTGCGCTGTGCGTTCTCCCGGGGAAGTTGTCCCTGAATCCCAGGATCCTGGCAGTGGCAGGCTGCACAAGCTCCCTGGAAGGAGGGTGTGGATAGCGACCTGTGCTCGCACACAGTCTTCTTGGTTTCGGCAGCAGCAGCCTTAGCGTCTCATGCCCGTCTCTGGGGTCTGCGCTTTTAGCTGCGGCTCACACTCGTCTCTGGAGCTCCTTTAAGCAGCTCTCTTAATCCCCTCTCTTCGCTCACCAGGAAACAAAGAGGGAAGAAAAAGTCTCTTGCCTCTTTGGAAGGTCCAGACTTTTCCCCAGACTCCCTCCCGGTTAGCCCTGGTGCACTAACCCCTTGCAGGCTGTGTTCAGGCTGCCAACCCCAGTCCTCACCCTGCACTCTGACCGAAGCCCAAGCCTCAGGTCCCAGCCCTGCCCACCCCGGCGGGTGAGCAGACAAGCCTCTCAGTCTGGTGAGTGCCAGTCGGCACCGATCGTCTGTGCGGGAATCTCTCCGCTTTGCCCTCTGCATCGCTGTTGCTGTGCCCTCCTCTGCCGCTCCGAAGCTTTCCCCCTCTGCCAACTGCAGTCTCCTCCCGCGAAGGGACTTCCTGGTGTGTGGAAACCTTTCCTCCTTCACAGCTCCCTCCCACTGGTGCAGGTCCCATCCCTATCATTTTGTCTCTTTTTATTCTTTTTTCTTTTGCCCTGCCCAGGTACGTGGAGAGTTTCTTGCCTTTTGGGAGGTCTGAGGTCTTCTGTTAGCATTCAGTAGGTGTTCTGTAGGAGTTGTTCCACGTGTAGATGTATTTCTGGTATATCTGTGGGGAGGAAGGTGATCTCTACGTCTTACTCTTCCGCCATCTTCCCCTCATTCCTTCTCTTCCCCTCATCCCTCTATGTTTTCTTTTGAGAGTTTTATAGTTTTTGCTCTTATAATTAGGCCTTTGTTTCATTTTGAGTTAATTTTTGTATATGGTATGAAATAGGGAGCCAAATTTATTCTTCTGATTGTGGATATCTAGCTGCCTCAGCACCTTTTGTTTTAAAGAGTAAAATTTCTGCATAGAATTGTTTTGGCATCCTTGTCAGAAATCAAATAACCATAAGTGTGAGAGTATTTCTGAACTCTGAGTTCTATTTATTGTTCTATACATCTATTCTTATGATGTTACCACACAGAGTTGTTTACTGTAGTTTTGCAGCATATTTTGATTTGGAGAAATGTGAGTCCTTCAAATTTATTTTCCTTTTTCAAGATTGTTTTGTTGATTTGGGGTCTTTTGTGTTTCCTTATGAATTTTAGGATCAGCTTATTGGTTTCATTAAAAAAGTTAGCTGAGATTCTGATAGGGATTATATTGAATCTATAGATCAATTTGAGAAGTATTTTCATCTTAATAATTTTAAGTCTTCTTATCCATAGACATGATTGTCTCTCTAAATGTTTAGAGTATTATAAAGTGTACACTTTACTCTCAGTATTCCTTTGAAATCACTTTTTGGTATTACAAATTAGTTGATTACTGTGAATATCTACTTTCACTGTATTGACCAATATCCCTACATAACTGTTTCTATAATTTTAAGAGAAATGACTCAATGAATGTGATCAGTACTAATTACTGACTATGAATAAGAGCATATTACTTTGGTAACTGCATATTGGTTTGTTGAATGAATAATAATAATATATCTTCTTCCTCCCACCATAGGCAAATATAAAACTAGACAAAATATATAAAGCAACTGTCTTCAGGCAGTGTTCAATGGGCAATTCAAGGAGATGATCCTTGAGAGAAGGAAATAATATATGGAAAACTCCACATTTATTTTGAATTTCCCCTCAGGATACTTTCCTAATTATAGCATAGGGACATGGAACCCAAAGAGCCACCAGTGGTTTCACAGAGCAGAAGAAAGAAGGTAGAATTTAAAATTGGTGCACTAAAGAGAAGAAGGAGCTGCACAAAAAAGGAGTTAAAAAATATTCATAGGTGTCCCTTGGTGTCTACAGCTGAATACAAAATCATGTATGAGTAGGATGACATTAAATGAGCCCCAGAATAGAACATAATGTAAATCTGTGAGATGAACAGAAATTTTGGAGGTCATGTAGCACTACAAAGCGTTGGTATTCCAAGTGTCCAGAGCATCAGGTCCATATTGAACACTGCTGTCACTTAGTGTAACCAGGGAAAGGACAAAAATTCAGTATAACTACACTTGGTCCTAATGAAACAAGAAAAGGATGAACAACTGTGTCCAAAATTAGAAGGAAGAAAATAATAAAGATTAGGCCATAAATAAATAAAGACTAGAAATAAAATATCAATGAAAATAAAAGCTAGTTTTTTGAAAAGATAAATTAAATTGAGCAAGCTTTAGCTAGATTACAAAAACTAAGTAACAAATTAATAAAATTATAATGAAAGAGAAGACATCAAAACTGATACTACTGAAATACAAAGGCTCATAACAGACATTGATGAAAACTTATATGCCAAAAAAATAGGTAACTTAAGAAAATAAACTCCTAGAAACAACTTACAGAGATTGAATCATGAAGTAATAGAAAATCTAAACAAACCAATAATGAGCAAGGAGATTGAATCAGTAATTTAAAATCTCCCAACAAATTAAAAAACAGACCCAGATGGCTTCACAGGTGAATTCTACAAAACTTTTAAAGGAAAATTAATTTCAATTCTTGTCAAACTCTTTAAAAAAATTTGAAGAGGAGAGAACCTTTCCACATTTACAAGATCAGGATTACTGTGATAACAAAGCCAGACAAGGAAACTACAAGAAAAAATTTATATGTCAAAGTTGTTGAATGTAGAAGTAAAAATCCTCAACAAAATGTTAACAAACTAATTCAAGAGCACATTAAAAATGCAACATACCACAGTCTAGTGGGATTGAACACTGGGATGAAAGAATGGTTCAATATGAGCAAATCACTCACTGTGATACACTATTAAAACAGAATTAAAAATTCTATGATCATTTCAATAAATGCAGAAAAAGCATTTGACAAAATTCAGTATTTTTTCATGATAAAAACTCTCAACAAATTAGGTATAGAAGGAATGTATCTCAACATAATAAAGACTGTATATGAGAAGACCACAGCTAACATCATACGCAACTATTAAAAGTTAAAAGCCTTTTCTCTAAGATTAAGAACAAGTCAGGGATACCTAATCTCACTCTTTATTTTCAACATAATTCTGGAAGGCCTATTCATAGCACTTAGGTAAGATAGATAAATAAATAAATAAATAGGTGGAATCCAAATCAGTAAATAAGTTATCTGCTTGTAAATTACATGATTATATATATATATATATATATATTCCACAAAAAAACTATTAGAACTAAGAACTGAGTTCAATAAATTTGCAGGATACAAAATGAGCATACAAAATTCAATTGTGTTTCTATACACTAAGAAGAAACTATCTGAAAGAGAAATCAAGAAAGCAATCCTATTTTTAATAGTATCAAAAACAGTAAAATACTTAGTAATAAATTTACCCAAGTAGGTGAAAACCTGTACACTGAAAACAGCAAGACAATGAAAGAAACTGAAGAAGACATGAATAGTTGGAAAGATATTCTCTGTCCTTGGAAATAATATTATGAAAATGTTCATACTACGCAAATTGTTCTACAGATTCACCAAAATCCTTTCCAAATTCCAATGGCATTTTTCTCAAAAATAGAAAAAAAACTATTCTAAAATGTATATGGAACCACAAATGACCCTGAAAAGCCAAAGCAATTTTGAGAAAGAAGAGCAAAGCTGGAGGCATTACATTTCCTGAATCCAAGCTATATTACAAATCTATAGTAAACAAAGCAGTATAGTTCTGGCATACAAACAGGCATATAGACCAGTGAAACAGAATAGAGAGCTCAGACAAATACCCATGCATGTAGAGTCAACTAATATTTCACAAGGGGACCAAGAACATATCATGGGGAAAGTGCCATTCTCTTCAATAAGCATTGCTGGGAACACTGGATTGCCACATGTTTAAGTATGAAATTTGTTCCCTATATTACACCACTCACAAAAATTAATTCAAAATAGATCAAACACTCAAATATAAGACCTAAAACTGTAAAACTCCTAGAAGAAAACATAGGAAAAAATATCCTTGACATTTATTGAGGCAATGATTTCTTAGGTAAGACAGAAAAAACAGAGGCAACAAAAGCTAAAATAAAAAAGTGGGACTACATGAAACCAAAGAGTTTCTGCACAGCAAAGGAAACACTCAATAATTTGAAAAGATAATCTACAGAATAGGAGAAAATATTTGCAAACCATATATCTGATAATGGGTTAATATTCAAATATGTAAAGAACTCAAACCACTCAACAGCCAAAAACCAAACACTCCAATTTTTTAAATGGGCAAAAGACCTGAATAGACATTTCTCCAAAGAAGACTTTCAAATGGACAATAGATATATGAAAATGTTTTAAACATTACTACTAATCATCAGAGGAATGAAAATCTAAATCAAGCACAATGAGATATCAACTCACACTTTTTAGGATGGCTATTATCAAAAAGAAAAGAGATAACAAGTGTTGGTGAAGCTGTCGTGAAAACTAGTTGTGGGGATGTAAATTGGAGCAGTTACTATATAAAACAGAATATAGGTTCTAAAATAGTTAAAAATATAACTACCTCACTATCCAGTAATCCCACTTCTGGATATTTATCTAAAAGAAATGGAAAGAGGATATCAAAGAGATACTTGTACTCTGATGTCCATTGCAGCATTACTCACAATACCCAAGATATGGAAACAATTTATATGTCTTTTGATGGATAAATTGATAAAAAAAAATATTTGTGACAACATGGATGAACCTGGAAGGGTATTATGCTAAGTGAAATAAGACAGACAGAGAAAGAAAAATATTGTAATATATCACTTACATGTGGAATCTAAACAAATGAAAAAAGCTAATACATAGAAACAGAGAATAGAATGGTGATTGACAGGTGCTGGTGGGATGGAGAAATGGGAAGATGTACATCAAAGGGTACAAATATTTAATTGTAAGAATAAGGTCTGAGGATATAATGTGACTACACTTAATGGTGACTATAGTTAATAATTCAGTATCATATACTTGAAAGTTGCTAAGAGTAGATCTTAAGCTTTCTCACCTCACCCCCCCCCCACACACAAAAAACACAATGAAAAAGAGTTAAGTGAAGTGATTAATGTGATAATCATATTTATCTTGGTAATGATTCTTCAATGTGTGTATATATAGGTATATATATATTTACATCAAATGATCACATTATATACTTTAAATATACACAATTATATATGTTAATTATTCCTCAATAAATTTGGGGAAAAAGAGAAAGCAATACCCAACATTTTAAAAATGTGTAAATAGAAATTCATCAAACAAAATATTCTGCTCATTTAAAAAAAGAATAGGAATGCCTAACCCCACAATGAACAATCTTCATTATATATTTGGTAAGGTTTTGTGTCAAGAATATACGAAAGTCCTCTTTAATTAAATAATAAATAGGAAAACAAGCTCACTAAAATGTCCAAAAGATTTGAATACACAATTGGAAAAGGAGGACACCAAATAGCCAATATGTAGATGACAAGGTGCTCAACATTATTAGTCATCAGAGAATGCCAAAATAAAACAAATGTATGCTCTCTCACTTATTTGACTGGATAAATGAAAGGATTGACAAATCTAAATGTTAATGATGGTGTGGAGGAATCAAAGTTCTTATATGTTGCTGATGGGAATTTAAAACGTTACAACTACTTTAAAAAACTACAAGTTTGGAAATTTCTAATAAATTTAAACTTACATTTGTCCTGTGACAGAAATGAACCCTTCTAGGAATGTACCTAAGTAACATGCAAACAGATATCTACACAAAGACTTGTATAAATGTTTATAGCAGTTTTAATCCTAATAGCTAAGTCTAGAAACAAGTCAAATATACATCAGCATATAAGGTATAAACAAATTGTCATGTATTCTTACAGTGGACTAATAGTGCATACTAATAGAGAATGAACTACATGTAAAAACATGAGTGACCCTGAAAAATATTATACTGAATGAAAAATGCCAGGTACAAAATCGTACATATTATATGATTCTATTTATATGAAAATCTCAAATAGACAATATCAAATATTTTAATAAAAATCAAAACAATGGTTTTCTGGAGGAGGTGTTTCAGAGAGGGATTTGGAAACAGTATGTACGATAGAACTTTCTGGGGTGATGGAAAAACTCTATCTTAGTATATTAGAATTATGAATTAAGGGAGTATGTGACTTTGTTAATTAAACTTATGGAACTATACATTTATCATCTGTGACTTTTATTATATTCAAATTTTAAGGAATAATATATAAAGTTAATGTATGTAAGTATAAAAATAAATTCAAATATAAAGTATATAGAAAATAATAAAATATATTTTGTTGTTTATTATACAGTATCAAAAAGAAACTTTTAATTCCATTCATAAGTCATCTTTCATATTCTAGACATATATTACTCAGGATAAACTGTCTTAAATTTAAACACAACCCATTTACGTAAATTGAACTCTTCAAAACTGAAGATTTATAAGTGTTCTGAGGAATTTTTCATCATTTCAGTTAATTCAATTTTCAAATTCCATTCCTTAGCACATTATTGAAACCAAACATTTAACCAGGACTCTTAACCTGGTGTGCTACAAATTCTGCCAAAATATGTCTGCTATTTACACAGGCCTCAGGAGTCCAATGAATAAAATCAATTCAATTTACAGTCTCATAAACCCATAAAAGACCCTCAAATTTGTTATAGACAACAAATTCTCAGCAGGGTTACTCATTTTATACAACAACAAGCCATATAAATGTGGCTCTACCATGATACATGAATTAATTTTTAATATTTCATTGGGAACTTAATTGTATGTAGATGTATTTCAAAACCATGTAGCATTTCCTGGCACATATTTTTCATACATAGATATTGGGGATTTGTTTATACCTATTAGTTAATCAAAATCTTGCAAGTGGATTTTTTGTGCCTCATACTCCTGGAGATACTATGAAAAGTTTCCTTCACAATATAAGCTAGGTAGGCTTTTGAAGGCAAACTTTGACCCTGTGTCCCATAAAAGCATTTCTGTTACCTTCTTATACAAATACCCAGTAACATAATGAATTATAATATTAAATCTCCTCAGTCTTTTAGCATCTCTTTGTGAGAATATGTGAGAAACCATTATTTTGGATATGAATTTGATATTACTTCATTGATTAGAGTCCACTCAGGGTATTTGCCATTGAAATTACAGGCCAAAGACCTTAACAAAGATGATTGTCCTATTTCTACACTTTTCTAGCTCATTGATGGTGATCACTAATCATCAAATCATATATCTCATTGTCAGTAATGTAACTATTACATTAGGGAAGAAACATTTGCCTCCTTCTGTAGGAGGCTTTCGAGTTTTTTTGTTTGTTTGTTTGTTTGCGGTACGCGGGCCTCTCACTGTTGTGGCCTCTCCCGTTGCAGAGCACAGGCTCCGGACACGCAGGCTCAGCGGCCATGGCTCACAGGCCCAGCTGCTCCATGGTATGTGGGATCTTGCCAGACTGGGGCACGAACCCGTGTCCCCGTCATTGGCAGGCGGACTCTCAACCACCGCACCACCAGAGAAGCCCCATATTTTTTTTTAATAATTAGTAAAAGTTTATTTTGCATACACCAAAAAGACAGCTTGCAAACTGGGAGCACTCAAACCAAAACATGGAATGAGGCTCAGGGTTATATTTTTATAAAGCTGGTTATAGAGTGAAAAAACAGTACCATTTTTTCTTCACAGTTGTTGGTTATAATGTTAGAATTTTCAGTGGTTACATCATATCAACCTTGGGAAACAGTTCAATTGCAAATCTACATTTTATAAGAAAGGAGGAACAAGTCATATCTTGAGGGTGTGTGTATGAAGAGGACAAAAGTTCATATAAATAAAAAAAATTATGCCTTAACATATTTGCCTTGTGAGTTTGGGTGCATTTGACATTGGCCTGCCACTATAAAGGGAGAGAAAATTTATACTAAAAATTCAGAGAGGAACAAAGGCAGAACATTTTTAGGTGGGTGGGGCCACTGTTCCCAACCTGACTTGGCATCAAAGTAATCTAGAATGCTTTGCTAATTTGCAATTTCTTGACTCCAATATCAGGAGATATTGGTTCAATATGTGACTCTATGCAGCTCACCAACTCAAATTTAGGAACACCACCTTAGAATATAGGAAGCCATGATATTTTAGAGCCTAGAAAGAATGAAATTAAAAGGCATGTGCTTTAAATTTTGTAGCAGAGCCCTCTATTTGAAACATCAGGTAGAAGTTTTTACTCAGAAACTTACAGAATAGGGTCAGTGAGTTAGATATTTTTTCTTCCTTTTTTTACAGTATCTTTATATATTTTTGATGTGAAAAATGACATATAATTTACATGTCAATTGTAACATTTAGTAATATAATGATTGTCTATAAACCCACCAAAGATAAACACAATCCTAAATCTTGTGTTTTCACTCAAAAAGAAAATGCTATTTATACAAGTTCTGTAAATATTTTGTAACTTTGTAAATGGACTAGATCTTTTTAAATTCAATATTATGTTTCCAAGATTTTTTTCAGTGAAATATGCAGTAATATATCATATTCTGATGTAGAATATTCCACTGTGTGAGAAAACCTTAATTTAATTAAGCTTTCTCTGATAGTGGGACATTTGTGCTGTTTTCAGCCTTTTGTTATTATGAACATCACTGTAATAGACATTATATCCACATCTCCTGGTACTCATGAACTAATGTTTCTTTTGGACATACAACAAGGAGTGAAAATATGACCATGTTCAAATGAAGAAGATACTAACAAGTGTTTTTTTTTAAAACTTACATTTAATTCCCATTTTCTCCAATAATCATTATCAGACTTCTTAGTAGTTTGCAAATCATACGTACTTTAAATGACATTTCACTGTGGTCTTAAATTAAATTTCCTTGGTAACTGAGAATGATTGAAAATAAGTTGCTTTTCATATACTGTGTTGTTTTTTCTTATTGATTTGTGGCAGTTCTTTTTATTTTTTTTTTATTGTTTTAAAAAATTATTTAACTTTGGCTGCATTGGGTCTTCATTGCTCAGGCGAGGGTTACTCTTCATTATGGTGCACGGGCTTCTCATTGCAGTGGCTTCTGTTGTTGCAGAGCATGGGCTCTAGGCTCATGGGCTTCAGTAGTTGTGGCACATAGGCTCAGTAGTTGTGGCACACGGGCTTAGTTTCTCCATGGCATGTGGGATCTTCCTGGACCAGCGCTTGAACCCGTGTTGTCTGCATTGCAACAAAATAAAAAATATACCATGTGCTTGGATTGGAAGAATTAATATTGTCAAAATGACTATACTACCCAAGGCAATCTACAGATTCAATGCAAAACCTATCAAACTACCAATGACATTTTTCAAAGAACTATAACAAAAAATCTTAACATTAGTATGGAGATGCAAAAGACCCCAAATAGCCAAACCATTCTTGAGAAAGAAAAACACAGCTGGAGGAATCAGGCTCCCTTACTTCAGACTATGCTATAAAGCTACAGTCATCAAAACAGCATGGTACTGGCACAAAAACAGAAACATAAATCTGTAGAACAGGATAGAAAGCCCAGAAAAAACCTCATGCACCTATGGTCAATTAATTTATGACAAAGGAGGTCAGACTATACCACAGAGGAAAGACAGTCTCTTCAATAAAGGGTGCAGGGAAAACTGGAAAACTACATGTAAAAAAATGAAATTAGAATATTCTTTTACACCATACAAAAAATAAACTCAAAATGTATTAAAGACCTAAATGTAAGACCAGACACTATGTTTTCTTAGAGGAAAACATAGAACACTCTTTGACATAAATTGCAGCAACATCTTTTCTGAGCCATCTGCTAAAGTAATGGAAATAAAAGCAAAAATTAAAAAATGGGGCCTAATTAAACTCAAAATAATTTGCATATCAAAGGAAACCATAAAGAAAATGAAAATACAACCCACAGAATGGGAGAAAATAATTTCAAATGATGAAACTGACAAAGGATTAGTCTCCAAAATTTACAACAACTCATGTGACTCAATATCAAAATAACAAAAAAACCAATCAAAAAACGAGCACAAGACCTAAATAGACATTCCTCCAAAGAAGACATACTAGGTGGCCAAAAGGCACTTGAAAAGATGCCCAACATTGCTAATTATTAGAGAATTGCAATTCAAAACTACAATGAGATATCACCTCAAACCACTCAGAATGACCATCATCAAAAAATCTGCAAACATTAAATGCTGGAGAAGGTGTGGAGAAAAGGAAACTTTCCAACACTATTGGTGGGAATGTAAATTGATACAGCCACTTTGGAGAACAGTATGAAGGTTCCTTAAACAACAAAAAATAGATCTACCCTGTTATTCAGAAAGCACACACCTGGGCATATATCTGGAGACAAACATGATTCAAAAGGATACATGCACCCCAATGTCATTGCAGCAATGTTTACAATAGCCAAAGCATGGGAGCAACCTAAATGTCCATTGACAAATGAATGGATAGAGAAGATGTGGTGCATATATACAATGGAATATTACTCAGCCATTAAAAATAATGAAATAATGTCATTGCAGCAACATGGATGGACTTGGAGATTATCATACTAAGTGAAGTAAGTAAGATAGAGAAAGAGAAATACCATATGATATGGCTTATATGTCAAATCTAAAAATAATGATACAAATAAACTTATTTACTAAACAGAAACAGAATCACAGACTTGGAGAATGAACTTATCGTTACCAGCGGGGAGGGTGGGGTGAGATATACATTGGGAGCTTGCAATTGGCATGTACACACAGCTATATTATAGAAGATGGTTATAAATAGATACATAAAGGACCTACTGTATAGTGGCAGGGAACTCCTCTCACTATTCTGTAATAACCTAAATGGGAAAAGAATTTGATAAAGAATAGATATATGTATATATGTAATTGAATCACTTTGCTATACACCTGAAACTAACACAACATTGTTAATCAACTATATTGCAATATTAAAATAAATAAATAAATAAATATTTAAAATATTGCCTAGTTTAAAAAAAAACTGGAAGAAAAAATGAGCTATCTGTGGCAAATAAGAAAGATTAAGGAGGAATAAGTTGAATGCAAGATTACTACAAAAGCAAGGAACGAGTTGGAATAATCTAGATGTGAGTTGAACTAAGTTTAGACTACAGTGATATCAATGGGAAAGATGTGGTATATCAAGAAATGTAACTGAGGACGTATTAAGGGATTTGATATGAAGAGGTAATGGAAATAAGAAGAATTGACTTCAAGGTTTCTTACTGGGTTTGTATTCCCTAGTAATTAAGAACAGAAAATTTAAACCTCAAAGCAGACTTTGGAGGAAGATAATATATTTAATTTTACAATTATAATTATAGTCAATTATAGCAAGCATAGATTTTCTGAACATATTTAGAAATATGTTATTGATGTCTAGGTAAAAAAACGGTATAAATATATAGATTTCAGTTATGTTTATATTGGACTAATACAATCAGATTACCAGATTATCTTTCTAAGGATGATTACATGCATACAGAGTGGCAGCAATTCTAAGGATAGATATTTCAAGGAGTGCAGACAAAAATTTAAAAGAAGAAGAAAAATTAAATAAAGAAAAGAAGTAGTCAAATAGTTAAATATAGATCTCATCAACAACATCAATCAAATTTAGTGCCATTGAAGCCAAAGCTGAGGGGAAAAAAATAAAATAAAAGGTGAAAATGCCAAAGATAAGATTTCCAGTGAGCTTTCAGAGCATTCTTTCAATAGCATGGTATTAATGAAAGCTAGATTTCACATGCATATACAGGCAAAGTTTGAGAAGAATGGAAGTCTCAGGTGTACACTATTTTCAGGTATGTTTAAAAGGGGAGGGGAGATCCACCAGAGGGCAGATGGTAGAAGCAAGAAGAAATACAATCCTGAAGCCTGTGGAACAAAAAACACATACACAGAAAGAGAGACAAGATGAAAAGGTAGAGGGCTATGCACCAGATGAAGGAACAAGATAAGACCCCAGAAAAACAACTAAATGAAGTGGAGATAAGCAACCTTCCAGAAAAAGAATTCAGAATAATGATAGTGAAGATGATCCAGGACCTCGGAAAAAGAATGGAGGCAAAGATCGAGAAGGTGCAAGAAATGTTTAACAAAGACCCAGAAGAATTAAAGGACAAACAAACAGACATGAGCAATTCAATAACTGAAATGAAAACTACACTAGAAGGAATCAATAGCAGAATAACTGAGGCAGAAGAACAGTGACCTGGAAGACAGAATGGTGGAATTCACTGCTGTGGAACAGAATAAAGAAAAAAGAATGAACAGAAATGAAGACAGCCTAAGAGACCTCTGGGACAACATTAAGTGCAACAGCATTCACATTATAGGGGCCCCAGAAAGAGAAGAGAGAAAGAAAGGACCCAAGAAAATATTTGAAGAGATTATAGTCGAAAATTTCCCTAACATGGGAAAGGAAATAGCCACCCAAGTCCAGGAGGCACAGAGAGTCATATACAGGATAAAACCAAGAAGAAACACACCGAGACAGATAGTAATCAAATTGGCAAAAATTAAAGACAAAGAAAAATTATTGAAAGCAGCAAGGGAAAATAACATACAAGGGAATTCCCATAAGGTTAACAGCTGATTTCTCAGCAGAAACTCTACAAGCCAGAAGGGAGTGGCAGGATATATTTAAAGTGATTAAAGGGAAGAATCTACAACCAAGATTACTCTACCCAGCAAGGATCTCATTCAGATTTGATGGAGAAATCAAAAGATTTACAGAAAAGCAAAAGCAAAAATAATTCAGCACCACCAAACCAGCTCTACACAAAATGCTGAGGGAGCTTCTCTAAGTGGGAAAAATGACAGAAGAAAAGGACCTACAAAAACAAACCCCCCAAAATTAAGAAAATGGTCATAGGAACATACATATCAAAAATTACCTTAAATGTGAATGGATTAAATGCTCCAACAAAAAGAAACAGGCTTGCTGAATAGATACCAAAACAAGACACATCTATATCCTGTCTACAACAGACCCACTTCAGATCTAGACACACATACAGAGTGAAAGTGATGGGATGGAAAAAGATATTTCATGCAAATGGAAATCAAAAGAAAGCTGGAGTAGCAATAGTCATATCAGATAAAATAGACTTGAAAACAAATAATGTTACAAGAGACAAGGAAGGACACTACATAATGATCAAGGGATCAATCCAAGAACATATAACAATTATAAAAATAGATGCACCCAACATAGGAGCACCTCAAAACATAAGGCAACTGCTAACAGCTATAAAAGAGGAAATCAACAGTAACACAATAATAGTGGGGGACTTAAACACCTCACTTACACCAATGGACAGATCATCCAAAATGAAAATGAATAAGGAAACAGAAGCTTTAAATGACACAGTAGGCTAGATAGATTTAATTGAAATTTATAGAACATTCCACCAAAAAACAGCAGATTAAACTTTCTTCTCAAGTGCACACAGAACATTCTCCAGGACAGATCACATCTTGGGTCACAAATCAAGCCACAGTAAATTTATGAATATTGAAATCATATCAAGCATCTATTCTGACCACAAAGCTATGAGATTAGAAATGAATTACAGGGAAAAATACATTAAAAAACCCACAAACACATGGAGGCTAAACAATACATTACTAAATAACCAAGAGATCACTGAAGAAATCAAAGAGGAAATTAAAAAATACCTAGAGACAAATGACAATGAAAATATGACGTTCCAAAACCTATGGGATGCAGCAAAAGGAGTTCTAAGAGGGAAGTTTATAGCTATACAAACCTACCTCAAGAAACAAGAAAAATCTCAAATAAACAATCTAACCCTACACCTAAAGGAAGAGAGAAAGCAGGAAAAAAAAAAAAAAACAAAGTTAGGAGAAGGAAAGAAATCATAAAGATCAGAGCAGAAATAAATGAAATAGAAACAAAGAAAACAATAACATAGATCAAGAAAACTAAAATCTGGTTCTTTGAGAAGATAAAAAATTGATAAACCATTAGCCAGACTCATCAAGAAAAAGAGTACTCAAACAAAATTATAAATGAAAAAGAAGTTACAACAGACAACACAGAAATACTAATCATCCTAAGAGGCTTCTACAAGCAACCTTTTGCCAATAAAATGGGCAACCTGGAAGAAATGGACAAATTCTTAAAAGGTATAACCTTCCAAGACTGAACCAGGAAGAAATAGGAAATATGAACAGAAAAATCACAAGTAATGAAATTCAAACTGTGATTAAAAATCTTCCAACAAACAACAGTCCAGGACCAGATGGCTTCACAGGTGAATTCTATCAAACATTTAGACAAGAGCTAACACCCATCCTTCTCAAACTCTTCCAAAAAATTACAGAGGGAGGAACACTCACAAACTCATTCTATGAGGCCACCATCACCCTGATACCAAAACAAGACAAAGATACTACAAAAAAAGAAAACTACAGACCAATATCTCTGATGAATATAGATGCAAAAATCCTCAACAAGATACTAGCAAACAGAATCCAACAACACATTAAAAGGATCATACAACATGATCAAGTGGGATTTATCCCAGGGATGCAAGGATTCTTCAATATACGTAAATCAATCAATGTGACAAACCATATTAACAAATTGAAGAATAAAAAAAATATGATCATCTCAATGGATGCAGAAAAAGCTTTGACAAAATTCAATACCCACTTATGATAATAACTCTCCAGAAAGTGGGCATAGAGGGAACATACCTCAACATGATAAAGGCCATATATGACAAAGAGACAGCAAACAGCATTCTCAATGGTGAAAAACTGAAACCATTTCCTCTAAGATCAGGAATGAGACAAGGATGTCCACTCTCACCACTATTATTCAACATAGTTTTGGAAGTCTTAGGCACAGTAATCAGAGAGGAAAAAATAAATAAAAGGAATAGAAATTGGAAAAGAAAAAGTAAAACGGTCACTGTTTGCAGATGACATGATACTATACATAGAGAATCCTAAAGATGCCACCAGAAATCTACTAGAGCTAATCAATGAATTTGGTAAAGTTACAGGATAGAAAATTAATTCACAGAGATCTCTTTAATTCCTATACACTAATGATGAAAACTCTGAAAGAGAAGTTAAGGAAACTCTCCCATTTACCATTGCAACAAAAAGAAGAAAATACCTAGTAATAAACCTACCTAGGGAGAAAAAAGACCTATATGCAGAAAACTATAAGATACTGATGAAAGAAATTAAAGATGATACCAACAGATGGAGAGATATACCATGTTCTGGGATGGGAAGAATCAATATTGTGAAAATGACTATACCTCCCAAAGCAATCTACAGATTCAATGCAATCCCTATCAAATTACCAATGGCATTTTTTACGGAACTAGAACAAAAAATCTTAAAATTTGTATGGAGGCACAAAAGAACCCGAATAGCCAAAGCAGTCTTGAGGGAAAAAACGGAGCTAGAAGAACCAGACTCCCTGACTTCAGAATATAATGCAAAGCTACAGTAATCAAGATAATATGTTACTGGCACAAAAAAAGAAACATAGATCAATAGAACAAGATAGAGATCCCAGATATAAACCCACACACTTATGGTCAACTAATCTATGACACAGGAGGCAAGGATGTACAATTGAAAAAAGACAGTCTCTTCAATAAGTGGTACCGGGAAAACTGGACAACCAGATGTAAAAGAATGAAATTAGAACCCTCCCTAACACCATACACAAAAGTAAACTCAAAATGAATTAGAGACCTAAATGTAAGACCAGACACTATCAAACTCTTAGAGGAAAATATAGGAAGAACACTCTTTGACGTAAATCACAGCAAGATCTTTTTTGATCCACCTCCTACGGTAATGGATATAAAAACAAAAATAAAAAAATGGGACCTAATGAAACTTAAGACTTTTGCACAGCAAAGGAAACCATAAACAAGATGAAAAGGGAACCCTCAGAGTGGGAGAAAATATTTGCAAATGAATCAATGGACAAAGGATTAATCTGCAAAATATATAAACAGCACATGCAGCTCAATATTAAAGAAACAAACAACCCAATCCAAAAATGTGTGGAAGACATAAATAGACATTTCTCCAAAGAAGACATAAAGATGGCCAAGAATCACGTGAAAAGCTGCTCAACATCACCAATTATTAGAGAAATGAAAATCAAAACTACAATGAGGTATCACCTCACAGCAGTTAGAATGGGCATCATCCGAAAATCTACAAACAACAAATGCTGGAGAGAGTGTGGAGAAAAGGGAACCCTCTTGAACTGTTTGTGGGAATGTGAATTGATACAGCCACTATGGAGAACAGTATGGAGGTTCCTTAAAAACTAAAAATGGAATTGCCATATGATCCAGCAATCCCACTACTGGGCATATACCCAGAGAAAACAATAATTTAAAAAGACACATGCACCCCAATGTTCATTGCAGCACTATTTACAATAACCAGGTCATGGAAGCATCCTACATGCCCATCAACAGAGGAATGGATAAAGAAGCTGTGACACATATATACAATCGAATATTACTCAG
This sequence comes from Phocoena sinus, assembly GCF_008692025.1. Taxonomy (NCBI): domain Eukaryota; kingdom Metazoa; phylum Chordata; class Mammalia; order Artiodactyla; family Phocoenidae; genus Phocoena; species Phocoena sinus. The sequence goes on along the minus strand of NC_045784.1, from coordinate 75,906,071 downwards.
CCATAAAAAGGAAGGAAATTGGGTCATTTGTTGAGACGTGGATGCATCTAGAGATTGACATGCAGAATGAAGTAAGTCAGAAAGAGAAAAACAAATATCGTATATTATCGCATATATGTGGAACCTAGAAAAATGGTACAGATTAACCGGTTTGCAGGGCAGAAATTGAGACACAGATATAGAGAAGAAATGTATGGACTCCAAGGGGGAAAGCAGCAGGGAGGTGGTGGTGGTGGTGTGATGAATTGGGCGATTGGGATTGACATGTATACACTGATGTGTATAAAATTGATGACTAATAAGGACCTGCTGTATAAAAAAAATAAAATAAAATTTAAACAATAAATAAATAAATAAAAGTGGGGAAAAAATAAATAAGTTACCAGAACTGCAAGATCTTGCTTTTTATATTTAAGTAAAAATATAATGAGAAATGTAGAAATGTACCATAATTAATCTGCCATTCATTTCAGATCATAAGAACTATTATATAATGGTTATATTTAGGCATAACCAACTACAAACAGAATAGAATTTTCTGTAATAATTTCTTTCTTGTTAAAAAAATCATAAAATAAGGATTAACATTATTTATCTTAAAAGCTAAAATGTCCACATTGTATGTGAGATCCAAGAATGATTTCTTTCTAGAGCAAGTCCTTTCAACTATCATAGCTATCTACCATTCTTCCCCGTGGAGGTAAAAACTGAAAGCCTGTAGTGATCTGTGTATTAAAAATAAAATGTTCAAGGAATATCATTAAAGGTAATTTTACATTTTAAAGTTCCCTTTAAGTTTGTTTGTGGTAGGCAGAGCTATAGTCCCTCAAGATGTTCACATCCTAATGCCTAGAACCTGTGACTATGTCACCTTACATAGAAAAATGGACTTTTCAGAGGTGATTAAGGTTATGGACCTTAAAATGGGAGAGATTATCTTGGATTATCTGTGTGGGGCTGATGCAATTACATGATACCTTAAAAACAGAAGAGATAGGGAGAAGAGTGGGTCAGATAAATGAGACAGAAGGAGAGATTCAGTGTGAGAATACAGTGACTTCTGTTGGCTTTGAAGATGGAGGAAGGGGGCTAAGAGCCAAGGAATACAAGTAGCCTCTTGAATCTTGGAAACTTCTTAGCTGACAGACAGCAGGGAAAGGAGAACCTCAGTCCTACAACAGCAGGACCTGAATTCTGCAAAGGATCTGAATGAGCAATAAACAGATTCTGAGAGCTTCCAGAAAGGAATATGGCCCTTCTGACACCTTGATTTTAGCTCAGTGAAACCCATGTTGGACTTATAGCCCCTAGAATTTTAATATAATAAATCTGCATTATTTCAGCAACTAAATTTGTGATAATTTTTATGCAGTAGTAGAAGATTTAATGCAGTGTTGATGAATTAATTACTCATTTTGCAACTTATCTGAATCAGAATTCTCACCTAGGCTTAGCAGTATTTTCTTTTTTGCATTTCTATTGTGGAATTCAAATAATAAGCTAGATTCACAATTTAACTTTGCCACTCTTCCCAGGAATTTTATAATCTAATTTAACAAGATAAAACAACAAAAAAAAACTGGAAACATGAGAAAGTATGCATTCATATGTACAGGAAAAGAATATGCTGTGACAAGGAAGAACACTCAACTGAGATTACAAATAAATTAAGAATGTTCTGGCTATACAGACACAGTGGGACTGAACTTTCAGAGATATGTCCCTCTTTCTTTATTGCAATTAATTCCCTTTAAAATTAATGAGACATGTATTCATAGCCAGGTGAAAATAAATATTCTAATGAGCAATGGTTTAAATCCTTATCCAGGTGATAATTCAGTAGAATTTATTAAATCCTTTAAAATAACCATGGAGAATACCCATATGAATATTTAGCATATGGTGTTGTTCAGACCATTAAGAAGAGAAAGGTATAGTGTAGGTTCAGTGCCTATATTCATTCTGAATATTTTTGTATGTGTTCTTTTTATTCTCCATTAAATAAGAGCTACTTAAGAGGAAAATTATCATACATATGGAAATATTTGATTATTTTTAAAGTGGCCTAATGTTTTTTAGCTAAATTATTTAATGCAAAATGACAAAGATATTCTAAACTGTTTTCACGAGGTCTAGAAAGTGTTGTGTCTCTGTGTCTTTTGATCCTGATGAGATTGTATTTTTTACCTGTACCCATGAAATTAATCCAGATAATATATATTTTATATAGTCATGCAGTTTATAGCTTATGCTTATGGCTCACTGCCTACTCTAGTATGATTATTTTTCTATTTTCGTTGTCTTTGAAGTCATTATTCACCCACATGGATTAGATATGCCCATTTTATTGTCTACCAGAGGATCAAAATCTCTTAATATTTTATAAATGGAGTGTTTGGCCCCATATTGATTGAGCTAGATTTTTATAGTGCGTAAACTACTCCCTGGGGGAAAGTTGGGCATTTTTGGAAGTTGTGTGAACTCTTCTCTGTCACTGGAGTTCCATTAATTAAGAACTGAAAGAAGTCATTCAGCTTCCAAAATGCCTAATTGACTCTCTGGGAGTAGTGCAGGAGGTAGCTGCTCAGTCACCATTGTTTTTCATATTGTCAACTTCCACTTCAATGGTGAATTTAATGGAAGGACACTAAGTGAGCCAGAATCCCACAGCATGGGGACCCACCAAGGCTAAATCAGGCCGTCTCTTGACTAATTTGAGAATTCCGCCACAGCTTGGTGGTAAGAATTGGAGGTAATTGTTTAATGACTAAAGAATGTTGAATGACACTGAGGTTAAAGGTCAGTACCAAGGACTTCAGTAATAGATTTGACAGAATTGTATCACATGCGGGATATTATGGCACCAAATAGAGAACCAGAGATCAGAGCTATTTGAAAAACAACAACTGCATCTTAAGAAAGCTTGTTTTAAGGACTTGATTGCATAGTCCCTGAAATTAGGTGCTTTTAAAGAATTTTGAAATAAAATATACTTTAAAAAGATGGGAAACATTTTGGTGGGATATTAATATATAGTCACTCTTCAGATAAGGAGTAAAAGCCAGCTTTACAGGCATCAGTTAAATCCACAGGTCCTACTGAATCACAATCATGTGTCATCTGACTTATATATAGCACCAGTATCTAATTAACATATAGGTATAATATTACACTGCAGAGGAATAAAATGTGCACATATTTTAATGGCATTATAATTATGCATAAAATGCAATTCCTAAGACTTAACCAATGCCCAAGGAAATGCATGATTTAGTTATCTATTTTGCTTTAAATATTCAGATAAATTGTCTTCTTAAGAATTATCTAACAGCTGCTGTTTCATAGAGACCATTATTTTTGCAAATTTCTGACAGCTGTAAATTTTTTAAGTACTTAAATTATTATTCAATAATTACCCATCAGTAAAAGTGTAATTATCATGTTTTGTTTATTGATGATTTGATTCTATTTAGAGAGACATGAAAAAGTAGAAATGTATATTGAAAATGAAATTGGGATCCTGTGCTACCTTGAGAAAAGCAAGTAATTTGCCTTTCAACTGGAAATTTAAAAAAAAAATCAACAAGAGTAAAAAATATGTAGAGCATATTTGTTAACATGTGAATTTAAAGCTAGAGTAATAAGACCTTATCCTCACTATAAGATTCCACAGTCAAATGCTTAAGACCAGCTGTTCCATAATCCCCATTACCTGTGCCATTGAATTTAAAGTGTGTAATAAGGCTTTTGTGTCTACATCCCAGAGCATCAACACTTTTCATTGTCTTTTGTCCTAGGTGTGTTTTTATTTGACAAGAAAGTGGAGAAAAAGCATTTATATGGTAATCTAGCTAACATTTCTGCTTTGTAGAAATGACCAACAAATTATGTCTATCTTTCTTGGTTATCCAATATAGATTTTTCTGAAGATGTTTTCTGAGGCAGCAGAAATTAATAAAAATATTAAAGTTGAGAAAAAAAAACATTTTTTTGAGCTTAGCTAAAATATTTTTCCAGAGAACTCCATTTAGATTTCTTAGGAACTTGTGGTATTTTTTATATTAAGGTATTAGGTATTTATGCAGTTGTGGATATTGTTACATGTTCATCAGGAATAGGTTAATTGCCTCATCAGAACATGTCTTTTGTGGATTTTCAAGAACCCTAAAATTAATCATTTCATTGACATCATTTTCCTTTTTCTATTACCAGTCTAGTCATAACCCCTGGGGTTGGGGCAGGGAGCAGAATATACCACCCTGGAATGTGCATTTGGCATGTGGATTACTTTCAGCTGAAGACAATCAAAGCAGACTCAAGAAGAGCTTTTTACCTCCCCCTTAACTGTTTATAAGAATTTAGATAAAGGGCCTGTACTAGGAGAAGAGCTATTGCTAGAGATAACTATATCAGAATTTTTTTTATCTTATCTGTATGGCATGGCAAACATTTGTTTACCAAACTTTTGCTTTTCCCATCTTCTTGTGAATCGTCTTCTTCCCTTTGAAGCCCCAGACTGCTATCCCCTTCTCCTTAGCTCAAGTTGGCATATAAGCCTCAATTACCTGACTGCTGGGGAGTCTCATATTTTTATGGGGCTCCCGTATGTACAAAATTTGGTTTTCTCTTGTTAATCTGTCATGTCAATTTAATCATTAGACAATGAATCTAGAAGGAAAGAAAGGAAAAGTTTTCTCCCCCTACATCCATTTTATTCTCACTAATTTTTCTACCTCCATTCCACCTCACTCTCTAGTCCAAGGACATAAAAACTAGAAAACACCATAAATTGAAGAAGAAATGTGACTTATGTCTGTTTATATGTATCCCCACAGGCACACACACACACATATATGCTGGGACTCCCACAAAATGGAAGACACTCTTGGTTGGCTTGTTTAACATCCATTCCCAGCCACCATTTTTTCTTGCTTTCCTCCTATAAAGAAGATGAAAAGTAAAATATTGCCCTTCTCAAATTTCCCTGCACCTAGAACTGGCCATGTGACATGGTTTTGGTAAATGAAATGAAAATGGAGGTTGTTGGGGGAGTTTTGAGGAAAGTTTTCTTGCAGATCACTCCACTAGTATTTGCTTTAGCCACCATCGTCTTTTTTTCTTTTGTCTTTTTTCTTGCAATGCCCAGAGGTACAGCAACTAGAAAGACCAAAGGCACTCATTAAGGCTGGCACAGACGATGTGGTGGTATGAATAATGACTCCCCAGAGATGCCAGCAGCTTCTAAAATTTGAAAGAGGTAAAGAGCAGATTGTCCACTGGAGCCTCCAGAAAGCACCAGCCATGGCTCCACCTTGATGTTAGCTCCATAGGATTCATTTTGGACTTCCTCCAGAAGTCTAAGAGAACAAATTTGTGTTGTTCTAAGCAAGTAAAGTTCTGGTAATTTTTTTTTACAGAAGCCATAGGAAATTGATATAGCAGGAATATATAAGGGTATATGCATCCTTGTCAATACTGTGTAATGGCTGTACTGTGGACTGCCTTCCCCAAGTTTTCTTATTATATGAGGTAAGCAAATAGGAAACAAACTACTTGTTAAGTCACTGTTTGGGCGAGTTTTCTATTATTTGGCTGACGACAACCCTAACTGATACACCATCCCACTACACACATATTGCCTCTAGTAGTCATGGACAGTCATGTACATGACTCCAGATCTTGTCCAGGACTATGATATAATTTACCATCCATCCCTTTTTGCTGATGCCTTAGTCTTCTCTTTCTTGTTCTCACCAACTTTGAATAATTGGAATAATCTTCTTTATGACTATCTCCCTTCCTAAATTGGCCTAGAAATAGGTAATACTTGTTTCCAGGTGTCATGTTAAACTTACAGTCTCCTCTAAAGATTATGACACCTCAAAATTTCTTTTAACAACAATGAATGATCTCTAATTTTGATCTTTAATGTCCTCCAAAATCCATTGCTTAGCTACTCTTGTCTTTTTGCATTGACAGTGTACCCTTTGCTCTAACCATGACAATATACTACTATCACTTTCATGTGATTAATCTAATTCTATCTGCTTGCTTTTAATAATGTCACTCAATTTTACCTGCTCTAACCAGCCATATTTTTTTACAACACCTCAATTAAGCCCCTTAGCATTCACAAGCAGTTATGTCTATTAATGTATAAAATGTTTAATGTTTTTATTATTATTTCTATTGATGATTACCTTACCTGTCACAAAGCTAAGATGCTTTATCAATATCTTTGCTGACTACTCCGGGCACCTTATTCACTCTTTGTACATTATGGCCACTTAAATGTTCTAAAGTGTTAACTGCTAGGAAAAATTAATGAGAGCGTTTGCTGAGAAATTATTTTAAATGAATTATTAAAGAGCATTTCAGACTCTTACTTTTATAGTTACTTGCTTAGAATCAGACAATACTCCAATAGCCCACTCCGGGGGAGTCAAAGGAGAACAGTTCAGAATGATTACTGTTGATTACCTCTCGTGATTGCATCAGGTTTCTAGTTAATTAAGAATAATTGTAGAGCTGACATGTATGACAACGCTGGTAATTATCTGGCTGACCTTATTGGGCTCACTCCATGGCAAGTGTTAAGAATATAAAATTTGTACAAAGCTGCTGATCTAACAAGCAAGCATTAATGCTGAAGTTAAGTAGCTATATTAGTTAAATCACTATTTGTTGTAACTTAATATGGAAGTAGCAATTGATATGGCAATTTGTTTCAAGTGTAGAAGATTGATTGGGAGAGATATAAATTTTCAGTTCTAACCCTCCCTTATCCAATAATATTATCAAATAGAACACACCATATCCAAACAGTTCTTTGCACAAAGTTCATGATTTTTGTGGATCATCAATCAATTCAGCTTGGCAGTTGAAATCAATTATGAAGATATGCAAAACACTATCATAGCTTGTGTTGATAGCTGTGCATAGATAAAGCTAAAAGAGCTGGAAAATCTAACTTATCTTTGTTATTTTTATATTTTCACTAAAATCAGAAAGACATCTGAAAATCTATAAGCCACTAGGAATAAATTAGTTAACTAATGAGTAAATATGAAAAGAATTATGAAAGTACAAAATAAAAATATATGCTATGTTTTTCCTGAATAACTTGTATTTCTCCAGAAAGATTTGACCCAGAAATTGTCCATTCCAATAAGTATTCTCTAGGGTTAGACTAAGAGCTCTGCCTCTGTGTTCCAATGATGCCTGGGGCATACCATTATATTATTGCTTAACAAATTAGAGTAAAATTATTGGAGTATGTGATTGTTCCTCATGTTTCTAAACACTAAACTCCTCAAGGATAGGGGCTATGCCTTACTAATCTTTCTTCTTTTCTCACACCCTTCTTAGGTGCCTATCACAGTGTTTTACACATAATAAATAATAATACCCATTTATCAAACTGACATGAACTGAAATCCTCGGATCCAAACAGTTTTTGTATGCAGTTAGAATTTTAATTGATTTATTGATTGTTTTAATTTATAATTTTGAACTAATTTTAGACTTACAGAAAAGATGGTACACAGAGTTTCTATATAATTTCACTCAGTTTCCCCTAATATGAACATGGTATATAACCATAGTATAATTGTCAAAACTAAGAAATTAATACTGGCACAAAACTATTAACTAAACTTCAGACCTTATTCATATTTCACCAGTTTTTCTACTAAATATCCATTTTCTTTTTCAGGATTCAATCCAGGAAACCACATGACATTTATTTGACATGTTTTCTTAGCCTTCTCTAGTTTGTTATAGTTATTCAGTCTTCCTTTTTTTATGATCTTGATACTTTTAGAGGAGTACTGTTTGGTTATTTTGTAGAATATCTCTCAATTTGGCTTTGCCTGATATTGTCTCATGCGTAAATTCAGGATATAGATTATTGACACAAAGATCACAGAGATGATATTATAACCTTCTCTGTAAATTGTATCAGGGACTCAAAATATTGATATGCTTAATTATTGATAATGTTAATCTTGGTTAATGTGGAGTTTACCAGGTTTATCAACTGAAAAGCTACTATTTCCCCCATTTTACTTACTATCTTGATTAAGCTACTTTAAAACTGTGAAAGTATCCTGTTTCTCCTAAAACATTTAGCTACTAATTTTATCAGCCATCGATGGAACTTGTCTGCAGCAATTATTATTGTGTTGTTTGCCTACTGGTGATTTTTCTACTTCCCAATTTTCTTCTAACTTTTTAAATTGGAATTATTCCATAAGAAAGAGTTACCCCTTCTCAAATGTTATTATTTATTTATTTATTTATAACAGTATGAGCTCATGGATACTTATTTTATTATTTGGATTATTATCCTATACTCTCTTTACTTATTTTCTTCCTCAAAACTTTACAACTTTGGCCATTAGTCACTCCTTTAGTTTAGTTGTCCTTTCAACAAGCCCTCTTCTTTAATTTCTGAAACCAGAAGTTAACCCAGGTTCGTCTTCTGTTTTTTTTTTTTTTTCTGCCACAACCCTAGAGTTAGTCACTTCTTCAAGGAGCCCTGAATTGTTGTGTTGTGGAAAGGTATTTAGAAACCAAGATGTTAGCACTAAATTTGTTCATTGCTACTGGAGTGACATTGATTCAGGAGACAGAGCTAACGCACACTTGTCCATGCATCTCTATTTCAATATCTATCTATCTATCCATCTATACATATAAAGTCAATGAATTCATATTTAATATCTCTGATTCTAATCCAATGGTAATCCAAAACAGGGTTCATATTAGCTTTCCCTCTTTCTCATCTATAACTTATTTTTCCAACAGTTAAAACTCAGCTCTTATTAGCTGTTTATATATATGTATATATATATAAAGCTATCAATATATATAGCTCAATTTTAGTGTACATTTAAAGTAGTTTCACAATTGTTAACCAATACCTCTATGAGACGTGTGAGATCAGAGTGCCTTATCCTTGTTTCCTCACATGGTAGAGGGGACAAGGAATCTTTCTGGAGACTCTTTTATAAAGACACTAATCCCTTGCATGAGAACTCTGACCTTGTCACCTAATCAACTTCCAAAAGCCAAAATTTCTAATACTGTCACCTTGGGGATAAGTTTCAACTTATGAATTTTAAGGGGACACAACCAGTCATCCCATAGCATTCTGTCCCTGGCTTACCAAAACTCATGTCCTTCTTGCATGCAAAATACATTAATTTTATCCCAATAGCCCCCAAAGTCTTAAATTATTTCAGCATGTAACTCAAAAGTCTAAAAGTCCAAAGCCTCATTAAATATCAATTAAATCAGATATGGGTGAGGCTCATGGTACTATTCATCTTACAGCAAATTGCTTTCTAGCAGTAAACATATGAGCACATAGCTCCCAGACCTACTGGCACTTAAGGATTGCTGTAAACATATGAAATCAAACTTTTACAAAACCAAACGTGGGTTCACTTACCCATGGGCAGTAAAGTCAATGTACTGACACTGGATTGTGGTGAAGGAAAGTGAAGCAGTTATTACAGGGAGCCAAACAAGGAGTTCAGAACAGCTGGTGCTCAAAATACCCAAGCTCCTGGATGGTTTCAGCAAAGCAGTTTAAAGATAAGTTGAGGGAGTGGTCCCAGGGTATGTGATGATCTCATGCACAATTCTCTGATTGGCTGATGATGAGGTAACAGGGCAGTGTCACAGGGGTTAACATTATCAATCCTTAGGTGCCAGTAGGTCTGGGGGCTACATGCTCATGATTATCAAGTAGTTAATTTCTTCCATTTAGTGGTGGTTTTGGCATCTGTAAAATTACTCAGGAAATGTGCGTTAGATACTACTATCTAGGTACTTCAGAGAGGGGCTAAAGCAGAGGCTATGAGGGAGGGGTCTGTCTATGGAAGGCCGCATAGGGTCCTGCTCAGTAACAAGATGTGTTATGTGCTTTCAAAATATAATGATAAGACAGACATTGGGTAGGCATTCACATTCCAAAAGGGAGAAATAAGAAAAAAAGAAATGGATAAAAGGTCCCAGGCAATTCCAAAAATTTAAGGCTCACTGGGGCAAGTGTCCTGTGTTCCAGACACACTGGGGTGAAGATATACTTGCTGGACACAGCCCACACTGTAACTTTCATGGGTTGCAGTCCTGTGCCTGCAGCTCTCCCAGGCTGGGATTTCAGAGACAACTCCATTCTCACAGCTCCACTGGGCATTGCCCTAGTCAGGACTTTTTACTGTAGCTCTGCTCCTGCAGAGATTTTCTTTCTGGGCCCTCTGGCTCTTCAGGGCACCCTTTGAAATCTAAGTGAAGACAGTCATGCCCCTACAGCTCTTGTACTCTTTGCATTGATGGAGAATGCTGATGCTCCTCCAGAAGGGCAGCCACATTAGCCCACACTGCAGTTGAGGTGGCTGAAGAGCATGGCACCCAAATGTGAGAAACAGAGTCCCTAATGTGAGACAGACCAAGACAAGGTGGTCCCTCCTTTGTAATTTTCTGCCCTGCAGACTCTTGTAGTCTGGGACTGTGATGGGAGGGGTACACTGAAGAGCTTTGAAATGCTTCTGAGTTATTTTTCCATTGTCTTGGACAATAGGTTCTGGCTTCTGTTTAGATAGCCAACCAATCACCGCATTGTCTTAATGAATACCTCCTAGCTTCTGTTGAAACAGTTGATCCAAGCCAAAGTCCTTTTCAAATTCGACCACACCCTTTAAATTCTTTCCCAAACAAGATTTCTTATTTCTTTCAATATGGATGGGCTGACAAATTTCCCAATTTTTAAGTTGTTTTTGATTAACTAATGAATTTTTAAATTATTTTTCTCTTCTGATATTTCACTATAAGCATTCAAAAGAAATAAGTCTGCTCCTTCAATACTTCATTTAGAAATTTTTACAGGCAAATATACAATTTGCATTCCTAGCAGCAATATATGAGTGTCTATTTCTGTACAAACTTGCCAACAAAATATGTTTTTAACTTTTAAAAGTTTTGCCAATCTGAAAATTGAGATATGTTGTTAGTATTGTTTTCATTTGTATTTCATTAATTACTATTGAGTTTGAAACTTTTGTATAGGTTTGAGGGCTAATTTACATTTTATATATGGATATGAATGAATTATCTCTTTGCCTTTTCCCATTTTTCTGTTAGTATTTTAGTTCTCTGTCCCTTGAATTTTAAGATTTCTTCATTAGCAGTAAAAGTTCTTTATCAATAGGATTTGCTATCAATATTTTCTCCCAGTTTATCTGTTGTTTGTAAACTTTGTCTGGGGTGTTTTTCTCCCACACACTTTCTTTTTGTGTAGTCAAATTTATCTATCTTTTCTTTTAATATTTCTTCATTTTGAGTCATAATTAGAAAGCTATTACCTATACCAAGATTAAAAAGGAGTTCACATATATAAAAATGTTTTTTAATCATGTGGTATTACAAAAAGTAATGAGGACATGTACAAACACTAACATATTCTTTTCAATCATAATATAGTAACTTTTGGTCACTCTATTCAACTTTCTTTGGTAATCAATTTTCACCTTGACCAGATATAATGATAATATCTTTAACATTACATTAATTTTCTGAATAAGAATACCGTAACTATCAAGCATCATGGCAGAATAAGATGCTCACTTTGTCTTGCTCTTTCAATCTATAACTAGTAAAACATCCATAGCTCAGCAAAGGTTCCTCTGCCCAAGACACAGGATGCTGGAGAGATCCACATCTGTACATCTGTAGGTGGGTGTATTGGAACACTCTTACAGAAAGTGGAACTGGAGGAACAGAAAAGGTTGTGCCTACAATATTGGCCCTCTGGCCAAGGCAACTGAAATTACAGGCACAGAGAACCCAGTAGTAGCAGTGGAGATGATACAAAGGACTCCAGCCTCAGGCAGCAGTGACAGTAGGGACCATGATCCCAATCCCTCAGCCATGACAGTGTTTGTGACTCCAGCCCCCCTACCCACAGTGGCAGTGCCCACAAAGTAGACAACACCAGAGTGGGGGGAGGTACCAAAAACCCTGGCTCCCCTTCTGCCCTCCCACTACAGTGGTAGTGCCAAAGACACAAGTGACCCTGAACACAGCCAAGGTGTTTACCAGCATGATGCCCCCAACAGTGACACTAGCAATGTCAGTGACACCAGCTGCATGAAGGAACAAGTGACCTTGGAAACACAAGCAGTGATGACAATGACAAGAACACTGGGACATCTCTGACAGAGGATGTACAGGGTGGAAAGCCCAGATTCTCAAATATAGCCAAAGGCATATTAGGTAACAGAAAACAAAACTTGTTCTATAGTGCCTCCTACTGAAAAACAAAGGAAAGACCTCTAATTACCAATCTATTGAAAAGTTAGAGTCAAAGTAAACAAAGTTTTACCTAAATAAGAAAGCTGTTCACTACTACAAATACACTAGCAGAATAAAAACTTATTAAGCAACATGAGAAAGCATGGTAACATGTTATCACAAAAATAAGATGAAAAATCTCCAGAAACCATGCAAGACTGTGATCTAACTGACAGAGAATTCCAAAGAGTTGTCATTAAGAAACAAAATAAGCTACACAAAAACTCACAAAAGCAGTTCAATTAGCTCAGGAATAAAATTAATGAACAGAAGGAATAATTTAACAAAGAGATTGAAACTCTAATAAAGAACCAAAAGAAATTCTGGAGCTGAAGAACTTGATGACTGAGATGAAGAATGCATTAGAAAGCATTGGAAATAGAACAGACCATACAGAAGAGAGAATGAGAAAACTAGAAGGTAGAAACCAGAAATGACTCAAGTAGAAGAGGAGAGAGAACTACGGTTTTTTTTTTTCTTTAATGATGAAACCCTACAAGAGTATTTGACTGTTTTAGAAAAGGCAATATAAGGATAATGGATATCACAGGAGAAGAGAGGGAGAAGGAAGCAGAACACTGATTTAAAGAAATAATAGGGGGTGCTGGGAAGATAGCGGAAGACTAAGACATGGAGATCACGTTCCTCCTCACAGATAAACCAGAAATACATCTACACGGGGAACAACTCCTACAGAACACATACTGAATGTGGGCAGAAGACCTCAGACCTCCCAAAAGGCAAGAAACTTCCCACGTACCTGGGTAGGGCAAAAGAAAAAACAGAGACAAAAGAATAGGGACAGCACCTGAACCAGTGGGAGGGAGCTGTGAAGGAGGAAATGTTTCCACACACTAGGAAGCCCCTTCGCGGGCAGGGATTGTGGGAGGTGGAGGGGGGAGCTACGGAACCGCAGAGGAGAGCACAGCAACAGGGGTGGGTGCGGAGGGCAAAGTGGGGAGGTTCCCACAGAGAGGATCGGTGCCGACCAGCACTCACCAGCCCGAGGGGCTTGTCTGCTCACCCGCCGGGGTGGGCGGAGCTGCGAGCTGAGGCTCGGGTTTCAGTCGGAGTGCAGGGAGAGGACTGGGGTTGGTGGCTTGAACATAGCCTGAAGGGGTTAGTGCACCACGGGTAGCCGGGAGGGAGTCTGGGGAAAAGTCTCCACCTGCAAGGCAAGACACTTTTTCTCCACCTGCAAGGCAAGACACTTTTTCTTCCCTCTTTGTTTCTTGGTGCGCGAGGAGAGGGGATTAAGAGCGCTGCTTAAAGGAACTCCAGAGACGGGTGCAAGCCGCGGCTAAAAGCGCAAACCCCAGAGGCGGGCGCGAGCTGCAGCTAAAAGCACAGTCCCCAGAGACGGGAGCGAGCCGCAGCTAAAAGCGCAGACCCCACGGACGGACGCGAGCCGCGGCTAAAATCATGGACCCTAGAGACGGGCGGGAGATGCTAAGGCTGCTGCTGCTGCCACCAAGGGCCCTGTGTGCAAGCACAGGTCACTATCCACACCGCTCTTCAGGGGAGCCTGTTCAGCCCGCCACTGCCAGGTTCCCGGGATCCAGGGACAACTTCCCCGGGAGAACGCACGGTGGGCCTCAGGCTGGTGCAACGTCACGCTGGCCGCTGCTGCCACAGGCCTGCTCTGCACACCGTGTCCCACCTTACCCCTGGCCTGAGTGCTCCAGAGCCCCCGAATCAGCGGCTCCTTTAACCCCGTCCTGTCTGAGCAAAAAACAGACACCCTCCAGGGAACTACACGCAGAGGCAGGGCCAAATCCAAACCTGAGACCCTGTGAGCTGTGAGAACAAAGAAGAGAAAGAGAAATCTCTCCCAGCAGCCTCAGAAACAGCAGATTAAAGCTCCACAATCAACTTGATGTACCCTGCATCTGTGGAATACATGAATAGAAAACAAATCATCCCAAATTGAGGAGGTGGACTTTGATAACAAGATCTATGATTTTTTCCCCTTTTCCTTTTTTTGTGAATGTGTATGTGTATGCTTCTGTGTGAGATCTTGTCCGTAAAGCTTTGCTTCCACCATCTGTCCTAGGGTTCTATCCGTCCATGATTTTTAAAAAAAATTTTTTTTCTTAATAATTAATTTTAATAACTTTATTATACTTTATCTTCTTTCTTTCTTTCTTTCTTTCTTTCCTTCTTTCTTTCTTTCTTTCTTTCTTCCTTCCTTCCTTCCTTTCTTTCTTTCTTTCTTTCTTTCTTTCTTTCTTTCTTTCTTTCTTTCTTTCTTTCTTTCTTTCTTTCTTTCTTTCCTTCCCTCCTTCAGACAACGAATCATCCCAAATTGAGGAGGTGGACTTTGAGAGCAAGATTTATGATTTTTTTCCCCTTTACCTCTTTTTGTGAGGGTGTATGTGTATGCTTCTGTGTAAGATTTTGTCTGTATAGCTTTGCTTCCAACATTTGTCCTAAGGTTCTATCCGTCCCATTTTTTTCTACATAATTAGTTTTTAATTCAATAACTTTATTATACTTTATTTTACTGTATCTTCTATCTTTCTGTCTTTTTTCCTTCCTTCCCTCCTTCCTTCCTTCCTTCATCCCTCCCTCCCTCCTTTCTTTCCTTATTGCCTTCTTTCCCTCTTTTCTTCTTTCTTTCTTTCTTACTTTCTTTCTTCCTTCCTTCCTTCCTTCCCTCCTTTCTTAATTCATACTTCTACTAATTCTCTCTAATATTTTTCTGACACGTGTGGATGAAAGGCTCTTGGTGCTCAAGCCAGGAATCAGGGCTCTGCCTCTGAGGTAGGAGAGCCAACTTCAGGACACTGGTCAACAAGAGACCTCCCAGCTCCACATAATATCAAAGAGCAAAAATCTCCCACAGAGCTCCATCTTAACACCAGCACCCAGATTCACTCAACGACCAGCAAGCTATGCTGCTGGACAACCTATGCCAAACAACTAGCAAAACAGGAACACAACCCCATCCATTAGCAGAGAGGCTGCCTAAAATCATAATAAGTCCACAGACACCCCAAAACACACCACCAGACATGGACCTGCCCACTAGAAAGACAAGATCCAGCTTCATCCACCAGAAAACTGACACTAGTCCCCTCCACCAGGAAGCCTACACAACCCACTGAACCAACCTTAGCCACTGGAGACACACATCAAAAACAACGGGTGCTACGAACCTGCAGCCTGCAAAAAGGAGACCCCAAACACAGTAAAATAAGCAAAATGAGAAGACAGAAAAACACACAGCAGATGGAGGAGCAAGATAAAAATGTACCAGACCTAACAAATGAAGAGGAAATAGGCAGTCTACCTGAAAAATAATTCAAAATAATGATAGTAAGGATGATCCGAAATCTTGGAAATAGAATGGACAAAATGAAAGAAACATTTAACAAGAACCTAAAAGAAATAAAGATGAAACAAGCAATGATGAACAATACAGTAAATGAAATTAAAAGTACTCTAGATGGGATCAATAGCAGAATAACTGAGGCAGAAGAACGGATAAGTGACCTGGAAGATAAAATAGTGGAAATAACTACTGCAGAGCAGAATAAAGCAAAAAGAATGAAAAGAACTGAGGACAGTCTCAGAGACCATTGGGACAACGTTAAACACACAAACATTCGAATTCTAGGGGTTCCAGCAGAAGAAGAGAAAAAGAAAGGGACTGAGAAAATATTTGAAGAGATTATAGTTGAAAACTTCCCTAATATGGGAAAGGAAATAGTTAATCAAGTCCAAGAAACACACAGAGTCCCATACAGGATAAATCCAAGGAGAAATACGCCAAAACACATATTAATCAAGCTGTCAAAAATTAAATACAAAGAAAGCGTATTAAAAGCAGCCAGGAAAAAACAACAAATAACACACAAGGGAATCCCCATAAGGTTAACAGCTGATCTCTCAGCAGAAACCCTACAAGCCAGAAGGGAGTGGCAGGACATACTGAAAGTAATGAAGGAGAAAAACCTGCAACCAAGATTACTCTACCGAGCAAGGATCTCATTCAGATTTGATAGAGAAATTAAAATCTTCACAGACAAGCAAAAGCTGAGAGAGTTCAGCACCACCAAACCAGCTTTACAACAAATGCTAAAGGAACTTCTCTAGACAAGAAACACAAGAGAAGAGAAAGACCTATAATAATGAACCCAAAACAATTTAGAAAATGGGAATAGGAACATACATATCGATAATTACCTTAAATGTAAATGGACTAAATACTCCCAACAAAAGACACGGATTGGCTGAATGGATACAAAAACAAGACCCGTATATATTCTGTCTAAACGAGACTCACTTCAGACATAGAGACACATACATAGTGAAAGTACGGCGATGGAAAAAGATATTCCATGCAAATGAAAACCAAAAGAAAGCTGGATAAGCAATTCTCATATCAGACAAAATAAACTTTAAAATAAAGACTATTAGAATAGACAAAGAAGGACACTACATAATGATCAAGGGATTGATCTAAGAAAAAGATATAGCAATTGTAAATATTTATGAACCCAACATAGGAGCACCTCAATACATAAGGCAAATACTAACAGCCATAAAGGGGAAATCGACCGTAACACATTCATAGTAGGCTACTTTAACACCCCACTTTCACCCATGGACAGATCATCCAAAATGAAAATAAATAAGGAAACACAAGCTTTAAATGATACATTAAACAAGATGGACTTAATTGATATTTATAGGACATTCCATCCAAAAACAACAGAATACACATTTTTCTCAAGTGCTCATGGAACATTCTCCAGGATAGATCATATCTTGGGTCACAAATCAAGCCTTGGTAAATTTAAGAAAACTGAAATGGTATCAAGTATCTTTTCCGACCACAACGCCATGAGACTAGATATCAATTACAGGAAAAGATCTTTAAAAAATACAAACACATGGAGGCTAAACAATACACTACTTAATAATGAAGTGATCACTGAAGAAATCAAAGAGGAAATTAAAAAATACCTAGAAACAAATGACAATGGAGACACAACGACCCAAAACCTATGGGATGCAGCAAAAGCAGTTCTAAGGGGGAAGTTTATAGCAATACAAGCCCACCTTAAGAAGCAGGAAACATCTCGAATAAACAACCTAACCTTGCACCTCAAGCATTTAGAGAAAGAAGAATAAAAAAACCCCAAAGCTAGCAGAAGGAAAGAAATCATAAAAATCAGATCAGAAATAAATGAAAAAGAAATGAAGGAAACAATAGCAAAGATCAATAAAACTAAAAGCTGGTTCTTTGAGAAGATAAACAAAATAGATAAACCACTAGCCAGACTCATCAAGAAAAAAAGGGAGAAGACTCAAATCAATAGAATTAGAAATGAAAAAGGAGAAGTAACAACTGACACTGCAGAAATAAAAAAAATCATGAGAGATTACTACAAGCAACTCTATGCCAATAAAATGGACAATCTGGAAGAAATGGACAAATTCTTAGAAATGCACAACCTGCCAAGACTGAATCAGGAAGAAATAGAAAATATGAACAGACCAATCACAAGCACTGAAATTGAAACTGTGATTAAAAACCTTCCAACAAACAAAAGCCCAGGACCAGATGGCTTCACAGGTGAATTCTATCAAACGTTTAGAGAAGAGCTAACACCTATCCTTCTCGAACTCTTCCAAAATATAGCAGAGGGAGGAACACTCCCAAATTCCTTCTACGAAGCCACCATCACCTTGATACCAAAACCAGACAAGGATGTCACAAAGAAAGAAAACTACAGGCCAATATCACTGATGAACATAGATGCAAATATCCTCAACAAAATACTAGCAAACAGAATCCAACAGCACATTAAAAGGATCATACACCATGATCAAGTGGGGTTTATTCCAGGAATGCAAGGATTCTTCAATATACGCAAATCTATCAATGTGATAAACCATATTAACAAATTGAAGGAGAAAAACCATATGATCATCTCAATAGATGCAGAGAAAGCTTTCGACAAAATTCAACACCCATTTATGATAAAAACCCTCCAGAAAGTAGGCATAGAGGGAACTTTCCTAAACATAATAAAAGCCATATATGACAAGCCCACAGCAAACATCATCCTCAATGGTGAAAAACTGAAAGCATTTCCACTAAGATCAGGAACAAGACAAGGTTGCCCACTCTCACCACTCTTATTCAACATAGTTTTGGAAGTTTTAGCCACAGCAATCAGAGAAGAAAAGGAAATAAAAGGAATCCAAATCGGAAAAGAAGAAGTAAAGCTGTCACTGTTTGCAGATGACATGATACTATACATAGAGAATCCTAAAGATGCTACCAGAAAACTACTAGAGCTAATCAATGAATTTGGTAAAGTAGCAGGATACAAAATTAATGCACAGAAATCTCTGGCATTCCTATATACTAATGATGAAAAATCTGAAAGTGAAATCAAGAAAACACTCCCATTTACCATTGCAACAAAAAGAATAAAATATCTAGGAATAAACCTACCTAAGGATACGAAAGACCTGTATGCAGAAAATTATAAGACACTGATGAAAGAAATTAAAGATGATACAAATAGATGGAGAGATATACCATGTTCTTGGATGGGAAGAATCAACATTGTAAAAATGACTCTACTACCCAAAGCAATCTACAGATTCAATGCAATCCCTATCAAACTACCACTGGCATTTTTCACAGAATTAGAACAAAAAATTTCGCAATTTGTATGGAAACACAAAAGACCCCGAATAGCCAAAGCAATCTTGAGAACGAAAAAAGGAGCTGGAGGAATCAGGCTCCCTGACTTCAGACTATATTACAAAGCAACAGTAATCAAGACAGTATGGTACTGGCACAAAAACAGAAAGATAGATCAGTGGAACAGGATAGAAAGCCCAGAGATAAACCCACGCACATATGGACACCTTATCTTTGATAAAGGAGGCAGGAATGTACAGTGGAGAAAGGACAGCCTCTTCAATAAATGGTGCTGGGAAAACTGGACAGGTACATGTAAAAGTATGAGATTAGATCACTCCCTAACACCATACACAAAAATAAGCTCAAAATGGATTAAAGACCTAAATGTAAGGCCAGAAACTATCAAACTCTTAGAAGAAAACATAGGAAGAACACTCTATGACATAAATCACAGCAAGATCCTTTCTGACCCACCTCCTAGAGTAATGGAAATAAAAACAAAAATAAACAAATGGGACCTAATGAAACTTCAAAGCTTTTGCACAGCAAAGGAAACGATAATCAAGACCAAAAGACAACCCTCAGAATGGGAGAAAACATTTGCAAATGAAGCAACTGACAAAGGATTAATCTCCAAAATTTACAAGCAGCTCATGCAGCTCAATAACAAAAAAACAAACAACCCCATCCAAAAATGGGCAGAAGACCTAAATAGACATTTCTCCAAAGAAGATATACAGAATGCCAACAAACACATGAAAGAATGCTCAACATCATTAATCATTAGAGAAATGCAAATCAAAACTACAATGAGATATCATCTCACACCAGTCAGAATGGCCATCATCAAAAAATCTAGAAACAATAAATGCTGGAGAGGGTGTGGAGAAAAGGGAACACTCTTGCACTGCTGGTGGGAATGTGAATTGGTTCAGCCACTATGGAGAACAGTATGGAGGTTCCTTAAAAAACTACAAATAGAACTACCATATGACCCAGCAATCCCACTACTGGGCATATACCCTGAGAAAACCAAAATTCAAAAAGAGTCATGTACCAAAATGTTCATTGCAGCTCTATTTACAATAGCCCGGAGATGGAAACAACCTAAGCGCCCATCATCGGATGAATGGATAAAGAAGATGTGGCCCATATATACAATGGAATATTACTCAGCCTTAAAAGGAAATGAAATTGAGCTATTTGTAATGAGATGGATAGACCTAGAGTCTGTCATACAGAGTGAAGTAAGTCGAAAAGAAAAAGACAAGTACCGTATGCTAACACATATATATGGAATTTAAGGGAAAAAAAATGTCATGAAGAACCTAGGGGTAAGACTGGAATAAAGACGCAGACCTACTGGAGAACGGACTTGAGGATATGGGGAAGGAGAAGGGTGAGCTTTGACAGGGCGAGAGAGAGTCATGGACATATACACACTAACAACTGTTGTAAGGTAGATAGCTAGGGGGAAGCAGCCGCAAGGCACAGGGATATTAGCTCAGTGCTTTGTGACAGCCTGTAGGGGTGGGATAGGGAGAGTGGGAGGGAGGGAGATGCAAGAGGGAAGACATATGGGAACATATGTATAACTGATTCACTTTGTTATAAAGCAGAAACTAACACACCATTGTAAAGCAATTATACCCCAATAAAGACGTTTAAAAAAAAAAAGGGAGAAGACTCAATTCAATAGAATTAGAAATGAAAAGGAGATATAACAACTGACATTGCAGAAATAAAAAAGATCATGAGAGATTACTACAAGCAACTCTATGCCAATAAAATGGACAACCTGGAAGAAATGGGCAAATTCGTAGAAATGCACCACCTGCCAAGACTGCATTAGGAAGAAATAGAAAATATGAACAGACCAGTCACAAGCACTGAAATTGAGAATATGATTAATAATCTTCCAACAAACAAAAGCCCAGGACCAGATGGCTTCACAGGCAAATTCTATCAAATATTTAGAGAAGAGCTAACACCTATCTTTCTCAAACTCTTCCAAATATAGCAGAGGGAGGAACACTCCCAAATTCCTTCCACGAGGCCACCATCACCTTGATACCAAAACCAGACAAGGATGTCACAAAGAAAGAAAACTACAGGCCAATATCACTGAGGAACATAGATGCAAAAAACCTCAACATAATACTAGCAAACAGAATCCAATAGCACATTAAAAGGATCATACACCATGATCAAGTGGGGTTTATTCCAGGAATGCAAGGATTTTTCAGTATACACAAATCTATCAATGTGATAAACCATATTAACAAATTGAAGGAGAAAAACCATTTGATCATATCAATAGATGCAGAGAAAGCTTTTGAAACAATTCAACACCGATTTATGATAAAAACCCTGCAGAACGTATGCATAGAGGGAACTTTCCTCAACATAATGAAGGTCATATATGACAAGCCCACAGCCAACATCATCCTCAATGTTGAAAAACTGAAAGCATTTCCACTAAGATCAGGAACAAGACACGGTTGCCCACTCTCACCACTCTTATTCAACATAGTTTTGGAAGTTTTAGCCACAGCAATCAGAGAAGAAAAGGAAATAAAAGGAATCCAAATCGGAAAAGAAGAAGTAAAGCTGTCACTGTTTGCAGATGACATGATACAATACATAGAGAATCCTAAAGATGCTACCAGAAAACTACTAGAGCTAATCAATGAATTTAGTAAAGTAGCAGGATACAAAATTAATGCACAGAAATCTCTGGCATTCCTATATACTAATGATGAAAAATCTGAAAGTGAAATCAAGAAAACACTCCCATTTACCATTACAACAGAAAGAATAAAATATCTAGGAAGAAACCTACCTACAGAGACAAAAGACCTGTATGCAGAAAACTGTAAGACACTGATGAAAGAAATTAAAGATGATAAAAATAGATGGAGAGATATACCGTGTCCTTGAATTGGAAGAATTAAAATTGTGAAAATGACACTACTACCGAAAGCAATCTATAGATTCAATGCAATCCCTATCAAACTACCACTGGCATTTTTCACAGAACTAGAACAAAAAATTTCACAATTTTTACGGAAACACAAAAGTCCCTGAATAACCAAAGCAGTCTTGAGAGTGAAAAACGGAGCTGGAAGATTCAGGCTCCCTGAGTTCAGACTATACTACAAAGGTATAATAATCAAGACAGTATGGTACTGGCACAAAAACAGAAAGATAGATCAATGAAACAGGATAGAAAGCCCAGAGATAAACCCACGCACATATGGACAACTTATCTTTGATAAAGGTGGCAGGGATGTACAGTGGCGAAAGCACAGCCTCTTCAATAAGTGGTGCTGGGAAAACTGGACAGGTACATATAAAAGTATGAGCTTAAGTCACTCCCTAACACTATACACAAAAATAAGCTCAAAATGCATTAAAGACCTAAATGTAAGGCCAGAAACTATCAAATTCTTAGAGGAAAACACAGGCAGAACACTCTATGACATAAATCACAGCAAGATCCTTTCTGACTACCTCCTACAGAAATGGAAATAGAAACAAAAGTAAGCAAATGGGATCTAATGAAACTTCAAAGCTTTTGCACAGCAAAGGAAACCATAAACAAAACCAAAAGACAACCCTCAGAATGGGAGAAAATATTTGCAAATGAGGCAACTGACAAAGGATTAATCTCCAATATTTACAAGCAGCTCATGCAGCTCAATAAGAAAAAAATCAAACAACCCAATCCAAAAATGGGCAGAAGACCTAAATAGACATTTCTCCAAAGAAGATATACAGACTGCCAACAAACACATGAAAGAATGTTCAACATCATTAATCATTAGAGAAATGCAAATCAAAACTACAGTGAGGATCCACTCCTGATTTGAGGTCTCAGAGCTCACCACGGCAGGACTTGAGAACAGAGGTGTAAACTTGTCAGGAGAGGGAAGGCAGGGCAGCAGGAAGAGAGTAAATCCTCATCGAACATGGCAGAAAGTCAACAGATAACTCAAGAAACCTCTATGTAAGCTTATTTTTTAGCGACAAGCAGGTAACCACTAGCTGAACTCAACGGGAACTAGACACGTGAGAGGTCGGCGGGAAGATGGCGGAAGAGTAAGACGTGGAGATCGCCTTCCTCCTCACGGATACACCAGAAATACATCTACACGTGGAACAACTCCTACAGAACACCTACTGAAGGCTGGCAGAAGACCTCAGAGCTCCCAAAAGGCAAGAAACTCCCCACGTACCTGGGTAGGGCAAAAGAAAAAAGAAAAAACAGAGACAAAAGAATAAGGACGGCACCTGCACCAGTGGGAGGGAGCTGTGAAGGAGGAAAAGTTTCCACACACTAGGAAGCCCCTCCGCGGGTGGAGACTGCGGGAGGCGGAGGGGGGAGCTTCGGGACCGCGGAGTGGTGCACAGCGACGGGTGTGGAGGGCAAAGCGGGGAGATTCCTGCACAGACGATCGGTGCCGACCGGCACTCACCAACCCCAGAGGCTTGTCTGCTCACCCGCCGGGGCGGGAGGGGCTGGGAGCTGAGGCTCAGGTTTCGGTTTTGGACGGAGTGCAGGGAGAGGACTGGGGTTGGCGGCTTGAGCATAGCCTGAAGGGGTTGGGGCGCCACGACTAGCCGGGAGGGAGTTCGGGGAAAAGCCTGCACTGGCCGAAGAGGCAAGAGACTTTTTCTTCCCTCTTTGTTTCCTGGTGCGCGAGGAGAGGGGTTTAAGAGCGCTGCTTAAAGGATCTCCAGAGAAGGGCGTGAGCCGCGGCTAAAAGCGCGAACCCCAGAGACGGGCGCGAGCCGCGGCTGAGGGCGCGAGCCCCCGAGACGGGCGCGAGCCGCGGCGGGAAGCGCGAGCCCCAGAGACGGGCGCGAGCCGTGGCTGAAACCGCGGACCCCAGAGACGGGCGGGAGACGCTGGGGTTGCTGCTGCCGCCACCAGGGGGGCTGTGTGCGAGCACAGGTCACTCTCCGCGCCCCTCTTCCGCGGAGCCTGTGCAGGCCGCCACTGCCGGGTTCCCGGGATCCGGGGACAGCTTCCCCGGGAGTACGCACGGCGGGTCTCAGGCTGGTGCAGTGTCACGCCAGCCTCTGCCGCAGCGTCACGCCGCCTCTGCCGCCGCAGGCCCACCCCGCACGCAGTGCCCCTCCTTCCCCCATCCCCCAACCCCCGGCCTGAGTGAGCCGGAGCTCCCGAATCAGCGGCTCCTTTAACCCCGTCCTGTCTGAGCAAAAAAACAGACGCCCTCCAGCGATCTGTGCGCAGGGGCAGGGCCGGGTACAAAGCTGAGCTCCTGTGAGCTGTGAGAGCAGGGAGGAGAGGGGGAGGTCTCTCCCGGCAGCCGCGGAGGCGGCGGATTGAAGCTCCACAATCAACTTGATGTGCCCTGCATTGTGGAATACCTGAATAGACAGGGAGTGATCCCAAATTGAAGAGGGGGAATTTAGGAGCGAGATCTGTGATTTTTTTCCCTTTTCCTCTTTTTGTGAATGTGTGCATGTATGCTTCTGTGTGAGATCTTGTCTGTATACTCTTGCTTCCACCATTTGTCCTAGGGCTCTATCCGTCCATGGTTTTTTTTTAAAAAAAAAAAATTTTTTTTTCTTTTTTAATAATTAATTTTAATTGTAATAACTTTATTGAACTTTACCTTCGTTCTTTCTTTCTTTCTTTCCTTCCCTCCTTCCCTCCTTTAGACAGCGAATCACCCCAGGTTGAGGGGGTGGTCTCTGGGAGCAGGATTTATGATTTTTCCCCCTTTGCCTCTCTTTGTGAACGTGTATGTGTATGCTTCTGTGTAAGATTTTCTCTGTATAGCTTTGCTTCCAACATTTGTCCTAGGGCTCTATCCGTCCATGGTTTTTAAAAAAAAAAAATTTTTTTTTCTTAATAATTAATTTTAATTGTAATAACTTTATTGTACTTTACCTTCGTTCTTTCTTTCTTTCCTTCCTTCCTTCCCTCCTTTAGACAGCGAATCACCCCAGGTTGAGGAGGTGGTCTCTGGGAGCAGGATTTATGATTTTTCCCCCTTTGCCTCTCTTTGTGAACATGTATGTGTATGCTTCTGTGTAAGATTTTCTCTGTATAGCTTTGTTTCCAACATTTGTCCTAGGGTTCTATCTGTTCTTTTTTTTTTTTTTCTTTCTTTCTAAATATTTTTTAGTACAATAGCTATATTATACTTTATTTTATTTTTACTGTATCTTCTTTCTTTCTGTCTTTTTTCCTTCTTTCCCTCCTTCCTTCCTCCCTTCCTCCCTCCCTCCTTTCTTTCCTTCTTTGCTTCTTTCTTCCTTCCTTCCTTTCCTCCTTTCCTCCTTTCCTTCTTTCTTTCCTCAAACTTCTACTAATTCTCTCTACATTTTCTCCTTCTTTCCCTTCTACCTTCCTTCCTTCCTCCCTCCCTCCCTCCTTTCTTTCCTTCTTTGCTTCTTTCTTCCTTCCTTCCTTTCCTCCTTTCCTTCTCTCTTTCCTCAAACTTCTACTAATTCTCTCTACATTTTCTCCTTCTTTCCCTCCTTCTTTCCTTCCTTCCTCCCTCCCTCCCTCCCTCCCTCCCTTCTTTCCTTCTTTGCTTCTTTCTTCCTTCCTTCCTTTCCTCCTTTCCCTCTTTCTTTCCTCATACTTCTACTAATTCTCTCTACATTTTCTCCTTCTTTCCCTCCTTCCTTCCTTCCTTCCTCCCTCCCTCCCTCCTTTCTTTCCTTCTTTGCTTCTTTCTTCCTTCCTTCCTTTCCTCATACTTCTAATAATTCTCTCTACTTTTCCTCCCTTTTATTCTGAGCCGTGTGGATGAAAGGCTCTTGGTGCTCCAGCCCAGGAGGCAGGGCTCTGCCTCTGAGGTAGGAGAGCCAACTTCAGGACACTGATCAACAAGAGACCTCCCAGCTCCACATAATATTAAACGGTGGAAATCTCCCAGAGACCTCCATCTTAACACCAGCACCCAGCTTCACTCAACGACCAGCAAGCCACAGTGCTGGACAACCTATGCCAAACAACTAGCAAAACAGGAACACAACCCCACCCATTAGCAGAGAGGCTGCCTAAAATCATAACAAGGCCACAGACACCCCAAAACACACCACCAGACGTGAACCTGCCCACTAGAGAGACAAGATCCAGCCTCATCCAGCACAACACAGGCACTAGTCCCCTCCACCAGGAAGCCTACACAACCCACTGAAACAACCTTAGCCACTGGAGACAGACATCAAAAACAACGGGAACTACGAACGTGCAGCCTGCAAAAAGGAGACCCCAAACACAGTAAGATAAGCAAAATGAGAAGACAGAAAAACACACAGCAGATGAAGGAGCAAGATAAAAACCCACCAGACCTAACAAATGAAGAGGAAATAGGCAATCTACCTGAAAAAGAATTCAGAATAATGATAGTAAGGATGATCCGAAATCTTGGAAGTAGAATGGACAAAATGCAAGAAACAGTTAACAAGGACCTACAAGAACTAAAGATGAAACAAGCAACGATGAACAATGCAATAAATGAAATTAAAAGTACTCTAGATAGGATCAATAGCAGAATAACTGAGGCAGAAGAACGGATAAGTGACCTGGAAGATAAAGCAGTGGAAATAACTACTGCAGAGCAGAATAAAGAAAAACGAATGAAAAGAACTGAGGACAGTCTCAGAGAGCTCTGGGACAACATTAAACGCACCAACATTCGAATTATAGGGGTTCCAGAAGAAGAAGAAAAAAAGAAAGGGACTGAGAAAATATTTGAAGAGATTATAGTTGAAAACTTCCCTAATATGGGAAAGGAAATAGTTAATCAAGTCCAGGAAGCACAGAGAGTCCCATACAGGATAAATACAAGGAGAAATACGCCAAGACACATATTAATCAAACTATCAAAAATTAAATACAAAGAAAGCATATTAAAAGCAGCAAGGGAAAAACAACAAATAACACACAAGGGAATCCCCATAAGGTTAACAGCTGATCTCTCAGCAGAAACCCTACAAGCCAGAAGGGAGTGGCAGGACATACTGAAAGTGATGAAGGAGAAAAACCTGCAACCAAGACTACTCTACCCAGCAAGGATCTCATTCAGATTTGATGGAGAAATTAAAACCTTTACAGACAAGCAAAAGCTGAGAGAGTTCAGCACCACCAAACCAGCTTTACAACAAATGCTAAAGGAACTTCTCTAGATAAGAAATGCAAAAGAAGGAAACGACCTATAATAACGAACCCAAAACAATATAGAAAATGGGAATAGGAACATACATATCGATAATTACCTTAAATGTAAATGGACTAAATGCTCCCACCAAAAGACACAGATTGGCTGAATGGATACAAAAACAAGACCCTTATATATGCTGTCTACAAGAGACCCACTTCAGAACTAGAGACACATACAGACTGAAAGTAAGGGGATGGAAAAAGATATTCCATGCAAATGGAAACCAAAAGAAAGCTGGAGTAGCAATTCTCATATCAGACAAAATAGACTTTAAAATAAGGACTACTAAAAGGAATAAAGAAGGACACTACATAATGATCAAGGGATCGATCCAAGAAGAAGATATAACAATTGTAAATATTTATGCACCCAACATAGGAGCACCTCAATACGTAAGGCAAATACTAACAGCCATAAAAGGGGAAATTGACAGTAACACATTCATAGTAGGGGACTTTAACACCCCACTTTCACCCATGGACAGATCATCCAAAATGAAAATAAATAAGGAAACACAAGCTTTAAATGATACATTAAACAAGATGGACTTAATTGATATTTATAGGACACTCCATCCAAAAACAACAGAATACACATTTTTCTCAAGTGCTCATGGAACATTCTCCAGGATAGATCATATCTTGGGTCACAAATCAAGCCTTGGTAAATTTAAGAAAATTGAAATTGTATCAAGTATCTTTTCTGACCACAACGCCATGAGACTAGATATCAATTACAGGAAAAGATCTGTAAAATATACAAACACATGGAGGCTAAACAATACACTACTTAATAATGAAGTGATCACTGAAGAAATCAAAGAGGAAATAAAAAAATACCTAGAAACAAATGACAATGGAGACACAACGACCCAAAACCTATGGGATGCAGCAAAAGCAGTTCTAAGGGGGAAGTTTATAGCAATACAAGCCCACCTTAAGAAGCAGGAAACATCTCGAATAAACAACCTAACCTTGCACCTCAAGCAATTAGAGAAAGAAGAACAAAAAAGCCCCAAAGCTAGCAGAAGGAAAGAAATCATAAAAATCAGATCAGAAATAAATGAAAAAGAAATGAAGGAAACGATAGCAAAGATCAATAAAACTAAAAGCTGGTTCTTTGAGAAGATAAACAAAATAGATAAACCACTAGCCAGACTCATCAAGAAAAAAAGGGAGAAGACTCAAATCAATAGAATTAGAAATGAGAAAGGAGAAATAACAACTGACACTGCAGAAATAAAAAAAATCATGAGAGATTACTACAAGCAACTCTATGCCAATAAAATGGACAATCTGGAAGAAATGGACAAATTCTTAGAAATGCACAACCTGCCAAGACTGAATCAGGAAGAAATAGAAAATATGAACAGACCAATCACAAGCACTGAAATTGAAACTGTGATTAAAAATCTTCCAACAGGGCTTCCCTGGTGGCGCAGTGATTAGGAGTCCGCCTGCCGATGCAGGGGACGCAGGTTCGTGCCCCGGTCCGGGAAGATCCCACATGCCGCGGAGCGGCTGGGCCCGTGAGCCATGGCCGCTGAGCCTGCGCGTCCGGAGCCTGTGCTCCGCAACGGGAGAGGCCACAACAGTGAGAGGCCCTCGTACCGAAAAAAAAAAAAAAAAAATCTTCCAATAAACAAAAGCCCAGGACCAGATGGCTTCACAGGTGAATTCTATCAAACGTTTAGAGAAGAGCTAACACCTATCCTTCTCAAACTCTTCCAAAATATAGCAGAGGGAGGAACACTCCCAAATTCCTTCTACGAGGCCACCATCACCTTGATACCAAAACCAGACAAGGATGTCACAAAGAAAGAAAACTACAGGCCAATATCACTGATGAACATAGATGCAAAAATCCTCAACAAAATACTAGCAAACAGAATTCAACAGCACATTAAAAGGATCATACACCATGATCAAGTGGGGTTTATTCCAGGAATGCAAGGATTCTTCAATACACGCAAATCTATCAATGTGATAAACCATATTAACAAATTGAAGGAGAAAAACCATATGATCATCTCAATAGATGCAGAGAAAGCTTTTGACAAAATTCAACACCCATTTATGATAAAAACCCTCCAGAAAGTAGGCATAGAGGGAACTTTCCTCAACATAATAAAGGCCATATATGACAAGCCCACAGCAAACATCATCCTCAATGGTGAAAAACTGAAAGCATTTCCACTAAGATCAGGAACAAGACAAGGTTGCCCACTCTCACCACTCTTATTCAACATAGTTTTGGAAGTTTTAGCCACAGCAATCAGAGAAGAAAAGGAAATAAAAGGAATCCACATTGGAAAAGAAGAAGTAAAGCTGTCACTGTTTGCAGATGACATGATACTATACATAGAGAATCCTAAAGATGCTACCAGAAAACTACTAGAGCTAATCAATGAATTTGGTAAAGTAGCAGGATACAAAATTAATGCACAGAAATCTCTGGCATTCCTATATACTAATGATGAAAAATCTGAAAGTGAAATCAAGAAAACACTCCCATTTACCATTGCAACAAAAAGAATAAAATATCTAGGAATAAACCTACCTAAGGATACGAAAGACCTGTATGCAGAAAATTATAAGACACTGATGAAAGAAATTAAAGATGATACAAATAGATGGAGAGATATACCATGTTCTTGGATGGGAAGAATCAACATTGTGAAAATGACTCTACTACCCAAAGCAATCTACAGATTCAATGCAATCCCTATCAAACTACCACTGGCATTTTTCACAGAACTAGAACAAAAAATTTCGCAATTTGTATGGAAACACAAAAGACCCCGAATAGCCAAAGCAATCTTGAGAACGAAAAAAGGAGCTGGAGGAATCAGGCTCCCTGACTTCAGACTATACTACAAAGCAACAGTAATCAAGACAGTATGGTACTGGCACAAAAACAGAAAGATAGATCAGTGGAACAGGATAGAAAGCCCAGAGATAAACCCACGCACATATGGACACCTTATCTTTGATAAAGTAGGCAGGAATGTACAGTGGAGGAAGGACAGCCTCTTCAATAAATGGTGCTGGGAAAACTGGACAGGTACGTGTAAAAGTATGAGATTAGATCACTCCCTAACACCATACACAAAAATAAGCTCAAAATGGATTAAAGACCTAAATGTAAGGCCAGAAACTATCAAACTCTTAGAGGAAAACATAGGAAGAACACTCTATGACATAAATCACAGCAAGATCCTTTCTGACCCACCTCCTAGAGTAATGGAAATAAAAACAAAAATAAACAAATGGGACCTAATGAAACTTCAAAGCTTTTGCACAGCAAAGGAAACCATAATCAAGACCAAAAGACAACCCTCAGAAGGGGAGAAAACATTTGCAAATGAAGCAACTGACAAAGGATTAATCTCCAAAATTTACAAGCAGCTCATGCAGCTCAATAAGAAAAAAACAAACAACCCCATCCAAAAATGGGCAGAAGACCTAAACAGACATTTCTCCAAAGAAGATATACAGAATGCCAACAAACACATGAAAGAATGCTCAACATCATTAATCATTAGAGAAATGCAAATCAAAACTACAATGAGATATCATCTCACACCAGTCAGAATGGCCATCATCAAAAAATCTAGAAACAATAAATGCTGGAGAGGGTGTGGAGAAAAGGGGACACTCTTGCACTGCTGGTGGGAATGTGAATTGGTTCAGCCACTATGGAGAACAGTATGGAGGTTCCTTAAAAAACTACAAATAGAATTACCATATGACCCAGCAATCCCACTACTGGGCATATACCCTGAGAAAACCAAAATTCAAAAAGAGTCATGTACCAAAATGTTCATTGCAGCTCTATTTACAATAGCCCGGAGATGGAAAGAACCTAAGCGCCCATCATCGGACGAATGGATAAAGAAGATGTGGCACATATACACAATGGAATATTACTCAGCCTTAAAGCGAAATGAAATTGAGATATTTGTAATGAGATGGATAGACCTAGAGTCTGTCATACAGAGTGAAGTAAGTCAGAAAGACAAAGACAAATACCGTATGCTAACACATATATATGGAATTTAAGGGGAAAAAATGTCATGAAGAACCTAGGGATAAGACAGGAATAGAGGCGCAGACCTACTGGAGAACGGACTTGAGGATATGGGGAGGGGGAAGGGTGAGTTTTGACAGGGCGAGAGAGAGTCATGGACATATACACACTAACAAACGTAGTAAGGTAGATAGCTGGGGGGAAGCAGCCGCAAGGCACAGGGATATTAGCTCGGGGCTTTGTGACAGCCTGGAGGGTTGGGAGGGGGAGAGTGGGAGGGAGGGAGACGCAAGAGGGAAGACACATGGGAGCACATGTATATGTATAGCTGATTCACTTTGTTATAAAGCAGAAACTAACACACCATTGTAAAGCAATTATACCCCAATAAAGATGTTAAAAAAAAAAAAAAAAAAAAACTACAGTGAGATATCTCTCACCTGTCAGAATGGCCATCATCAAAAAATCTAGAAACAATAAATGCTGGAGAGGGTGTGGAGAAAAGGGAGCACTGCTGATGGGAATGTGATTTGGTTCAGCCACTATGGAGAGCTCTATGGAGGTTCCTTAAAAAAGTACAAGTAGAACTAGCATATGACCCAGCAATCCCACTACTGGGCCTACACCCTTATAAAACCATAATTCAAAAAGAGTTATGTACCAAAATGTTCATTGCAGCCCTATTTACAATAGCCCAGAGATGGAAACAACCTAAGTGCCATCATCGGATGAATGGATAAAGAAGATGTGGCCCATATAGACAATGGAATATTACTCAGCCATAAAAAGAAACAAAATCGAGCTATTTGTAATGAGGTGGATAGACCTAGAGTCTGTCATACAGAGTGAAGTAAGTTAGAAAGAAAAAGACAAATACCATATGCTGACACATATATATGGAAAAAAAATGTCATGAAGAACCTAGGGTTAAGACAATAATAAAGACACAGACCTACTGGAGAACAGACTTGAGAATATGGGGAGGGTGAAGGGTGAGCTGTGACAAAGCAGGAGAGAGGCATGGACATATATACACTACCAAATGTAAGGTAGATAGCTAGTGGGAATCAGCCACCTGGCACAGGAATATCGGCTCGGTGCTTTGTGACCACCTGGAGGGGTGGGATAGGGAGGGTGTGAGGGAGGAAGATGCAAGAGGGAAGAGATATGGGAACATATGCATATGTATAACTGATTCACTTATTTATAAAGCAGAAACGATCCCACGATTGTAAAGCAATTATACCCCAATAAAGTTGTTAAAAAAAATAAAATAGAAAAAAAAAGAAATAATAGCTGAGATCTTCCCAAACCTTGGGAAGGAACTGGATATAGAAGCCCATGAAGCTAATAGCTAATAATCTCAATGCAAAAAGGCCTTCTCCAAGACACTTTATATCAAAAGTGTCAAAAGTATTGCTGAAAAACTATTGGGTCAATCATGAAATCAAAGGATAAACAAAAACGAATACATGAAAACAAATGAAAAGGAAAAATATGGCATGCCAAAATCCATGGGATGCAGGAAAAGTTTTATTAAGAGGGAAATTTATAGCAATACAGGCCTACATCAGGGAATAAGTGAAACCTTAAGTAAGCAATCTAATCTTACACCTAAAGGAACTAGAAAAAGAAGAACAAATGAAGTTCAAAGTCAGTAGAAGGAAGGATATAATAAAAATCAGAGTGGAAATAAGTGAAATAGAGACTAAAAGACAATAGAAGTGATAAATGAAACTAAAAGCTGATTCTTTGGAAAGATAAACAAATTGACAAACCTGTAGCTAGACTGACTAAGAAAGAAATGGAGAAGGCTAAAAAAAAATCAGAAACAAAAGAGAAGTTACAATGCATACCATAGAAATACAAAAGATTATGAGAGACTACTACAAACAACAATATGCTAACAAATTGGCCAACCTAGAAGAAGTAGATACATTTTTAGATTCATGCAATCTTCCAAGACTGAATCATGAAGAAATAGAAAATCTTAATATACCAATAACTAGTAAGGAGACCCAAACAGTAATCAAAAACATTAAAAAAGAAAAGTCCAGAACCATATGATTTCAGTGTTGAATTCTATGAAATATTCAAAGATTTAATACTTACCCTTCACAAA
Source organism: Phocoena sinus (assembly GCF_008692025.1). NCBI lineage: Eukaryota > Metazoa > Chordata > Mammalia > Artiodactyla > Phocoenidae > Phocoena > Phocoena sinus. The sequence goes on along the minus strand of NC_045784.1, from coordinate 75,872,683 downwards.
CTCTTCTAAAAAATTGAGGAGGAGGGAATGCTTCCTAACTCATTTTACAAAGCCAATATTACCCTGATGCAATAACCAGAAAAGGACAACATGAAAAAAATAAAATTATAAGTCAATATCTCTGATGAACATAAATGCAAAAATCCTCAACAAAATATTAGGAAACTAAATACATTAAAAGGATCCTATGCCATAATTAATTGAGATGTATTCCAGGGACACAAGAATGGCTCAACATCCACAAATCAATCAAGAGGTACACATCATTAACAAAATGAAAGCTAAAAAAACAGATGGTCATCTCAATAAATGCAGGAAAAAAACATTTAACAAAACTCAACATCCATTTATGATAAAAACTCTCAATAAAGTGGGTATGGAGGTAATATACCTCAACATAATAAAGGCCACATATGACAAACTAACAATTAGCATCATACTCACTCAATGATGAAAAACTGAAAGCTATCCCTCTAAGATCAGGAACAAGACAAAAATGCCACTCATGCCACTCTTATTCAACACTGTACTGGAAGTCCTAGCCAGAGAAATTATGCAATAAAAATAAACAAAAGGCATTCAAATAGAAAAGGGAGAAATAAAACTTCACTATTTTCAGATGACATGATTTTATATATAGAAAATCCTGAAAACTACACCAAAAACTATTAGGAATACTATACCAATACAGTAAAGTTGCAGCGTACAAAACCAACTTGCAAAAATCTACTGTGTTTCTATACACCAATAACAAACTAGCAGAAATAGAAGTTAAGAAAACAATTCCATTGCATCAAAAATAATAATATATCTAGAAATAAATTTTCCCAAGAAGGTGAAAGACCTGTACAATAAAAACTATAAAGCATTGTTGAAAGAAATTAAAGAAGACACAACTTAATACAAAGATATTCCATGCTCATGGATGGGAAGAGTTAACATTGTCAAAATGTCCTTATTAACTAAAGCAATCTACAGATTCAATGCAATCCCTACCACAATTCCAATAACATTTTCCATAGAAATAGAATGAAAAGTTCTAAAATTTATATGGAACTACAAAATACCCTGAATAGCCAAAGCAATCCTGAGAAAAAATAACAAAGCTAGAGGTATCACACTCCCTGATTTCAAAATATACTACAAAGCCATAGTAACCCAAACAGCATGGTTCTGGCAGAAAAACAGACACATAAATCAATGGGAGAGAATCAAGAGCCCAGAAATAAACCCATGTGTATATGGACAATTGATTTACAACAAAGGGACTAAGAATATGCAATGAAAAAAGGATAATCTCTTCAATAAGTGGTGTTGGAAAAACTAAATAGCACACGTAAAAAAATGAAACTAGACCACTATCTCAAACCCTATATATGTTGATGAGCACCTGGGTATTTACATATCTTGAGTATTGCAAATAACGCTGTGATGAATATGGAAGTGCAAATATCTTTTTCAGTTAGTGTTTTTGTATTCTTTGTATAACTACCCAGAATGGGACAGGTGGATCAGAGTGACCTTTTGGGTCTCCGAGAAGTAGTGTCAGTTTAGAGCCAAGGTCCAGTATTTCCCAAATGTTGTGATTATTTCTTTCTCACTAATGCACAGTTAACCTGGTACAAGGCCATAGATCCCTTTAGGTGGAGGCAGGGAAAAAGATTAATTGCATAAACTTTTGGTAGTGAATGAGAGTCCTCCCTCAAGAGGACTCAGCCTCTCCTTTATACAAGGTTTTGTGGACATATAAACTGGCTCAAGTATGGGGATAGATTGACTCTGTTTTTATGATTCAGGTTAGGCTTTGCTCACTTGAACTAGAACTTTTCTGTTTGTATAGATCAAGTAAGAATTTAGTAAGCTTCCTGGGCTTCCCTAGTGGTGCAGTGGTTGAGAGTCTGCCTGCCGATGCAGGGGACACAGGTTCGTGCCCCGGTCCGGGAAGATCCCACATGCTGCAGAGAGGCTAGGCCCGTGAGCCATGGCTGCTGAGCCTGCACGTCTGGAGTCTGTGCTCCACAGCAGGAGAGGCCACAACAGTGAGAGGCCCGCGTACCAGAAAAAAAAAAAAAAAAACAAAGAATTTAGGAAGCTTCCTATTTCACTTCCAGGGACACGTGATCAACTAGTCAATGCCATTGGTCTGCATAAGTCAGACTATTCTGGTTGCTGCTTTGACTCTACTGTTCATTACGGTAATCATGCCCACCTTGCCTTTGAAATTTGAATGCCAACACTTGGCCCCTGCCACCTCAGAATCCTATAACTCCCATTTCATTTAGGTTTCCTAATTCAGTGACTACAGTCCTCTCTGTAAGATCTGGCCTATGAAGGAAAGCAATCATAGAGATTTAAAGGAGGCTGGGGCTCCTCTCATAAATTTATTTCTCATAGTCACAGTGGAAGGTATGTCTCATAACCCTCTCAGTGTGGGTTAGTAGGTCTTAAATGAAAAATCCACTCTAATACTCCAGTCTCCCTAAGCCTTTGAATCCCTCCCTCTACATTAAACCAAGGCAGGGACAACCTTTTTCAACTTACTCACTGTTGGCCACCATTTGGCCCATGTTTCTGCCAACCAAACAAGCTGTTAGAGTTCTTTTTACTCCCCCTCTACATGCAATATTAAATGCAGAATCTGTACTTAGCACTTACCAGTAAATTTGGCCTCATCCAACTGTATGTTCCTTTCACCATTAGCCCATACCCTTAATATTCATTCTCACACATTTTCCCCAGGTTTAAATTTGTATAAATTAGAAAACTCAAGTAGTTTATTTGGATTGTAGTGCACCTCCTCGGGGGTTACACTATGTACCTCACCTCTAGGGACCTGCTGAGATTTGAGCCTAAGTATAGCTCTAGAAGCAAAGAAGCTTGAAAAGGGTGGTTCCTCAGGAAAATCACCATTATCTTGAATGGCAACTAACTCAGTGGAGGCCATTAAAAATTCCCCAGGTCATGCAGAGCTAATCCCCTCACATGGGAGTGGAGAGGCTTTTTCCACTAGTGAAGAAGACTAATCAGAATTTAGGGGCTCAATGTCCCCAGCTTCATCATGGACTTCTCACATATCCCTACTTCAACTTTCAGAATCTCATTCCTTCCCAATCAATTCCCGCTTTAAAAAGAGTTATTCTTTGAGGCTGGGAGTTCCACTGCATTGTAATTCAGCCAGTCACGAGATGAGATTCTGTGTTTGATTTTTGGCAATCTCAGCTCTGTGTCTACAGTAGATAAGTGTTTCCTTCAGGTCACATATAGAAGCTTTCAGGTTATTTATGCAGTGCTTTAGCTGGGAATTCAAATCCCTGAGTTCACCCTTTTCTCTGCTTCACTTTTTCAAGCAACGTTAGGAGCAACCATCAAATTTCATTATATTTTCTTTTTTCCAAAATTGTTCAAAAGTATCATATACACTGTCACCAGATCCTTCTTTTCCATAAGTGTTTGAATAGGAGTAGCCAATGAAGATATTTTGTGTATCTCTATTGCCAGCTCACAGCATGGACTATTAGTGCTCTCTTTACTACTGGAAAGAGTCATTGACATGTTTAAATCTAAATCTAACTGGTTAGAAAATCTAAGAAAATTCATCCTAAAAATTCTGTTCCTCTAAAATCACTCTGGGTACCAAAATATCTGTTAATCATCATTCTCCAGAGAAATAAAACAGAACCAATAGATAATGAAAGGTGAAAATTTCCAAGATCTGCAAACAGCAAGAGGAAGACACAGGAAAGCCTCTGTGTTACACTGCTTCCCACAGAAGTCTCCAATAGCTTGTAGACTCTCCAAGGAGTGGAGCTGTGTCTCATTAATTTTCTCTAAACTGAATTCTGTTTAGAGCCTCCAAATGGAAATGTCTCATTTACATGAAAGCACATCCTTTGATGTTACAATCATCCAAAAAGTGGAATCAGAGTCAGAGAGACATGTGAAGACAAAAGAGAATGCCACAGAGTTGGCAGCGCAAGGGCTCAGCCTGATGTTTCTGGCTTTGAAGATGGAGGAAGAAGCCATGAGTCAAGGACAATTAACAGCCACTAGAAGCTGGGAAAAAGAAACGAGAAAATGGATTCTCCTTTGGAGTCACAAGAAAGGGACACAGCCCACCCAACACTTTGACTTTAACCCAATGAGACCCATGTTGGACTATAAAATGTACAATACTGTAAGATAATAAATGTGTGTTTTTAAGTCACTAGTTTGTGGTAATTTATTACAGCAGCAAAGAGAAAAGTAATACACTGTATCTGTATCAAATTATTATACTTAGAATGGCCATTACACTTTGATAAAGTTAATATTAGTGTGATCTCCAAGATACTATAATGCAACTTTCTTTTTTTTAAATAGGTTTTTCACTGACAATGCAGTCTACACAAAGGTGTTCAAACTGTGATCTCTTGCCTTGGTCAGTGCCAATTCCTATAAGCCATGCACCCTTGATGCTCATCTACTTAGAATTTCAACTGACTTAGGTAAGGAGCATCCCAACTACTCTAGCACATACTTCTCAAATCCAATCTAGTGAGCCTGCATGCTGATTCAATTAACTCAGTTGAGAAACAGTGCCCAGTTATTTCTTCTGAACTCATTACTTGTCACACTTTAATCCCTATCCATCAAAGGAAACCCAATTCTGATAACATTGGTTCTTCACCCAAGTTGATGAGTGTGTTGGTCATGAGTGCTGGTTTTGCAGTCCAGTCAGTTTCAAGTTCATATATATTGACTCTATCACTTATTACTTGTGTGACCTTAAGCAAGTTATATAAACCTTCCTCTAAACCAGTATTTCCCACAGATAAATGTGTATAATAATAACACATAATTCATGGAGTTAGTGAGTTTAACTTATATGTCAGGAGCTGAGCTGAGCTAGAGAGAGTTGAGTGGTTGGTTAAAATAACAAGCCAAAATCGAAGTAACAACCAAGGCTTTAATCACTTACTGTGACAGTATAAGCAAGAGGTTAAACAAGGGAAAGTGCTGATACTCCCACTGTTCCATCTTTTCAAACGGAATATTGATGCTTTAAGGTACAGTGGATGAGCACTGATGTGAGGAATTATTTCATTGAACAAAAGGCTCATGCCATTTTATGGAACCAGGACCTGGGGTAAGGAGAAGAGAAAGAGTGTAAAAGTACAGAGTACTGAGTCAGAGTGGAGAAAAAGTATCTTCAAGTTCCCTTCCATCTTTCCCTCCTCATAAGAATGTCTTGGCAGGGACACCTGAGGAAAGCCTTAGTCAAAGGCCCAGATAAAGAAGCCTCTGAATGAAGATGCCTGGGCTAGAAATGCAGACATTCATAAGAGCATGGCTGGCCAGGGAAGCCTAAGTTTTTGAATGCAACTGCCCTCAGGCACTCAATACATTTGGCTATATACCAAGCATGGTATTGAGAAGACAACCTTGTCCTGTGAAGCCTTCCAGGTAAAATCTTTGTAATTAACTGCTTATGATTGGATATGAAAAATCCTACCTGGGTTTTAAGCCAGGAGCTAGACTCTTCTTGTGATTTGTGTGAGACAATTAGCACAATAATCATTGTGAATTCTCAATAAAGGGTAGCTCTTAATATTTAGATATTGAGTTCTCTTAGTTCATTCTGCCATGATAACTCTTTTATAAGTCTTCTGCTCTGTTTTTGTACATTTGGTAGGTCTCCCTTAGGTATCTGAACAAGAGAAATGTAACCCCATCAGCATTTTCCTTACATTACTGTGCATACCTAGAGACAGTCCAGCTGCTCCATTTTGTCTGGCTTCTTGCTATTAATAAAATGAAATATTTCACTGAAAAATATGAAATCAGGTAAGAACTAAAGCAATGTAAACCCATTAGTCTCCTTCCTAAGACTTCTAACTTTGAGAATAAGTATCTGAAGACATTAAAATGACCTTAGGACAAGTATAGCTGAAAGTAATACCTATCTGATCAAAAAGGAAAATAAATCTATTAATTCAGAGGCTGAGTTAAATTAAAAGCAATCTCATGTTCCCTGCTCTATATTCTATGTACTAATTTATGCTTTTACAAGTATTTATCTATATGATTGTAACAAACGTCTTTCAATAACAACAACAAAAAAATACTATACAAGTAAGCTAAAGTTAAAACTTTGGTCTTCTATTGGTTTCATTTAAAATCAGTACTTAAATAGAGTTATGATTAAATTTTTCATAGAGGGGCATCTCAAAGTTAACAAAATATGCCATCTTAAACTTAAAAAAACACACACACACAAGAGACAACTTTCTTTAAGCTAGATTTACCCTCTATATTCACTTTAATAAAGTGTTCAGCTGCATCTTGCTTTACTACTCAATCTCATTTATCTTTTTAAGTACTCTGTGCTTTGATGCATTTTATGGGGCATTGCATAATGATTAAAATATCTTAATATTGCTAAGCAAGTGTTGTATTATTAAATATCTGATAGTAAGTAAAAAGGAACAACCATTAATTTTGAGTCCATTTTTCCCAAGCATTTATGTATTTATATTTTATTTTATTTTTTTTTAAATTTTATTTTAACATCTTTATTGGGGCATAATTGCTTTACAACAGTGTGTTAGTTTCTGCTTTATAAAAAGGTGAATCAGTTATACATATACATATGTTCCCATATCTCTTCCCTCTTGCGTCTCCCTCCCTCCCTCCCTCCCTATCCCACCACTCCAGGTGGTCACAAAGCACGGAACTGATCTCCCTGTGCTATGCGGCTGCTTCCCACTAGCTATCTACCTTAAGTTTGGTAGTGTATATATGTCCATGCCTCTCTCTCGCTTTGTCAGAGCCCACCCTTCCCCCTCTCCATATCCTCAAGTCTGTTCTCTAGTAGGTCTGTGTCTTTATTCCTATATTAACCCTAGGTTCTTCATGACATTTTTTGGTTTTAGGTTCCATATATATGTGTTAGCATATGGTATTTATCTCTCTCTTTCTGACTTACTTCACTCTGTATGACAGACTCTAGGTCTATGCTCCTCATCACAAATAGCTCAATTTCGTTTCTTTTTATGGCTGAGTAATATTCCATTGTATATATGGGCCACATCTTCTTTATCCATTCATCCGATGATGGGCTCTTAGGTTGTTTCCATCTCTGGGCTATTGTAAATAGAGCTGCAATGAACATTTTGGTACATGACTCTTTTTGAATTATGGTTTTCTAAGGGTATATACCCAGTAGTGGGATTGCTGGGTCATATGGTAGTTCTATTTGTAGTTTTTGAAGGAACCTCCATAGAGTTCTCCATAGTGGATGTACCAATTCACATTCCCACCAGCAGTGCAGGAGTGTTCCCTTTTCTCCACACCCTCTCCAGCATTTATTGTTTCTAGATTTTTTGATGATGGCCATTCTGACTGGTGTGAGATGATATCTCATTGTAGTTTTGATTTGCATTTCTCTAATGATTAATAATGTTGAGCATTCTTTCATGTGTTTGTTGGCAGTCTGTATATCTTCTCTGGAGAAATGTCTATTTAAGTCTTCTGCCCATTTCTGGATTTTTTTCTTTTTTTTTTAAATTGAGATGCATGAGCTGCTTGTGAACTGTGGGAATTTATCCTCTGTCAGTTGCTTCATTTGCAAATATTTTCTCCCATTCTGAGGGTTGTCTCTTGGTCTTGTTTATGGTTTCTTTTGCTGTGCAAAAGCTTTGAAGTTGCATTAGGTCCAATCTGTTTATTTTTGTTTTTATTTCCATTTCTATAGGAGGTGGGTCAAAAAGGATCCTGCTGTGATTTATATAATAGAGTGTTCTGCCTATATTTTCCTCTAAGAGTTTGATACTTTCTGGCCTTACATTTAGTTCTTTAATCCATTTAGAGATTATTTTTGTGTATGGTGTTAGGGAGTGATCTAATCTCATACTTTTACATGTACCTGTCTACTTTTAACAGCAACACTTATTGAAGAGGCTGTCTTTTCTCCACTGTACATTCCTGCCTCCTTTATCAAAGGTAAGGTGACCATATGTGCATGGGTTTATCTCTGGGCTTTCTATCCTGTTCAATTGATCTATCTTTCTGTTTTTGTGCCATTACCATACTGTGTTGATTATTTTAGCTTTGTAGTATAGTCTGAAGTCAGGGAGCCTGATTCCTCCAGCTCCGATTTTCGTTCTTAAGATTGCTTTGGCTATTCGGGGTCTTTTGTGTTTCCATACAAATTGTGAAAATTTTTGTTCTAGTTCTGTGAAAAGTGCCAGTGGTAATTTCACAGGGATTGCATTGAATCTGTAGATTGTTTTGGGTAGTAGAGTCATTTTCACAATGTTGATTCTTCCCATCCAAGTAAATGGTATATCTCTCCATCTATTTGTATCATCTTTAATTTCTTTCATCAGTGTCGTTTAATTTTCTACATACAGGTCTTTTGTCTCCTTAGGTAGGTTTCTTCCTAGATATTTTATTCTTTTTGTTTCAATGGTGAATGGGAGTGTTTTCTTGATTTCACTTTCATATTTTTCATCATTAGTGTATAGGAATGCAAGAGATATCTGTGCATTAATTTTGTATCTTGCAGCTTTACCAAATTCATTGATTTGTTCTAGTAGTTTTCTGGTAGCATCTTTAGGATTCTCTATGTATACTATCATGTCATCTGCAAACAGTGACAGCTTTACTTCTTCTTTTCCAATTTGGATTCCTTTTATTTCCTTTCCTTCTCTGATTGCTGTGGCTAAAATTTCCAAAACTATGTTGAGTAAGAGTGGTGAGAGTGGGCAACCTTGTCTTGTTCCTGATCTTAGTGGAAATGCTTTCAGTTTTTCACCTTTGAGGATGATGTTGGCTGTGGGTTTGTTATATATGGCCTTTATTATGTTAATGAAAGTTCCCTCTAGGCCTACTTTCTGCAGTGTTTTTATCATAAATGGGTGTTGAATTTTGTCAAAAGCTTTCTTTGCATCTCTTGATATGATCATATGGTTTTTCTCCTTCAATTTGTTAATATGGTTTATCACGTTGATTGATTTGCATATATTGAAGAATCCTTGCATTCCTGGAATAAAGCCCACTTGACCACGGTGTATGATCCTTTAAATGTGCTGTTCAATTCTGTTTGCTAGTATTTTGTTGAGGATTTTGCATCTATGTTCATCAGTGATATTGGCCTGTAGTTTTCTTTCTTTGTGACTTCCTTGTCTGTTTTTGGTATCGAGGTGATGGTGGCCTCATAGATTGAATGTGGGAGTGTTCCTCCCTCTGCTATATTTTGGAAGAGTTTGAGAAGGATAGGTGTTAGCTCTTCTCTAAATATTTGTTAGAATTTGCCTGTGAAGCCATCTGGTCCTGGGCTTTTGTTTGTTGGAAGATTATTAATCACAGTTTCAATTTCAGTGCTTGTGATTGGTCTGTTCATATTTTCTATTTCTTCCTGATTCAGTCTTGGCAGGTGGTGCATTTCTACGAATTTGCCCATTTCTTCCAGGTTGTCCATTTTATTGGCATAGAGTTGCTTGTAGTAATCTCTCATGATCTTTTGTATTTCTGCAGTGTCAGTTGTTACTTCTCCTTTTTCATTTCTAATTCTATTGATTTGAGTCTTCTTTTTTTTTTTTGATGAATCTGGCTAATGGTTTATCTATTTTGTTTATCTTCTCAAAGAAACAGCTTTTACTTTTATTGATCATTGCTATCATTTCCTTCATTTCTTTTTCATTTTTTCTGAACTGGTTTTTATGATTACTTTCCTTCTGATAACTTTGGGGTTTTTTTGTTGTTTTTCTTTATCTAATTACTTTAGGTGCAAAGTTAGGTTGTTTTTTCAAGGTGTTTCCTGTTTCTTAAGGTGGGCTTGTATTGCTATAAACTTCCCCCTTAGAACTGCTTTTGCTGCATCCCATAGGTTTTGAGTCATCGTGTCTCCATTGTCATTTGTTTCTAGGTACTTTTTTTATTTCCTCTTTGATTTCTTCAGTGATCACTTCGTCATTAAGTAGTGTATTGTTTAGCCTCCATGTCTTTGTATTTTTTACAGATCATTTCCTGTAATTGATATCTAGTCTCATAGCATTGTGGTTGGAAAAAATACTTGATACAATTTCAATTTTCTTTAATTTACCAAGTCTTGATTTGTGACCAAGGATATGATCTATCCTGGAGCACATGAGAAAAATGTGTATTCTCTTGTTTTTGGATGGAGTGTCCTATAAATATCAATTATGTATTTATATTTTTAATAGATAAAATTAGAAAAACATGTTAAACAAATATTAAATATAATTCAAAATCAAATTATTTGAATTTCTCCTACTTCTATGTGTTTGTGCATGTTAAAATGAAAAAAATAAAAATAAAAGTGCTTAAGACCAAAACCAACCATAAAAGGTTCTTTTGAATATCCTGAAAAACACCATGATATGTTTCTTTTTACATAATACTTGTTCTTTTGGGTTAAGTATACAGACTTTTAAACTCTTTAGAAGAATGTATTGGTGACATTGACCTTGCTTCCCCTCCCGAAGTCCTCTAAAGGAAATCATCAGCTCAATAGGCAAATAGTATGTTCCAATTAAAGTACTTTACATTAATTTTATTTTAATATTGTAAAGCTATCACTTTGATGATTGTAGGTTCAATTTCTAAAGTTCCATCAAAACAATATAGACATACACACTAACAAGCGTAGTAAGGTAGATAGCTAGTGGGAAGCAGCTGCATGGCACAGGGATATTAGCTCGGTGCTTTGTGACAGCCTGGAGGTGTGGGATAGGGAGAGTGGGAGGGAGGCAGATGCAAGAGGGAGGACATATGGGAACATATGTATATATATAACTGATTCACTTTGTTATAGAGCAGAAACTAACACACCATTGTAAAGCAATTGTACCCCAATAAAGATGTTAAAAAAAAACAAACAATATAGACAGAGGAAGATAGTGGAAAAGTAAGATGAGGAGATCACCTTCCTCCCCACAGATACATGAGAAATACATCTACACTTGGAACAGCTACTACAGAAGACCCATTGAACGCTGACAGAAAACCTCAGATGTCCCAAAAGGCAAGAAACTCCCCAGGTACCTGGGTAGAGAAAAAGAAAAAAAAAGACAGAGATAAAAGAATAGGGACGGGACCTGCACAAGTGGGAGGGGGCTATGAAGGAGGAAAGGTTTCCACACACTAGGAAGCCCTTTCGTGGGGAGCAGAGGGGGGAAGCTTCAGAGCCATGGAGGAGAGCGCAGCAACAGGGGTGTGGAGGGCAAATTGGAGAGATTCCCACATGGAGGATAGGTGCTCCCGAGAGGCTTGTCTGCTCACCTGCTGGGGCGGGCAGGGGCTGGGAGCTAAGGCCCCAGCTTTGGTCAGATCGGAGGAAGAGGACTGGGGTTGGCTGCGTGAACACAGACTGAAGGGGTTAGTGCAACACGGCTCGCTGGAAGGGAGTCCAGGTAAACGTCTGGACCTGCTGAAGAGGCAAAAGACTCTTTCTGCCCTCTTTGTTTCCTGGTGCAAAAGAAGAGGGGATTAAGAGCGCTGTTTAAGGAGCTCCAGAGATGGGAGCGAGCTGGGGCTATCAGCAAGGACCACAGAGACAGGCATGAGAGGTTGAGGCCGCTGCTGCCACCACCAAGAAAATTGTGTGTGAGCACAAGTCACTATCCACCTCTCCCCTCCTGGGATCCTGTGGAGCCTGCAAATGCCAGGGTTCCATGATCCAGGGAAAACTTCCCTGGGAGAAGGCATGGCATACCTCAGGCTGCTGCAACATCATGCTGTCCTCTGTCGCCGCAGGTTCACCCTACATCCGTACCCCTCCCATCCCTGGCCTGAGTAAGCCAGAGCCACCGAACAAGCTGCTACTTTAACTCTGTCCTTTCTGACGAAAGAACAGACATCCTCAGGCAACCTACATACGGTGGGGGGGGGGGGCAAATCCAAATCTGAACCCCAGGAGCTGTGAGAAAATAGAAGAGAAAGGGCAATCCCTCGCAGCAACCTCAGGAGCAGCAGATTAAATCTCCACAATCAACTTGATGTACCCTGCATCTGTGGAATACCTGACTAGACAACGAATCATCCCAAATTGAGGAGGTGGACTTTGGGAGTAGGGTATATTATTTTTTCCCCTTTTCCTCTTTTTGTGAGTGTGCATGTGTATGCTTCTGTGTGAAATTTTGTCTGTATAGCTTTCACCATTTGTCCTAGAGTTCTGTCCATCCTTTTTTTGATTGTTTGTTTATTCTGTTTGTTTTACTTTAAAAAAAAAGTTTTTCTTAATATATTTTTTTATTTTAAAACCTTTTTTATTTTATCTTTATTTTATTTTATTTTACCCTATTTCTTTCTTTTCTTTCTGCCGTTTATTCTGAGCCGTGTGGATGACAGGCTCTTTGTGCTCCAGCCAAGAGTCAATGCTGTGCCTCTGAGTTGGTAGAGCCAAATTCAGGACACTGGTCCACAAGAGACCTCCCAGCTCCACATAATATCAAAAGGTGAAAATCTCCCAGAGATCTCCATCTCAACACCAAGACTCAGCTTCACTCAAAGGCCAGCAAGCTACAGTGCTGGACACCCTATGCCAAACATCTAGCTAGTCAGGAACACAATCCCACCCATTAGCAGAGGCTGCCTAAAATCACAATAAGGCCACAAACACCCCAAAGCACACCACCAGACGTGGACCTGCCCACCAGAAACACAAGATCCAGCCTCATCCACCAGAACACAGGCACTAGTCCCCTCCACCAGGAAACCTTCACAACCCACTGAACCAACCTTAGCCACTGGAGACAGACACCAAAACAATGGGAACTCCAAAAGTGCAGCCTGCGAAAAGAAGACCAAAAACACAGTAAGATAAACAAAATGAAAAGACAGAAAAACACACAGCAGTTGAAGGAGCAAGAAAAACAGCCACCAGGCCTAACAAATGAAGAGGAAATAGGCAGTCCACCTGAAAAATAATTCAGAATAATGATAGTAAATGTGATCCAAAATCTTAGAAATAGAATACAGAAAATGCAAGAAAAATTTACAAAGGACCTAGAAGAACTAAAGAGGAAACAAGCAATGATGAACAACACAACAAATGAAACTAAAAATACTCTAGAATTGATCAATAGCAGAAAAACTGAGGCAGAAGAACGGATAAGTGACCTGAAAAATAAAATAGTGGAAATAACTACTGCAGAACAGAATAAAGCAAAAAAAGAAAGAAAGAAAAAAAAAAAAAAGAACTGAGGACAGTCTCAGATACTTCTGGGACAACATTAAACACACCATCATTTGAATTATAGGGGTTTCAGAAGAAGCAGAGTAAAACAAAGGGACTGAGAAAATATTTGAACAAATTATAGTTGAAAACTTCCCTAATATGGAAAGGAAATAGTTAATCAATTCCAGGAAGCATGGAGAGTCCCATACAGGATGAATATAAGGAGAAACACACCAAGACACATATTAATCAAACTATTAAATACAAAGAAAATATATTACAAGCAGCAAGGGAAAAACAACAAATAAAACACAAGGGAATCCCCATAAGGTTAACAGCTGACCTTTCAGCAGAAACTCTGCAAGCCAGAAGGGAGGGGCAGGACATATTTAAAGTGATGAAGGAGAGAAACCTACAACAAATATTACTCTACCCGGGAAGGATCTCATTCAGATTTGCTGGAGAAATTAAAACACTTACAGACAAGCAAAACCTGAGAGAGTTCTGCACCACCAAACCAGCTTTACAACAAATGCTAAAAGAACTTCTCTAGGCAAGAAACACAAGAGAAGGAAAAGACTTACAATAACGCAGCCAAAACAGTTCGGAAAATGGGAATAGGAACATACATATCGATAATTACCTTAAATGTAACTAGATTAAATGCTCCCACCAAGACACAGAGTGGAGCTTCCCTGGTGGTGCAGTGGTTGACAGTCCACCTCCAGAAGCAGACGACATGGGTTCGTGCCCTGGTCCGGGAAGATCCCACATGCCAGGGAGTGGCTAGGCCCATGAGCCATGGCCACTGAGCCTGCGCATATGGAGCCTGTGTTCCACAACAGGAGAGGCCACAACAGTGAGAGGTCCAGGTACTGCAAAAAAAAAAAAAAATACACAGAGTGGTTGAATGGAGACAGAATCAATATCCTACATATGCTATCTACAAGTGACCGACTTCAGACCTAGGTACACATACAGACTGAAAGAGAGGGGAGGGAAAAAGATATTGCATGCAAATGGCAACCAAAAGAAAGCTGGAGAAGCAATTCTCATATCAGACAAAATAGACTTTAAAATAAAGACTATTACAAGAGAAAAAGAATAACACTACATAATGATCAAGGGATTGATCCAAGAAGCAGATATAACAATTGTAAATATTTATGCACCCAACATAGGAGCACCTCAATACATAAGGCAAATACTAACAGCCATAAAGGGGGAAATCGACAATAACACAATCATAGTAGGAGACTTTAACACCCCACTTTCACCAATAGACAGATCATCCAAAATGAAAATAAATAAGGAAACACAAGCTTTAAATGATACATTAAACAAGATGGACTTAATTGATATTTATAGGACATTGCAGCCAAGAACAACAAAATACACATTTTTCTCAAGTACTCATGGAACATTCTCCAGGATAGATCATATCCTGGGTCACAAATCAAGGCTTGGTAAATTTAAGAAAATTGAAATCATATCAAGTGTCTTTTCCGACCACAATGCTCTGAGACTAGATATCAATTACAGGAAAAGATCTGTAAAAAATACAAACACATGGAGGCTAAACAATACACTACTTAATAACCAAGTGATCACTGAAGAAATCAAAGAAAAAATTAAAAAATACCTAGAAACAAATGACAATGGAGACACAACGACCCAAATCCTATGCAATGCAGCAAAAACAGTTCAAAGCAGGAAGTTTATTGCAATACAATCCTACACTAAGAAATAGGAAACATCTCGAATAAACAACCTAACTTTGCACCTAAAGCAAGTAGAGAAAGAAGGAGAAAAAATCCCCAAAGTTAGCAGAAGGAAAGAAAACATTAAGATCAGATCAGAGATAAGTGAAAAGGAAATGAAGGAAACAACAGAAAAGATCAATAAAAGTTAAAGCTGGTTCTTTGAGGAGATAAACATAATTGATAGACCATTAGCCAGACTCATTGAAAAAAAAGGAAGAAGACTCAAATCAATAGAATTAGAAATGAAAATGTAGACGTAACAACTGACAATGCAGAAATACAAAGGACCATGAGAGATTACTACAAACAACTCTATACCAAAAAAATGGACAACCTGGAAGAAATGGACATATTCTTAGAAATACAGGACCTGCCGAGACTGAACCAGGAAGAAATAGAAAATATGAACAGACCAATCACAAGCACTGAAATTCAAACTGTGATTAAAAATCTTCCAACAAGCAAAAGCCCAGGACCAGAGGCTTCAAAGGCGAATTCTATCAAACAATTAGAGAAGAGCTAACACCTATCCTTCTCAAACTCTTCCAAAATGTAGCAGAGGGAGGAACACTCCCAAACTCATTCTACGAGGCCACCATCACCCTGATACCAAAACCAGACAAGGATGTCACAAAGAAAGAAAACTACAGGCCAACATCACTGATGAAAATAGCTGCAAAAATCCTCAACAAAATACTAGGAAACAGAATCCAACAGCACATTAAAAGGATCATACATCATGATGAAGTGGGGTTTATTCCAGGAATGCAAGGATTCTTCAATATATGCAAATCAATCAACGTGATACACCATTTTAAAAAATTGAAGGAGAAAAAACATATGATCATCTCAATAGATGCAGAGAAAGCTTTCGACAAAACTCAACACCCATTTATGATAAAAGCACTGCAGAAAGTAGGCATAGAGGGAACTTTCCGAAACATATGAAAGCCATTTAAGACAAACCAACATGTAACATCATCCTCAATGGTGAAAAATTGAAACCATTCCCACTAAGATCAGGAACAAGGCAAGGTTTCCCACTCTCAGCACTCTTATTCAACACAGTTTTGGAACTTTTCGCCACAGCAATCAGAGAAGAAAAATAAATAAAAGGAATCCAGATTGGAAAAGAAGAAGTAAAGCTGTTACTGTTTTCAGATGACATGATACTCTACATAGGGAATCCTAAAGATGCTAACAGAAAACTACTAGAGCTAATCAATGAATTTGGTAAAGTAGCAGGATACAAAATTAATGCCCAGTAATCTCTGACGTTCCTATACACTAGTGATGAAAAATCTGACAGTTAAATTAAGAAAACACTCCAACACTCCCATTTACCATTGCAACAAAAAGAATAAAATATCTAGGAAGAAACCTACCTTAGGGACAAAGGACCTGTATGCAGAAAATTATAAGACACTGGTGAAAGAAATTAAAGATGACAAAAATAGATGGAGAGATATACCATGTTCTTGGATTGGAAGAATCAATGTTGTGAAAATGACTGTACTACCCAAATCAATCTTCAGATTCAATGCAATCCCTATCAAACTACCACTGGCATATTTCTCAGAACTAGCACAAAAAATTTCACAATTTGTATGGAAACACAAAAGACCCCGAATAGCCAAAGCAATCTTGAAAACGAAAAATGGAGCTGGAAGAATCTGGCTCCCTGACTTCAGACTATACTACAAAGGTACAGTAATCAAGACAGTATGGTACTGGTACAAAACAGAAATATAGATGAATGGAACAGGATAGGAAGCCCAGAGATAACCCCACACACATATGATCACCTTATCTCTGATAAAGTAGGCAAGAATATGCAGTGGAGAAAAGATAGCCTCTTCGATAAGAGGTGCTGGGAAAACTGGTCAGTTATATGTAAAAGAATGAAATTAGAATGCATGAATCCATATATCCAAGAAGGTGAACTCCAAGTATTAGGATAAATCCATTATAATCAAGCTGTTGAAAGATAAATACAGAGAAATTATCTTGAAAGCAGCAAGAGAAAAGCAACACATCATGCATAAATTATCCTCAGTAAGACTATTAGAGGATTTTTCATCAGAAATCTTGCAGGCCAGAAGACAATGCAATGGTATATATAGCAACTGGTGAAAGAAAAAATCCTGTCAAGGAAGAATTGTACACCTGGTGGAAGTAGCTCTTTTTCTCCTTCCCTGTTTACCCATTTCTGTCTCCCTCTAACCTTAAAAATCTAATTATAGGGGCTACCCTGGTGGTGCAGTGGTTGAGAGTCTGACTGCCAATGCAGGGGACATGGGTTCATGCCCCAGTCCAGGAAGATCCCACAGGCCATGGAGCAGCTAGACCCGTGAGCCATGGCCACTGAGCCTGCGCATCTGGAGCCTGTGCTCTGCAACGGGAGAGGCCACAACAGTGAGCAGCCTGAGTACTGCAAAAAAAAAAGCCCCAAAAAACAAACAAACAAAAAAAACCTATGAGGTATCACCTAACACCAGTTAGAATGGACATCATCAAAAAATCTACAAACAATAAATCCTGAAGAGGGTTTGGAGAAAAGGGAAACTTCTTGCACTGTTGGTGGATATGTAAATTGATACAGCCACTATATAGAACAGTACGGAAGTTCCTTAAAAAACTGAAAATAGAATAACCATATGACTCTGAAATCCTACTACTGGGCATATACCCAGAGAAAATCATAATTCAAAAAGACACATGAACCCCAATATTTTTTGCAACACTATTTACAATAGCCAAGACATAGAAGTTACTTATGTGTTCATCAACAGATGAATGGATAAAGACAACATGCTGTATATATACAATGGAATATTATTCAGCCATAAAAAGGAATAAAATTGGGTCATTTGTAGAGACATGGATGGACCTAGAGGCTTTCATACAGAGTGAAGTAAGTCAGAAAACAAAGCAAATATTGTATATTAATGCATATATGTAGAATCTAGAAAAATCATACAGATGAACCTGTTTGCAAGGCAGAAATAGAGACACAGATGTACAGAACAGAGGTATGGACACCAAGAGGGGAAGGGGGGGAGGGATGAACTGGAAGATTGGGATTAACGTATATACACTAATATGTATAAAATAGGTAACTAATGAGAACTTGCTGTATAGCACACAGGGAACTCCATTATGCTGTACAGTAGAAACTAGCACAACATTGTAAAACAACTATACCCCAATTAAAAAATAAACATTGGATATTTTGCATTTTATATTCATATGTTCGAAATGCAAATATAACATTGTAATATTTGTCAATTTGCTTTTACAAAAGTAAATCATAAATTACTAAAAAGAAGAAAAGAAAATACTTTTGATTCTATAGACTAACAATAAAACTAACAATAAAATATCAAAGATGGCGGAGGGGAAGACGGCAGAAGAGTAGGACACGGAGATCACCTCCCTTCCCACAGATACACCAGAAATACATCTACACATGGAGCAACTCCTACAGAACACCTACTGAACGCTGGCAGAAGACCTCAGACCTCCCAAAAGGCAAGAAACTCCCCACGTACCTGAGTAGGGCAAAAGAAAAAAAGAAAAACAGAGACAGAAGAATAGGGATGGGACCTGCACCAGTGGGAGTGAGCTGTGAAGGAGGAAAGGTTTCCACACACTAGGAAGCCCCTCCTCGGGCAGAGACTGCAGGAGGCGGAGGTGGAAAGCTTCGGAGCTGCGGAGGAGAGCACAGCAACAGGGGTGCGGAGGGCAAAGCGGGGAGATTCGCGCACAGAGGATCGGTGCCCACCGGCACTCACCAGCCCAAGAGGCTTGTCTGCTCACCCGCTGGGGCAAGCGGGGCTGAGAGCTGAGGCTCGGGCTTTGGTCGGAGTGCAGGGAGAGGACTGGGGTTGGCTGCGTGAACAAAGCCTGAAGAAGTTAGTGTGCCACGGCTAGCCGGGAGGAAGTCTGGGAAAAAGTCTGGAGCTACCGAAGAGGCAAGAGACTTTTTCTTCCCTCTTTGTTTCCTGGTGTGTGAGGAGAGGGGAGTAAGAGCACTGCTTAAAGGAGCTCCAGAGACGTGCACAAGCTACGGCTAAAAGCGTGGACCCCAGAGATGGGCACGAGCCACGGCTAAAAGCACGGACCCCAGAGACGGGTGGGAGACGCTAAGGCTGCTGCTGCTGCCGCCACCAAGGGGCCTGTGTGCAAGCAGAGGTCACTATCCATATCCCTCTTCTGGGGAGCCTGTGCAGCCCGCCGCTGCCAGGTTCCCAGGATCCAGGGACAACTTCCCTGGGAGAACGCACGGCGGGCCTCAGGCTGGTGCAACGTCACGCCGGCCTCTGCTGCCACAGGCTAGCCTCACACTTCACGCCCCTCCCTCCCCGTGGCCTGAGTGAGCCAGAGCCACCGAATCAGTGGCTCCTTTAACCCTGTCCTGTCTGAGCAAAAAACAGATGCCCTCCAGCGACCTACACGCAGAGGCAGGGCCAAATCCAAAGCTGAGCCCCTGGGAGCTGTGAGAACAAAGAAGAGAAAGGGAAATTTCTCCCAGCGGCCTCAGAAGCAGCAGATTAAAGCTCCACAATCAACTTGATGTACCCCGCATCCGTGAAATGTATGAATAGATAACGAACCATCCCAAACTGAGGAGGTGAACTTTGAGAGCAGGATTTATGTTTTTTTCTCCTTTTCCTCTTTTTGTGAGTGTGTATTTGTATGTTTCTGTGCGAGATTTTGTCTGTATAGCTTTGCTTCCACCATTTCTCCTAGGGTCCTATATGTCCGTTTCTTTTTTTAAATTTTTTTCTTAATAATCAATTTTAATAACTTTACTATACTTTACCTTCTTTCTTTCTTTCTTTCTTTCCTCCCTTCCCTCCTTTAGACAATGAATCATCCCAAATTGAGGAGGTAGACTTTGAGAGAAAGATTTATGATTTTTTCCCCTTTACCTCTTTTTGTGAGGGTGTATGTGTATGCTTCTGTGTAAGAGTATGTCTGTATAGCTTTGCTTCCACCATTTGTCCTAAGTTTTCTACCCATCCCCCCTTTTTGTTTTCTAAAAAAATATTTTTTAATTTAATAACATTATTATACTTTATTTTACTTTACTGTTTCATCTTTCTTTCTTTCCCTTTTCCTTCCTTCCCTCCTTCCTTCCTTCCTCGCTCCCTCCCTACTTCCCTCCTTTCCTTCCTTCTTTCCTTTCCTTCTTTTCTTCTTTCTTTCTTCCTTCCTTCCTTCCTTCCTGCCTTTCTTTCTTTCTTCCTACTTCTACTAATTCTTTCTCTCTACTTTTTCTCCCTTTTATTCTGAGCCATGTGGATGAAAGGCTATTGGTGCTACAGCCAGGAGTCAGTGCTGTGCCCCTGAGGTGGGAGAGCCAACTTCAGGACACTGGTCAACAAGAGTCCTCCCAGTTCCACATAATATCAAACGGCGAAAATTTCCCAGAGATCTCCATCTCAACACCACCCCCCAGCTTCACTCAACGACCAGCAAGCTACAGTGGCAAGCTACAGGACAACCTATGCCAAACAACTAGCAAAATAGGAACACAACCCCACTTAGTAGCAGAGAGGCTGCCTAAAATCATAATAAGTCCACAGACACCCCAAAACACACCACCAGACATGGACCTGCCCACTAGAAAGACAAGATCCAGCTTCATCCACCAGAAAACTGACACTAGTCCCCTCCACCAGGAAGCCTACACAACACACTGAACCAACCTTAGCCACTGGGGACAGACATCAAAAACAATGGGAACTACGAACCTGCAGCCTGCAAAAAGGAGACCCCAAACACAGTAAGATAAGCAAAATGAGAAGACAGAAAAACACACAGCAGATGAAGGAGCAAGATAAAAACACACCACACCTAACAATTGAAGAGGAAATAGGCAGTCGACCAGAAAAAGTATTCAGAATAATGAGAGTAAAGATGCTCCAAAATATTGGAAATAGAATGGACAAAATGCAAGAAACATTTAACAAGGACCTAGAAGAACTAAAGAGTAAACAAACAATGATGAACAACAAAATAAGGGAAATGAAAAAGACTCTAGATGGGATCAATAGCAGAATAACTGAGGTAGAAGAACGGATAAGTGACCTGGAAGATAAAATACTGGAAATACCTACAGCAGAGCAGAATAAAGAAAAAAGAATGAAAAGAACTGAGGACAGTCTCAGAGACATCTGGGACAATATTAAATGCACCAACATTCGAATTCTAGGGGTTTCAGAAGAAGAAGAGGAAAAGAAAGGGACTGAGAAAATATTTGAAGAGATTATAGTTGAAAACTTCCCTAATATGGGAAAGGAAAGAGTTAATCAAGCACAGGAAGCATGGAGAGTCCCATACAGGATAAATGCAAGGAGAAATATGCCAAGACACACATTAATCAAACTGTCAAAAATTAAATACAAAGGAAGCATATTAAAAGCAGCAAGGGAAAAACAACAAATAACACACAAGGGAATCCCCATAAGGTTAACAGCTGATCTCTCAGCAGAAACTCTGCAAGCCAGAAGGGAGTGGCAGGACATACTGAAAGTGATGAAGACGAAAAACCTGCAACCAAGATTACTCTACCTAGCAAGGATCTCATTCAGAATTGATGGAGAAATTAAAAGATTTACAGACAAGTAAAAGCTGAGAGAGTTCAGCACCACCAAACCAGCTTTACAACAAATGCTAAAGGAACTTCTCTAGGCAGGAAACACAAGAGAAGGAAAAGACCTACAAAAATGAACCCAAAACAATTTAGAAAATGGGAATAGGAACATACATATTGATAATTACCTTAAAGGTAAATGGACTAAATGCTCCCACCAAAAGACACAGATTAGCTGAATGGATTCAAAAACAAGACCCATATATATGCTGTCTACAACAGAGTTACTTCAGACCTAGAGACACATACAGACTAAAAGTAAGGGGATGGAAAAAGATATTTCATGCAAATGGAAACCAAAAAAAGCTGAAGTAGCAAATTGCATATCAGACAAAATAGACTTTCAAATAAAAACTGTTAGAAGAGACAAAGAAGGACACTACATAATGATCAAGGGATCAATCAAAGAAGAAGATATAACAATTGTAAATATTTATGCACCAACATAGGATCACCTCAATACATAAGGCAAATACTAACAGCCATAAAAGGGGAAATTGCTAGTAACACATTCACAGTAGGGAACTTTAACACCCCACTTTCACCCATAGACAGATCATCCAAAATGAAAATAAATATGGAAACACAAGCATTGAATGATATATTAAACAAGATGGACTTAAATGACATTTATAGGACACTCCATCCAAAAACAGAATACACGATTTTCTCAAGTGCTCATGGAATATTCTCCAGGATTGATCATATCTTGGGTTGCACATCAAGTCTTGATAAATTTAAGAGAATTGAAATTGTAGCAAGTATCTTTTCCGACCACAAGGCCATGAGCCTAGATATCAATTACAGGAAAAGATCTGTAAAAAATACAAACTCATGGAGGCTAAACAATACACTACTTAATAACGAAGTGATCACTGAAGAAATGAAAGAGGCAATAAAAAATACCTAGAAACAAATGACAATGGAGACACAACGACCCAAAACCTATGGGATGCAGCAAAAGCAGTCTAAGAGGGAAGTTTATAGCAATAGAATCCCACTTAAGAAGCAGGAAACATCTCGAATAAACAACCTAACGTTGTACCTAAAGTAATTAGAGAAAGAAGAACAAAAAAAACCCAAAGTTAGCAGAAGGAAAGAAATCATAAAAATCAGATCAGAAATAAATGAAAAAGAAATGAAGGAAACGATAGCAAAGATCAATAAAACTAAAAGCTGGTTCTTTGAGAAGATAAACAAAATAGGTAAACCATTAGCCAGACTCATCAAGAAATAAAAAGGAGAAGACTCAAATCAATAGAATTAGAAATGAAAAAGGAGAAGTGACAACTGACACTGCAGAAATAAAAATGATCATGAGAGATTACTACAAGCAACTCTATGCTAATAAAATGGACAACCTGGAAGAAATGGAAAAATTCTTAGAAATGCACAACCTGCCAACACTGAATCAGGAAGAAATAGAAACTATGAAGAGACCAATCACAAGCACTGAGACTGAAACTGTGATTAAAAATCTTCCAACAAACAAAAGCCGAGGACCAGATGTCTTCACAGTCGAATTCTATCAAACATTTAGAGAAGAGCTAACACCTATCCTTCTCAAACTCTTCCAAAATATAGCAGACGGAAGAACACTCCCAAATTCCTTCCACGAGGCCACCATCACTTTGATGCCCAAGCCAGACAAAGATGTCACAAAGAAAAAAAGCTACAGGCCAATATCACTGATGAACATAGATGCAAAAATCCTCAACAAAATACTAGCAAACAGAATCCAACAGCACATTAAAAGGATCATACACCATGGTCAAGTGGAGTTTATTCCAGGAATGCAAGGATTCTCCAATATACGCAAATCTATCAATGTGATAAACCATATTAACAAATTGAAGGAGAAAAAACATATGATCATCTCAATAGATGCAAAGAAAGCTTTTGACAAAATACAACACCAATTTATTATAAAAACCCTTCAGAATGTAGGCATAGAGGGAACATTCCTCAACATAATAAAGGCCATATATGACAAGCCCACAGCCAACATCATCCTCAAGGGTGAACAACTGAAAGCATTTCCACTAAGATCAGGAACACGACAAGGTTGCCCACTCTCACCACTCTTACTCAACATAGTTTTGGAACATTTAGACACAGCAATCAGAGAAGGAAAGGAAATAAAAGGAATCCAAATTGGAAAAGAAGAAGTAAAGCTGTCACTGTTGGCAGATGACATGATAGCATACATAGAGAATCCTAAAGATGCTGCCAGAGAACTACTAGAGCTAATCAATGAATTTGGGAAAGTAGCAGGATACAAAATTAATGCACCAAAATCTCTGGCATTCCTATGCACTAATGATGAAAAATCTGAAAGCGAAATCAAGAAAACACTCCCATTTACCATTGAAACAAAAGAATAAAATATCTAGGAATAAACCTACCTAAGGACACAAAAGACCTGTATGCAGAAAATTATAAGACACTGATGAAAAAAATTAAAGATGATACAAATAGATGGAGTGATATACCATGTTCTTGGATTCGAAGAATCAACATTGTGAAAATGACACTACTACCCAAAGCAATCTATAGATTCTATGAAATCCCTATCAAACTACCACTGGCATTTTTCACAGAACCAGAACAAAAAATTTCACAATTTGTATGGAAACACAAAAGACCCCGAATAGCCAAAGCAATCTTGAGAACAAAAAGCAGAGCTGGAGGAATCAGGCTCCCTTACTTCACACTATACTACAAAGCTACAGTAATCAGGACAGTATGGTACTGGCACAAAAACAGAAAGATAGATTAATGGAACAGGATAGAAAGCCCAGAGATAAACCCATGCACATATGGTCACCTTATCTTTGATAAAGGAGGAAAGAATGTACAGTGGAGAAAGGACAGTCTCTTCAATAAGTGGTGCTGGGAAAACTGCACAGGTATATGTAAAAGTATGAAATTGAATCACTCCCTAACACCATACACAAAAGTAAGCTCAAAATGGATTAAAGACCTAAATGTAAGGCCAGAAACTATCAAACTCTTAGAGGAAAACATAGTCAGAACACTCTATGACATAAATCACAGCAAGATCCTTTTTGACCCACCTCCTAGAGAAATGGAAATAAAAACAAAAATAAACAAGTGGGACCTAATGAAACTTCAAAGATTTTGCACAACAAAGGAGACCATAAACAAGACAAAAAGACAACCCTCAGAATGGGAGAAAATATTTGCAAATGAAGCAACTGACAAAGGATTAATTTCCAAAATTTACAAACAGCTCATGCAGCTCAATAACAGAAAAACAAACAACCCAATCCCAAAATGGGCAGAAGACCTAAATAGACATTTCTTCAAATAAGATATACTGACTGCCAACAAACACATGAAGGAATGCTCAACATCAGTAATCATTAGAGAAATGCAAATCAAAACTACAATGAGATATCATCTCACACCAGTCAGAATGGCCATCATCAAAAAATCTAGAAACAATAAATGCTGGAGAGGGTGTGGAGAAAAGGGAACACTCTTGCACTGCTGGTGGGAATGTGAATTAGTTCAGCCACTATGGAGAACAGTATGGAGGTTCCTTTAAAAACTACAAATAGAACTACCATATGACCCAGCAGTCCCACTACTGGGCATATACCCTTAGAAAACCATAATTCAAAAAGAGTCATGTACCAAAATGTTCATTGCAGCTCTATTTACAATAGCCTGGAGATGCAAACAACCTAAGAGCCCATCATCGGATGAATGGATACAGAAGATGTGGCCCATATATACAACGGAATATTACTCAGCCATAAAAAGAAACTAAATTGAGCTATTTATAATGAGGTGGATAGACCTAGAGTCTGTCATACAGAGTGAAGTAAGTCAGAAAGAGAGGGACAAATACCGTATGCTAACACATATATGTGGAATTTAAGAAAAAAATGTCATGAAGAACCTAGGTGTAAGACAGGAATAAAGACACAGACTTACTAGAGAATGGACTTGAAGATACGAGGAGGGGGAAGGGTAAGCTGTGACAAAGCGAGAGAGACATGGACATATATACACTAACAAACGTAAGGTAGATAGCTAGTGGGAAGCAGCCGCATGACACAGGGATATCGGCTCGGTGCTTTGTGACCGCCTGGAGGGGTGGGATAAGGCTGGTGGGAGGGAGGGAGATGCAAGAGGGAAGAGATATGGGAACACTTGTATATGTATAACTGATTCACTTTGTTATAAAGCAGAAAGTAACACACCACTGTAAAGCAATTATACCCCAATAAAGATGTTAAAAATATAATAAAATAAAATTACATTAAGATATGAAAAAAAATTGCATGAGAAAATAAGGTGGATTTGTAGATGGTAGCCGGATGGATATATGAATAAATATATAATAAAAGAAATCTAGTTAAATGTTAATTATAGAATCTATGCAGTAGGTATAGGGATCTTTCCTGTAAAATTCTTGCAACTTTTTTGTACATTGAAAACTTTTCATAATAAAATGGAGAAAAATAAAAGAAAATAAATAAAACATCAAAAAGAAGATAAAGAAAAGAGGATAAAAGATATGTACCATGAAAATTACATAATTTTGATGAAATAAATTGAAGAGGATACAAGTGTAAAGATATCCTGTGTCCATGAGTTAGAAGAATCAATGTTATTAAAACGTCCATACTTTACAAAGCCATTTGTAGATTACATTCAATCTGTAAAAAAATCAGTATCATTATTCACAGAATTAGAAAACAACAATCCTAAAATTTTTATGGAGCTGCAAAAGACCCCAAATAGCCCAAGCAATCCTGAGAAGGAAGACTGAAGATGGAAGGATCACACTTTTTGATTTCAAACTATACTACAATGCTATAGCAATCACAGCAGTATGGTACTGGCTTAAAAGCAGATGCATACACCAATGAAACAGAATCAAGAGCCCGGAAATAAACCCGTGCATATGATCAACTAATATACACAAAATATCCAAGAATACTCAATGAGGAAAGGATAGTCTTTTCAATAAATTGTGCTGGGAAACCTGGATAACCACAAAAGGAAGAATGAAATTGGGCCCGTATCTTACACTACTCACAAAAATGAACTTGAAATGGATTAAAGACAGAAACATAAGAATTTAAACAATAAAACTCCTAGAAGAAAACATAGGGAAAATTCTCTTTGACAATTGTCTTGGTAATAGCTTTTTTTTTTTTAGATATGACACAAAAAACACAGTAAAGAAGCAAAAATAATTAAGTGTGACTAATCAAAAAACAAAACAAAACAAAACAAACAACTTTTCACAGTGAAAGAAGCATTTAACAAAATAAAAGGACAACCTACCAGATGGGAGAAAATATTTGCAAATGACTTGTCTGATAAGGGGTTAATATCAATATACTCAAAATATAAAAGAACTAATACAACCTGCTATCAAAGAAAAACCATGTAGATTAAATAATGGGCTGAGGAACTCAGTAAAGATTTTTTCAAAGAAGATACTCAAATGGCCAACAGGTATATGAAAAGTTGATCAACATCACTAATCAGGGAAATGCAATTCTAAACCACAATGAGGTAACACCTCACAATTGTTGGAACAGCTATCATCAAAAAGACATGAGATGACAAATTTTAGCAAGGATGTAGAAAAAAGGGAACCCTAGTGCACTGTTGGTGGGAATGCACATTGGTTCAACCATTACAAAAAACATTATGGGGCTTCCTCATATATTAAAAATAGAACTGCCATATAATCCAGCAATCCTGCTTCTGGGTATATTCACTGGAAATGAAAACAGGAACTTGAGATATCTGCATTCCCATTGTAACATTATTCACAATAATCAAGATATCAAAACAAGCTAAGTGTCTGTCAAAAGATAACTGGGTAAAGGTGAAATGTTTTATATATATATATATATATATATATATATATATATATATATATATATACACACACACACACACACACAATTGAATATTATTCAGACATGAGAAATACCATTTAGGACAACATAGATGGACCTTGAGGGCATATGCTATATGAGATAAGTCAGACCCAGAAAGACAAATACTGTATGACTTTATTTATATTTAGAATGTAATAAAGCTAAACTCATAGAAACAGAGATTAGACTGGTGGTTACCAGGGGCTGAGGGGTGAGGGAAATGAGGAGATGTTGGTCAAAGGGTACGAACTTCCAGGTTTAAGATGAATTAGTTCCAGGGATTTAATGTACAGCATGGTGATTATAGTTAGTAATACTCTATTATATGCTTGAATGTTGCTAAGAGAATGGATCTTATATGTGCTCACTTCAAAAATGAAATGGTAATCATGTATCATGATGGAGCTAATGTTATCATGGTAATCACCTGGCAACATGTACTTGTATCAAATCAACGTGTTGTACACCTTAAAGTTACACAATGTTATGTGTCTATTATATCTCAATAAAGTTGAAACAGAAAAATAAATGTGGAAAAATGTTGATAATTGTTGAATCTTGGTGATAAATTTTGAAGAAGTTTATAAAACTACTCTCTAATTTTGTAAATGTTTAAAATGTTTCAAAATAAAATGTTTGTTAATTTATAAAAATAATACTAAATTAAAGTTTTTTTTTTTTTCCGGTACACAGACCTCTCACTGTCGTGGCCTCTCCCATTGCAGAGCACAGACTCTGGATGTGCAGGCTCAGCGGCCATGGCTCACGGGCCCAGCCGCTCCGCGGCATGTGGGATCTTCCTGGACCGGGGCACGAACCTGTGCCCCTGCATCGGCAGGCAGACTCTCAACCACTGAGCCACCAGGGAAGCCCCTAAATTAAAACTTTTAAAAGTTTAAATGATTTGTGATTCACATTGCAATAAAAATATAAAATTAGAAATCACACATATGGTATGGAATATGTATATCTGTCTAGACTGAAAAATATTAGGATTTGAAAAAATTAAAATTACCTTTCAGTCTCTAGTGCTGCGTAGAAAACAATGTGAAAACTATGAAGTAGAGCATGTTACAAATGAGGAGACTTAGTCCCAAAGAGATGAAGGAAATAATGTGTCGAATCCAAATTACTAAAAATTATTGGATGAAAGCGCAGCTCAGAGACCCAACTTAAGGCACCTAACACTATTATGCCAATCTACATCATATATATATATATATATATATATATATATATATATATGTATATATATGTGTGTGTGTGTGTGTGTGTACACACACACACACACATATCAGTAAATATATTAAAATTCATCTAACTAAATAAGAATCTTTATGTAGTATGAGTCAATAATGGGAATCATTTTAGATGGATATTATATTATTTGATGTTGGCTTCTTTACTGCAAGTAAGCTCAACTGCCACTCTTGCTGAGCCTCACAAGGACTTTTGCAAAATTCCCTACCTGAGTAGCATGAAGTCTCATCTTGTAACCTCTACCTGAGTGTCAGGGGTAACTCCTGCTGACCACTTGTCTATTCTCAGTGGGAAGTCTAAGGTTGTACTCATATATAAAAGAAAGCATGTAATTTGATGTTTGTTGGTGTGATGTTTCCCAGCTTCAGACTAATGAGTAGCCCTCTCTGAGGTCTTTTTGAACTGAAGTTCTTGTAAATGACACAGCATTGCTCCTCCTCCTTCTATTATTGTTATGTGATCTGGTTTTTCACACCATGTTCTTTCTTTCACTATGATACAGTATTTATCAGAGTGTTTGGTGAAAAGTAGATGGTTAAAGTTAATGAATGTCAATGAAGTAATTAATGAATAGATGCATTAATATAATGAACTCTTGACATTTATGTTATTTATTTATTGAATAACATTTTTACTTTATATTCATGTAGATCTACTTCAGTGTAATTATGAAGTGCTTTAGTAAGTCAATAAGTAAAAAGTTTAGAGTGACCTACCACCTCCAAAACTTCCTCAAAATATTTTTTATTCTCTGTTGGCACCCTATTTGATTCTACATTGTGTTAAAATTGTCCAGGCACATGTCTTAACTACACCAGTTCATTCTGTCCACTTCATTGGTTTTCCCACAATGTCTATTAAAATGCTTTGCACGTAGTAATTTTGATGAATACTGTAAATAGTAGTATATTTTGTTTATGATATTAGATGCTTTCTATTTTAAGAAGGCAATATTGAGTATAAAAAGGAAATTATTTAAATAAGTAATGCTTTAGAAACAGTATGAAAACCTGTATTCATAAGCTAGAATGCAGACATTCCAACAATTTTATATCAAGAAATTGACACACCTCATACTAAGTAGAAATGATATCTGTACATGGCATGATGTTACCAAGAAAAACATGAATCAGCTTATTTTTCATTTCAACGTTTTTGATGGAAATAGATTTAAAAAACTGTTTTACATCTATTGTACTTTGAAATATTTTTGGAAAGAATATCCTTTTGGGTGATATGTAGCAGAAGGTTGTGTGGCATGTGAAATTTGAGGGCAGGGACAAGGTTTTGGTCACTTTTCCATGACCTGTACTTAGCATAGAACTGAGCTACACTAGATGTTAATTTAATGCATTCCACTGGTCAGGGAATACTGGACTGAGACATACAGTGTTGTCTCTGCCTTCTGCTTGGTCCCAGGATGGAATAGAATGCAACCAAACACCAGAAACCAGCAAACAGTTGGTATTTTCTCTTTGGTTTTGCTAATGCCACACCTAAGGAAAGATACATTAAAATATTTCTGAACCAGCTTTAATCTGGTACTAAAAAAAATACTTTTTATTTTACTTTGTATGTAAAAAGAACCCTACACCTGTATTTCGACTTGGACTGATAGTTACTTCATGACTTGTGTTATTTGCCTTAAATTATTCCACAATAATGATTGAAATAAAGAGAACTTAACAAGATTTACTTGCAAGAAGTAGTTTTCACACAAATTGTGAACATGAATGAAAATACAACACTTTAATGTGTATTCATATAGAATGTTCCCCAGTGAATATAATTTTTGAAATAAGTAGTTCCTTTTTAGGATCTTTGTGGTGTTTCTAACCAAGATACTAGATTGAGAATTCATTAATATTTCAAAGAAGCCTAATTTGCAATCAGTGACAAACATATTACAGTGAAAGAACCTAGTCCATTCTACCTGATGATATTTTATCTTGTAAATCTAGTTAAAACCTAGGCAACTCTGAGATCTTTAAGGCTTATAAGGAAAAAGTTGCAATCTTCTCAAGTTACTTGCTTTTGTGTGTTTACATAACCTGACTTAAAATTGTGCTCCTCTTGTGTCTCATAGGTGAGTATCTGGTTGGTTGTATGTGTATGTGTGTGTCTGATGAATATGACATTACCATTTATTATTTATTAGTAACCGTAGATAATTCACTACTTTAACGTTCACTATTTATAAAATGTCACGTCAGTTATTGGCTATGTATTTCCAACCTGTCATTGTTGAATTGGTTGAAATCACCTGTGACCTAACTAGTGAAGATTGTGTTAATTGGAAGAACTATTGCTGTATTTTATATTTTATGTGATAGCTATTACCTATTGAGGCTTTCCTATATTCCAAGCACTATTCTAAATACTTCATGTATATAATCTCATTACATTTTTAGTTGTAAAGACCTCTCTAACCTTCATCTCCCAGTTTAGTGATTTCTAATAAGTTAAAACCTTAACTCACAGCCTTTTGGGTCAGTGACAGCTGAGGAGCTTAAGAGGGTGAATGCTCTGGAGTCCGGTGACATCTTATGAAGGGGATAGGATTAGCTGAGGCAGAGAGAAAATAGGTGATTGAGGTAGAGAAGGAGTCAATATATACTATACAATATTATCTATATTATATTATATAATATTATATATATCTCTAATATATGTTATTTATATTAGGGCTTAATAATATATATTATTATATTCATATTAATAATAATAACATATGTATATTTGAGCTTTTTAGTCAAAAATAGCCGAAATCCACAGTAACTAACTTAAGAAATAGGGGAAGCTAATCATACTTATATAGGGTACAGGGGCATCTTGTGGAATTAAAAAGCAGGGGCACAGCTAGGCCTTAGGGACACTCTGGAACCAGAATGGAGCTATCTTTTGCTTCTTTTTCTCTCTACCATTTTGCTCTACAGTTTTCTCTTAATCAGATTTAATGCCTCTTCATTTCAGTCACTATTGGTGGTGGCAGTGAAAGAAATGTGGATTTTTTTTTTTTTTTTTTGCGGTACGCGGGCCTCTCACTGGTGCGGCCTCTCCCATTGTGGAGCACAGGCTCCGGACGCGTAGGCTCAGCGGCCATGGCTCACGGGCCCAGCCACTCCGTGGCATGTGGGATCTTCCCGGACCGGGGCATGAACCTGTGTCCCCTGCATCGGCAGGCGGACTCTCAACCACTGCGCCACCAGGGAAGCCCAGAAAGGCGGATTTTAATTCTTTGTCTTTACGTGAACAGAAGTAAGATTTTTATTTTCACTCAAATTCAGTAAATTTTCAAGTATAAATTAAAATACAATAGGATGTAGTAAAAGATGAGTAGAATTATTCCCATCCATTGCTTGCAGTCTCCACTTTACACCCCATTGTGCTGAAGTCAATATAGCCACACCAATATTACTTCTGTTAATAATTCATTCATATTAATCTAAGTATACTAGTTAGTTTTTAGAGAATATATTGTTGAAAAATATGAGTTTAAGCAGTCTGAGGGGGGGAAATGGGTATACTGATGTTTTTGATCTTGTATAATCACAATGGAATCAGGAGCCATGGCCAAGGGCATTTTATGCCCGTATGTCACCCTTAGGAAGAAAGAAACAGAAACTACATTTTTGCTACCTATTTCCCAGGTTTGATCAGTTTTTTCAAATGCACAAGAAAAAGATCTTATGAATATATTGTTAATCTGTGGGGAAAAAAAAAAGGAAAGAGAAACCAAAATTGCTTCTCTTTTTTGATTTTGGTCTTTTAGGTGTTTAATTTCAAGAAAGACATTAATTTGCTAATTAACTGTGGTTACGTTATTTACATAGTATCTTTATTTTTTATTATGGTAAAGTATGCATAACAAAATTTATCATTTTCAATATGTTAAGTGTACAGTTCACTAGCATTAATTACATTCACATTTTTGTGCAACCATCATGACCATTTCCACCACCATCTTCCAATACTGAAACTCTACCCATTAAACAATAACTCCCCATTCCTTTGTCCCCCAACCCCCTGACAAACACCATTATACTTGCTGTCACTATGAATTTGATTACTTTAGGTACTTCATATAAGTGGAATTATACACTATTTGGCATTTTGTGACTAGCTTATTTCACTTAATGTCTTCAAGGTTCATACATGTTGTAGCATATGTCAGAATTTCATTCCTTTTAAGGCTTAATGATATTCCATTGTATGTATATAACACAATTTGTTTATCTGTTCATATATCAATGGACACTCGGGTTGCTTCCACATTTTGGCTATTGTGAATAATGGGTATACAGATGTTCAACTGTCCCTACTTTGATTCTTTTGGGTATGTATCCAGAAATGGAATTGCCGTATCAAAGGGTAATATTATTTTACTTTTTTGAGGAACAATCATACTATTTTTCACATCATTTCACATCATTTTACATTCCCCCCAGGAATGCACAAGGATTCCAACTTCTCCACATCCTTGACAACACATGTCATTTTTTTTCTTAATAATAGCCATCCTAATGGATATGAAGTGATATGTCATTGTGGTATTTATTTGCATTTCCCTAAAGGTGGTTGAATTTGAGCATCTTTCCAGGATTTACTGGCCATTTATATTTTCTTTGGACAAAAGTCTTTTAAGTCTTTACCTATTTTAAAATCAGATTGTTTGTTTTTTGCTCAGTTGTGGGTATTCTTTATATATTCTGTATATTAACCCCTTCTCAGATATACAATTTGCAATTTTTTCCCATTCTATGGGTTGCCATTTCACTCTGTCAATATTGTCCTTTGATGCACAAATTTTAAAATTTTTATAAAGTACAATTTATCTACTCTATCTTTCATTGCCTGTGCTTTTGATGTTGTATCCAAGAAATCATTACCAAATTCAATATAATGAAGATATTCCACTATGTTTTCTTCTAAGACTTTTATAGTTTTAGCTCTTATGTTTGGGTTTTTGATCCATTTTGAGTTAATTTTTGTATATGTATATAAGTATACCACTACATGCTTTTATACGTAGATATCTAGTTTACCCCATACTGTATGGTGAAAATATTGCCCTTTCCCATTGAATGGTCTTGGCAACTTTATTAAAAATCATTTGACCCTATGTATGAGGGTTTATTTCTGGGCTCTCTATTTAATTTCCATTCATCTATATGTCTGTATCTATGGCAGTGCCACACTATTTTGATTATTATGGCTTTGTAATACATTTTGAAACCTAGATATATGAGACCTCCAACATTATTCCTATTTTTCAAGATTGATTTGGCTATTTAGGATCCCTTGAGATTCCATGAATAAATTTAAGGATATATTTTTATATTTCTGCAAAAGCATCATTAGAATTTTTTTTCTTTTCAATATGTCTTTTATTATTAAATACTTTTATACCCACTAGTTTTTCTTTTAGATTCCACATATAAGTGATATCACACAAAAAATGGAGTATATTCTTTAAAAACTGTGATTCACTATGTTGTAAACCTGAAACTTATATAACATTGTACATCAACTTACCTCAATTTTAATTTTTTAAATAATTATTTATTTATAATTATTTATCTTAAACCTTTTTATACAATTTTTTTTTTTTTTGTTACGTGGGCCTCTCACTGTTGTGGCCTCTCCCGTTGCGGAGCACAGGCTCCGGACGCGCAGGCTCAGCAGCCATGGCTCACAGGCCCAGCCGCTCCGCGGCATGCGGGATCTTCCCGGACTGCAGCATGAACCCATGTCCCCTGCATCGGCAGGCGGACTCTCTACCACTGCACCACCAGGAAAGCCCTATACAATTTTTAAATGTTACTTTCCATTTATTTCAAAATATTGGCTATACTCCCTGTGTTGTACAATACATCCTTGAGCTTATCTTACACCCAACAGTTTGTATCTCCCATTCCCCCCACCCCATATGGACCTCCATTAGTAACCACGAGTTTGTTTTCTATATCTGCAAGTCTACTTCTTTTTTGTTACTTTCACAAATTTGTCTTTCTCTGACTCATTTCACTTAGCATAATGCCCTCCAAGTCTATCCATGTTGCTGCAAATGGCAAAATTTCATTCTTTTTTAGGGCTGAGCAGTAACCCATTGTGTGTGTGTGTGTGTGTGTATGTGTGTGTGTCTGTATCACATCTTCTCTACCCATTCCTCTCTTGATGGACATTTAGGTTTCTTCCATATCTTGGCAATTGTAAGTAATGCTGCTATGAACATTGGTGTGCATATATCTTTACAAAATTAGTGTTTTGTTTTTTTCAGATATATACCCAGGAGTGGAATTGCTGGGTCATAAGGTAGTTCTACTTTTAGTTTTTTTTTTGAGAAACCTCCATACTGTTTTCCACAGTGGCTGCATCAGTATACATTCCTACCAACAGTGTAAAAGGGTTCTCTTTTCTCCACATACTCGCCAACATTTTTTATTTGTGTTCTTTTTTGTTGATGGCTATTTTGACGGGTGTGAGGTAATATCTCATTGTGATTTTGATTTGCATTTCTCTAGTAATTAGAAATATTGAGCATCTTTTCATGTGCCTATTGGCCATCTGTATGTCTTCTTTGGAGAAATGTCTTGTTCAGTTTTCTGCCCATTTTTGATGAGGTTGTTTATTTTTGTTATTCAGTTGTATGAGTTGTTTGTATATTTTGGAAATTAAGCCTTTGTAGGTCACATCATTTGCAAATACTTTCTTTCAGTCCATAGATTGTCTTTTCATTTTGTTTATGGTTTCCTTTGCTGAGCAATAAACATGTGTATTTTAATAATTGTCACGTATATTCCTTTTTCCCAACTTTACTGCAGTATAATTGACAATTATTGTATATATTTAAGGCATAAAACGTGATGGTTTGATATACGTATATATTGTGAAATAATTACCACAATCAAGTTAATTAACACATCCATTATTTCACATAGTTACCATTTTGTGAGTGTGTTTGGTAAAAACACTTAAGATCTACTCTTTTAGCAAATTTCAATTATATACTACAGTATTATTAACTGTAGTCACCATGAACTTATTCATCATATAACTGAAAATTTGTACCCTTTGACCTTCTCCCCATTCTTTTTTTTTTTTTTTTTTTTTTTTTTTTTTTTTGCGTTATGCGGGCCTCTCACTGTTGTGGCCTCTCCCGTTGCGCAGCACAGGCTCCGGACGCGCAGGCTCAGTGGCCATGGCTCACGGGCCCAGCCGCTCCGCGGCATGTGGGATCTTCCCGGATCGGGATACGAACCCGTGTCCCCTGCATCGGCAGGCGGACTCCCAACCACTGCGCCACCAGGGAAGCCCCCCATTCTTGATGGATTAACTTTTTATCATTATAAAATGCCTTTCTTTATGTCTAGTAAAAATTTTTTGTCTTAAATTCTATTTTGTCTGATATTAGCTTAACCACCTCAGCTCTCTTTTGGTTACCATTTGCATGGTGTGTCTTTTTCCATTTTTTTACTGTCAACTTATATTTGTCTTTGAATCTGAAGTATTTCTCTAGTAGGCAGTAAAGAGTTGGTCATGTTATTTTTATTCACTTTTTGAAACTCTGGTTTTTGTTTTGAGTTTTCATTCCCTTTACTTTTAATGTAATTATTGATAAAGTAGGATTTATGTCTGTCACTTTGCTATTTATTTTATATATACCTGTATTGCCCCAATGCTCTATTATTCAATTATTGTCTATTTCTGTGTTAAATTGATATCTTATCATGTACCATTTTAATTTCCCTTCAGTTTCTTATGTAGCAGAATAATGCCCCCTGAAAGATGTGCATGTCCTTGTCCTAAAACCTGTGAATATGTTGCAATATGGAAAAGGGGGCTTTGCAAGTGTGATTAAGTTTATAATCTCGAGAGGACAAGCTCATCCTAAATTATCTTGATGAGCCCAATATAATCACAATGATTCTTATAGGTTAGAAGTTGATGAGTGATGTGATTTGGGGCTTTAAAGATAGAAGAGGGCCATTACCCAGAAATCTGGGAAGGCTCTAGAAGCTGGAAATGGCAAATAATGGATCTCCCCTACAGCCTCCAGAAGGAATGCAATCTTGTTAAGAATGTGACTTTAGCCTCATATAACCAATTAATAACCTCTGCATTCCATTAATGTAAAATGATACATTTGTGTTGCTTTAATCCATTATGTTATTGGTAATTTGCTGCAGCAGAAATGGGAAATAAATATATATTTTACAGAGTTAGTTTCTTTGTGGTTGCTCTGGCAATTACAGTTACAATCTTAACACAATCAAGTTTGGATTAATATCAACTTAATTTCAGTAGTATACAAAAACGCAGCTCCTATACACCTCCATTACCTCACATATTCCTTGTATTATTATTGTTATACAATTACATCTTTAAATATTTTTTTTAAATTAAGTTTTATTGAAGTATAGTTGATTTACAATTTTGGTTGGTCTCTGTACATCTTTAAATATCATAAGTGCATCAACACAGTACTATAATTATTACCATATGCAGTTATTTTTTTTAAGTAGATATGTGAAAAAAAGATTTAAAAATATATATATATATATATATATATATATATATATATATATATATAATATATTTCCTTTTATATTTACCTATATATTTACTCTACTGGTGTTTTTTTTATTTCAGACTGAAGGGCTCATTTTAGCATTTTTAGATCAGGCACACTAGTGACAAATTCTCTATTTTTCTTTGAAAATATCTTAATTTCAACTTCAATTTTTTTTTTTTTTTTTTTTTTTTTTTGCGGTACGTGGGCCTCTCACTGCTGTGGCCTCTCCTGTTGCAGAGCACAGGCTCCAGATGTGCAGGCTCAGTGGCCATGGCTCACGGGCCCGGCCACTCCACAGCATGTGGGATCTTCTCGGACTGGGGCACAAACCCATGTCCCCTGCATCAGCAGGCGGACTCTCAACCACTGTGCCACCAGGGAAGCCCTCAACTTCAATTTTTGAAAGATAGTTTTACTAGATATGGAATTCTTGGTTGACAAAGTTTTTCTTTCATTACTATGAATGTATTATCACATTGTTTTCCGACCTCAACTGTTTTCAATGAAAATTAACTGTTAGTCTTTTTGATAATGACATTTTGATGCATGTTTAGTTTATTCAAGGAAGGAAGAAAAAAGAATGAGGATGAAAACAGATGAAAAAATAGGAGGGTAGTAACAGATTATATTGGAGTGGTAGTCATGGGCCAAATAAATAAGTGACACATTCCTATTTTTTCTTCCCTCAAGCAACACACAGTGTAATTGTTAGATGTACCAAACTCTTCTCTAACATATAGATTAGAGTTGGGTTTAGGGTTAGATTAGTAGACAGAGAAATAACTCTCTAGGTATCTTGGAAATTATTAATTTATTCAAGTTATCAAGAAAATTCTATTCTAGCCTATGTACTCTATATATTCCCAAAGAGCCACTACTTCTGTGCCTATTCGAACTAAATAAAATTTTCTTTGGACTATAATGCAATGAGAAGTCATTATTGTCTCTTGGAGTGAATAATTGGCATTATTATTTTTTATTTAACACTTTACTTTTGGAAATGAAATTATTTGTTTTTTGATCAAGATTATCTAGTGTTAAAAAAGGTCACACTTCTATTTTGATGTCTCTCAATATCCTAACATTTCTGATCTTGTTGTATTCTTAGTTATGTTTTTATTGGCCATGTAATATTTCTGTTATGGATATACTTCAGAGTCATTAAGTGTTAAATAAAAGTCCTAAAATCACAAAAATGACTTCCAACTTAGAAAAATGATATATTTATGCCTTACAAAATCAACAATGCAACTCTTTTTGAAAATTACAGGTTTTATATGCACATTGTTTTATCTGCAACATTCTCATTAAAATAAGAAAATGTGAACTAAGTTATTTTGACATTTTGTATATATACTTATATATCAGTAACTTTTTGCATCTGTATCTTAATACATAATATGTACTTAGTAAATAGTAATGCTAGCTATCCTTAACAATGTGGTTATTATTAACAATATTGCTATCGTTATCTCTAAAGTGAAGGTAATAATACATATCAGGATTCTCAATTCCCAAATAAACACATTTGCATTTCATTATCCATCATTTATGAAAAACGAAGCACCCATGCAAAAATCACTGGAAAAAAATATTTCTAATAAATGATGTCATGATGTATTTTCCAAAGTTGGTAACTAAATATAAAATAGTTTTCTTTTTTTTTTTTTTTTTTTGCGGTATGCGGACCTCTCACTCTTGTGGCATCTCCCGTTGCGGAGCACAGGCTCCAGACGTGCAGGCTCAGTGGCCATGGTTCATGGGCCCAGCCACTCCACGGCATGTGGGATCTTCCTGGACCTGGGCACAAACCCATGTTCACTGCATCTGCAGGCGGACTCTCAATCACTGTGCCACCAGGGAAGCCCTAAAATAGTTTTCTTAAATAATTTAAATTTATTACTCTTAATATACTAAGATGCATGGGGCTAAAAATAGCATCATTTCCATGCTGTGCATGATGAGATAACAAGAAAACCCATTCACAGAAAAAATAGTGTAATTGGTTCAACTACATGATTATGTTTCATTAATTCCCATGGAGCATCCCTGTTGTTAAGGAGAAAATTATAACAGTTCATTAACAATGCCCTGATAGGGAGAGAGATTTAATTTCTACATGAAATACACATTAGAAATTTCTGGGTTGATTACTAGCTGTGATATACTTCATACTACTATTGGATCATCAGAAAGCACAACTGGATGTTTTCTCTCAAGAATAAGTCCTTTTGTGAGATTTTGAAGCTATTTTTTTATCCTTTACAGATTCGAAAATGTAAAACATACATACACATACACACACACACACACACACACACACACACACACATACACACGTAGATTAGTCTCAGCAGTACCTTTTGCTGCTAAATGCAGAAAGCCCTGCTGCTAATATTAAGAAAGGCCTGAAAAAAGGGAGATTTCTAGGCAAATGCTTCCCTTGAAGTACTGTGAAATATTTAAATTTCAGGCAGGTTTTTTGGAAAGTATTCAAAAAATTGCAGATAAGTTGACTAAACTCTTTTTATCAGTCCACTAATTTTAGTACTGCCATCTATATATCTTAGAGTTCACTATTTCTTGGCATAGCATTAAGACACAGAAAGTGGGTTGATCTCTTGAGACTGACAGGTTTTAATATAAGTTAATTTTGTAAGATATTTATCAGTAGCAGGTATGTTGGATTGTTTTATATGAAAATCATGCAAAAATAGATAAATCATGATTCAATTTCTAAAAACACAGTTAATCTCAAAGAATTCACCCTTAAGTCCTTTCCTTGAACTATATTATTTCCCTATTTAAATATCCTGCACAGGAATTGACTCTTCCCTGAAAAGGACCACATCAACAACCCATTTTCCATTACTCTCCCTAGCAACTCTTTGCATGTGAATACTTCTGTAATTGATTTTATGTATATCACTGAATTTTCAATGCTATGTTTTCCTATTCTTATTCTTCAATTTGTTTGTCTTTTTTCCACATTACATTTTAAGTTCAAGACATCATGCTCTTTACTTCATTTGTGACTCCCAAATTGG
This sequence comes from Phocoena sinus, assembly GCF_008692025.1. Lineage (NCBI taxonomy): Eukaryota > Metazoa > Chordata > Mammalia > Artiodactyla > Phocoenidae > Phocoena > Phocoena sinus. The sequence goes on along the minus strand of NC_045784.1, from coordinate 75,832,264 downwards.
CTAAAGAACTATATGTATGTTGATGTACAAATTATTTTTTGAAGTATAGGTGATTTACAATATGTTAGTTTCAGATGTATAGCATAGCCATTCAGTACTTTTACAGATTATACTCCATTATAAGTTATTAAAAGATAGTGGGTATAATTCTTTGTACTATATAATCTTTGCTGCTTATTTATTTTATACATAGTGGTTTGTATCTTTTACTCCCATGCCCCTAACTTGCCTCTGCTTCCTTCCCTCTCCCTGCTGGTAACCACAAGTTTGTTTTCTACTTATGTGGATCTGTTTCTGTTTTGCTGTATGCATTTATTTGTATTATTTCTTTAGATTCCACATATAAGTGAATCACACAGTATTTGTCTTTCTCTTTCTGACTTATTTCACTAAGCATAATGTTCTCTAAGTCCATCCAAGTTGCTGCCAATGGCAGAATTTCATTTATTTATGGCTGAGTAATATTCATATATATATATGTATATATGTATTGCATCTTCTTTATCCATTCTTCTGTTGATGGTCACTTGGGCTGCTTCCATATTTTAGCTATTGTAAATAGTATTGCTATAAACTCTGGCATGCATATATCCTTTTAAATTAGTGTTTTCATTTTTTTTTTAGATACATACCCAGAAGTGGAATTGTTGGAACATATGGTAGTTCTATTTTTAGTTTTGTGAGGAGCTCCCATACTGTTTTCCATAGTGGCTGCATCAATTTATATTGCCAGCAACAGTGTACAACTGTTTCCTTTTCTTTTAGGGTAAGTTTAGTTTTGATGAACTCTTAGTTTTTTGCTTGTCTGAGAAATTCTTTATCTCTCCTTCTATTCTAAATGATAATCTTACTGGGTAGAGTATCCTAGGTTGCAGTATTTTTTCCCTTTCAGCTCTTTGAATATATTATGTCACTCCCTTCTGACCTGCAAAGTTTCTGCAGAAAAATCAGCTGATAACGTTATGGATGTTCCCTTGTATATAACTGTTTACCTCTTGTTGCTTTTAGAATTATCTCTTTATTTTTATTTTATTTATTTATTTTTTTTTGTGGTACACGGGCCTCTCACTGTTGTGGCCTCTCCCGCTGTGGAACACAGGCTCCAGACGCGCAGGCTCAGTGGCCATGGCTCATGGGTCCAGCCACTCCACGGTACGTGGGATCCTCCTGGACCGGGGCGCGAACCCGCATCCCCTGCATCAGCAGGTGGACTCCCAACCACTGCGCCACCAGGGAAGCCCCTATCTCTTTATTTTTAACTTTTCCAATTTTAATTATGATATGCCTTGGTGTGGGTTTGTTTGGGTTCATCTTGTTTGGGATCCTCTGTTCTTCCGGTGCTGGAAATCTGTTTCCTTCTTCAGGTTTGGGAGATTTTAGCCATAATTTCCTCAAATACATTTTCAATACCCTTCTTTTTCTCTTCTCCTTCTGAGACCCCTATAATGTGAATGTTGTTATGCTTAATATTATTTCAGAGATCACTTAACTTGATATCATTTTAAAAACTTAGTTTTCCTTTTCACTGTTCTGATTGGGTAATTTCCATTATTCTATCTTCCAGATCACTTATGCATTCTTCTGTACCACTTAGTCTGCTATTCATTCCTTCTAGTGTGTTTTTTCCCCAGCTATGGAATTCTCATTTTTGATTTGGTCTTTTTTTTTATATTTTCTAGTTCCTTGGTAAAGTATTCACTGTTTACATCAATTCCTTTCCCTAATTTAACATTTTTATTACCAATGCTTTGAATTCTTTATCTGGTAAATTGTTCATTTCTGTTTCATGATTTCTTTTCTCAGGTTTTCTTTCCCCTTTTGTTCCTCTCCAATTTCATTTTGCTTATCTTTCTCTACCTCTATGAATGTAGGTGAATCAGTTACTTACTGAAGTCTTAAAGGGGTGTTCTTATGTGGGAGAGTCCCTATATATACTGTGTGTGCCCAATGCCTTTGGTGGGAGAGCTGGCTTTGACATGTTTGCAATCACATCTTTCCTTGGGGTGTGCTGGAAGCAATTACCATGTTAAGGGATGGGGGTGGAAATAGAGGGGCTAGAGCTGGCTCTAGTTGTGAAACAGTATTTCCTCTCTGTTCAGTGGCCATTGTTGCCCCATCATGGGTGGGGTCTAGTACCAAGTTGCTGGAGCAGAAGCCCTGAGTGTCGGACCAAGCTGGCTCTGTTCAGTTTAAGTGTGTGATTTTCTTTCTTCCTGCATTGGGATCCTTGCTCCAGAGGAGGGTAGTGCTGGATCAAGTGAAGCCCATGTATAGACAGATGTTCAGTGCACTTTCTGTGCAGGTGCCTGTGTCTCTGCTCAGACACAGCCTCATGTGCAAGTCCCCTTTGTCCCTCTGAGCCAATCACTTCCCCCAGCCTGTGCTGCTCCCACCCTGTTGTGGAATTGCTGGCAAAGAATGTGAGCCCATGTGGACTTTCAGTATGTATCATGGGGCAAGCTGTGGTACAGTGGCTGATGTCAGAGTTTTGAGCTTCTTCTGGTATGCTGCTTGAGTAAGTGCCAAAAATGGTCACTTCCAACCCATGCAGGCTCCACACTGAGAGCAGGCTGCTTCTGCCTCCCACAGCTGAGTCTATTCCCCAGTTGTGGTTGCCCTAAGTTTAGTGCTGTGCTAAGGCAGAGTCAGCAAGGCCAGAGTGTTTCTTCTACTCAGGCTGGAGAGTGTGATGAGGTGGTCACAGGAAATAAGGCAGCTCCTATAGCAGACCTATCTCTGCCCAGCCTTGGGGTCTAGCAAGCATGCTCCTGCTCTTCATGAACAAAGTCTAGACTTCACACAGCCCTTACGTTTGTCCTAGCGGTCCTCCAACTAACCAAGGGAACTTGTCTCCCCATGTAGGACCCCAGGACTTGGGTGCCCAGTCTGTGGTTTCAATCTCTCACTCCCCAGCGCTGGTATCTGCCCATGTAATCTCTCTCTTTCTCTGATTCCCCTCTTAGGAGCAGAAGTCCCGACCTGATTGCTTTTATTCCCTTCTTACTTGATTATCTGTATGTCTTTCTTTCAGCTTTGTTTGTATAGTAGTACTTCTGCCAGTTTCAAGTTAATTATCAGTGTGAATTGTTCCACATATAGATGTATCTTTGATGTGTTCCTGGGAGGAGGCGAGCTCCACGTCTTCTTATTCTGCCATCTTTATCCCACCTCCCAATTCTTTCCTTCATTTTCTATCAAGGTATTTCACACTTCAAAGTTATGTAACCAATTTAGTTCTCACTTTCTCAAATAAAATGCTTCCTATGTATCAACCAGTGTCCAATTAGGAGACAGAAACTACACAGTTATTTAAACAGGGGTAGTTTAATATAAAAAATTATTAAACTATGGTGAAAGGTTATAAGAGGTAAGAAGATGTTATAGAATACGACAAAGACTTAAGGATATCACCCAAAGTAGGTCAATCTTAGATTAATATACTTTCCCCAAGGCTGTGGTTCAGATCTCACTTGTGATTGTGTATTTGTAGCCCAATGGATGTTATAGATGTTTGCTATTTGTCCAGACTAGAGCTAGTCAGTAGTTGCTGGGCAAGCAATAAGCAACCCTCCAGAGAACAAACTTCAACAGGTCGTTGGATATGTGTATCAGCAGAGGCTAAGTACAGTGGTATGGGGTTTTTGATGTGACTAGGAGGGAGAGCTGTAGAGTTTAATGTCTATATTGGAAGGGCTATGGCTTCAGAGGGATCATAGAGGGTAAACCTCTTTGGGGACAGACAAGAAGAAAGATTCAGAGTGGTACCAGTTTGAGCAGGATGCCTGGAGCATGCAGAGACAGTTTGGGGACAGATTTAGAAAGATTATCAGGTTGGGCTGGGACTACAAAGCCACCAAAAGACTGTTTTCTGGGAGCATCACTCTACTGAGACTCTACTGAGAAAGTTCAACATGACATTCACTGTAAAGGATAAATGTTTAAAGGAATTCTACCCATTACAGGAGAATAGATTATTAAAGAGTGAATTTGGAGCTGAGAGTCAATAAATCGATAAGTGGCACACTCCATCTAACAGACATGCAATAACTATTATACTTTCTTTCCAAAAAGGCAGCTTACACTTTGACAAGAAATGTTACAGCTCATCCATTATTCTCTCTTTGAACCCTTGTGTTGCTATGTTTTTCTAGTTTATACTATAGTATTACACTCTACTAGCTAAAAATGTTGACCATGTAGACTTGGGATGCAAAGTACTTTATTATAATTTTATTTTTATTACAGATATTTTGGAGTGTTTTATGGTGCTGAGAAATATTTTAATATCACATGGTCTGATATCTTTATAATGTGCCAATTTAGTTGGGTTGAACTATATTTCCAAGAATTCTTTCTTTTATGTTTTCAGGTTTCAGTTCATGCTTGTGGAATTCAAGACATTTTATGATCCTTCCTTCCAGAGACTTTGTGTTCCAGCGTTGGACACAGAGACCACCATGCAGAGTTAGCTTAGACAATATCCATAAATGCATAAACCAATTCCCTAAAATATAAATATATTTCACATATATGAGCATATATACACATATATATATAGACACACTATATAGATGTGTGCATATGTATGCTAAATATATATGCATACATGTATACATAGATATGTGTGTAAGCACATATGTGTTATGGTTGGACATATATGTTCAACATATATATGTATACATGCATATAGATAGATAGATAGATAGACATACACATATATGAGTCCTGATACAGATGATTATAGCTTCTCAAAACTGTTTTGAAAAGTTAGAGTTTCAAAAATTATATATCATAATTATTGTTCACTGAAAGATTTATTTTGAGATAGCAAAGTCTTATTAAGTTATTCATATAACTTTAACTCTTATTATTTATTCAGTGGTTGTTATTAAATATAAAGGAGTAAATTTTCCATGAATCATCATTAAACTTCTAGAAAACGGAATCAAAGCACTTATTCCAATCAAATTATTTTGAGTTTGATTTTTTTAAACATCTTTATTGGAGTATAATTGCTTTACAGTGGTGTGTTAGTTTCTGATTTATAACAAAGTGAATCAGTTATTTATATATATATATATATATATATATATATATATATATATACACACATATGTTCCCATATCGCTTCCCTCTTGCATCTCCCTCACTCCCATCCTCCCTGTTCCACCCATCTAGGTGGTCAAAAACCACTGAGCTGATCTCCCTGTGCTATGCAGTTGCTTCCCACTACCTATCTGTTTTATGCTTGGTAGGGTATACATGCCCATGCCACGCTCACTTTGTCACAGTTTACCCTTCGTCCTCCTCATATCCTCAAGTCCATGCTCTAGTAGGTCTGTGTCTTTATTCCTGTTTCACCCATAGGTTCTTTATACAATTTTATTTATTTTTTCTTAGATTCCATATCTATGTGTTAACAGACGGTATTTGTTTTTCTCTTTCTGACTTACTTCACTCTGTATGACAGACTCTAGGTCCATCCAACTCACTACAAATAACTCAATATCATTTATTTTTATGATGGAGTAATATTCCATTGTATATATGGGCCACAACTTCTTTATCCATTCATCTGTTGATGAACACTTAGGTGGCTTCCGTATCCTGGCTATTGTAAATAGAGCTGCAATGAACATTTTGGTACATGACTCTTTTCGAATTATGGTTTTCTCAGGGCATATGCCCGGTAGAGGGATTGCTGGGTCGTATGGTAGTTCTATTTGTAGTTTTATAAGGAGCCTCCATCCTCTTATCGATAGTGGCTGTATCAATTTACATTCCCAACAACAGTGCAAGAGTGTTCACTTTTCTCCACACCCTCTCCAGCATTTATTGTTTCTAGATTTTTTGATGATGGCCATTCTGACAAGTGTGAGATGATATGTCATTGTAGTTGTTTTTTTTTTTTTTGTCATTGTAGTTTTGATTTGCATTTCTCTAATGATTAATGATGTTGACCATTCTTTCATGTGTTTATTAGCAATCCAAGGAGATTAATCCTTGGTCAGTTGCTTCATTTGCAAATATTTTCTCCCATTCTAAGGGTTGCCTCTTGGTCTTGTTTATGGATTCCTTTGCTGCGCAAAAGCTTTGAAGTTTCATTAAATCCCATTTGTTTATTTTTGTTTTTATTTCCATTTCTCTAGGAGGTGGGTCAAAATGGATCTGGCTGTGATTTATGTCACAGAGTGTTCTGCCTGTGTTTCTTCTAAAAGTTTGATAGTGTCTGGCCTAACATTTAGGTCTTTAATCCATTTTGAGCTTATTTTTGTGTATGGTATTAGGGAGTGTTCTAATTTCATACTTTTACATGTACCTGTCCAGTTTTCCCAGGACCATGTATTAGAAGAGGTTGTCTTTTCTCCACTGTATATTCTTGCCTCCTTTATCAAAGATAAGGTGACCATAAGTGCATGGTTCATCTCTGGGCTTTTTATCCTGTTCCATTGATCTATATTTCTGTTTTTGTGCCAGTACCATACTATCTTGATTACTGTAGCTTTGTAGTATAGTCTGAAGTCAGGGACCCTGATTCTTCCAGCTCCATTTTCCATTCTCAAGACTGCTTTGGCTATTCAGGGTCTTTTGTGTTCCCATACAAATTGTGAAATTTTTTGTTCTAGCTCTGTGAAAAATGCCAGTGGTTGTTTGATAGGGATTGCATTGAATCTGTAGATTGCTTTGGGTAGTAGAGTCATTTTCACAATGTTGATTCTTCTGATCTAAGAATATGGCATATCTCTCCATCTATTTGTCTCATCTTTAATTCCTTTCGTCACTGTCTTATAATTTTCTGCATACAGGTCTTTTTTTTTTTTTTAGATAAATGATAGTTTATTCCAAGAGATCCTCAAGAGATCTGGACTGTAAAAAGCAGGAAATGCTTGGGAAAAGAGACAGGTTTTTTTTTTTTTTTAACATCTTTATTGGGGTATAATTGCTTAACACAGGTGTGTTAGTTTCTGCTTTATAACAAAGTGAATCAGTTATACATATACATATGTTCCCATAGGTCTTTCCTCTTGCGTCTCCCTCCCTCCCATGGACCCTATCCCACCCCTCCAGGCTGTCACAAAGCACCGAGCCAATATCCCTGTGCCAGGCGCTGCTTCCCACTAGTCATCTACCTTAGTACGTTTGTTAGTGTGTATATGTCCATGACTCTCTCTCGCTCTGTCACGACTCACCCTTCCTGCTCCCCATATCCTCAAGTCCGTTCTCCAGTAGGTCTGCATCTTTATTCCTGTCTTACCCTTAGGTGCTTCATGACATTTTTTTCTCTTAGATTCCATATATATGTCTTAGCATAAGGTATTTGTCTTTTTCTTTCTGACTTACTTCACTCTGCATGACAGACTCTAGGTCCATCCACCTCATTACAAATAGCTCAATTTCGTTTCTTTTTATGGCTGAGTAATATTCCATTGTATACATGGGCCACATCTTCTTTATCCATTCATCTGATGATGGGCACTTAGGTTGTTTCCATCTCCGGGCTATTGTAAACAGAGCTGCAATGAACGTTTTGGTACATGACTCTTTGAATTTTGGTTTTCTCAGGGTATATGCCCAGTAGTGGGATTGCTGGGTCATATGGTAGTTCTATTTGTAGTTTTTGAAGGAACCTCCATACTGTTCTCCATAGTGCCTGAACCAATTCACATTCCCACCAGCAGTGCAATAATGTTCCCTTTTCTCCACACCTTCTCCAGCATTTAATGTTTCTAGATTTTTTGATGATGGCCATTCTGACTGGTGTGAGATGATATCTCATTGTAGTTTTGATTTGCATTTCTCTAATGATTAATGATGTTGAGCATTCTTTCATGTGTTTGTTGGCAGTCTGTATATCTTCTTTGGAGAAATGTCTATTTAGGTCTTCTGCCCATTTTTGGATTGGGTTGTTTGTTTTTTGTTACTGAGCTGCATGAGCTGCTTGTAAACCTTGAAGATTAATCCTTTGTCAGTTACTTCATTTGCAAATATTTTCTCCCATTCTGAGGGTTGTCTTTTGGTCTTGTTTATGGTTTCCTTTGCTGTGCAAAAGCTTTAAAGTTTCATTAGGTCCATTTGTTTATCTTTGTTTTAATTTCCATTACTCTAGGAGGTGGGTCAGAAAGGATCTTGCTGTGATTTATGTCATAGAGTGTTCTGCCTATGTTTTCCTTTAAGAGTTTGAGAGTTTCTGGCCTTACATTTAGGTCTTTAATCCATTTTGAGCTTATTTTTGTGTATGGTGTTAGGGAGTGATCTAATCTCATACTTTTACATGTACCTGTCCAGTTTTTCCAGCACCACTTATTGAAGAGGCTATCCTTTCTCCACTGTACATTCCTGCCTCCTTTATCAAAGATAAGGTGTCCATATGTGCATGGGCTCATCTCTGGGCTTTTTATCCTGTTCCATTGACCTATCTTTCTGTTTTTGTGCCAGTACCATACTGTCTTAATTACTGTAGCTTTGTACTATAGTCTGAAGTCAGAGAGCCTGATTCCTCCAGCTCCATTTTTCGTTCTCAAGATTGCCTTGGCTATTCAGGATCTTTTGTGTTTCCATACAAATTGAGAAATTTTTTGTTCTAGTTCTGTGAAAAATGCCAGTGGTAGTTTGATAGGGATTGCATTGAATCTATAGATTGCTTTTGGTAGTAGAGTCATTTTCACAATGTTGATTCTTCTAATCCAAGAACATGGTATATCTCTCCATCTATTGTATCACCTTTAATTTCTTTTATCAGTGTCTTATAATTTTCTGCATACAGGTCTTTTGTCTCCGTAGGTAGGTTTATTCCTAGATATTTTATTCTTTTTGTTGCAATGGTAAATGGGAGTGTTTTCTTGATTTCACTTGCAGATTTTTCATCATTAATATATAGGAATGCCACAGATTTCTGTGCATTATTTTTGTATCCTACTACTTTACCAAACTCATTGATTAGCTCTAGTAGTTTTCTGGTAGCATCTTTAGGATTCTGTAAGTATTGTATCATGTCATCTGCAAACAGTGATAGCTTTACTTCTTCTTTTCCGCTTTGGATTCTTTTATTTCCTTTTCTCCTCTGATTGGTGTGGCTAAAACTTCCAAAACAATGTTGAATAAGAGTGGTGAGAGCGGGCAACCTTGTCTTGTTCCTGATCTTAGTGGAAATGCTTTCAGTTTTTCACCATTGAGGATGATGTTGGCTGTGGGCTTGTCATATATGGCCTTTATTATGTTGAGGAAAGTTCCCTCTATGCCTACTTTCTGCAGGGTTTTTATAATAAATGGGTGTTGAATTTTGTCAAAAGTTTTCTCTGCATCTATTGAGATGATCATATGGTTTTTCTCCTTCAATTTTTAATATGGTTTATCACATTGATAGATTTGCGTATATTGAAGAATCCTTGCATTCCTGGAGTAAACCCCACTTGATCATGGTGTATGATCCTTTAATGTGCTCTTGGATTCTGTTTGCTAGTATTTTGTTGAGGATTTTTGCATCTATCTTCATCAGTGATATTGGCCTGTACTTTTCTTTCTTTGTGACATCCTTGTCTGGTTTTGGTATCAAGGTGATGGTGGCCTCGTAGAAGGAATTTGGGAGTGTTCCTCCCTCTGCTATATTTTGGAAGAGTTCGAGAAGGATTGGTATTAGCTCTTCTATCATTTTTTGATACAATTTGCCTGTCAAGCCATCTGGTCCTGGGCTTTTGTTTGTTGGAAGATTTTTAATCACAGTTTCAATTTCAGTGCTTGTGATTGGTCTGTTCATATTTTCTAGTTCTTCCTGATTCAGTCTTGGCAGGTTGTGCATTTCTAAGAATTTGTCCATTTCTTCCAGATTGTCCATTTTATTGGCATAGAGTTGCTTGTAGTAATCTCTCATGATTTTTTTTATTTCTGCAGTGTCAGTTGTTACTTCCCCTTTTTCATTTCTAATTATATTGATTTGAGTCTTCTCCCTTTTTTCTTGATGAGTCTGGCTTGTGGTTTATCTATTTTTTTTTTTTCTCAAAGAACCAGCTTTTAGTTTTATTGATCTTTGCTATTGTTTCCTTCATTTCTTTTTCATTTATTTCTGATGTGATTTTTATGATTTCTCTCTTTCTGTTAGCTTTGGGGTATTTTTGTTCTTCTTTCTCTAATTGCTTGAGTTGCAAGGTTAGGTTGTTTATTCGAGATGTTTCCTGCTTCTTAAGGTGGGCTTGTATTGCTATAAACTTCCCCCTTAGAACTACTTTTGCTGCATCCCATAGGTTTTGGGTCGTTTTGTCTCCATTGTCATTTGTTTCTAGGTATTTTTTATTTCCTCTTTGATTTCTTCAGTGATCACTTCATTATTAAGTAGTGTATTGTTTAGCCTCCATGTGTTTGTATATTTTACAGATCTTTTCGTGTAATTGATATCTAGTCTCATGGCGTTGTGGTCAGAAAAGATATTTGATACAATTTCAATTTTCTTAAATTTACCAAGGCTTGATTTGTGACCGAAGATATGATCTATCCTGGAGAGTGTTCCATGAGCATTTGAGAAAAATATGTATTCTGTTGTTTTTGGATGGAGTATCCTATAAAGGTCAATTAAGTCCATCTTGTTTAATGTACATTTAAAGTTTGTGTTTCCTTATTTATTTTCATTTTGGATGATCTGTCCATTGGTGAAAGTGGGGTGTTAAAGTCCCTTACTCTGAATGTGTTACTGTCGTTTTCCCCTTTTATGGCTGCTAGTATATGCCTTATGTATTGAGGTGCTCGTATGTTGGGTGCATAAATATTTACAATTGTTATATCTTCTTCTTGGATCGATCCCTTAATCATTATGTAGTGTCCTTCTTTGTCTCTTCTAATAGTCTTTATTTTAAAGTCTATTTTGTCTGATACGAGAATTGCTACTCCAGCCTTCTTTTGGTTGCCATTTGCATGGAATATCTTTTTCCATCCCCTTACTTTCAGTCTGTATGTGTCTCTACGTCTGAAGTGGGTCTCCTGTAGACAGCATATGTAAGGGTCTTGTTTTTGTATCCATTCAACTAATCTGTGTCTTTTGGTGGGAGTATTTAGTCCATTTACATTTAAGGTAATTATCGATATGTATGTTCCTATTGCCATTTTCTAAATTGTTTTGGGTTCGTTATTATAGGTCATTTCCTTCTCTTGTGTTTCTTGTCTAGAGAAGTTACTTTAGCATTTCTTGTAAAGCTGGTTTGGTGGTGCTGAACTTTCTCAGCTTTTACTTGTCTGTAAATCTTTTAATTTCTCCATCAAATTTGAATGAGATCCTTGCTGGGTAGAGTAGTCTTGGTTGCAGGTTTTTCTCCTTCATCACTTTCAGTATGACCTGTCAAGCCCTTCTGGCTTGTAGGGTTTCTGCTGAGAGATCAGCTGTTAACCTTATGGGGATTCCTTTGTGCGTTATTTATTGCTTTTCCCTTGCTGCTTTTAATATGCTTTCTTTGTATTTAATTTTTGACAGTTTGATTAATATGTGCCTTGGCGTCTTTCTCCTTGGATTTATCCTGTATGGGACTCTCTGTGCTTCCTGGACCTGATTAAGTCTTTCCTTTCCCATATTAGGGAAGTTTTCATCTATAATCTCTTCAAATATTTTCTCAGTTCCTTTCTTTTTCTTTTCTTCTTCTGGAACCCCTATAATTCGAATGTTGGTGCATTTAATGTTGTCCCAGAGGACTCTGAGGCTGTCCTCAGTTCTTTTCATTCTTTTTTCTTTATTCTGCTCTGCAGTAGTTATTTCCACTACTTTATCTTCCAGGTCACTTATCCGTTCTTCTGCCTCAGTTATTCTGCTATTGATCCCCTCTAGAGTACTTTTAATTTCATTTGTTGTGTTGGTCATTATTGCTTTTTTCATCTTTATTTCTTCTAGGTCCTTGTTAACTGTTCTTGCATTTTGTCCATTCTATTTCCAAGATTTCGGATCATCCTTACTATCATTATTCTGAATTATTTTTCAGGTAGACTGCCTATTTCCTCTTCATTTGTTAGGTCTGGTGCATTTTTAAATTGCTCCTTTATCTTCTGTGTGTTTTTCAGTCTTCTAATTTTGCTTATCTTACTGTGTTTGGGGTCTCCTTATTGCAGGCTGCAGGTTCGTAGTTCCCGCTGCTTTTGATGTCTGTCTCCAGTGGCTAAGGTTGTTTCAGTGGGTTGTGTAGGCTTCCTGGTGGAGGGGACTAGTGTCTGTGTTGTGTGGATGAGGCTGGATATTGTCTCTCTAGTGCGCAGTTTCACGTCTGGTGGTGTGTTTTGGGGTGTCTGTGGACTTATTATGATTTTCGGCAGCCTCTCTGCTAATTAGTGGGTTGTGTTCCTGTTTTGCTAGTTGTTTGGCATAGGCTGTCCAGCACTGTGGCTTGCTGGTCGTTGAGTGAAGCTGGGTGTTGGTGTTAAGTTGGAGGTCTCTGGGAGATTTTCGCCATTTGATATTATGTGGAGCTGGGAGTTCTCTTGTTGACCAGTGTCCTGAAGTTGGCTCTCCTACCTCAGAGGCAGAGCCCTGACTCCTGGCTGGAGCACCTAGAGCCTTTCATGCACACGGCTCAGGATAAAAAGGAGAAAAAAATAGAGAGAATTAGTAGAATTATGAGGAAAGAAAGAAGGAAAGGAGGGAAGGAAGGAAGAAAGAAAGAAAGAAGCAAAGAAGGCAAGAAGGAAAGAAAGGAGGGAGGGAGGGAGGAAGGAAGGAAGGAGGGAAAGAAGGAAAAGAGACAGAAAGAAAGGAGATACGGTAAAAATAAAATAAAGTATAATAATGTTATTGAATTAAAAAATATTTATTTAGAAAAAAAAGGGATGGTTAGAACCTTAGGACAAATGTTGGAAGCAAAGCTATACAGACAAAATCTTACACAGAAGCATACACATACACCCTCACAAAAAGAGGTAAAGGGGGAAAAATCATAAATATTGCTCTCAGAGACGACCTCCTCAATTTGGGATGATTCGTTGTCTAAAAGAGGGAAGGAAGGAAGGAAAGAAAGAAAGAATGAATGAAGGTAAAGTATAACAAAGTTATTAAAATTAAAATTAATTTTTAAGAAAAAAAATTTTTTTAAAAAACATGGACGGATAGAACCCTAGGACAAATGGTGGAAGCAAGACTTTACACAAGATCTCACACAGAAGCATACACATACACATTCACAAAAAGAGGAAAAGGGAAAAAAGTCATAGATCTTGCTCCTAAAGTCCACCTCCTCAATTTGGGATCATTCCTTGTCTATTCATGTATTCCACAGATGCAGGGTACATCAAGTTGATTGCAGAGCTTTAATCTGCTGCTTCTGAGGCTGCTGGGAGAGATTTCCCTTTCTCTTCTTTGTTCTCACAGCTCACAGGGGCTCAGGTTTGGATTTGGCCTTGCCTCTGAGTGTAGGTCGCTGGAGGGCATCTGTTTTTTGCTCAGACAGGACGGGGTTAAATATGCCGCTGATTCGGGGGCTCTGGTGCACCCAGGCCGGGGAGGAGGGAGGGGCACTGCATGTGGGGCAGGCCTGCGGCAGCAGAGGCCAGCATGGCGTTGCACCAGCCTGAGGCCCGCCGTGCGTTGTCCTGGGGAAGTTGTCCCTGGATCCCGGGAACCTGGCAGTGGCGGGCTGCACAGGCTCCACGGAAGAGGGGTGTGGAGAGTGACCTGTGCTCACACACATGCCCCTTGTTGGCGGCAGCAGCAGCCTTAGCGTCTCCCGCCTGTCTCTGGGGTCCGTGCTTTTAGCCGCAGCTCGTGCCCGTCTCTGGTGTCTGCGCTTTTAGCTGTGGCCTGCGCCCTTCTCTGGTGTTCCTTTAAGCAGCGCTCTTCAACCCCTCTCGTCGCGCACCAGGAAACAAAGAGGGAAGAAAAAGTCTCTTGCCTCTTTGGCAGGTGCAGACTTTTACCCGGACTCCCTCCCGGCTAGACGTGGTGCACTAACCCCTTCAGGATATGTTCAAGCCGCCAACCCCAGTCCTCTCCCTGCGCTCCATCCGAAACTGAAAACCAAGCCTCAGCTCGCAGCCCGGCCTGCCCCGGCGGGTGAGCAGACAAGCCTCTCAGGATGGTGAGTGCAGGTCGGCACCAGTCCTCTGTGCGGGAATCTTCCCGCTTTGCCCTCCGCACCCATTGCTGTGCCCTCCTCCGTGGCTCTGAAGCTCCCCCCTCCGGCTCCCGCAGTCTCTGCCCGCGAAGTGGCTTCCTAGTGTGTGTGGAAACTTTTCCTCCTTCACAGCTCCCTCCCACTGGTGCAGGTGCCATCCCTATTCTTTTGTCTCTGTTTTTTCTTTTTTTTTTCTTTTGCCCTACCCAGGTACATGGGGAGTTTCTTGCATTTTGGGAGGTCTGAGGTCTTCTGCAAACCTTCAGTAGGTGTTCTGTAGGAGTTGTTCCACGTGTAGATGTATTTCTGGTGTATCTGTGGGGAGGAAGGTAATCTCCGCGTCTTACTCTTCCACCATCTTCCTGCATACAGGTCTTTTGTGCCCTTAGGTAGGTTTATTCGTATATACTTTATTCTTTTTGTTGCAGTGGTAAATGGGAGTGTTTTCTTCATTTCACTTTCAGATTATTCATCATTAGTGTATAAAAGTGCCAGAGATTTCTGTGCATTATTTTTGTATCCTGCTACTTTACCAAATTCACTGATTAGCTCTAGTGGTTTTCTGGTAGCATTTTTAGGATTCTCTATGTATAGTATCATGTCATCTGCAAACAGTGTCAGCTTTACTTCTTCTTTTCCGATTTGGATTCCTTTTATTTATTTTTCTTTCCTGATTGCTGTGGCTAAAACTTCGAAAGCTATGTTGAATAAGAGTGGAGAGAGTGGGCAACCTTGTCTTGTTCCTGATCTCAGTGGAAGTGCTTTCAGTTTTTCACCATTGAGGATGATGTTGGCTGTGGGTTTGTCATATATGGCCTCTATTATGTTGAAGAAATTTTCCTCTATGCCTACACTCTGCAGGGTTTTTATCATAAATGGGTGTTGAATTTTGCCAAAAGCTTTCTCTGCATCAGTTGTGGTGATCATATCGTTTTTCTCCTTCAATTTGTTAATATGGTGTATCACATTGATTGATTTGTGTATATTGAAGAATCCTTGCATACCCGGAATAAACCCCACTTGATCATGGTGTATGATCCTTTTACTGTGCTGTTGGATTCTGTTTGCTAGTATTTTGTTGAGGATTTTTGCATCTATGTTCATCAGTGATATTCACCTATAGTTTTCTTTCATTGTGCCATCTTTTTCTGGTTTTGGTATCAGGGTGATGGTGGCCTCGTAGAATGAGGTGGGGAGTGGTCCTCCCTCTGCTATATTTTGGAAGAGTTTGAGCAGGATAGGTGTTCACTCTTCTCTAAATGTTAGATAGAATTCACCTGTGAAGCCATCTGGTCCTGGGCCTTTGTTTGTTGGAAGAACTTTTGTTTTGTTTTGTTTTGTTTTTTGTAGTACGCAGGCCTCTCACTGCTGTGGGCTCTCCCATTGCAGAGCACAGGCTCCGGATGCACAGGCTCAGTGGCCATGGTTCACGAGCCCAGCCACTCTGCGGCACGTGGGATCTTCCAAGTCCAGGGCACGAACCCATGTCCCCTGCATCAGCAGGTGGACTCTCAACCACTGCATCACCAGGGAAACCCTGTTGGAAGAATTTTAATCACAGTTTCAATTTCAGTGCTTGTAATTGGTCTGTTCATATTTTCTATTTCTTCCTGGTTCAGTCTCAGCAAGTACTGCATTTCAAAGAATTTGTCCATTTCATCCAGGTTGTGCATTTTATTGGCATAGAGTTGCTTGTAGTAATCTCTCATGATCTTTTGTATTTCTGCAGTTTCAGTTGTTATTTCTCCTTTTTCATTTCTAATTCTATTGATTTGAGTCTTCTCTCTTTTCTCTTGATGAGTATGGCTAATGGTTTATCTATTTTGTTTGTCTTCTCAAAGGAACAGCTTTTAGTTTTATTGATCTTTGCTCTCATTTCCTTCATTTCTTTTTCATTTATTTCTGATCCGATTTTTATGATTTATTTCCTTCTGCTAACTTTGGGGTTTTTTTTTGTTCTTTCTCTAATTGCTTTAGGTGCAAGTTTAGATTGTTTTTTCAAGATGTTTCCTGTTTATTAAGATAGGATTGTATTGCTACAAACTTCCTTCTTAGAACTGCGTTTGCTGCATCCCATAGCTTTTGTGTCGTCGTGTCTCCACTGTCATTTGTTTATATGTATTTTTTGATTTCCTCTTTGATTTATTCAGTGATCACTTCGTTATTAAGTACTGTATTGTTTAGCCTCCATGTGTTTTTATTTCTTACAGATCTTTTCCTGTAATTGATACCTTGTCTCATAGGTTTGTTGTCGGAAAAGCTGCCTGAGAGAATTTCAATTTTCTTAAATATACCAAGGCTAGATTTGTTCCCCAAGATATGATCTATCCTGTAGAATGTTCCATGAGCACTTGAGAAAAAAATGTGTATTCTGTTGTTTTTGGATCGAATGTCCTATACATATCAGTTAAGTCCATCTTGCTTAATGTATCATTTCAAGCTTGTGTTTCCTTATTTATTTTCATTTTGGATGATCTGTCCATTGGTAAAAATGGTGTGTTAAAGTCCCCTACTATTACTGTGTTATTGTTGATTTCCCCTTTTATAGCTGTTAGTATTTGCCTTATGTATTGAGGTGCTCTGATGTAGGGTGCATAAATATTTACAATTTTTATATCTTCTTGGAATGATGCCTTGATCATTATGTAGTGCCCTTCTTTGTCTCTTGTAAGAGTCTTCATTTTAAAGTCTATTTGTCTGATATGAGAATCGCTTTTCCAGCTTTCTTTTGATTTCCAGTTGTATGGAATATATTTTTCCATCTCCTCACCTTCAGTCTGTATGTGTCCCTAGGTCTAAAGTGGGTGTCTTGTACACAACAGATATACGGGTCTTTTTTCTGTATCCATTGAGCCAGTCTGTGTCTTTTGCTGGGAGCATTTAATTCATTTACATTTAACGTAATTAATATTACCTTAAATATGCATGTTCCTATTCCCATTTTCTTAATAGTTTTGGGTTCGTTATTGTAGGTCTTTTCCTTCTTTTGTTTTTTTTTTGCCTGGAGAACATCCTTTAGCATGTGTTGTAAAGCTGGTTTGGTGGTGCTGAACTCTCTCAGCTTTTGCTTGTCTGTAAAGCTTTTAATTTCTCCATCAAGTCTGAATGAGATCCTTGCTGGGTAGAGTAATCTTGGTTGAAGGTTTTTCTCCTTCATCACTTTAAATATGTCTTGCCACTCCCTTCTGGCTTGCAGAGTTTCTGCTGATAGGTCAGCTGTTAATCTTATGGAGATTTTCTTGTGTGTTATTTGTTGCTTTTCCCTTGCTTGTTTTAATATGTTTTCTTTGTACTTAGTTTTTGATAGTTTGATTAATATGTGTCTTGGCATAATTCTCCTTGGATTTATCCTGTATGGGACTCTGTGCTTCCTGGACTTGATTAACTATTTCCTTTCCCATATTAGGGAAGTTTTCAACTATAATCTCTTCAAATATTTTCTCAATCCCCTTCTTTTTCTCTTCTTCTTCTGGGAGCCCTATGATTCAAATGTTGGTGCATTTAATGTTGTCCCAGAGGTCTCTGATACTGTCCTCAGTTCTTTTCATTCTTTTTTCTTTATTCTGCTCTGTAGTAATTATTCCCGATACTTTATCTTCCAGGTCACTTATCTGTTCTTCTGCCTCAGTTTTTCTTCTATTGATGCCTTCTGGAGTATTTTTAATTTCATTTATTTTGTTGTTCATCATTGCTTGTTTCCTCTTTGGTTTTTCTATGCCCTTGTTAAATGTTTCTTGCATTTTCTCTATTTTGTTTCCAAGCTTTTGGATCATCTTTACTTCATTATTCTGAATCCTTTTTCTGGTAGACTGCCTATTTCCTCTTCATTTGTTAGGTCTGGTGGTTTCTTACCTTGCTCCTTCATCTGCTGTGTGTTTTTCTGTCTTCTCATTTTGCTTATCTTACTGTGTTTGGGGTCTTGTTTTCACAGGCAGCAGGTTCGTAGTTCCCGTTGTTTTTGGTTTCTGTCCCCAGGGGTTAAATTTTGTTCAGTGGGTTGTGTAGGTTTCCTTTTGGAGGGGACTAGTGCCTGTGTTCTGGTGGATGAGGCTGTATCTTGTCTTTCTTGTGGGCAGGTCCACGTCTGGTGGTGTGTTTTGGTGTGTCTGTGTCTTAATTATGATTTTAGGCAGCCTCTCTGCTAATGGGTGGGGTTGTATTCCTGGCTTGCTAGTTGTTTGATATAGGGTGTCCAGCACTGTAGCTTGGTGGTCATTGAGTGAAGTTGGGTCTTGGTTTTGAGATGGAGTTTTCTGGGAGATTTTTGCCATTTGATTTTACATGGAGGTGAGAGGTCTCTTGTGGACCAATGTTCTGAAGTTGTGTCTCCCACTCAGAGGCCCAGCCCTGATGCCTGTATGGAGCACCAAGAGACTGTCCTCCACATGGCTGAGAATAAAAGGGAGAAAAAAAGAAAGAGTATAAAATAAAATAAAGTAAGATAAAATAAAATTATTAAATTAAAAAATAAAAAAAATAATTATTAAGGAAAAAAATTTAAAAAGAAAAAACAAAAACGGACAGAAAAAACCCTAGGACAAATGGTGAAAGCAAAGCTATACAGACAAAATCTCACACAGAAGCATACACATTCACACTCACAAAAAGTGGAAAAGGGGACAAAATAATATATCTTGCATTCAAAGTCCACCTCCTCAATTTGAGATGATTTGTTGTCTTTTTGTGTATTCCACAGATGCAGGGTACATCAAGTGGATTGTGGAGATTTAATTTGCTGCTCCTGAGGCTGCTGGGAGAAATTTCCCTTTCTCTTCTTTGTTCCCACAGCTCCCCAGGTTCAGCTTTGGATTTGGCCCTGCCTCTTCGTGTTGTTCGCCTGAGGGTGCCTGTTCTTTGCTCAAACAGTACTGGTTAAAGGAGCCACTGATTCAGGGGCTCTGGCTCACTCAGGCCTGTGGGGAGGGAGGTGTATGGCTGCAGGGTGAGCGTGTGGTTGCAGAGGCTGGCATGACATTGTACCAGCCTGCAGTGTTTCATCCATTCTCCCTGGGAAGTTGTCCCTGCATCACGGGACACTGGCAGTGGTGTGCTGCACAGGCTCCCAGGAGAGGAGGTGTGGATATTGACCTGTGCTCACACACAGGCTTCTTGGTGGCTGCAGTAGCAACCTTAGCATCTCATGCCCATCTCTGGTGTCTGCACTGATAGCTGTGGCTTGTACCAATCTCTAGAGCTCCTTTAAACAGCGCTATTAATTCCCTCTCCTCACTCACCAGTAAACAAAGAAGCAAGAAAAAGTGTCTTGTCTCTTCGGCAGCTGCAGACTTTTTCCGGACTCCCTCTTGGCTAGCTGTGGTGCATAACCCCCTGCAGGCTGTGTTCATGCTGCCAACCCCAGTCCTCTCCCTGCATCAGACCAAAGCCTGAGCTTCAGCTCCCAGTCCCCACCTGTCCCGGCGGGTGAGTAGACAAGCCTCTCAGTCTGGTGAGTGCTGGTCGGCACCGATCCTCTGTGTGGGAATCTCTCGTCTTTACCCTCCTCACCCCTGCTGCTGCACTCTCCTCCATAGCTCTGAAGCTTCCTCCCTCCACCACCCGCAGTCTCCTCCCATGAAAGGGCTTCCTAGTGTGTGGAAATCTTTCTTCCTTCACAGCTCCCTCCCACTGTTCCAGGTCCCATCCCTATTCTTTTGTCTGTGTTTTTTCTTTTGCCTTACCCAGGTCCGTAGGGAGTTCCTTGTCTTTTGGGAGGTCTGACATCTTCTGCCAGCGTTCAGTGGGTGTTCTGTAGGAGTTGTTCCATATGTAGATGTATTTCTGACGTATCTGTGGGGAGGAAGGTGATCTCCACGTCTTACTCTTCCGCCATCTTCTGCTGTCTATCTGAGTTTGATATCTTAAAAATAATCATCTTATTGGCATTTACATAAGGAAAAATTAGATCTCAATAGTTTTATTTATAAAGAAAATTACAATCTTACTACCCATTCCCCTATGGCCCCCTCTCATAACAACCCTTGAAGTAAAGAGTACCACTGCCATCCTTAGTTTGGGCTATGCTTTGTATTGATGACTACTTATTAAACTATTGCTTTGGTGGGTTTAGGTGAGAGAAGGAAAAATAGGTTTGATAGACACTTTCACTTTGGTTCTTTCTCTGAAACTCAGCAAAAAGGTCTTGTTGTTGCTGCTTTAAAGATCCATATGGGGGAAATGTCTTCTGTATTGTCATAAGGCATATGATGTGTCTAAACATGGCCTTATCATTATAGTCCTTAAAACAGTATCTATAAAATGTAGTTTATCTTTTTATTATTAATCTAATAATTTATCATCGATAAATAATCTAGTATGGACATAGATTTTTTAATATGTAGATTTCATTCCATTAAAATTTATGTTAAAATTTAGTAACTTCACACAAAGTTTTATAAATTAACAAAATGGATTGGATATGCTACTTTTGACAACACAAAAATTACCTCAAAATAGTATAAGAATATCTATTACCTTCTTTTAGCTTACTATTGAATTTTCTTGCTTTTTAAAGTCAACTCTAGGGAATTTTTTGAGTAAGGCATTTTCTAAAATGGAAAATTTCATGCTGAAAGCACTTCTCTTTGCAAGGTAGTTATAAATGAGGTCTCCCTTCCTGAGTTTGAGTTTTTCAATTATATATCTAACCTCTTATCTCATTCTTATCACTCTTTGGAGATTTATTCCCCCAATATTTTACAGAGATGTCAGGATACCTACAAACTTGTCCACTGCATAGTATTGAGCATCCTAGAGGGCAGTGATACAATTCCTGATGATCCAGGAGCTAATTTCTTCCCTGCCTCAGCTTGGGGAAGTAATTTTCAAGCTTTTAATTCCAAAGAGTGAGTTCTATATATGATGTGTGCTCTTTGCTGATATAGCCTTATAATTATTTTTTAATGTTGCAGACCTGTAAACATATATAATCATAAACCCTTTACTGCAGATGTAGTTCTATGTAACTTGGAGACTAGATGTCTATAGTTGGCATAACAAACCAAGAACATCAACACAGGTAGCAGTTTTGGAAACTGGACAGTAATATTTTACAAAGAGCAGGGAAGAAATAAATTGCTAAACATTTTGTTTCTGTGAACTCATTCTGACAGTTGGTGTGGTTATTTTTGCTCTTTCTCAAATTGAAAGCTGTGGCCTCCAATTTCTGAAAGAAAAATCAGTTTTGCTACACAAGAGAATTATACAACATAATATGTCAAAAGGTCAATAAGCAGAGTATATTTTTAGCTACAGTTTTGTTGCTTTTAAAGAGACCTTGTAAAATGCACCAACAATCATGAAACAGAATCCAATACTTATCAATACAGCATATGGAACATAAGAGTATTTTTTTTTAATTTTTGGTAAGATTGGAGGACAGTTACAAAGAAAATCTTCACATGGTGCAATAGGATTCTTTTAAGCCTCAGAAATATTAGAGACTAGATGTGGTCTTTCTGATTCCCATTATGTTTTTGGAGTAATCATCCACATAATTAAATTGACAACCCATTGGGAATAATATATTGAAATCAGTTATTTTAGTACTCTTAAGAAGTGCTCATGAACTCCCTCACTCTTTTCCCCATATTTTAAAGTTATAGAGCACTCCTAACTTTGTAACTGTGTCTGCTTCCCAGAGAACAAATGCCAGCACAATTGGTACCACAAGTGCTCTGAAAGAGTAGCTGGGAAAGGTAGGCTAATTGCATATCTTACACACTGTAAAAAGCTTCCATATATTAGATCTAGAAGAAATGAAATATGTTAGTGATTAAATTTTCTTTGATGGTTGGAAAGACAATTTCAATTTGATGCTTTCAAATTTATAGAGTATCAGTTCATCATTAGCAAAATCGATTGCCCTATCATCCTAAAAGTGTTTGAGATGAAGCTCCAGTGCTTTTTATCTGCACGTTTTTGTGATAGTGTAGCTCTTTTCCCTAAACAAGTAATATAGAATGAGTATATATGTACATATTCAACATATCATATGAAAAGTCTATTTTGAGCTAGAGTATACTTCAGTTAATAATGCTTTTCCTTTTGATAGAATTATTGTTTAGAAGCCTATGACATATGCCACTGATAGTAAGGTTAACATATACCCGAATTTTTTCAAAGTGAATGGAACTTTGAGACATTTTCATAAGATTCAGGAAGTCTAATTATTTTTACTAATAATTTTAGGACTTTATTTGCTTTTTTGATATATTAATATTTACATTAATGGCGAAAAAGCAGTAGTGGGTAAAACTTCTGGTACCTTAACATGAATCAAGCTAGAGACGCAAAGCTGTTCTAGTAGTTCGTGTATTCTTCAACATTATACATTTGCTGCAGATAAAAAAAAAATATTGATTTCATTACTTAAGGATGTTCTTTTTTTTTTTTTTTTTTAACATCTTTATTGGGGTATAATTGCTTTACAATAGTGTGTTAGTTTCTGATTTATAACAAAGTGAATCAGCTATACATATACATGTGCTCCCATGTGTCTTCCCTCTTGCGTCTCCCTCCCTCCCACTCTCCCCCTCCCACCCCTCCAGGCTGTCCCAAAGCCCCGAGCTAATATCCCTGTGCCTTGCGGCTGCTTCCCCCCAGCTATCTACCTTACTACGTTTGTGAGTGTGTATATGTCCATGACTCTCTCTCGCCCTGTCAAAACTCACCCTTCCCCCTCCCCATATCCTCAAGTCCGTTCTCCAGTAGGTCTGCGCCTCTATTCCTGTCTTATCCCTAGGTTCTTCATGACATTTTTTCCCCTTAAATTCCATATATATGTGTTAGCATACGGTATTTGTCTTTGTCTTTCTGACTTACTTCACTCTGTATGACAGACTCTAGGTCTATCCATCTCATTACAAATAACTCAATTTCATTTCTTTTTAAGGCTGAGTAATATTCCATTGTGTATATGTGCCACATCTTCTTTATCCATTCGTCCGATGATGGGCGCTTAGGTTCTTTCCATCTCCGGGCTATTGTAAATAGAGCTGCAATGAACATTTAGGTACATGACTCTTTTTGAATTTTGGTTTTCTCAGGGTATATGCCCAGTAGTGGGATTGCTGGGTCATATGGTAATTCTATTTGTAGTTTTTTAAGGATGTTCTTGATAAAACAATAAAAATATTAATTTTATTAAATCTTAACCATAGTATATGTCTTTTTTATTATTCTACACAATGAAATGGAAATATAGATAAAGAACTTATGCTGCATACTAAAGTATGCAACTCTTCTCATTAGTTTTTGTTTTGGAAATATACATATACTTTTAATAAAAATATGTTTTTTATGTAATATCTAATGGGTGGTTACAGTTATTTTAAAATAAATATATTTTTTATTTCCCTTTTAATTTTTAATATGATAAGTATTGATAAATATAACCCACATAAACAAAGTTTTGTGGAGTCATCAATTTTTAAGGGGGTCATGATACCAAAATGTCTGAGAACAGCTGAATAAATGATCTCCTTTTCCCTAATTATAATTTCTAGTTCACATAAAATTTTATATTCCTAGGAAAATACATAATAATAAAAATGGAAGAGTTGTAAAGAAAAAAAAAGCTTCTAGAAAATATAATAATTATAATTTTGAGGTCCACTTAGTTATAGGATAAGAGAAATTAGGTAGTCTATATGTATAACTTGTGTTTTGAAAATTTGGGTTAATTAGCTATACTGTAAGCTACTTTAACATTTAATATTGTTCCCTTCTTACAAGCAGAAGTAAATATGAAAATAATTATTTCTAAAAGAGGTAATCTCCAAGCAAAGAATGAAAACTGAAATGCAGATAGAACTGTTAGGCTTACTGTTAAAGGGGACTTGTTATTTTATTTTTAACATTAAATTTCTTAAGATCTACAAGGGTTCATTTAGTTCTGCTGACTTTCATAGCTCTCATTTTGCATCCAACTAATTTATGTTTGTTTGATAAGGAAACATAGAATTAATTTATGTTTTAATGAAAGATTTCCTATTCTCTCACATATAGAACTGAAACACATCCTCTCATTTGATTCAGATTGATTTTCTTTTTCTTTTTTTTTTTGTGGTACACGGGCCTCACGCTGTTGTGGCCTCTCCCATTGTGGAGCACAGGCTCCGGTTGCCCAGGCTCAGTGGCCATGGCTCACGGGCCCAGCCGCTCCGCAGCATGTGAGATCTTCCTGGACCAGGGCACGAACCCGTGTCCCCTGCATTGGCAGGTGGACTCTCAACCACTGCGTCACCAGGGAAGCCCCAGATTGAATTTTTGAAAAGATTTTTAAACATTGTTTGTCTTTGAAGTTCTCAAAAAGTCATCATCTTGTTGAAAGCAATTGATTTGGGGCTAAGATCATAAACTGCTGTTAATGGTCATCTCACCTCCAGAACAAATAATAAATAAATAAATAAATCTTTGTAATGTATTTATTTGAACACTCTTCAGCTGTTAAAATACTGCAAGCAGGTTTTATCATTTGTTCAAGGTTTCAATTGGACACAAATACAACCCAAAAAAACAAAATCACAGGTTACTGGTTAAATCCATCACCCTTATACTTGTACAACTTACGATTAACATTCAGCTATACTATTAAATCAGAGAGAAAACAACTTATATCATTTTAAAATATTCCATAACCAAGGATTATTTTGCTACAAAAAAATAATTAAAATATATAAATGTTGAGCAGGAACCACTTGTTTTTCTTTAATGCTCCACAAGCCATGCTATGGTTTAATCCAGAAACCAGGGATAATATACAGGAAAAACCATCACTTCAGAAAATAAAAATAAAATCAAAATCTTGCCAGTGAGAAACCTGTTCCAGTAACTAGAAAATATACAAAACATTAATGATTA
Organism: Phocoena sinus; assembly: GCF_008692025.1. NCBI lineage: Eukaryota > Metazoa > Chordata > Mammalia > Artiodactyla > Phocoenidae > Phocoena > Phocoena sinus. The sequence continues at coordinate 75,807,332 of NC_045784.1, read as the reverse complement.
TATCAATTATCTCTACCCCTTGAATAATAAATTTCATCAAGAGCTTGAGCAATTGATACTTTTCTTTTTAGTATGTCCATTCACCAATAAACACATCATATTGTGTAAAGCAGGAAGTAAAGGGAAAAAATTAGGGATACAGAGGAGTATGGAGAAACAAGAGAAAAAGAATGAAGTAGTGAATATTTTCAAACTCTTTGGAACTAAGATTTTAATTGATTTTCAATACAAAACTACTACTAAATGAATATTGATCCAAAGGTAAGGGTTTTTGGAAATATTTTGGTACTGCTTCCATAACATTTTACTTCTGACATTCATTATCTACAAATAAAATAAAGGCTCTTCCACTAAATATTCCACCTGAAAACCACCTGACATTTTAGGTACAAGATTTTGCAGGAATATTTTCATATCCCTCAACAGTCTTAATGATTATTTGTAAAATCCCCTCAGAATGGTATATCAAATCCTGATGGTTTGAGATTACATGGGTATCTGAATATAGTGTTTTGTATATTCAGATGATCTTTCCTTAACACCCCTTCTCTAATGAATACAGTATTTTTGGAAGACTTTGAGAAGGATTGGAATCGTCTTCTCTGAATGTTTCATAGAATTCCCCAGAAAAACCATCTCTTCCTTGGCTTTTCTTTATTGGGAGTTTTTTGATTACAGATTCAATGTCCTTACTAAATATAGTTTTGTTCAGACTTTATGTTTCTTCATGGTTCAGTCTTGGTAGGTTCATGTTTCTAGAACTTTATCCATTTCTTCTAGGCTATTCATTTTTTTTACCTTTTAACTGTTTACAATCTGTTAGGATCATTTTTATTTCTGTGGCATCAATTGCAATGTCTTCTCTTTAATTTATGATTTTATTTATTTGAGTTTTCTGTCCTTTTTCCTTAGTCTAGTAAAAAATCTCTCAATTTTATTATATTTTCAAAAAAACAATTCTTAGCTTTATTTTTTCTATTGTTTTCTATTTTTAAATTTCATTATTTCTGCTACAATCTTTATTATTTTATTCCTTCTGATCCATTTAGGTTTAGTGTTCTCTTCTTTTTCAATTTCCTTGAGATACAAAGTGAGGTTGATAATTTGAGATCTTTTTTCTTTGGTAATGTAGTAGATGTTTATTGCTATAAACTTCACTCTTAGTAGTGCATTTACTTCATTCCATAAGTTTCAGTATGTTGTGTTTTCAATTTTGTTTTTCTTGAGATATTTTCTAATTTCTCTTTTGATTTATTTTGTGACCCATTGTTATTCAGGAATACATTATTTAGTTTCCACATATTTATAAATTTTCCAGTTTTCCTCCTTTTATTGATTTCTAATTCTATACCATTATGGAAGAAAAAGGTATTTGGTAAGGTATCGATCTTCTTAAATTTGCTAGGACTTGCATTATGACTTAATATATGATTTACCCTGGAGAATGTTCTATCTACACTTGAGAAGAATGTATATTCTATTTGTTGGGTTTAATTTCTGTTTATATCAGTTAGGCCCATTTGGTCTCTGGTGTTATTCAATTCCACTGTTTCTTTGTTGATTTTCTGTCTGATTGATCTATCTATTATAGAAAGTGGGGTATTAAAGTCTCCTATTGTTATTTTATTAATGTCTTTTTCTTTTTTCAGTTCTGTTAGTGTTTGCTTTATATATTTAGGTGTTCTAATGTTGAGGATATAGGTGTGTGTGTGTATATATATATATATATATATATATATATATATATATATATAATTGTTATATCTTCCTGGTGGAGTGACCCTTTTGTCATTATGAAATGTCTTACTTTGTCTCTTGTGAGAGTTTTTGACCTAAAGTCTATTTTATCTGATGTAAGTATAGCCATCCCTGTTCTCTTCTGGTTACAATTTGCATGGAATATCTTATTCCATCCTTTTACTTTCAGCTTAAGGTGAGTATCTTATAGACAGTATGTAGAGGTTTTTTCTATTTAATCCATTCAGCTGTTCTGTGTCTTTCACTTGGGGTAGGGGTGTTAATTCATATACATTTAAAGTAATTATTAATAGGGAATGGTTTACTGTTGCTATTTTGTTAATTGTTTGCTCTTTGTTTTGCTGTTCTTTTGTTGCTCTTTTTCTATTTTCAGTTTGTATTAATATGCTTTATTTTTTCACTTCTCTTTTTCATTTTTGTAACTTGTATGCATATTATCTTTGTGGTTACTATGGGATTACATAAATATCTTACAGTCATAACAATCTATCTTAAGCTGGTTACAAGTTAACTTCAGTTGCATATGAAAACTTTACACTTAACCTGTCTCCCTTGACATTATATGTTATTTGTGTCACAGTTGACACCTGTTTGTACTTCCTGTTTATACTTATTAATATATTTTAATAATTTTCTCTTTTAACTTTTACATGAGAGTTAAAAGTGATTTATCCACCCTATTACGATAATACAATATTTTGTATTTTTCTATATATTTACTTTTAACAATAAGTTTTATACTTTCTTATGTTATTGTATTGTTGTTTAGCGTCCTTTCATTTCAAGTTGAAAATTTCCTTTGTATTTCTTGTAATGCAGGACTAGGGGTGATGAACTCCATCAACTTTCATTTGTTTGGGAGAGTCTTTATCTTTCCTTCATTTGTTAAAGGCAGTTTTGCCAGGTAGAGTATTCTTGATTGGCTGTTCATTTTTTTCCCCTTTTATTACTTTGAATATATCATCCCACTCCCTTTTAGCATGTAAGACTTCTGCTGAGAAAACATTCTCTTGTATGGGAGCTCTCTTGTATGTAGCCCCCAGGGGACTAGTGTATATTTGGCCCTGTCAACTCAGAGAAAGGTGAGTTAGAAGCCAGAGCCTCTGGTAGCATCCAGAAGTTGGGGTGCTAGATGTGCAGTCCAAGCCTTCACTCCTCAGGTAGTGAATGATTGCCTGGGTTCCCTCCTTATCTTATGGCACTGTGCTAGGCATAGTGATAATGATAAAAGTGTGTTTCAGCTTTTTCTACCAGTTTTGATGTGGCTAGTTTCACACTTACCAGTGGCACAGGAGCCTCTAAACAAGTATATGAATTTTTCACAGAGGGAATTGATCTGTGTGTTACTGTTGAATCAGTGACTCCAAGGGGAGAGGAGAGTCCAGAATATTCTACTTTATCATCTTGCAGTCATCACTCTGGTAAAACTCCTTCTAGGAAAATAAACTTAATTATATTAAGGTTGTGATTGCTTTAAGAACAAAAGATTTTTTCCAAATGATTACATTTCTCACAGTTAAATTATATAAATACAATTTCCACTTGTTTGCTGGTATTTTTATTCTTTATAACAATCTAATTGAGATGTATAATTAAAGATGGGTATGCTAGATACAATCGTTCCATTCCAAAAGAAATAGTAAGTCGAGGTTACTCACTTTTGAAAAACTAGATAATGCAGCTTTTTATAATAACACTTTTATCACTGTTCAGTATTCTATTCACTCATCTGGAGCTGACACAGAGGAAAAAACGTGTAACCAATAAATATAGCCTTTATGGCCTCCTCTAAAAGTAAGACAAAAATTCCTATTATAGAACAATTTGTGTCAACTTTTGATTGAATAGAATCTTTCCTTCACTACTTTTGAAGATTATTCAGTACCTTTCAATTTCCAGCACGAGAGCTATGCTAAACCTATAAATGGAAGTTGTTCCTAAGTTGTAATGCAAAAGGAATAGAAGATGAAAAATGTACGATGGCAAAAAACCATTTGGTGTGCATACTGATGGGGAAGGCAAAGTAAATGCAGCATTATTTAAACCAACAATTCTCAATCTTTTTCCCAACATATTATGGGTAACATTTAAATGTACAATCACTAGCACATTTGTCTCCTTTTGTATACTTTGTTTTTCTTTAATTATATATGGCAAACTTATATTGTAGAGACTACTGGATGAGGAGGTAAAAGTCCTGCTAAGTTTTAATCTTGTCTCTGCCAACTAATAGTTGTCTCTTTAATCATTCTGAACCTCTATATATTTATGATTAAAGAAGGTAGGGGGCAAGATGAATCAAGGTGTGAGTCAAGATGGCAGCATGGGAAGACATGGAGTTCATGATTCCCCACAACCAGTGTGCCTGCCAGATGCAGGTGGGGTACCTAGACACCCAAGTAGATGGGAGGAGGTCCCAAGTTACCAATTAGGATGTGGGGGGACTGAGGGGGGAGGAGAAGTGGAGACTAGACAGGACCAGTGCCCCTAAGGGGTGACTGGGAGGGGCAAGGGGTTACCACACCTGGAGGGAACCTCGGAGGCTCAGAGGATCAGGGGGATCGTACCTAGCATTTCCCCTACCCAATCAGGCCCTTGGAAGCCTGCAGGGCTACTACACCAGGTCCTCTACACTCCAAGGCCCCCTTCAGGCCACTTTGGTCTTCCAGGTGTAGGAGGGAGAAGAGGAGGAGAGGCAGATGGGAAGGGTCCCTCCAGGGTCAGAGACTCAGGGGGATGCAGAGGGTGTTTCCCCTACTCACTCGGCCCCAGGAAGCTTGTTGTGCTTCTGGGTCTGGTCCCGAGCCTTCAGAAGCCCCCTCTGGTTTCATGGCTCCTAGGGGCATGGTGGGGGAAGAAGAGATGCAAATGGGGAGGGTCCCTGCAGGATCAGAGGATCAGGGGACAATGTGCTTAGAATTTTCCCAGCCCAAGTGGCCCCAGTGAGCCAGCTGGGATCTTGGACCTAGCCTTCCAACCTCCAAGGCCAGAAGCATTCCTGGGAGCCTCTTGCTATGTAGAACCTAAGCTTCACCCCACACACCCTAGGGCCTTTTCAGGCCCTGTGGGTCTTACTCATAGGCCCTGACCACTGTCTAAACGCCACCAGTTCCCAAGCCCCACCCCCATAGCCAAGGTCTTTTCTGGCTTTTTTTTTTCCTCCTCATTTTTACTATTGTGGTTCTGTTTTACCTTCTGATTGTTGTTTCATCTATATTTTTATTATTTTATTCTTTCTAACATATCTGTTAGTTTTCTAATCTTATTTTAATTTTTACTCTTTGTTATTGTTCTGCACATTTTTTTCTTTTTTCTTTCCTTTTATTTATTTATTTTTTTTGTGCTGCCCTGTGGGGCTTGCAGGATTTGGTTAATGGGCTGAAGGCTGGGCCAGAGATCCTGTGGTAGGAGCTCCAAGTCTGAACCACTGGACTAACAGAGAACCTCAGACCACAGGGAATATTCATCAGAGTGAGGTCTCCCAGAGGTCCTCATCCCAGCTCCAAGACCCAGCTGTACTCAACAGCCTACAAACTCTAGTGCTGGAAGCCTCAGGCCAAACAACCAGTAAGACAGGAACACAATCTCACCTATCAAAAAATAAAATAAAATGAGATGACAAAAATATATGTCACAGATGAAGGAGCAAAGTAAAAACCTCCAAGACCAAATAAATGAAGTGAAAATAGGCAAACTACCTTAAAAAGAATTCAGAATAATGATAGTAAAGATGATCCATTCATAAATAGAATGAAGGCACACATTGAGAAAACACAAGAAATGTTTAACAAAGATCTACAAGAACAGAAAAACAAAGAGAGATGAACAACACAATAACTGAAATGAAAAATACACTAGAAGGAATCAAAAACAGAATAACTGAAGACAGAAGAATGAATAAGTTAGCTGGAAGACAGAATGGTAGAAATAACTGCTGATGAACAGAATAAAGAAAAAAGAATGAAAAGAACAGAACACAATTTCAGAGACCTCTGGGGCAACACTAAATGCACCAACATTAAAACATAAGGGTCTCAGAAGAAGAAGAAAAAAAGAAAGGGTCTGAGAAAATATTTGAAGAGATTATAGTCAAAAACTTCCCTAACATGGGAAAGGAAATAGTCAGTCAAGTCCAGGAAGTGCAAAGAGTCCCAAAAAAGATAAATCCTAGCAGAAACATAACAAGACACATATTAATCAAAGTAATAAAAATTAAATTGAAAGAAAGAATATTAAAAGCAGCAAGGGAAAACCAACAAATAACATAGAAAGCAATCCCCTTAAGGTTATCTGCTGATTTTTCAGCAGAAACTCTGCAGGCAGGAAGGGAGTGACAGGATATATTTAAAATGATGAAAGAGAATAACCTAGAACCAAGATTACTCTAGCCAGCAAAGATCTCATTAAAACTCAACAGAGAAATCAAAAGCTTTTCAGACAAGCAGCAGTTAAGAGAATTCAGCAACACCAAACCAGCTTTACAACAAATGCTACAGGAAATTCCCTAGGTGGGAAATACAAGAGAAGAAAAAGACACACAAAATAAAACCCAAAACAGTTAAGAAATGTTAATATGAACATAGATATTGATAATGACCTTGAATGTAAATGGATTAAATCCTCCAAACAAAAGACATAGCTGGCTGAATGGATACAAAAACAAGACCCATATATATCTTGTCTACAAGACACCCACTTTAGACCTAAGGACACATACAGACTGAAAGTGAAGGGATTGAAAAAGATATTCCATGAAAATGGAAATCAAAAGAAAGCTGGAGTAGCAATACTCATATCAGATAAAATAGACTTTAAAAAAATGTTACAACAGATAAGGAAGGACACTACATAGTGATAAAGTAATCAATCCAAGTAGAAGATATACAAATTATAAACATATATGCACCCAACATAGGAACACCACAATACATAAGGCAAATGCTAACAGCTATAAAAGAGGAAATCGACAGCAGCACACTAATAGTGGGGGACTTTAACACCAAACTTACACCAATAGACAGATCATCCAGACAGAAAATTTAAAAGGAAAAACAAGCTTTAAATGACCCAACAGACCCAATAGATTTAATTGATATTTATAGGACATTCCATCCAAAATCGGCAGATTACTTTCTTATCAAGTGCACATGGAACATTCTCTAGGGTAGATCACATCTTGGGTCACAAGTAAAGTCTTGGTAAATTTAAGAAAATTGAAATCATAACAAGTATCTTTTCTGACCACAATGCTATAATACTGGAAATCAATTACAGGGGGAAAAAAAGGCTGTAAAAAACACAAGTACATGGAGGCTAAACAGTGTGCTACTAAATAACAAAGAGATCACTGAAGAAAGCAAAGAAGAAATAAAAAATACACAGAAAAAAATGAGAATGAAAATAGGACAAAGCAAAACATATGGGACACAGCAAAAGCATTTCAAAGAGGGAAGTTTCCAGCAACTCAATCTCACCTCAAGAAACATGAAAGATCTCAAATAAACAATCTAACTTTACACCTAAAGCAACTAAAGAAAGAAGAATAAAGAAAACCCAAATTGAGTAGAAGGAAATAAATAATAAAGATCAGAGCAGAAATAAATGAAATAGAAATGAAGAAAACAACAGAAAAGATCAATAAAACTAACAGTTGGTTCTTTGAGAAGATAAAATTGATAAGCCCTTAGCGAGACTCATCAAGAAAAAAAGGGAGGGGATGCAAACCAATAAAATTAGAAATGAAAAAGGAGAAATCACAACTGATACCACAGAAATGCAAAAGATTACAAGAGACTACTACAAACAACTATATGCCAATAAAATGAAGAATCACGAAGAAATAGACAAATTCTTGGAAAGGTACAATTTTCCAAGACTGAACCAGGAAGAATTAGAAAATATAAAGAGACCTGTCACAAGTAATGAAATTAAAACGGTGATTAAAAACCTTCCCACAACAAAAGTCCAGGACCAGATGGCTTCACACGTGAATTCTATCAAACATTTAGAGAAGAGCTAACACCTATCCTTCTCAAACTCTTCCAGAAAGTTGCAGAGGAAGGAACACTCCCAAATTCATTCTACAAAGCCACCATCACACTGATACCAAAACCAGGCAAAGATATCACACAAAAATTTACAGACCAATATCACTGATGAACATAGATGCAAAAATCCTCAACAAAATTCTAGCAAACAGAATCCAACAACACATTAAAAGGATTACACACGATGATCAAGTGGGATTTATCCCAGGGGTGCAAGGATTCTTTAATATACACAAATCAATCAATGTAATACACCATATTAACAAATTAAGGAATAAAAATCATATGATCATCTCAACGGATGCAGAAAAAGCTTTTGACAAAATTCAACACCCATTTACGTAAAACTCTCCAGAAAATGAGCATAGAGGGAAACTACCTCAACATAATAAAAGCCATATATGATAAACCCACATCAAACATCATTCTCAATGGTCAAAAACTGAAAGCATTTCCACTAAGATCAGGAACAAGACAAGGTTGTCCACTCTCACCACTCTTATTAAACATAGTTTTGGAAGACCTAGCCATGGCAATCAGAGAAGAAAAAGAAATAAAAGAATACAAATTGGAAAAGAAGAAATAAAACTGTCACTGCAGATGACATACATACTCTATATACATAGAGTATCCTAAACATGCCACCAGAAAACTACTAGAGCTAATCAATGAATTTGGTAATGTTGCAGGATACAAAATTAATGCACAGGAATCCTTTGCATTCCTATACACTAACAATGAAAAATCAGAAAGAGAAATTAAGGAAACAATCCCATTCACCATCACAACAAAAAGAATAAAGTACCTAGGTATAAACCTACCCAAGGAGGCAAAAAACTTGTACTCAGAAAACTATAAAACACTGATGAAAGAAATCAAATATGATACAAACAGATGGAGAAATATACCATTTTCTTGGATTGGAAGAATCAATATTGTGAAAATGACTATACTACACAAAGCAATCTACAGATTCAATTCAATTCCTATCAAATTACCAATGGCATTTATCACAGTACTAGAATGATAAATTTTACAATTTGTATGGAAACAGAAAAGACCAAGAATAGCCATAGCAATCATGATAAAAAAAAAAGGGAGCTGGAGGAATCAAGCTCCCTGACTTCAAACTATACTGCAAAGCTGCAGTAATCAAGACAATATGGTATTGGCACAAAAACAAAAATATAGATCAATGGTACAGGATAGAAAGTCCAGTGATAAACCCACACACATATGGTTATCTAATTTATGACAAAAGTGGCAAGAACATACAATGGAGAAAAGACAGTCTCTTCAATAAGTGGTGCTGGGAAAACTGGACAGCTACATGTAAAAAATGAAGTTTGAACACTACCTAACACCACGAACAAAAATGAATGTCAAATGGATTAAAGACCTAAATGTAAGACCAGACACTATAAAAGTCTTAGAGCAAAACATAGGAGAAACACTGACATAAACCACAGCAAGAGCTTTTTGACCCTCCTCCTAGAGTAATGAAAATAAAAATAAAAGTAAATGAATGGGGCCTAATTAAACTTAAAAGCTTTTGCACAGAAAAGGAAACCATAAGCAAGAAGAAAAGACAACATTCCAAATGGGAGAAAATATTTGCAAATGAAGCAGTGGACAAAGAATTAAATGCCAAAATATACAAACAGCTCATGGAGCTAATTATCAAAAAAACAAACAACCCAATTAAAAAATGGGCAGAAGACCCTGATAGATATTTCACCAAAGAAGACATACTGATGACCAAGAGGCTCATGAAAAGATGCTCCATGTCACTAATTATTAAAGAAACGGAAATCAAAACTACAATGAGGTGTCACCTCACACCAGTCAGAATGGCCATCATCAAAATATCTACAAAAAAATGCTGGAGGGGTTGTGTAGAAAAGGGAACACTTTTGCACTGTTGGTGGGAATGTAAATTGATACAGCCACTATGGAGAACAGTATGGAGATTCCTTAAATAACTAAAAATAGAACTATATGACCCAGCAATCCCACTACTCAGCATATACCCTGAGAAAACCATAATTCAAGAGGATACATGCACCCCAATGTTCATTGCAACACTATTTACAATAGCCAGGACATGGAGACAACCTAAATGTTCAACAATAGATGAATGGATAAAGAAGATGTGGTACATATATACAATGGAATATTACTCAGCCATAAAAAGGAACAAAACTGAGTCATTTGTGGAGATGTGTATGGACCTAGAGTCTGTCATACCGAGTGACGTTAGCCAGAAAGAGAAAGATAAATATGGTATATTAATGCATATATGTGGAATCCAGAAAAATGGTACAGATGAACCTATTTGTAGGGCAAGAATAATGATGTAGACATAGCGAATAGACATGAGGACATGGGGGAAGGGCAGTGTGAGATGAATTGAGAGATTAGGTTTGATATAAATACACTACCAGGTGTAAAATAGATAGCTAGTGGTAACCTGCTGTATAGTGCAGGGAGCTTGGCTTGGTGCTCTGTGATGACCTAGATGGGTGGGATTGGGGGATGGTAGGGAGGTCCAAGAGGGAGGGGATATAAGTATACATATAGCTGATTCACTTCATTGTACAGCAGAAACTAACACAAAATTGTAAAGCAATTTTACTACAATAAAAATAAATAAAGTATAAAAATTGTTTTGATACTCAAATGAGATAGTATGTGAAAATAACTGAACTAAAATGATATTTACATGTGTAGTAGTATTATGATAAAATAGAATTTAAAGAGGTTTCTGGAGGTAGAACCATCACACTTACGGAATCTTAACTTTTCATGTCATGGAAGCTTCTATTTGAAATCAAATATTCTGATAAGACAAATTCACTTACTTTCATTTATTCGTTCATTCATTTATCAAGGTGTTAAGGAAGAAATAAAAGTAATGTAGGCAAAACCTCCACATTCCTGTGTATAACATATAGTAAGTACTCCAAAATATCTGTCAAATAAAGGAACATAATTTCTATTACAGATCATTCATTCAACAAATAGTAATTGTATATTTATTTTGTTTCAATATTGTGTCAGGTGCTGGTGATACAAAGGTGACAAATACAGACCTGGTCTCTTACTCGGCAGAGCTTACAGAGATGAAGATAAGACATTACTAAAATAATGGCATACATAGACATTAAATTATAATTGTGACAAATATTATGAAAGGGGGGCACATAGTGCAATAGCAACCTATAATAGGAGGACATAATCTAACTGAGGTATTCAGGGAAGGCTTTTATAACAAAGAAACACTTGAACTGAGCTATGATAGATAAGTATTGATTTGGTAAAAAGGAGAAGGAGATACATTCCAGGCTAAGGGAACCACATGTGAAATGGCCAAGTGGTCAAACAGAACATGACATCATGCCCTGAAAGAAGACTATAGCAGTGTTAAGGTCTTTATACATAAAACAATAGCAAACCTTTGCAGAGTTTTAAGCCAAGAAATTAATGTTATTCAATTAATGTTTTGAAAATATAAACTAGATGCAGTGTGAAGAATAGATTACAGGGTCCCTGAATAAATAAGGAGAGATTATTAGAAGGCTATAAATGTAGTCCCAGTAAGAAATGATGTTAGCTTGGACCAATGACTTTTCAGTGGGAGGTAGAAATAGGTTTGAGTGTCCTTTGTAAGTAAGTGCTTCAAGAGTCGGCAACAAATTGGCTATGAGAGGCAAGGGAGAGGAAGTTGGCAGAGATAGCCTGGCTTATACAACTGAATGATGTCACTGTCATTTGTTGAAACAAAGAACACTGGAATAGAATCATATTTGAGGGTAAAACAATATTATGAGCATGATTTTGATTATGCTGAGTTTGAGTAATGTTTTTGATATTCAAGATGAGTTGCAAAATTGTCAGTTGAATAGAAAGGTCTGGAAATCCCATGGCTAATCTCTTTTAAAGATATAAATTTGCTATTCATATGCATAAAAACCATAGATATTGGAAATATTACCTAAGGAGAAGGTATAGGATAACAGAGTACCTGGGGCTGAACTTTGAAAAAGTTTAACATTTAAAGGCTAGTTAGAAGAGCAAAGAAGATGAAAAGGAGCATTTGGAGCATTCAAAAGAGATAAACAGGAATAACATATTATTTTGGAATTCAGTAAAAGTGTTTTAAGAAGTAGGGTTTGATCAACAATATTGAATAATACTAAAGATCATATAAGGGGGGACTGAGTCAATGACAGTGGTAGTCACAGGAAATGGAACAACGGAAGAGGACCAAATGAGATAAGTACAAAAAGAATTACAGTTCCACGCTCATGGAAGAGAAAATTATTTCTATCTAGAAGGAATTAGTGGAGGCATCATGGAAGAGTTAGGCTTTGATTTAGGCTAAAAAAGGTAGGTGGATGAATATGCATATGATGTGAAAATGAATTTGCAAAGAAGTAAAAAAAGTCAAAAAAACAATCAATTCATATAGAAAACATGTATCTCCACGTGGGTAGAACACAGAGAATGTTCAGGGTAGTCATGAGGATTACATTTAGAAGAGCGTAGATTGAGAGCATGATGTGGAGGGCCTTGAATAACAGGCTACAGGGTTTAAATTTCAGTTGGTAAATACTGCAGAACCATTTTAAGCTTTTGGAACACAGAGACAATGAACTTTGAAGAGAAAAATATTAGAATTGGAAAAAGCATTTGGAGACTACTTTCTGATCCATGGGAGATGAATTGAGGGTCTGAACTAGGATAGTGACAATAGAAATGGTGAGGAGAAAGTTGATGCAAAGGTTCTGAAGATGGAGAAGGAGCAAAATTTAATTATTAATATAATTACTTATATATCAATGGCTTTGAAAGAAATGATCATAACAGGCATTGAAAAATCTTTCACTGGTAAGAACGAGTAATGATTTTAAGGCTATTTGAGAATGTGTATGGTCATCCCTATGCAAGTGTTAAAAGCTTTTTTATACATTTCACTCCTGATTCAAATTGCTAACCTGCTTTTCAAGTAATTTTCCACTTGAGTTGACTCAGGCCCGAGGTGGTCATTTTGCCCTGACCCCATTACATTGCTTTCTCATTCTCAAATCTTCCTCTGACCCTTAACTTTAATAAGAAAATCCCTCTGCCATATTGCCAGCATCAGCTACAATTAGTCACTGTCACATCTGTCATAACTCTGCTTTGTTGCAATCCTGACGTTTATGGCTCTTCTTGGAAGAGAAAAATGTAGACTGAGAGTCCTATAAATAAACCCTGAGAAAGATGAGATGAAAGACTGCAACTGTAAGGTGATTTTGTGTTTTCAGTCAAATAAATTGGGTTTATTTTAAGGACTATAAGGGGAAGACAGGAAAATTTATGGACTTAGAAAATTTCAATAAATGGGATCCCTGTATAATTAGGTATGTGCTATTTGAAGTGAGTAAATTGTTATCTTGTACAGAAGTTAAAAACTCTTTCTTAATGCCATACCACTCCTAAAGCCTGACTGTACATCAACACTGTCTATATAACTCATTAAAGAGCTAATATAAAATACTAACCAAAACTCTACCTAGGTTATTTTTTTTCTATATGGCTACAAATAATTAGCTTAACTATATATATATTTTTCCAAACCAAAATGGTTATTGACTTGGTGCTGTGAAAAAATTGCATTAATCTATTTATCCTCCAAAACATTTAACCACGTGACAAAGCTTGTTTTATGGAAAGTAATTGTGAAAGTATTTACAAAGCTGATTTTTGTCCTTGACTAGGTGCCTAACTTGACAAACATGTAAATCAATAAAAGTGAACATCTATAATATGCAGTGGATTATGTTGGACACTAAGGAAGAAATAAAAATATAAAAAGTCACTGTCATCAAGGAGCTCACATTCTAATTGTATAGTCATGTATACCTATAAATAGTACAAGGCAAAGTGATAAACGCTACATAAGTGGCATTGGTAAAAGGGAGGGATCTAGGAAGGTAGATGATGTGAAATTTGAAGTTTGCTTTAGTAGGATTTATTGTTGCCATGAAGGAACTGGCATTCCAGGCATAAGGGACAGTTTGAGAAAGTTGTAGAAATGAGAGATTTCAATTTGTTTTCAGGAATGGCATGTTTTTCAGTGTAGCTGAAAACTAAATATTTTGAGAGGAAGTGGAGTAGGAGTCAAAAGAGAAAAAGTATTATTAATTATTACTATAAAACTTGCTCTAGACTTATCTTGGTAACAATTAGCCAACTTATATCTCCTAGGACAATTAGAGAATCATGGTGGATCATGACCAGGCCTTTCTCCAGGCCAAAGATGGAGTAAAAAATATATATAATAGGAAAGTTTGTAACTGGGCACAGCAAGCATTTTCTTCAGTCTTGTTGGCATAACCCCTGAAGGCTACTAAGGTATAAAACTCAAAAGAGATGAAGGGTTCCTCACTCCACTCCGACAGCATTGAGCACCAAAAGTTGGGCATGCCTTTGGGAAGAACTTAGGAGGCACTGAGGAACTGCTTCCATTCATTTGTATCTTTATTTCAAATTTTTTTTTCCACTACTTGTTGGCTGGTTTGGTAGTAAACTGAAGTAAAACTAACATATCCAAACAAAAGTAGCTGAGTCATGTATCTTTTCATTCTTCAAACCTAGACCAGTTTTTCATTAGCCTACTTAGCTCAAGTGTTAACCCTTATTTTTGGCTCAGGTCAGTAAATAACATCAAAGCAGAAACTGGCTGATTCCAAAGAGCTTCTGCAGGAGGGGCTTTCAACATAGAAAAACACTTCAAATGAAGTCAAGTTACTAACGAAGGCCATGGCAGTATTAAAACATGTCCACAAATTAATTGACATTCTTCCCCCTAAGACATGGAGTTTAAGCTCACTCCTCTTAAATTCTTAAATTTTAACTCACCTTATAAATTCATAAACCATTAGAATGCAGTTTAGATGATGCTCATTGGCTTCTGAGGCTAGGCCATACAAGATAATCCAGTTTCTTTCTTACTGGAAAAGTTATATTTGGAGCTTTTAGCTATCATTCAAGAAGTCTGCCTACTTTATTATCTCCATGCTGTGAAAGAGCACAGACTATTTGGAGAGGCCAAGTGTACGTGCTCTAGTCAACAGCACTAGCTGAGGCCCCAGGTGATAAACAATATCAACTGCTAGCCATGTGATTAAATTATCTTGCACATTCTACTCATGAAGCCTTCAGATGACTATAGCTTCAAGTTGACATCAAGCTGCAGGATAAACCCCACTTGAGAATTGCCTAGTCAAGCCCTTACCAAATCTCCAATTCACAAATAGTGAGCAATATAAAATGGTTAGTGTAAGCTGCATGCGTTTTCCAGTTGTTATGTAGCAATAATGAGAAAACAAGTTAAGGAATCAATTGATAAGAGGCATGTTTTTATGTCTTCCCGTGTTACTCTCTGCAAAGCCATGTGAGAAGAACAAGTAGAATAGAAAGGAAAATGTATTGAAAGAGAAAGCTTCAATATCCCTTCTCTTATTAGCTGGATGAAGTATCTATATAGAAGGAGGGTACACACCTCTGCCAAAAGAGTGATCCAAGGCAAGGGACTAATAAGTCATTAACTGATGGGAAATTGGCGTATCACATGGGTGTATGCATTTAAAAATCTAAATTTGTACAACTATTGAGTATTTATTGTTTGTTTAATGCTCTGAAAGTCACTTTGGGAAATATAGTTGACCCTTGAACAATGCAGAGGTTAGGAACACTGCCATCTGCACAGTCAAAAATATCCACGTATAACTTTACAGTCATCCCTCCATATTCGCAGTTCCATATCCATAGACGCAACCAACCAGGGGTCTTGTAGAACTGTAGTTATATATTTACCAAAAAATAAAAACATGTATATGTGGATTTTTGCTGTTTAAACCCATGTTGTTAAAGGGTGAAGAAAAAATGTAGAAATGTCTCTTTTTTCAAGGAACTTACAATCTTCTCAACACTATTTTTCTTGTTATTTGATTTAATCAGTGTTTTTGAAAGCTGTTACATATTGGAAATTTCATAAATACAACTTAATTTAATGCTCAAGCCTCTTCCTATGTCACTTCTCTCATGTTCTCTCACTCACTCAACTCCAGCCAAACTGGCCTCCTCGATGCTCCTCACATAAGCCAAGCATTCTGCTTTTTCTTTATCTGACCTCCCCAGTTAGTCATAAGAACTCCATGCTTTAAATTGACTTGTCTCTAGTATGAAATTTTGTCACCAACACACACTATGGTAATCATATTTTTGGTTGTATGTGTGTCTCTTCACTAGAATGGTGTCCCTTGAGACAATTTTAATTGTCCTTTTATCCTTTGGCCAAACAGAATGCCCAGCACATTTACAAGAAATATTTTTGGGAGAAAAGGATTCACTCAGACATTCCTCCAACTATTATTTATTAGAAATCTACTGTGTTTCTCACTATTTTGGGTTTTGGGGAATACGATGGTGAACAAGATAAATAAAGTCCTTGTGCTCACAAAGTTTACATTCTATATAGGGAGGCACACAATCTGTTTCAAACAGTGATAAGGGCTAAGGAGACAGTGTGATGTGATAGAAAGGGAAAGGAGGTAATTTGAGATAAGTTAGTCAGAAAGGCATCTCTATCATTTGAGCAATAATAGAAATGATAACAGCCATTCCTACTAAGATGTGAGGGAGGAACATTGTAGATAGACAGAATAACAAGTATTTAAGATAGAAAAAAAAACCACTTGGTGTTTCTGAGGCACAACAAAAAAGCCAATATATCTAGTGTAATATATGCAAGGTGGATTGGAAGCAGATGAAATTGGAGAGAGAGCAAGGAATAAGATTAAGTAAGCCATTGTAGAAATTTCAAGCCTTCCCCTGCGTGACAATGTAGGCCATTGTGGGATATTTTGCAGGGGAGGGAAGCAAAATAATTTACATTTTTAAAGTCACTGTATGCAGTGTGGAGAATGGATTGTAATGGTGTCAGAGTGGAACTGGGAAACTAGTTAAAATGCTATTTGTTATTGTAGTGGTCCAGGCTAAAGAAGATGTTACTTTACATGGATGAATAAATGAACTGGTAAATAAACAAATGAGTAAACAATTGAAAAGATTAATAAATAAGTGAGTAAACTAAGAAGGAATAAACAAATGAGAGAAAGAACAAAGCAAAGAAGGAAGGAAGGAAAGAAGAGAGACATACAACTGGTGAATATATTAATTGGTAAGAAGGGGTGTATTCCACTATATGAAGTCCCTTTAGACTTATTTGTCACTCTTAGTAATTCAAAAACAGGCTAAAATCCCAATTTACTTCAGCCATGGCTTTAGTTGTTACTTTAGTGAGACATTGAATATAACAAGCCTGCTAGAATAAAAATCATTTCATGCACCCTATTTTGTAATCCACTGGCATTTCCGCTAAACAATTCTGCCTCGAAAGCAAGATATTTGTAATTTGCTCGTAGTGTGAAGCAACCTTGACCATACCTTGATGATTAAAAGATATAATCATTATGTCATTTTAATGCTTATTTGTTCAAAATTACCTGAAGAATATGTTTTTGAAATTTTTTATAAAAGGGCTCCAATGCCCAATCTTGATGTGCAGTTTTTTCTACCCTTTCCACTTTTGCCTGGCTACAAAAACAAGCTATTTATACAGATTCAGAAACTTCCTTTGGAATTCTTTCTAAAGTACCTCATGCAAAAATCTGCATAGAAAACCTCAATTTGTTTTAACGATAAGAGTATATATAGTGAAATGTACTATTTGCCTGTCTTACAGTTTTGAATAGAGTTGGCATAGATTTCACTGTCAAGGTGATTGTTTTTGGTTCATCAACCAGAACTGTGTGAAAGGAACATGCTACCATTTGTGCCGCTTCCATGTCCATTGTCTCTAAGGTACAGTTCATTTGGCAGGACACCTTCTGAAAAGAGCATGCTGCTCATGATGGCTGCCAACCTGAGGAACTTAACCATGCCATTGAATACAAAGGGTCTACAATCTCCCTCTCCAGAGAAAATAAATTAGTAACTGTTTTGGCTTTTATAAATCCAAGAAGAAATATATATATATAGATAGCATCAAAAGGGGATTAGTTACTATTTGACTTTTATAGGGCTTGTTTTGAAAAAAGAAATATAAGAAAAATATACTAAAAATGGCTCTCTATAGAAATGAGGCAGAGAAATGATAAAATAGATGAGACAGAATGTGAAAAGCAAGACAACTTTGATTATCTTTTAAAATAGTTGTTTTGTTTAAACGATACATGTATTTTGCTTCATCAAAAAACAGATTTGCGGGCTTCCCTGGTGGCGCAGTGGTTGGGAGTCTGCCTGCCGATGCAGGGGACGCAGGTTCGTGCCCCGGTCCGGGAGGATCCCACATGCCGCGGAGCGGCTGGGCCCGTGAGCCATGGCCACTGAGCCTGGGCGTCCGGAGCCTGTGCTCCGCAACGGGAGAGGCCACAACAGTGAGAGGCCCGCGTAACGCAAAAAAAAAAAAAAAAAAAAAAAAAAAAAAAAAAAAAAAAAAAAAACAGATTTGCATCAAAAATTAAACATTCTAAAACTGACAAAAAGAAAAACAAAGAAACTTAATTATATATCAAATTGGTAACAAAGAAAATAATTGCTGACTTTTGAACATAATACTCTGAACATACATTCTTAGTAGGATATATTTTAAAAAACACTGCAATAAAATTTTATTCTTCATTCACTGCACTTCAGTTTTTTAATCTTATTTTTGTTAGTATAGTTATGGCAATTTGTACCTACTTATGTATGATGTAGGATAAGGAAATAAGCAATTATGGTGCTTTTAAAATATGACCATAAATAATTTGATACTCCTCCCTTCAAGAGGTGGACCTTAATTCCCTTCTCTGTGAGTGTGGGTTAGATTTAGTGACTTGCTTCTAATGAATACAATGTGGTGGATATGATGGTGTGCCACATCTAGGACTGGGACTAACAGTCATGAGTCTTCCTCATTACTTCTCTCTCAGATCACACTCTATGGGGAAGCCAGCTGACAAGTCATGAGCTTACTTAGGAATAATTATGGAGAAGTCAACTTGGCAAGCAACTGAAACCTCCTGCCAATAGCAAGTGAGAAACAGAGGCCTCTAGCCAACAGCCTTGGAAGAACACCATCTTGGAGGCACATCCTCCAGCCCTTGTCAAGCCTTCAGAAGACTGTAGACAAGTTGACTACTACCTCATGTATGATTCTGAACCAGAATCACCCAACTAAGCCACTGCCAAATTTCTGACCTACAGAAGCATGTGACCCAATAAGTGTTTGTTGTTTAGAACTTCTAAATTTTGGTACCATTTTTTATGCAGTAATAGACAACATATATATTAATGTAGTCAATGTATATATTTTAACTAAATTAATGTATTTATATATGTACATTTATATATATGTATAAATGATACAAAATCAATGAATTGAAAGAAAATCCTTTAATGTTCAGTTCAAATTGGAAATAGCAATATAAACTAATTAACCTTTAAATAGGTCTGTTCACTGAAAGATCTAGCAATGATCAAGCAATCATGGTCCACTAGAGTGGGCTCATTTAACACCTACCATATTTTTTGTTTTTAAATACCATTTTTCACTAAAAAGAAGACTTGGAGCTATGGATTATTTCAGAACCTAAAATTATTCTTGCCAAAAATATTAAACTTGAATCTAGACAAGTCTTTAGACCTAGCTTCCAGGAAATACTGGGATAAAGGAACAAATTAAACAATACCACAAAAAAAAAAAAAACAATACCACAATACCACACTATTTACACAAAAATGTATTAACCTGGGTCCATTCAGAAGATAGAAACCATACAGTAAATTTAAAAAGGGAAACTTTAGTATAAATAATTATTATCTATGATAGGAAAATAATTCTAAAGATGGAAAGAGAACTATAAGTGTTACTCTCGTTCTGAGGGAGAGTATCCAAGAAAGGATGAACTTGGAAGGAGGGATAACCTCCCCAAAGCTGGCATTCAGACCTTGCTGGAGAAAGTACAGTTGCAGTCCACTGATGGTAGGGAAGATTTTTGGGTTGCTTGGGGAAAGTTAGTCCACAGTCACTATGTAAGACATAAGCAACCATCAGGATGTAGGGGAACTGAGGTTAGTGTGCCGGATCACAGAGGGAGTGAGAGTGTGGGGTCTAGAATGTGCAATGTCTTCATAGGGAGGGCAGTGACAAAGTGAGCCAAGGCTGTGAAGTTGCTGAGGGACTGTATACTCTGAGCACGTGGCTGAATCAGGGTACCAACAGATGTTTTCACATATGTACCTCTGACAATGCAGCAAGAGTAGCAAACAAAGCAAAATACAGAATACCTGAAAAGAGAGATGGCACCTTCCTCCTTCAATGTCTTCTAACAGTCTATTGACAAAGTTTAACATAATGTTCACTGTAAAAGAGAAATGATAAATGTCCAGTCCCTTATCTCAGAGCAGATACTGCACTTGACTTTGGATCTGAGAGTGAATAAGTTAATAACAAGCACACAGACAAATCTAGAATGAAAGACACTCTATAATACAATAGGCCTGATCTATACAACATGTTACTGTCATGAAGAGGAAAAAGAAGAAGAAGAAGCAGCAGCAGCAAGATGGGAGTACTATTCTGAATTAAAAATAGAGTTAAATGACAGCAGGCAAATTCATTTATGAACCCACATGGGATTCTGAATCAAAAAACACAATTTAAAAAGGCATTTTAAACACTTGGGGTGTTAGGACCTTCAAGATGGCGGAGGAGTAAGACGTAGAGATCACCTTCCTCCTCACAAATTACATCAGAAATACATCTACATGTGGAACAACTCCTACAAAACACCTACAGAATGCTGACAGAAGACCTCAGACTTCGCAAAAGGCAAGAAACTCCCCACGTACATGGGGAGGGCAAAAGAAAACAGAAAAAACAGAGACAAAAGAATAGGGACAGGACTTGCACTTGTGGGAGGGAGCTGTGAAGGAGGAAAAATTTCCACACACTAGGAAACCCCTTCACTGGTGGAGACGGTAGGTGGTGGGGAGGGAAGCTTCAGAGCCACGGAAGAGAAAACAGCAATAGGGGTGCAGAGGGCAAAGCAGAGAGATTCCCGCACAGAGTGTCAGTGCCGGCCAGCATTCACCAACCTGAGAGGTTTGTCTGTGTCCCCACCGGGGTTGGCGGGGGATGGGGGCTGAAGCCCTAGCTTGGCTTTGGAGTTCAGATCCCAGGAAGAGGACTGGGGTTGGCTGTGTGAATACAGACTGAAGGGGGATAGGGCACCACAGCTAGCCAGGAGAGAGTCTGGGAAAAATTCTGGAACTGCCTAAGAGGCCAGAGACCATTGTTCTGTGGTGCATGAGGAGAGGGGATTCAGAGCACCACCTAAATGAGCTCGAGATGGATGCGGGCCACGGCTATCAGCACAGACAACACAGATGGGCATGAAACACTAAGGTTGTTGCTGCAGCCACCAAGAAGCCTGTGTGCAAGCACTGGTCACTATCCACACCTCCCCTCCCGGGAGCCTATGCAGCCCACCACTGCCAGGGTTCTGTGATCCAGGGACAACTTCCCTGGGAGAACACATGGTGTGCCTCAGGCTGTTGCAAAGTCACATCGGAGTCTGCTGGCAGACTCATTTTGCATTCTGTACCCTTCACTCTCCCTGCCTGAGTAACCCAGAGCCCCCTAATCTGCTGCTGCTTTAACTCCATCCTGTCTATGCAAAGAACAGACACCCTTGGGTGACCTACGTGCAGAGGCAGGGCCAGATCCAAAGGTGAACCACAAGAGCTGTGCAAACAAAGAAGAGAAAGGAAAATTTCTCCCAGCAACCTCAGGAGCAACAGATTAAATCTCCACAATCAACTTGATGTACCTTAAATCTATGAAATACCTGAACAGAAAAGAAATCATCCCAAAATAGAGGCAGTGGACTTTGTGTGATTTTGTCTGTATAGCTTTGATTTTACCACTTCCCCTAGAGTTCTGTTTGTCCATTATTTTTTAAATAGTTTTTAGCACTTGTTATCATTGGTGGATTTGTTTTTGGTTTGGTTACTCTCTTTTCTCTTTCTTTTTTTTTATTACTTTTAAATTACTTTAATTTTAATATTTTTTAATAAATTTATCTATCTTCTTTCTTTCTTTCTTTCTCTTTTTTTCTCAATTTTCTTCTGAGCCATGTGGCTGTCAGGGTCATGGTGATCTGGCTGGGTGTCAGGCCTGTGCCTCTAAGGTGGAGAGCTGACTTCAGGACATTGGTCTACCAGAGACCTCCTGAATCCACATAATATCAAATGGCAAAAAATCTCCCAAGATCTCCATCTCCAATGCTAAGATACAGCTCCACTCAATGACCAGCAAGCTACAGTGCTGGACACCCTATGCAAAACAACTAGCAAGACAGGAACACAACCCCACCCATTAGCAGAGAGGCTGCCTAAAATCACAATAAGGTCAGAGACCCACCCAAAACACACCACTGGACACAGTCCTGCCCACCAGAAAGACAAGCTCTAGCCTCATCCACCAGAATACAAGCACCAGTCCCCTCCACAAGGAAGCCTACACAACCCACTGAACCAAACTTAGCTACTGGAGTCAGACACCAAGAAAAATGGGAACTATGAACCTGCAGCCTGTGAAAAGGAGACCCCAAACACAGTAAGTTAAGCTAAATGAGAAAAGAGAGAAACACACAGCAGATGAAGGAGCAAGGTAAAACCCCACTAGAACAAGCAAATGAAGAGGAAATAGGCAGACTACCTGAAAAAAGAATTCAGAATAATGATAGTAAAGGTTATCCAGGGCTTCCCTCGTGGTACAGTGGTTGAGAGTCCACCTGCTGATGCAGGGAACACAAGTTTGTGCTCCGGTCTGGGAAGCTCCCACATGTCACGGAGCAGCTGGGCCCATGAGCCATGGTGGCTGAGCCTGCACGTCCGGAGCCTGTGCTCCACAATGGGAAAGGCCACAACAGTGAGAGGCCCGCGTACCACAAGAAAAAAAAATGATCCAAAAGCGTGAACATAGAATGGAGAAAATAAAAGAAATGTTTAACAAGGACCTAGAAGAGCTAAAGAGCAAACAAAAATGATGAAGTAAATGAACACAATAAATTAAATTTAAAATACTCTAGAAGGAATCAATAGCAGAATAACTGAGGCAGAAGAATGGATAAGTCACCTGGAAGACAAAATAGTGGAAATGATTACTGCAGAGCAGAATAAAGAAAAAAGAATAAAAAAAATTGAGGACAGCCTCAGAGACCTCTGGGACAAAATTAAAGACAGCAACATTCGAATTATAGTGGTTGCAGAAGAAGAAGAGAAAAAGAAAGGGACTGAGAAAATATTTGAAGAGATTATAGTTGAAAACTTCCCTAATATAAGAAAGGAAATAGTGAATCAAGTCCAGGAAGCACAGAGAGTCCCATACAGGATAAATCCAAGGAGAAACACACAAAGACACATATTAATGAAATTACCAAATATTAAATACAAAGAAAATATTAATTAAATATTATCATTAATATTTAATGATTATAATTATTATAATGTTAATATTATCAATAATATTAAAATATTAATTAATTAATATTTGGAATCCCCAAAGATTAAGAGCTGATCTTTCAGCAGATACTCTGCAAGCCAGAAGGCAGTGGAGGACATATTTAAAGTAATGAAAGCAAAAACTTACAACCAAGATTACCCAGCAAGGATCTCATTCAGATTCGACAGAGAAATTAAAACCTTTACAGAAAAGCAAAAGATAAGAGAATTCAGCACCACCAAACCAGCTTTACAGCAAATGCCAAAGGAACTTATCTAGGCAGAAAAGACAAGACAAGGAAAAGACCTACAATAAGTAACCCAAAACAATTAAGAACATGGTAATAGGAACATACATATCGATAAGTACCTTAAATGTAAATGGACTAAATGCTCCAACAAAAAGACATAGACTGGCTGAATGGATACAAGAACAAGACCCATATATATGCTGTCTACAAGAGACCCACTTTAGACCTAGGGAAACCTACAGACTGAAAGTGAGGGGATGGAAAAATATATTCCATACAAATGGAAATCAAATGAAAGCTGGAGTAGCAATTCTCATAGCAGACAAAATAGACTTTAAAACAAAGACTATTAGAAGAGACAAAGAAGGACACTACATACTGATCTAGGGATCAATCCAAGAAGATATAACAAATGTAAATATTTATGCACCCAACATAGGAGCACCACAATGCATAACAAAAATGCTATCAGCCATAAAAGGGGAAATTGACAGTAACACAATAATAGTAGGGGACTTTAACACCCCACTTTCACCAATTGACAGATCATCCAAAATGAAAATAAATAAGGAAACACAAGCTTTAAATGATACATTAAACAAGATGGACTTAATTGATATTTATAGGACATTCCATCAAAAGTCAACAGAATACACTTTCTTCTCAAGTGCTGCGTGTCTAAGTGTCCATTGACAAATGAATGGATAAAGATGTGGCACATATATACCACAGAATATTACTCAGATATAAAAAAACAAAATTGAGTTATCTGTAGTGAGGTGGATGGACCTAGAGTATGTCCTACAGAGTGAAGTAAGTCAGAAAGAGAAAAACAAATACTGTATGCTAACACATATATATGGAATCTAAAAAAAAAAAAATGTGTGGAAGAACCTAGGGACAGGACAGGAATAAAGACGCAGACATAGAAAATGGACTTGAGGACTAGGGGAGGGGGAAGGGTAAGTTGGGATGAAGTGAGAGAGTGGCATCTACATATATACACTCCCAAATATAAAATAGCTAGTGGGAAGCAGCCACATTGCACAGGGGGATCCGCTCGGTGCTTTGTGACCACCTAGGGAGTGGGGTTGGGAAGGTGGGAGGGAGACACAAGAGGGAGGAGATATGGGGATATATGTATATGTATATCCAATTCACTTTGCTATAAAGCAGAAACTAACACATCATTGTAAAGCAATCGTACTCCAATAAAGATGTTAAAAAAAAAGAATACTTGGGGAAACTTCAGCAAAGGCAAGGTATTAGAATTAATTAATCAATATTATAGATATTAAATAATGTCATGAAATTGCTAATTTCTTTATGTGTGATAATGGTGTGAGGAGTTACGAAAATATCCTTGTTCTTAGGAGTTTAATGCTAAATTATTTAAGGTTGAATTGTCATGATGATTAAAATTTACTTTCAAATAATTCAGCAAAATATGACTGTGATGTATATGTGTGTGCTGTATGCATAGATAAAACAAATATTGCAGAATATTAAGAATTATGGAAACTAAGTGGTTGATAAACGTGTACTTTTTGTACTGTTTTAATTTTTCTGTGTGTTTGAAAATTTTTGAAATATAATTTTGGGAATATAGATGATGACATAGCATGTTTAAATGAAGTAGTTTTTGTAGCTGACATTTTTCAGAGAGCTGGCCCCCTCACTATAACCCCCCTCCCCTTTTCTGTAGGAGAAACTCTCAGGTGTACGTGGCTGGGACCCCCAATTCTGAAAATTTTGCATTTAGAGATACAGGGAATAGAGCTCACCACACTTAATCATACTATGAGCAGAGCCCTCTGTCTTCACAGTAAGTCCAAGAATTCCTGCTGATGAGTCTACCGACCTGCCCTGATTCCTGCACTTTAAAAGGCTTTGTTGGCTACTTTTACCTTAGATTCCCTGTAATGTCTCCTATAATCCTTCTGATAAATTTTGTTTTATTTTTGCTAGGCTAGGTAAAGTACATTTCTATTACTTACCATCACACGTGCAAAAACAAAACAAAACAAAACAAAAAAACCCTTAAGTAATACAGAACAATTTTTATAAATAAAGTTTCCAAATTGCTAAAGATAGATATATGGCTAGAGAACATATTTGTGGTTTCCATAGTAGAAAATAATGTTTTGCAAATTTATGAATTTGTAATTTATTTTTCGCTTTAACTTTAAGAAATTGAGTTCCTCTGCAATGTTCAGTAATTAGTGCTGGCTAGTAAATTATAAGCTAAAAAGAAAAAGAAGAGAAAGAGTCTTCATACACAAAAAAGCTTATCCTTCATATAATATATGAAAAACTCCTGATATGTGCACTTGCTAATTATTTTTCTGCTACAGACATCAGCTTCAGTTTGATCTTTAGAGATAACATATATCTTTATTTACATTTTGATGTCCTCCCATCTGTGAGTATAAGTGTGACTGAAAAGACTAATGTCAGACCAATGGTCCTTTGCACACTGTGTACGTACAAAGACATTTCTTCAGAATCATGTCTGCAGTTATTTAAAGAGCTTGTTTTGCTTTGACCTCTATCTTTGAAATTCTTGCTTGGTCTGAAACCCTTACTAGTAAAAAGATAGTCCATTCTTTAAAGTCATAAACCAGACTGATGATTCAGTGGTTCATTCATTTCTCAGCTGTATACTGTTGTGCTTTGTTGCTCAGGAATTTTTTTTTTTTATGTTTTACAGTTGCCTGGGGGAGTTTAAAAGAAATAAAAGGACAAGTAAAAAACCTTTGGAGACAAAGAGACCTGGGTTCAAATCTAAGTTTTGTTATTTATTATCTGTGTGACCTTGGAAAATTCATGCTCACTCTTCCTCTATTATTTCCTTCTGTGTACAGTGGGGAGAATAATGCATCATCTCAGGGTTAGTGTTGCCATGAAGTTTAACACAATGTACGTAAAGCATCTGACACAGAGGTTATATGTATGTTGTTAAATATATACATCCCTTTATATCAGTATCTTTCAACTTTTCTAACCCCTACACACTCAAGGGTCATAACACAGTAACATTGGTTCAAAACAGCTGTTATTTATATTTATGTTGGGCATACTCTCCTTCCTAGATTGAGGGTATATCATGATTTTGGTAACTGCATAGTTTGAAAAAGCTTCTCAATTATTCTGATGTTTCCTCCTCTCCCCAATCCTAACAACTTTGGAAGATATGGATAATAATAGCTAACATTTAGGTAGTATCTCCTATGTGTAAGGAACTCTTCTAAATATTTTACATATCCAAACTCATTTAATTCTCACAACAACTCTATGAGGTAAATGTACTTTGATTATTTCTCTATTACGTTTGAGGAATGTAAGGCTTAGATAAGTAGTGTAAAACAGAGTCAGGATTTGAGTCCAGGCAGCCTGCATCCAGAACTCATAATGTAAATTTCTTTATTAAACCAAGCAATATTTTGCTATAGACTCAATAATATTTGTAGTGTGCCATCATAGGTCAAATTTTTCCTCTACATATTTATGAAGAAATAATTGATAAGCCCCTGAAAATATTGGTTTATACTGGAAATCTGGTCTCAATTATAACATCACCTTGGGCTTGGAGCAGAGTAATATATTAATACTGAAACCCACTACCGTTATTTTTCCCACTTCTTTTGTTTTGTACTTAGGCTTAGGGAGACATAAATTGGAAATAATAATCCTCCTTCTCCATCCTTTGCATTATGACCAGATTGTTTCATTACTTGTAACATCAGCATTCACATGCTTCCCTTGGACTTTCTAGCAGTATGTAAATACTTAGACAGGAAAGAAGTTAAGATAGAAAGATAAAGAAGAAAACTTGTGCAATAATCTTCTCTTGGCAACAGGCATTGTTGGAGTTGCTTCAACACCTGCAACAGAGTATGAGTAAAAAGGGCTTTGCCCCTGATCTTGGAAAGAGACTTTCATATCAGAATTTGTCTTCACTGTTTTATGGTAAAGAAACCAACAAACATAAATGGATTTGTTCCCTCAGTGAATACAGAGAGGCTTTTGGGGCCAGATTAGCTAAGAAACTGCTGGACAGAGATTGTTCATCATTTTTCTAAAAGACATTTCACTTACAGCCTAAGAAGTGTTAATGAAGCATTCACACTTTTACCAAGTGAAAAAGCAATAGAAAAACAGCTCCTTCAATCTCTTTTCAGAAATTCTCAGCAGTAACACATGGACTGCTCCTATGCAGTCTTCAGACAGCTGTAGTATAAAAGATAAAAGATGAAACTGGACTCTCAAAATAGGAAAGAAAGAAAAAATGAAAGGAGAAACACACACACACACTCACTGTTTTGAAAATCTTTCTACTGGTGTCTTAATGAACAACACATCATGAAAGCAGAACTTCTGGAAGATGTCTCCTTTGACAAAGGCATTTTCTAGCATCCTTGAATAAAATGAATTCCTTACCACAAACAAAACAATTAGAGATCAGACTTTCACTTCTCTATAAACTGTTATTGATAGAATTGTATGGATGAACAACAAATCCTGTTTTAAGTTTATCAGGCAACTTTCTTTTCTTTTCTTTTCTTTTCTTTTTTTTTTTGCGGTACGAGGGCCTCTCACTGTTGTGGCCTCTCCCATTGAGGAGCACAGGCTCCGGACGTGCAGGCTCGGCGGCCATGGCTCACGGGCCCAGCCGCTACGCGGCATGTGAGATCTTCCCGGACTGGGGCACGAACCTGTGTCCCCTGCATCGGCAGGCAGACTCTCAACCACTGTGCCACCAGGGAAGCCCTCAGGCAACTTTCAATGACTCATATTGCTAGTATCAAAGACTTTATATCACAGCATATGCCCCTCCTCTGCATTCATTACAGGTATTTATGTTGTCTGTAAATTATTTACACAAACTGTTGCCAGTCTTTAAGAGGCAGGGGAGATGGCACAAGCTGCCAGCTATTAGATTTCCTTGAAGGAGGCCATTATAAATCATTCTCAGGCATTTTTTTGAAATAAGCTATTTAGGACTTATTCAAGACAAGCAGGACAAGCCCTCTGAAAAACTGTGAAGTTTACCCTTAGTTGCTGTCTACTTGTCTGCTTAACCTTTCCTTATTCATTTAGTGGAAAGTTTTCCAGGACTTTTATTTTTGGTGTTAAATGCAATCTTAATATAGGACAAGAAAGCAAAGGGCACCCTCTATCTTAGAATAGAATATGCAGGCTCATGTATCTGAATGTAGGCCGTCAAGATTTGCTGCCTCACATTTGTTACCCAAAAGAATGGCCCTGATGTTCAGGCAGAGCACTTGAATGAGAGAAGTGTGCTAGACACATATTCCAGAGTTTAAGGAGTGTGGTCCTGTATTCCTATCTCTGAAGAGGCTGCTTTAGGGCTGATTAAAATGTTATTAATATTGAACAACATAGTGACCACCTCCTCTTCCCTACTCTCTTGTCAACAGGGACCATGAATGTTTTTTTCTGGAAAGATAGACAAAACTTACCCCCTGAAAAGGAAAAAAGAAGGTTTGGACAACATAGAGGCAAAAGTTGAAAATTACACTGCCATATAGTCTTAGTACCATTTCTTTTTAAGTATTCTGCAATCTTCATGCTACTCAGACCCCAATAAGGAAGTATTTTTAAATGATGCATTGGTTTCATATTACACTGATTTGAAGGAAATCCCATGCATAAAACTGCATTACTTAGAAAAGATTTTTCTCTTGGGTGATTGCTGCACAAGCATATAATTGAATCAGTGTGGTATCTCAGCTCCATAATGGAAGTCTTCCTGCCCATAGAATAAATATATTTCCTACTTGTACTTAATGTAATTTTTAAAAGATTTGTCTTAATCCTATGTATATGTAGTTGAAGAAGAAAACACACAGACCTTCATTTTACAATTTATAATGGACATACATTTTCTCCACAATTCTCATATGTAAGGAATGCCCCATATCTCTATATTTTCTTAACTCAAATTACATCTGCCTCTATACTCCAACTTGTCAGTATGATACCCGTATCATTGATGATTTTGAGCCTTCTTTGAGACTGGAGTCCTACAGTGACAAGAAAATACAGGAAGGTCCCTATTATCTTCATTCCATTTTTTTAATAGTCACTGAAATATTCATTGTCCAAGCCCCCTTAGTCCATTTTGAAAGATCATTGTTTACTTGCTCTCCATGTCTTCCTTCACCTTTAATTAGCTCACACCCTCTAATAAAAAGTTGGACCTTCTTGATACATTAAACTTCTGTTTTGGGCCCTGAAATAAAAAGATATGAAGGAACTCATGAGGCAAGGAGTCAAAATTCAGAAAAGGCTTGTTTACTTTCCCAGGATACAAGAATGAAAGCACTTCTCATTCTTTGCAGTTTCCTGCCACATAAAGAACAAAATGGAAAAAAACAAAAAGCAAAGAAAACCTACTGACAGATAATCCTGACTTAAGTGTTTGTTGAAAGTTCAGTGCAGTCAGTGATTAATGAAGCCAACTTTGTAGGTTCTATCCCTGGGTGGGCTAGTTAGCATCATTTTATCCTAGTCACAGATTATATCTGGATTTGTAAATATCTTGAAAATTTGTGTAACCAGTCACAAGGATAACTGACTGCAGATTATTTGACACAAACTCCTAACTTGTAAGGACCATAATGTAGTGTTATATGCATCTTCATGTTTTCAGTAGCACCTAGAATATGTTTCATAGAGGTTTGTTCAATTGAACTGAATTTAATTGAAATTGATCATCATTGAAAGATAAGTGGCTAAGTAACAATCACTCTTTGTCTAAAGTAGATGATGTTATAGAGTCATAAGGATCACAGTAGAGAAGAGTGGCTGGTACCAAAACCTGTGTAAAAAGATCAAAAACATTCTGGATTAGTGAAATTTTTCTAAAACAAATAAGTACTATTCTTATTTCATTCATAGAAAAACTCATTTTAAAGATAATTATGTATTTCATGTTTGGGAAATGTTGACTTACACCATAACATTTGAAGCTTGAGAACTAAAGAAAGAGTGCATGATTGGATTGAGAAGTGGAGGCAAAGGTGGACACACACTTAATTTGAGAGAGCATCTACCAACCTGTATAATTTTAAAGATCACCCTCATCTTCCTGACCTCAACACTATTAGCATTCCTTTACCAAGGGTTCAAAGAGTTAATTCCACAGTCAGAGTTAATTCCTTAATTTCTAATACCCCTGGGAAAGGGAACTGTTTGAGCTTCCATAACAAAACACCATAAATTGGATGACTTAAACAACAGAAATTTATTTTTTTACAGTTCTGGAAGCTAGAAGTCCAACATCAGAGTGCCAGCAAGGTCAGTTTCTGGCAAGAACTCTCTTTCTGACTTCTTATGGCTGCCTTCTCTCTGTATTCTCAAATGGAGAGAGAGAGAGAGAGAGAGAGATCAAGCTCTCTGGTGTCTTTTCTTGTAAGGTTATTAATCCCATCATGAGGGCCCCAGCATCTTGACCTCATCTAAATCTAATTACCTCTCAAAGGCCCCATCTCCGAATACCATCTCATTGAGGATTAGGACTTCAGTATATGAACTGGGGGAGGGAGAAAAACTTCCAGTCCCTAACACTGTAAGGATACAGAACACCCTTTGGTATTAGGTTATGGAGAGAACACACCAAACACCTTTGGCTGTGAAAGGAGAGGCCCAACAATAGGAAAAGAGAAAGAGAATAGAAACAAAATACATCTACTTCAAAATTGTGTGGCCAATCCAGATACGTCAAAAGCGTTAAATTTAAGTCAGGAATTTTGTTCCCTTAAGTCAAATGTTATATGATTTAATTCTTAGTGCATGAGACTCTCCATCTTTCCAAATAATCTAACCATACTTCATTAGAAAAGTCTAATATGTCATTTTTCAAAGTAATACAGAACATCAATATGATTTCTACAGTATTTCAAAATATCAGTTGTCTCTTAAGAGCTATTTTGAAAACAACGATTTTTTGTATTTGACTTTTTACTTAGTTTCTCCCCCACCTAGAATTTTGCCCTGTTCATCTTTGTATCCTACATAGAGTGCATAATATTTGGCAAACACTAGATATCTAAAAAAAATGATTAGTGGATTTAAAGTAAAAAAATCTAAAAATCTGCTGTGATAGTTAAAACCTTGAAAAAAAATTTTATAATAACAATTTTGGTTTTCTGTTTTTAAATAGCAAACTTCCATATGTTACTTACCCTTCTAAGTTATTTTTGTATCTCTTATTTTAAAATTATCTCTCAAGATTTTTTCAAAGTAAGAAGGCAGTGAGGTATTGTGTTAAAGATAAAATAAAATAGATTATCTTAACCTCTACTGTGGTATTGCTTCTAATGAATAAATCATATAGTAACATTTAAATGAGCAGTATGTTAAACAGAATATGAATTGAGGGAAGTGACTTGTCATTCGTCACAACTATACATTGTTCTAAGGAGACATAGAATCATTCACAAAAATATGGCACTAGGAGAAAATATTGTAGATTCAGCTTTAGAACCAATCCAGAAATGTTTTTAAGTAAGTTCCACAATTTTCATTAAGCTTTACTTATGCCACATATATTTGTAGATTCTTTGTAGATTTTTTAAGAGCTTATTCCCCAGCTATGTTTTCTTTGCCGAGCACTGTAGTTAAGCTTTTCTTTTTAATCTGCTTTTAAAATGGAAAGAAAACTTCATAGTTGCCCCTAATTTCCAATTTTGAATCATGTCATTACTGGGCATTTCTATTGAAAGCTGAGTTATCAATCTTGTAATAATTTAAAAAAAACGCAAGGAGATGTTTAAAGAAAGAAATTATTTGTTTTGATATGTGCTTTAATTATGAATAAAATCTCCAGATATATCATCTTTCTTGTAATATACCACAAAATAAATCTATTAGAGTTATCAACACATGAAAATAAAATTCCTTACGAATTATTAATACAGTTCTTGGGTACTTTTCAGTGTTGTTGTCATGTTTTTGCTGTTGTTGTTATTTTCCTGTTGTGGAAATTAATTACTGGGGCAAATGTGAGCCGTATGAGGTGATGAACCTTGAAGTTCAAGGTTGTATTGAGACTATTCATCTAGTGTCTAGTTTCTCAATGAAACACCTTAGTAACTTATAGTGTTACTCTCAAAACTTCTTCAGGTCTCTACTGAAATAGAAGGCCAGCTTTTTGTTTATTGATATACACTTGTATTAACTCCGTAAATACAGAGTGTGAATGAAAACCATCAAATTCCTTTTGTCCTTTACATGGAGCACCTCTTCTCTATTTATGGCAAGTCGTATTGTGTGGACCATACTAAGAAAGTGAAATGTAACCAATTATAATTCAAGGTAATCTGATATAGCCATACACACATTTTTAACATTTGCACAATGTGTCTGTTCTTTAACTCAGCAAAACAGATTTGGAAATATTTGCAAAAAAGGGCATCTTACATATTGAAACAAAGGTTCTAAAAGTCCTACACACATTTTCAATGCATCTAACTGCCTTTATAATGGAGTCACAATATTTGATTGATTGATTGCATTATAGGAAAGACAGTAAATCTTTCAAAGAAAGTCATCTAATTTTCCTCTTAAGACATTACCCTCTAATATATTTCAAACTCAAATAAAATTTTGTGAGTGTCCTGATCCACTTGGCCTTATTTTGTTCATTGTTGCTTTCTACTTGCTTCTCCTCCTTGACTTTGCCATTGAAACGTATGCAACATTGACCTTTCCTTTTTTCATATTCTCATACCTTCATGTCCCATAAACATGACCAATATGACTATCTGCTGTAATTTGGGAAGACAACATACCTGCTATATCTATGAATCCTTCCAAAGTCTGTCTTTTCATGGTGTTTGTTTTATAATGGCATGTTTTATAATAATATCATGAAATCTTTTTTAATTGTGGGGCATTATAATAAATACCCAGATATCAGTAAATCATACTTGATATTTTTATGTGAAAACTATTTAATTTTAAAATAAGTTTGAAATTTAAAAATCAGCAAGGGAGATCGTATTTACAAATACGTAAAGCTCAATTTTATCATCATATGACACACTTGAAAACAAACATGGATACTTTTGTTGATTTACTTCTGAATTATGTAAATTAATTAAAGATAAGGAAATGACCCCAAACTGAGGGTTCAGTACAATCTAGTCAACAAAGTTCATAAGGTTTAAATAGAAAAGGAATTATTAACAAATATGATACTTAGTACCTTGTTTTATGATGAATAATAATTCTGATGAAACAAAAAACAAAAAATAAGGCTTCTATATGTGTGCAGCTACTACTTACACTTTATAAAAAACTCATTACAGAATAGCAGGAGAAAAATTGAAGTATTTATGCTATGTAAATAATAGTATTTTATAATCATATAGTGTCAGAGCTAGGAGGGAACACAGAGTTAATTCTAAATGGGTGACCTTAAAAAGGTCACCCAATCGGTTTAAAACAGAACCAAAGCAGAATAGAAGCACTATGAGAAGAGAAAGGAATTAACATAGAGTCCCTATGGGATTGATAATGGGTTCTTTACATAAATTCAGTCTTGTAATACTTCTCATACCCTGGTGAGCTAAGTACTATCATTATTTATATTATACCGATGAGACAGCTGAGACTCACCCAGGGTCAATTCAGTACTGATGAACCAAGTCAGTCTAAGTCCAAAGTCCTTGCTCTTTCCATTATGCTGCTCTGCCTCTCATATTTTTTTCCTGATTTCCTGTCCAGTGTTCTTTGGCTATATCATTCTGTTGATGTGCCTTTTCTGCTTTACCATTAATAATAGAAACTCAAAGTGCAAAAAGATTTGAAACCATGCCCTATCCTACATTTTGTAGTACCTATTCTATATATATATATATATATATATATATATATATATATATATATATCTCCACTTCTTCACTTGAAATCTCAGCCGCGTGTGTGTTGCATAGATAGCAATTGCATGAAGATGAGAAAGTGTAATAACTTCGTAATAGAATGATAATAATGCACACAGCCATCAGGGCATGTTTTAATTCCAACATGCACTGAGTCTAGGATCAAGAAAGGATCCAATGGATGTAGTATTGGACCATAAGTTAGGAAGGGCACTCCTTAACCTTCTCTGAATCTTAGAAGATTTAAAAAGTGTGAAAGATAGACTGTGTCACAGACTTTCAAGCTTTTTTCCTCAAATCCATTTATAGAAAGCAGAGGGTAAAAAAAGAGAGTGCAGACATGGCCAGGCTCCAGAACACCCACTTCCACTGTAACTGTAAGCTCCATTTTCAGCTGTTTTGCACATTAGACTTCTGTTTAGTACTTGATTTGAAGAAAATATATTTCTGCCAAAAATTTTAAAATAAAAATCTTTTGATGATCTTTAAAGTCCCCTACTGTTCCAAATAATGTTGGTAGTATCATGATATTTATAAAATTAAGTTAAATCTGACTGAAAACAAAGATCTGTTTAAGTAGTAAGAATACTTAGACTTACACAATTTTTTTTTCCTTCTGCCTATACATTTTCTGGAAACCCACTAGTTTTTTGCTGGTTTCAACTAGCACAATATTTTTTTTATCTAGCAAGTAATTTTTAAGGTCTCTAGTGTTTGAGTATACAGAAAGAATGCAAAAGGAATCTATAAATTATAGAAGTTCTTTTTGAAATAATGAGAAAAACTGTCCTCTAAGACTAGCCAACTATAGAGCAAAAAAAGCTAATTAAATGAGTATGAATGTGCAAAAACGTGCTCCTTACTGGCCTAACAGAAGAAATCAGGGTTCTTTGTATTATTTCCCTTGGAATAATTAATTTATCATTAATCTATTTTTAATCAAAAATGTGTATGGCACTTCCATTTATTATTAGCAGACTCATCCTGCCATCTAGTGGTAAGCTTGATGACAATTATTGTTGAAATAAGATAGTTATTTAAACCTACTAGGTAGCTCGGTGATAAATAGAAAAGAATTCCCAAAAGCAAAAAAAAAATTTCAAAGAATTTGTGTCAGAGTAATTGCACACCTTTTTACTTCCTTTGTATCATCAGGTATATTTCTCAATTCCTTTACTTTTGAGTTACCTAGAACATTTAAAATAGTTTTGTACACTGGTTATCCTTAATTGTTTGCTGTCATTTTTATTGACCTTGATGAAAATGTTACTATCAGTTAACTCATCCTCATTATTTTGAGAACTCTTAGGAACATCCAGCGAGCCTATCTAGAAAGACCTTGCTTTTTGTTATTGAGAAAGCTTCCATCATCACCCTTTTAAAAATACGTCAATGCTTTTGCATTTTATTTATTAAACAGTAAATTGAATTGAGTAAAAATTCTTACTTTGACTTCTTGCCAATCTTATCTTCTCATGACTTTGTATGTCTATTCTAAGCTTAAGCCAAATCGAGCTATTCACTGTTTCCACAAAACCCCACTTCTGTGTTTTGACCATCTTTTCATTTTACCTAGAAAGATTTTTGAATATATCTCTGTCTGTCAGTATTCTACATATCTTTTATGATACTTTCATTCATTTAGTAATATTTAAGTGTCCACTTTATGCAAAGTATAATTTTGGGAATAGTTGAGGTAAGTGAAAGGAGCTTAAGGGTTTATGTCAGAAAACCAGAGTTTAAATGTTAGCTCTGCTTCTATCTAGTCATGAGACATTGAACTAGTCATCTCCCCTGCTTTAGCCTCAGTTCTTTAATCTCTAAAAGATTGAATTAATAATAGTTGCTCACTGGATTATTGTAAATAATGAATTAGATAAGATACGCAGAAAAAAAAAGTATGCCAAAAACATCTAGCATGGTGTGTCTGCCACATAAACACACCTTGAGTAAAATGTTACTTCTTCTTTGAAGCCTTTATCACCCATAAAGTTGTGTTTTCCTTTACCACACAACACGTTGGAGAAGTATGGTATAACAGTTAAGTGTGAGGTTTTGGGAGCTAGATAGATGGAGGTTCAAATGTCAGCCTAATAGTCACTAGTATGTGAGCCTGAGAAAGCCACTTTATCTTCTGATCCTCAGCTTCCCCCTCTTCAAACTTTAGATAATAACAGCTATTACTCATAGGGTGCTTGTAAGGATTAAATGTTATGCATGTAAAATGCTTAGATAGTATCTTCTGCTTTTGGTATCATAACCATTTTTTTAATATTTGTCTAGTCTCCATTACCTAATTGCAACATTTCTGAAGAAAAAGCTATATTCTACTAATTTTTATATGATCCATAATGCCATAGACCTAGGTTTGTCTCAATAAATGTTTGTGAAATGACTTTGGAAAGCAAGCATTCATTCTTCAGGTATCACTGTGCACGTGAAGGAGTGGAAAGCACTGATGTACATGTAGGATTACTTTACTAATCTCAGTGCCTCAATTCACATAAAACTGAGATCAGTTGCAAAATTTCTCTTAATATGGGTGTTTTGTTAAAACAGTCAAAAACACTTTGCATTGCTTTTTCCTTTCAGACCTAAAATATTCAAGTGTTCAATAGTTCCAGACCACAAAACATCAAAACTGGAACACAAATGAACATGAAGGATCAAAGGCACTAGGTGGGCAATGGGCAAACTATTGCTAGTAATCATACCAATATCTAGGCTTTGACTAGAAATAGCAATTCCTTTGCCCTAAACTTGATGATTTTCAGCCTCCTATAAGTAGGAAAAAAAGTATTAAACATTTAATTATCTTAAAGTGGCTTTGCGGGGGGGACCTTGAAGATGGCGGAAGAGTAAGACGCGGAGATCGCCTTCCTCCCCACGGATACACCAGAAATACATCTACACGTGGAACAACTCCTACAGAACACCTACTGAAGGCTGGCAGAAGACCTCAGACCTCCCAAAAGGCAAGAAACTCCCCACGTACCTGGGTAGGGCAAAAGAAAAAAAAAAAAACAGAGACAAAAGAATAAGGACGGCACCTGCACAAGTGGGAGGGAGCTGTGAAGGAGGAAAAGTTTCCACACACACTAGGAAGCCCCTCCGCAGGCAGAGACTGTGGGAGGGGAGTGGGGAGCCTCGGGACCATGGAGTAGTGCACAGCGACGGGTGCGGAGGGCAAAGCGGGGAGATTCCCGCACAGAGGATCAGTGCCGACCGGCACTCACCAGCCCAAGAGGCTTGTCTGCTCACCCGCCGGGGCGGGCGGGGCTGCGAGCTGAGGCTCAGGTTTCGGTTTTGGACGGAGCGCAGGGAGAGGACTGGGGTTGGCGGCTTGAACATAGCCTGAAGGGGTTAGTGCACCAAGACTAGCCGGGAGGGAGTTCGGGGAAAAGCCTGCACCTGCCTAAGAAGCAAGAGACTTTTTCTTCCCGCTTTGTTTCCTGGTGCGCGAGGAGAGGGGTTTAAGAGCGCTGCTTAAAGGAACTCCAGAGACGGGCGCGAGCCGCGGCTAAAAGCGCGAACCCCAGAGACGGGCGGGAGACGCTAAGGCTGCTGCTGCCGCCACCAAGGGGCCTGTGTGCGAGCATAGGTCACTCTCCATGTCCCTCTTCCGCGGAGCCTGTGCAGCCAGCCACTGCCAGTTTCCCGGAATCCAGGGACAACTTCCCCGGGACAACGCACAGCGGGCCTCAGGCTGCCGCAACGTCACGCTGCCTCTGACGCCGCAGGCCCGCCCCGCACGCAGTGCCCCTACTTCCCCCCACCCCCACCCCCGGCCTGAGTGAGCTGGAGCCCCCGTAGCAGCGGCTCCTTTAACCCCGTCCTGTCTGAGCAAAAAACAGACGCCCTCCAGCGACCTACACGCAGAGGCAGGGCCAAATCCAAAGCTGAGCTCCTGTGAGCTGTGAGAACAAAGAAGAGAAAGGGAAATCTCTCCCAGCAGCCTCAGAAGCATCGGATTAAAGCTCCACAATCAACTTGATATACCCTGCACCTGTGGAATACCTGAATAGACGAGGAATGATCCCAAATTGAAGAGGTGGAATTTAGGAGCGAGATCTATGATTTTTTCCCTTTTCCTCTTTTTGTGAATGTGTACATGTATGCTTCTGTGTGAGATCTTGTCTGTATACTCTTGCTTCCACCATTTGTCCTAGGGCTCTATCCGTCCATGGTTTTTTAAAAAAAATTTTTTTTCTTAATAATTAATTTTAATTGTAATAACTTTATTATACTTCACCTTTGTTCTTTCTTTCCTTCCTTCCTTCCCTCCTTTAGACAAAGAATCACCCCAAATTGAGGAGGTGGTCTCTGAGAGCAAGATTTTTCCCCCTTTACCTCTTTTTGTCAACGTGTACGTGTATGCTTCTGTGTAAGATTTTCTCTGTATAGCTTTGCTTCCAACATTTGTCCTAAGGTTCTATCCGTCCCTTTATTTTTTCTAAATATTTTTTAATTCAATAACTATATTATACTTTATTTTATTTTTACTATATCTTCTTTCTTTCTGTCTTTTTTCCTTCGTTCCCTCCTTCCTTCCTTCCTTCCTTCCTCCCTCCCTCCCTCTCTCCTTTCTTTCCTTCTTTCTTCCTTCCTTCCTTTCCTCCTTTCCTTCTTTCTTTCCTCATACTTCTACTAATTCTCTCTACATTTTCTCCCTTTTATTCTGAGCCGTGTGGATGAAAGGCTCTTGGTGCTCCAGCCCAGGAGTCAGGGCTCTGCCTCTGAGGTAGGAGAGCCAACTTCAGGACACTGGTCAACAAGAGACCTCCCAGCTCCACATAATATTAAACGGTGGAAATCTCCCAGAGACCTCCATCTTAACACCAGCACCCAGCTTCACTCAATTACCAGCAAGCCACAGTGCTGGACAACCTATGCCAAACAACTAGCAAAACAGGAACACAACCCCACCCATTAGCACAGAGGCTGCCTAAAATCATAATAAGGCCACAGACACCCCAAAACACCCCACCAGACGTGAACCTGCCCATTAGAGAGACAAGATCCAGCCTCATCCAGCACAACACAGGCACTAGTCCCCTCCACCAGGAAACCTACACAACCCACTGAAACAACCTTAGCCACTGGAGACAGACATCAGAAACAACCTTAGCCACTGGAGGCAGACATCAAAAACAACGGGAACTACGAACGTACAGCCTGCAACAAGGAGACCCGAAACACAGTAAGATAAGCAAAATGAGAAGACAGAAAAACACACAGCAGATGAAGGAGCAAGATAAAAACCCACCAGACCTAACAAATGAAAAGGAAATAGGCAATCTACCTGAAAAAGAATTCAGAATAATGATAGTAAGGATGATCCGAAATCTTGGAAGTAGAATGGACAAAATGCAAGAAACAGTTAACAAGGACCTAGAAGAAATAAAGATGAAACAAGCAATGATGAACAACGCAATAAATGAAATTAAAAGTACCTTAGATGGGATCAATAGCAGAATAACTGAGGCAGAAGAACGGATAAGTGACCTGGAAGATAAAATAATGGAAATAACTACTGCAGAGCAGAATAAAGAAAAAAGAATGAAAAGAACTGAGGACAGTCTCAGAGACCTCTGGGACAACATGAAACGCACCAACATTTGAATTATAGGGGTTCCAGAAGAAGAGAAAAAGAAAGGGACTGAGAAAATATTTGAAGAGATTATAGTTGAAAACTTCCCTAATATGAGAAATGAAATAGTTAATCAAGTCCAGGAAGCACAGAGAGTCCCATACAGGATAAATACAAGGAGAAATACGCCAAGACACATATTAATCAAACTGTCAAAAATTAAATACAAAGAAAGCATATTAAAAGCAGCAAGGGAAAAACAACAAATAACACACAAGGGAATCCCCATAAGGTTAACAGCTGATCTCTCAGCAGAAACCCTACAAGCCAGAAGGGAGTGGCAGGACATACTGAAAGTGATGAAGGAGAAAAACCTGCAACCAAGACTACTCTACCCAGCAAGGATCTCATTCAGATTTGATGGAGAAATTAAAACCTTTACAGACAAGCAAAAGCTGAGAGAGTTCAGCACCACCAAACCAGCTTTACAACAAATGCTAAAGGAACTTCTCTAGACAAGAAACACAAGAGAAGGAAACGACCTATAATAACAAACCCAAAACAGTATAGAAAATGGGAATAGGAACATACATATCGATAATTACCTTAAATGTAAGTGGACTAAATGCTCCCACCAAAAGACACAGATTGGCTGAATGGATACAAAAACAAGACCCTTATATATGCTGTCCACAAGAGACCCACTTCAGACCTAGAGACACATACAGACTGAAAGTAAGAGGATGGAAAAAGATATTCCATGCAAATGGAAACCAAAAGAAAGCTGGAGTAGCAATTCTCATATCAGACAAAATAGACTTTAAAATAAGGACTATTAAAAGGGACAAAGAAGGACACTACATAATGATCAAGGGATCGATCCAAGAAGAAGATACAACAATTGTAAATATTTATGCACCCAACATACGAGCACCTCAATACATAAGGCAAATACTAACAGCCATAAAAGGGGAGATCGACAGTAACACATTCATAGTAGGGGACTTTAACACCCCACTTTCACCCATGGACAGATCATCCAAAATGAAAATAAATAAGGAAACACAAGCTTTAAATGATACATTAAACAAGATGGACTTAATTAATATTTATAGGACCCTCCATCCAAAAACAACAGAATACACATTTTCTCAAGTGCTCATGGAACATTCTCCAGGATAGATCATATCTTGGGTCACAAATCAAGCCTTGGTAAATTTAAGAAAACTGAAATTGTATCAAGTATTTTTTCTGACCACAACGCCATGAGACTAGATATCAATTACAGGAAAAGATCTGTAAAAAATACAAACACATGGAGGTTAAACAATACACTACTTAATAATGAAGTGATCACTGAAGAAATCAAGGAGGAAATAAAAAAATACCTAGAAACAAATGACAATGGGGACACAACGACCCAAAACCTCTGGGATGCAGCAAAAGCAGTTCTAAGGGGGAAGTTTATAGCAATACAAGCCCACCTTAAGAAGCAGGAAACATCTCGAATAAACAACCAAACCTTGCACCTCAAGCAATTAGAGAAAGAAGAACAAGAAAACCCCAAAGCTAGCAGAAGGAAAG
The DNA here is from genome assembly GCF_008692025.1 of Phocoena sinus. NCBI lineage: Eukaryota > Metazoa > Chordata > Mammalia > Artiodactyla > Phocoenidae > Phocoena > Phocoena sinus. The sequence goes on along the minus strand of NC_045784.1, from coordinate 75,765,592 downwards.
AAATCATAAAAATCAGATCAGAAATAAATGAAAAAGAAATGAAGGAAACGATAGCAAAGATCAATAAAACTAAAAGCTGGTTCTTTGAGAAGATAAACAAAATAGATAAACCACTAGCCAGACTCATCAAGAAAAAAAGGGAGAAGACTCAAATCAATAGAATTAGAAATGAAAAAGGAGAAGTAACAACTGACACTGCAGAAATAAAAAAAAAAATCATGAAAGATTACTACAAGCAACTCTATGCCAATAAAATGGACAATCTGGAAGAAATGGAAGAATTCTTAGAAATGCACAACCTGCCAACACTGAATCAGGAAGAAATAGAAAATATGAACAGACCAATCACAAGCACTGAAATTGAAATTGTGATTAAAAATCTTCCAAGAAACAAAAGCCCAGGACCAGATGGCTTCACAGGTGAATTCTATCAAACATTTAGAGAAGAGCTAACAACTATTCTTCTCAAACTCTTCGAAAATATAGCAGAGGGAGGAACACTCCCAAATTCCTTCTACGAGGCCACCATCACCTTGATACCAAAACCAGAGAAGGATGTCACAAAGAAAGAAAACTACAGGCCAATATCACTGATGAACATAGATGCAAAAATCCTCAACAAAATTCTAGCAAACAGAATCCAACAGCACATTAAAAGGATCATACACCATGATCAAGTGGGGTTTATTCCAGGAATGCAAGGATTCTTCAATATGCGCAAATCTATCAATGTGATAAACCATATTAACAAATTGAAGGAGAAAAACCATATGATCATCTCAATAGATGCAGAGAAAGCTTTCGACAAAATTCAACACCCATTTATGATAAAAACCCTCCAGAAAGTAGGCATAGAGGGAACTTTCCTCAGCATAATAAAGGCCATATAGGACAAGCCCACAGCAAACCATCATCCTCAATGGTGAAAAACTGAAAATATTTCCACTAAGATCAGGAACAAGACAAGGTTGCCCACTCTCACCACTCTTATTCAACATAGTTTTGGAAGTTTTAGCCACAGCAATCAGAGAAGAAAAGGAAATAAAAGGAATCCAAATCGGAAAAGAAGTAAAGCTGTCACTGTTTGCAGATGACATGATACTATACATAGAGAATCCTAAAGATGCTACCAGAAAACTACTAGAGCTAATCAATGAATTTGGTAAAGTAGCAGGATACAAAATTAATGCACATTAATTTTTGTTAGTTTGATTACTGTGTTTTTCCTTGGGTTTATCCTGTATGGGGATTTCTGTGCTTCCTGGACTTGAGTGAGTGTTTCCTTTTACATGTTAAGGAAGTTTTTGAGTATAATCTCTTCAGATATTTTCTCAGATCCTTTCTCTTTCTCTTCTCCTTCTGAAACCCCTATAATTCAAATGTTGTTTTTTTAATGCTGTCCCTGAGGTCTCTGAGCATGTCCTCATTTCCTTTCTTTTTCTTTTTCTTTATTCTGCTCTCTGGAAGTTATTTCCACCATTCTATCTTCCAGTTCACTTCCCATTATTCTGACTCAGTTTTTCGGCTATTGATTCATTCTAGTGTATTTTTCATTTCAGTTATTGTGTTTTTCATCACTCTTTGTTTGTTTGTTAGTTCTTCTAGGTCCTTGTTAATCATTTCTTGTATCTTCTGAATCCATGCCTCCATTCTATTTTTGAGATCTGGGATATCTTTTCCATCACAACTCTGAATTCATTTTCAGTTAGATTGCCTATTTTATCTTTATTTATTTGCTGTTGTGGGATTTTACCTTGCTACCTCAGCTGCAACACATTTCTCTGTTGTCTTGTTTTGTTTAGCTTATTGATTTTGTGGTCTACTTTCCACAGGATGAAGGGTTGTAGTTCCTCTTGCTTCTGTTGTCTGCTCCCTGGTGGGTGAGCTTGGCCCAGGGGTTTGTGTAAGCTTCCTAGTGGGAGAGACTGGTGCCTGTGCTCTAGTGGGTGGAGCTGAGTCTTTTCCCTTGGATGGGCAGGGCCACATCAGGTGGTGTGTTTTGGGTTGTCTGTGAGCTTCACACAACTTTAGGCAGCCTGTCTGCTGATGGGTGTGTCTGTGTTCTTGTCTTGCTGCTTGTTTGGAATGAGGTATTGAATACTCGAGCTTACAGGCAGTTGGTTGTAGCCAGATATTGGTGTTGAGATGGATAATTCTGAGGCATTGCATGTTAATTAATAATCTCTGGGCCCAGAATTTCTCTGGTGGTCCAGCATCATGAACTCAGTACTCCCACCTCAAAGATCCAGGCCCAACTCCTGGCTGGATAATCAAGAGCCCATAAGCCATGCAGAATGGTCAGAGAAAAAAAAGAGAGAGAGAGAAAAAAAGGAAAATAAAACAAACAGACAAAGAAAACCCAAGAGAAACAGCAAAAACAAGCCCCAAAAATTGGCAATAACAACACACATACAAAAAGAAAACATAAAACATGCAAACAACCAAACAAACAAAATAACTCCAAAATGAAAAAAAATAATAATAACTAATAAACTAACAAAAACGAATTAAAATCAAAATGAGGGAAATCCCTGGCAGTCCAGTGGTTAAGACTTCACCTTCCAGTTCAGGGTATGTGGGTTTGATCCCTAGTCCAGGAGCTAAGATATCACATGCCTCACTGCCAGAACACCAAAATATAAAATAGAAGCAATATTATAACAAATTCAATAAAGATTTCAAAAATTTTCCACATCCTAATGAAACTTAAAAGCTTTTGCACAGCAAAGAAAACCATAAACGAGATGAAAAGACAACCCTCAGAATGAGATAAAATTTGCAAACAAAGCAACTGACAAAGGATTAATCTCCAAAATATACAAGCAACACATGCAGCTCAATATCAAAAAAACAAACAATCCAATCAAAAAATAGGCAGAAGACCTAAATAGACATTTCTCCAAAGAAGATATACAGATTGTCAACAAATGAATGAAACGATGCTCAACAACACTAATCATTAGAGAAATACAAATCAAAAACACAATGAGGTATCATCTCACACCAGTCAGAATGGCTACCATCAAAAAATCTACAAACAATAAATGCTGGAGTGGGTGTGGAGAAAAGGGAACCCTCCTGTACTGTTGGGAATACAAATTAATACCGTCACTATGGAGAACAGTATGGAGGTTCCTTAAAAAACTGAAAATAGAACTACCATATGACTCAGCAATCCATATACCATATACCCTGTGAAACTCATAATTCAAAAAGAGAAATGCACCACAATGTTCATTGCAGCACTATGTACAATAGCCAGGACATGGAAGCAACCTAAGTGTCCATCAACAGATGAATGGGTAAAGAAGATGTGGCACATATATACAATGGAATATTACTCAGACATAAAAAGAAATGAAATTGAGTTATTTGTAGTGAGGTGGATGGACATAGAGTCTGTCATACAGAGTGAAGTAAGTCAGAAAGAGAAAAAACAAATACCATATGCTAACACATATATATGGAATCTAAAAAAAAAAAAAAAGTGGTTCTAACGAACCTAAGGGCAGGACAGGAATAAAGATGCAGACATAGAGAATGGACTTGAGGATATGGGGAGAGGGAAGGGTAAGCTGGGATGAAGTGAGAGAGTAACATTGATATATATATACACTACCGAATGTAAAATATATAGCTAGTGGGAAGCATCTCCATAGCACAGGGAGAACAACTCGGTGCTCTGTGAGCACCTAGAGGGATGAAATAGGGAGGGTGGGAGGAAGATGCAAACGGGAGGGGATATGGGGATATATGTATACATATAGCTGATTCACTTTGTCAGCAGAAAACTAACACAACATTGTAAAGCAATTATACTCCAATAAAGAAGTTTAAAAAAAAAAGTCCAAGTCAAAAAAATCTTAAAAAAAAACCCCAAAACAATAAGGAAAGTAAAAAAGCAAAGAAAACCTAAAACAAACACACAAAAATGATTTAAGAAAACCCAAAGGATAAAAAAACAAGATAAAAAACACAAAACAAGAAAAAAGTAAAGTAAAAATAGAAGAATAAAAAAATATATTTAAAAAAATTATAAATAGTAAAACAATAATAAAATATAAAAAATAATAAAAACAGCAACAACTGAATAAAGCAAAACAAACAAAAAAAGAATAATAGTAATAAGAATATTTTCTTGGGGCCTCAGCTGTCAGTGTCCTCGTTCCCACATGGTGAGCCACAACCAACCCCTGCCTCCCCAGGAAGCCCTCCAATACCTCTAGGTAAGTCTCTAGACCTGTAGTGAGCACTGTGGGGACAGTTCAGTCTCTGAGCTGACCCAACTCCTGGGTGTACTTTCTGCCAATTTCTACTGCTGCTAAAGCTAGACCAGACTCAGTTGTGAGAGCACTCTTTGCCCATTCAGATATTCCACAGATGCAGGATTTATCAAGCTGATCACAGGGATTTAATCTGCAGCTTTTGCAGCTGCATGGAGAGATTTCTATTCCTCTTCCTTAGTTGCACTGCCCCTGGGGCTCAGCTTTAGTTTTGGCCACACCTCTGCCTGTGGGCCACCCCTCAGACATCTGTTCCCTGCCCATGCAAGAGTGAACAAAAGGATTGGCTGATTAGGGCTCACTTAGGTTGGGGAGGGGTACAGTGGCCACAACTGTGGTATGCACAAATTACCTGCAGCAGCATAGACCAGCAGGCAGTTGCAACAGACTGGGACACACTCTGGTGGGAGTCCCTCCCAGTGCCCACAGAAGCAGGGACTGGAGTGTGGGGGCAGTGGTGTCCCCACCCTATGCACACCACTGAACAATGGCACCTTGTTTCCTAAGCAGACCACACATTCTCTAGGAGTATTCCCGGCTGCAGAGTCCCCTACTCTTGTCTCCTCAGTTGTAGCTGCACCACCAACAGTGGTCCTCTCCCCAGATCCACTCTCCTCACCCCACTCTTTAGCAGTGGCAGATTCCCATCTTAGGCTGGGGTGCCCAGGGCTGATTCCCAAGGAGTCCTTTTTATTTTTTTTGGCTGAACCACATGTCTTGTGGTATCTTAGTTCCCCAACCAGGGATTGAACCCGGGCCCTCAGCAGTAAGAGCATGGAGTCCTAACCATTGGACTGTCAGGGAATTTCCCTGAGGAGGCTTTGGTGTTCACAGTGCTTAGGACCTCAGAGCCTACACAGGCAGAGGAGGCCTTGGCTTGAAGGGTGGGCAAGCCTGTTCAGATGGGCGCCCCTCCCAGTGCCTGCAAAGGCAGAAACCTGAAGGGGGGGAAGGGGGTTGCAAAGGTGGTCCTGCCCCTTGAGCACCACTCAACAATGGCACCTTGCTTCTATGGTGTCCCGGGCTTCTTTTGAAAACTTTTCTGTTTGTGGAGCTCCTTACTTCTACCCCTTCAGGCTGTCTATTCATAGCCAACAGCTGTCTCCTCCCTGGGTCCGTGCTCCAAACCCCACTTTTCAGCACCCAGCCCCCTCTCCACAACAGGAATTGCATGACTCAGGCTGGGGTGTGCAGGGCTGCAGCATGGACAATGCTCACAGTTCTTACTTTGTCCTGCCTTCCACAGACCGTTTGCTGCTTTCCCGTCTGATCCCCCAAAGCTCCCTTTCTATCCCAGCTGATTTCCCTGCTGTGAGGAGTTTTTCTGAGTGTAAGAAGTTCTCCTAACCTCCAACTTCCCACCAGATGTGCTGGCCCCTTCCTGCTTCCTCTTTTCTTTTTGTCTTTCTTTCATCCTACCCAGTTGCAAGTGGATTTTTCTTGTCATTTTACATTTCTGAAGTCTTCCACTAATGTTCAGTACGGGCTATGTGAGAACTGTCACATTTGTAGATGTATTCTTTTTTTTAAAAAACATCTTTATTGGGGTATAATTGCTTTACAATAGTGTGTTAGTTTCTGCTTTATAACAAAGTGTATCAGTTATACATATACATATGTTCCCATATCTCTTCCCTCTTGTGTCTCCCTCCCTCCTACCCTGCCTATCGCACCACTCCAGGCAGTCACAAAACACCGAGTTGATATCCCTGTGCTATGCGGTTGCTTCTCACTAGCTACCTACCTTACGTTTGGTAGTGTATATATGTCCATGCCTCTCTCTCGCTTTGTCACAGTTCACCCTTCCCCATCCCCAAATCCTCAAGTCCATTCTCCAGTAGGTGTGGGTCTTTATTCCTGTCTTACCCCTAGGTTCTTCATGACATTTTTTTTCTTAAATTCCATATATATGTGTTAGCATATGGTATTTGTCTATCTCTTTCTGACTTACCTCACTCTGTATGACAGACTCTAGGTCTATCCACCTCATTACAAATAGCTCAATTTCGTTTCTTTTCATGGCTGAGTAATATTCCATTGTATATATGTGCCACATCTTCTTTATCCATCCATCCGATGATGGGCTCTTAGGTGGTTTCCATCTCTGGGCTATTGTAAATAGAGCTGAAATGAACATTTTGGTACATGACTCTTTTTGAATTTTGGTTTTCTCAGGGTATATACCCAGTAGTGGTATTGCTGGGTCATATGGTAGTTCTATTTGTAGTTTTTAAGGAACCTCCATATTGTTCTCGATAGTGGGTAAACCAATTCACATTCCCACCAGCAGTGCAAGAGTGTTCCCTTTTCTCCACACTCTCTCCAGCATTTATTGTTTCTAGATATTTTGAGGATGGCCATTCTGACTGGAGTGAGATGATATCTAATTGTACTTTTGATTTGCATTTCTCTAATGATTAATGATGTTGAGCATTCTTTCATGTGTTTGTTGGCAGTCTGTATATCTTCTTTGGAGAAATGTCTATTTAGGTCTTCAGCCCATTTTTGGATTGGGTTGTTTGTTTTTTTGTTATTGAGCTGCATGGGCTGCTTGTAAATTTTGGAGATTAATCCTTTGTCAGTTGCTTCATTGGCAAATATTTTATCCCATTCTGAGGGTTGTCTTTTGGTCTTGTTTACGGCTTCCTTTGCTGTGCAAAAGCTTGGAAGTTTCATTAGGTCCCATTTGTTTATTTTTGTTTTTATTTCCATTTCTCTAGGAGGTGGGTCAAAAAGGATCTTGCTGTGATTTATGTCATAGAGTG